>NC_064831.1:83730190-84365959 GCF_024166365.1 Elephas maximus indicus | reverse complement strand
TGTTGGATCGTATGGTAGGTCTATATCTAGCTTTTTAAGGAAGCACCATACCATTTTCCATACTGGTTGTACCATTTTACATTCCCACCAGCAGTGCATAAGCTTTCCAATCTCCCCATAACCTCTCCCACGTTTATCTTCTGTTTTGGTTTTTTTTTTTTTTGATTAGTGCCCATAATATCTGGGTGAGATGGAAGCTCATTACAGTTTTGATTTGCATTTCTGTAATGCCTAATGAAGGTGAGCATTTCCTCATGTGTCTGTTAGCCACTTGAATATCTTCTTTGGTGAAGTGTCTGTCCATATCCTTTGTCCATTTTTTAATTGGATTATTTGTCCTTTTGTTATTGAGGTGTTGAAGTATTCTATAGATTTCATAGATATGATGTCAGATATGATGTAGCCAAACTTTTTTTTTTCCCAGTCTGTAGGTTCTTTTTACTCTTTTGATGAGTGCAATGTTTAATTTTTAGTATCTTCCATTTACCTAGTTTATAGTCTGATGTTTGTGCCTTGTCAGTTATGGTTTGTACTCTCTTTATGACATATATTAGGCCTTCAAGTGTTGTCCCTACTTTTTCTTTAATGACCTTTATCATTTTTGGTTTTATATTTAGATGTTTGATTCATTTTGAGTTAGTTTTTGTGTATGGTTTGAGGTATGGGCCTTGTTTCTTTCTTTTTTTTTAACAGATGGACATTCAATTTTTCCAACACCGTTTGTTAAAAAGGTTGTTTTTCTCCATTTAATGTGCTTTGGTCCTTTCATCAAGGATCAGCTGACCATAGGTGGATGGATTTGTGTCTGGATTCTCAATTTTGTTCCGTTGGTCTGTATGTTCAGTACCAGGCTGCTCTGACTGCCGTAGCTGTATGGTAGGTGCTGAGATCAAGTAGTGTGAGGCTTCCTACTTTTTTTCCTTTTTTTTCAAAATACTTTGCTCATCTAGGGCTTCTTTCCTTTCCGTATAAAGTTGGTGATTAGTTTTTCCACCTTGTCAAAGAATGCTGTTGGTATTTGGATCAGAATTGTATTATATCTGTAGATTGCTTTGGGTAGAATTGACATTTTCACAATGTTGAGTCTTCCTATCCATGAGCACAGTATATTTTTCCATTTACATAGGCCTCTTTTGGTTTCTTGTAATAATGTTTTGTAGTTTTCTTTGTATATGTCTTCTATGTCCCTGGTTAGATTTATTCCTAATTATTTTATATTTTTAAGAGCTATTATAAACGGTGTTGTTTTCTTAATTTCCTTTTTGAAGTTCTCTTTGTTGGTGTATAGGAATCCAACTCATTTTTGTATGTTGATCATATATCCTACTATTCTGCTGAATCTTTCTATTAGTTCCAATACTTTTCTTGTGTAATCTTTGGGGTCCTCTGTGGTAGCATCATATCATCTGCAAATAGGGATGCTTTTTCCTCTTCCTTTCCAATTTGGATATACTTTATTTATTTTTCTTGCCTTATTGCTCTTGCTAGTGATAACAGGCATCTTGTACCATTCCCATTCTCAGGGGGAATACTTTTGGTCTCTCTCCCTTGAGAATGGTGCTGGCTGTTGATTTGAATGCCAAACAAACAAACCCATTGCTATCGAGTTGATTTCGACTCATAGTAACCCTATAGGACAGAGTAGAACTGCTGTAGGGTTTTTAAGGAGTGGCCGGTGGATTTGAACTGCCAACCTTCTGGTTAGCAGACAAACACTTTAACCATTGCACCACCAGGGCTCTTTGGTTTTGTATAGATGCACTTTATTATGTTGAGGAATTTCCCTTTTATTCCTACTTTATTGAGAGCTTTTATCAGGAATGTGTGTTGGACTTTATCAAATGCCTTTTCCATGTAGATTGAGATGATCATGTGATTCTTTTCCTTTGTTCTATTTATGTGGTGGATGACATCGATTGATTTTCTTAAGTTGATCCATCCTTGCATACCTGGTATAAATCTCACCTGGTCATGACATATTATTTTTTTTGATACAATGCTTAATTCTGTTGGCTAGAATTGTGTTGAGAATTTCTGCACTGATATTCATGACAGACATTAGTCTGTAATTTTCTTCTTTGGTGGTGTCTGCCTGGCTTTGGTACCAGAGTTATGTTAGCTTTAATTCGCAAGTATTTCTTTCTCTTCTATACACTGAAATAGTTTAGGTTGTACTGGAGTGAGCTCTTCTCTGATGTTTCGTAGAATTCTCCAAAGAAGCTGTCCAGGGCAGGGCTTTTTTTATTGTTGTTGTTGCGGGGCCTTTTTTTTCTTTTATTATCCTTATCTCTTCAATCTCTTCTCTAGTTATGAGCCTTTTCAGATTTTCTATCTGAATTTGTGTTAGTTTAGGTAGATAGCGTGTTTCCAGAAATTTGTCCATTTCTTCTAAGCTTTCAAATTTGTTGCAGTACAGTTTTTCATACTGTTCTGTTATGATACTTTTTTTTTTTCATTTGGCCTTTTGTAATGTCCCCTATTTGATTTGTTATTTGGGTTATTTGTGTCCGTTCCTGTTTTTGTCAGTTTGGCTAATAGTTTGTCTATCTATTTGACCTTTTTGAAGCACCAATTTTTGGTCTAGTAGGTTCTTTCCATTGTTTTTCTGTTCTTGATTTCATTTATTTCTGCTTTAACCTTTATTATTTCTTTTCTTCTGATACCTGTTATCTTCTTTTGTTGTTCTTTTCTATTTGTTCAAGTTGTAGGGCTAACATTTTGATTTTAGTCTGTTCTTTTTTGGTGTGTGCATCTATTGGTATAAATTGACCTCTGAGTACTGCTTTTGCAGTGTTCCAAAGATTTTCATATGATGTGCGTTCATTCTCATTTGATCCTAGGAATTTTTTTGTTCCATTTTTGATTTCTTCTATTACCCAGTTGTTTTTTAACAAGGTATTATTCAGTTTCCAAGTATTTGATTTTTTCTTTGCTCTTCATGTTATTGATTTCTGCCTTTATGGCATCGTGATCAGACAGCATGTTTGGTATTACTTTGATGTTTTGGATTTTATTGAGGGTTTTTTTGTGACCTAAAATGTGGTCTATTCTAGAGATGTTCCATGTGTGTTAGAAAAGAATGCATACTTTGCTACTATCCGGTGGAATGTTCTATATATGTCTATGAGGTCAAGTTGGTTGATTGTGGCTTTTAGATCATCTGTATCTTTGATGAATTTCTTTCTAGATGTTCTGTCCTTTACCGAAAGTGGTGTGTTAAAATCTACTACTATTATTGTGGAACTATCAATTTCTCGTTTCAGTTCTGTTATACTTAGTTTTATGTATTTTGGAGTCCTGTGGTTGAGTCTGTAGATATTTAGAAAAGTTTTGTCTTCTTGGTAAAGCTGGTGAGTGCAAACCACCAACCTTTCCATTAGCAGCCAAGTGGTTAACCACTGCACCACCAGTGCTCCATCCACATTGTACTCATTGTTAATAAAACAAACCCACTTAGATGATGACATAACAACCCAAGTAAAGCTAGTAAAATGCTGCCCATTTGGGTTAAGACAAGTAAGCCCAAACTCTTCACTGTGTGGTTTTAGAGATTCGGCTCCCAGGGACACTATTGTAATGTGGGGAAAAAGAGGGGACACCCACAATCCTAGCATAAGTTAGTATGATGTTATAGGTTAAGTTAACCTGTGCTGCTTCTGGTTCTGTTTGCTTCAGACTGCTCCTTGCTTTCCCCTCTGTGCCTTCAATCATAGGTGGCTGGGAGGGATAATATCTGCAGCCTGCATTTCCCAGGTCCCACTGGGATTTGACACAAGAGATTAACAAGTAAGAGGAAGGGAAGAGTCAGACCATTTTTTTCCCTCCCTTTCTTTCTTAGGCAGTGTATCCAGAAGCAATGGTATCTTCTCCTCTTATG
Source organism: Elephas maximus indicus (assembly GCF_024166365.1). Lineage (NCBI taxonomy): Eukaryota > Metazoa > Chordata > Mammalia > Proboscidea > Elephantidae > Elephas > Elephas maximus. The sequence goes on along the minus strand of NC_064831.1, from coordinate 84,362,082 downwards.
GACTGAATGGTGTCACCCAAAAATATGTGTGGTAAATCCTAATTCCCATTTAGGAACAGAATATTTTGTGTTTTGTTAATGAGATCATATCTGTGTAGGATGTATTTTATGCCAATCACCATTGAGATTTAAAAAGGGCAGAATAGACATGGAGAAGGAAGCGCAAATGAAGGGGAAGATACATACCATATGAAGATAGCAAAGGAATTGAGGAACAAAGGCTAAAAAGAGGCAAGGACCTTCCCCTAGAGCTGACACAGACAGAAGGCCTTCCCCTAGAGCAGGTGCCCTGAATTCAGACTTCTAGGTGCCTAAACTGTTAGAAAATACATTTCCATTCATTAAAGCCACCAGGAAACCCTGGTGGCATAGTGATTAAGAGCTACAGCTGCTAACCAAAAGGCCAGCAGTTTGAATCTACCAGGCGCTCCTTGGAAACTCTATGGGGCAGTTCTTCTCTGTCCTGTAGGGTCACTATGAGTCGGAATCGACTCGATGGCAATGGGGTCGGTTTGGTTTTGGGAAACCATCCACTTGTATTTCTGTTGTAGCAGCATTATGAAGACACATCCATTGCTTCATTTCCGGCTGTGCAAAAATGCTGTGACATAGTTTCTATAGGACAACAACAGTGCCAGTTATATGGAAAGATCAATACTCCCCTTTGTCCCTCCTGCATGGGATAGTGGCATCTCCTGATGTTGCTCAATTCCCAGTTGCTTCATTGCCCTTATTTGGCTTCAGAGCTCTTCCATTACCTCTGTAACTTACATTCTGCATTAAATTACCTCTGCTTTAACTATTTAGTTTTTTTGTTTGTTGTTTGTTTCTTTCTTTTCTTAGTCATACCCTAAATGATACAGTCAATGACTACAAAGGAAGGAAAAAGTGCTGTTGTGATCATCTTTCTAATCCACAAAATGAGCAGTTTAACTGCAAGATGAACTTCAATCATGGAAATTCAGAGGGTCAGTAGGTGGCATTTCCTAAAGTGTGATCCAAGAGCCATCTACTTCAGAATTCCCCAAAAAATTATTTAAAGATGTGTATTCCTGGGCTCATATTTGACCTACTAACTCAAAGTCTCTGGGAATGTGGCTGGAGAATCTCTAATTTCAACCAACTCCCTACGATATTCTTACAGAAAATAACATTTGAGATCAAATGGTCTAACAGCTTTGATCTTCTAGGGAATGTTTTAGAAAGAAATGACATATGTGTGTACTAAGTCATAGTGATGAGATTTTCATGTACTCTATTTCTAGACATTCCATCTGTCAAATCAAGGAATTTAGATGATTTTGTTTAATTTTAAGAAATCTTTTATGGACCTTCCATAAGTAAACTAAGTCCTAAAACCAGTTGCCATCAAGTCAGCTCCCACTCATGGCAAACCTTTGTGTGTCTGAGAACTATACTCCACAGGGTTTCAGTGGCTGATTTTTCAGAAATAGGTCACCAAGCTTTTCTTCCAAGGTGACTCTGTGTGGACTCAAACCACCAAACTTCAGTTACCAGCCAAGTGTATTAACCACTCACAGCACCTCCAAGTACTCCAACTAAGCCCTAACCACGGGTAAATATGTTGTACACACCTCTAAGGAATTTAACAATCCATGAAAAAAAAAAATGTAGAAAATATAAAACTATGTGCAGACCAAAACTTCAATGCCTTTCTTGATAGATCAGTGATTACCAACTCTAATTTTATCATACCCCAAGGAAAGCTGAAGTACACATTTCCAATAAAAGTATGCTTAAGACCCAGAAACCCAGTTAATGCTTAAGACAATACTTCAGATACACATTGTCTAACACTTTTAAGAGAAACTAAAGGTATAGGGAGCATCACCTGTAAAATGTCATGATCACCTTTTCCTTAGCTTGTTGTTGATGTTGTTAGTTGCTGTTGAATTGGCTCTGACTGATGGTGACCCCATGTACAACAGGCTGAAACGTTGCCCGGTCCTGTGCCTTCTTCACAATTGTTGGTATTCTCAAGTTCATTGTTGCAGCCATTGTGTATTTTGAGTGCCTTCCAACTTAGGGGCCTTACTTTCCAGCACTATATTGGACAATATTGTGTTGTAATTCATAGAGTTTTGGTTTTCTGATTTTCAGATTTCTTCCTAGTCTGTCTTAGTTCGAAAGCTCAGCTGAAACTTGTCTATCGTGGGTGATCCTGCTGACATTTGAAATACCATTTGCATACCTCCTAGCATTATAGCAACATACCAGCCACCACAGAATGGCAAAGTGACAGGTAGGTGATAGGTTTCTTAGCCTAGGTTCCCCTAAAAAGCAAAGCTTGAGACAGGGCATGGGTGCAAGTAGCTTGTTTTGGGAAGTGCACTCAAAGAAGAAAAAAAGGGAACTAGGAAGTGGAAAAGCAAATCCAAGGATATGTTATCAAGTGGGACTGGATCCCAGTAGGAACAGATTGACGAAGCAAACAGAATAAATGCACTTCAAAATTGCTCACCAGTCAAGCAGAAGAAAGGAATACTTACCTAACAGACCTGTTCTTCCACTCAATGGTAGGTTGGCTCCTCCCACTTCCAGACATATATTTGAGTCAGAATGACAAATGAGTTTCTGCTCATTCCATGTAGAGGCAGTGAAATAACCTTGGGGAAGAAAAACTAAGAGATGAGGATGGAGCTGAGACACAGTGCTTATAAGTTACACCTGCACATAGCTGATTTCTGAAATCATGGTGTCTGTAAAAAAAGGAGGGCAAAATATGAAAGTCAGCCCAAGGAGAGTCTAATACAACCTTTTATAGATCTTTAGTAATTATTAGAAAAGTTTCCCCAGGAAAAGGGGTATGGGTTTTTCCATATACATGAAGTGTAAATGTTTTATCTTCAGAGATACTTTCTGTATTTTTAGCCTGGCTTTTGTTTATGCCCCATCTCTTCTACTCCTGGCCTGATGGGAAACATTTGTCCCTTTGTAGTTAACATGCAAAACTTGGAAAGCACCCATAAAATAAAAGCAGGTTAAAATAAATTCCTTACAAGCTATGCCTTAGAATTGTTTATTTGGTAACTGGACAGAGTCTTGTTGGACACTGAACAGATTATGAACCTGCCACCAAAAGGACTTCTAAGCATAGGTTGCTTTTAAATCATTTTGAGGATAATGTAAGCTATGGCATGCTGGAACCTTTTGAAAAAGTGCAAGATGTCCTCTTGTGCTTTCTTAGCATAGGTACAATTAGTCATTTTTTTTCTCTCTGGATGTTCTTAAAGTGTTCCACATCCATCTGTATCCCAGCTCTCCCTCTGTGTTTTCTCCTGTTCCTCATCATACTCTTTCCCTATTTTCCATTGTATTCTTAAACAAGAATGAAGCAAAGAACATTCTCTACCTTTTCTATTGTATATTATAATAATATTCTATTATTTTTGCTCTTGCAGGTCAATTTTCATCCATTTACCCCTATCCTTCCAGCCCTCCAGAAGTTATTTAGGCTATCAATGATGGGTCAGAACCTGGTCTTGTATTGTGGTGAGTCACCAACTGTTTGTCAGTTTATTATCCCGTGGTTTGTTCTATGTTGCTATGAAAATGGAAGCTATGCCACCAGTATTTCAAATACCAGCAGGATCACCTGTAGTGGACAGGTTTCAGCAGAGCTTCCAGACTAAGACAGACTAGGAAGAAAGGCCTGGCAATCTACTTCAAAAATCAGCAATGTAAACCCTATGAATCACACAGAATATTAGCCAATAGAGAACTGCATATGAATGTCCTAGGTTGGAAATCACTCAAAATATACAGTGACCACAAAAATGGACTCAAATATACCAATGATCAAGAAGATGGCACAGGACTGGGCAATGTTTTGTTCTGTTGTATATGGGGGCACCATGAGTTGAAACCAACTTGAGGGCAACTGACAACGACTAGTGGTGAGGGCTTTGGCCCTGCAGTTTGTAAGCCCTGGGTTTGAATCTCAGTTCCACGACTTATAAAGTGTGTGAATCTGAACTGTCCCCTACCTTATTTGGGCCTCATTCTCCTTTTTGTGAAATGAGGATAATAACATCTAGCTCATAGGATTATTGTGAAACCTAAATGAGGTAATAGATGAAAAGGGGTTTAGGGTCGTGTCTGACATGTAATAAACATTTGACAAATGTAACTATCGACACTATTTTGTGCTATCCATCATTTATGATTTTCATCTTCACCCTTAGGTGTTGTCTGTGAGTTTAAAAATACAATACTAGCACTGAATCATTGGTAACAAAAACTCAAAGTTGACCTTGTGCACCACCTTCAACCTGATGTGTTTTGACCCACAGCTCCAACAAACTAAATCTTTGGATAGCTGCAAATGGACACCGGACAGAGTCAGTATTGTCTAACATAAAATTTGAACATTAGGAAAGATTCTTAAAAAAAGCCTTGAAGCTAAACCTCAAGTCTTCTGACACAGTTGAGAAATGGTGATGCAGAATGGAGTTATCTTTGATGAGACCTTCACATGTGAAGTTGTGCTTTACTGAATTTCTCAAAGTCAGAAATAGCAGTAGGTTTTGTTGCTGCACTTGAAAAAAGGTAAAACGATTGCAAGCTTTGTATATACGCAATGAGGAAATGCTTATTGGTCCTGTTTTGTATTCTTAAATCCCACTCAAAGTGCAGTCAGTACTACGCAGTACTAGAATAGCATTTTAATAGATTTGGTCTTTTATATGTGTAACATGAAGGCATAAAATAAGAAAATGCAGTTGTTTTCTGAGATTTAAACTAGTAATTACACCAGGGTATAGGAATACATGGGAGTGAACCAAAAACTTTTCTTCAGTGGTGAAGCTTGGGAACTCTCAAAATAGTAAGATATCTTGATTGTGGTATCAGAAAGGCAGGACTGCATTACAGATGGAATGGGGTGAGCAGGAATCTAATCAACACTCTTTTATTCTATTTGGAAAGACACTATGAAAACAGGAAAGGGATAGTCACCTTGAAAATGAAAAGGGAGGCCTGGGAGCCCGAATATCACAAGACTTATCTACATACTGTCCAGGAGAGAAACCCACTAGACAAGAGAAACAAAAGTCCTGCCACCAGGCTCGGTTTTTCTGCTGAGGAGCAGTTCTAACCTGAGCTCTTTGGGTACATGATAGTATCACAGAATTCTCAAAAGGTAACTTTTTGAAAGCATATAAGAATTGGTTACTGCCAGAGTCGTGGCTGAGTCTGAGGTCTAGTTATCCTGAGGAAGGAAACAAGGTCTTGAAGTAATTGAAGATGGTCTTACTATTTGGTATAGCTATCTTATCTGAACAAGGACATTGCCATTGTTAATATCAAAATATAGACCCACATGTCATTCCATCTACCTGGAATGTATGTCCCCCGACCCACTCAAGGTAGGTCAGTTCCATCCTTCCTGTCAACCCAGGGAGTATTTTCTAAATTGCTTCTCTAAAGGTGAATCACCTTTCTGCCATGGCCACCCCATGATATGATTTCTATCTTATTGCCCAGTTTGAAAGTCTTTGTAGTACTTTTACTGCCTGATATTACCTTATTATTTATTCATTTACTTGTTGTATTGTATGTCTCTGCACAAAACATAAACTCCATGAAAACAAAGGCTCTTCTTGTGTGCCCAGAATTCAGAACACTGCACAGTAAATGCTAGATGATCATGACTATTTGTCAAATGAATGAGCCAGTGAGTGGATGAATAAATTATTAAATTAGATTTGTGTCTACATTTTTCTGCTATTAAATTCAATACCAGCAATTTAGTTTCAGAAAACATTATCTTTCATTTCAATTATTCTTATTTATTGCCAAGATACTTTTGCCTATTATAGATATATTTTGTTTTTATAGTTATATATTTTTTACCAATCACTGTATATTTTTGCCAATCACTACAGATTGTCCTAAAAGTCATGTAAGCCAAACCTGAGAATACATACTGTTTTTCCTTCTTTTAAAAGGGGTTCGTAGATTGTCCAATTTTGAGAAACAGTGCTTATTTACTCTTGCAATGGATTGAACTGTGTCCTCCCAAAACATATGCTGTGCAAAGAGACACACAATACACAAGTCAACAAATAAATAATAAGGTCGTATCAGGTAGTACAAGTACTACAAAGTCCTAACCCTGTACCTGTGAATGTGACCTTGTTTGGAAATAGAATTTTTATTGTGTTATTTGTTAAATGAAACGAGGTCATACCAGAGTAGGGTGGGTTCTAATCCTCATCCCTCTAGTACTGTTTTATAAAGGGGAAGAATAGGCACCAAAACAAAGTCACACACAGGAGGAAAACAGACACAAATTTACAACAGAGTGAGACACATCTACAAGCAGTAAAGGAACACCAAGGATTGCCAAAAGCCACTAGAAACTAGGAAAGCGAGGCTTGGAACAGTTTCTTTCTCAAACTCGCCAGGAGGAATTGACACAACCAAGACCCTGAACTTGGACTTCTAAGCTTTCAGAACCATGAGATAACACATTTTTATTCTTTAAAGCCACCAACTTTGTAGTATTTTGATATAGCAGTCCTAGGAAACTAAGACAGCTCTTAAATAAAAATAATTTATCTCATGCGTTTGTCTTTGAGTGACAACATGTATTCTGTTCAAAATGAAAGTAAAGAGATTATTGAAAGCAGAGGCAGCTCGAGCCAGGGACGTTTTGGATCTCACAAAGTGAAAACCAGTGTTCTGAAAATCTGCAGTCTTGTGGGCACAGTTATAGGGCTGAATTAGGAACTTAGCTTTCAGTATTCTGATTGGTAGGCTTCCCAAGTGGAGATGATATTTTTGAGAAGCTTCTTGGCCACAAGGGTGGCGGTAGCTTGACAGCTAGGAAAAGCTTCTACCCAGTGAGAAAAACTGCAAATCATTACTAACACGAATTTGTAACCATTTGATGATGAGAGCTGAATAAAATCAACTTGTCATTCCAGGAAAATCCTGAAGGCAAGGGCATGTTCCAGGCAGAGTTTTATAGGATTTACCTGAATTAAATTGGTTACAAATAGGGCAATAAGATTCTACATAATCAGTAGCCTCACAAAAATGCCCTTACAAATACTTTTTAAAGATCGTCATCATTTTATCTGTTCCCAAATGGGTGTTCGCATGTAATGTTTATAGGGATTAGTAAAGCTTTGGGGAGAACTAAGTTTTCACTGGAACCTATCCATATCCTGGAGGTGGAACACTGGGAGCAATCCAGTATTTTCCGTTTCTCTATTTCTTTGTACAAGACTGATTTCTGATGCTCAAGTAAATCCTTGGGAGTAACTCATTTGGGAAAAGAAAAATTCTCCATAAGCATATTTAAAAGGTTGATTATCATCTAAAACCATGCTCCACTGCATAGGACCAAACATTATCGGGGCTAATACAGCAGGAGGATGATAAAAATGATGAAAAATGGCATGGATCACTGTAGTGAAAAAAAAACTCCCCCTCAGTAATTTTCCAAAGCTCTGATTAGGTCATCTTCTTTAATCCCTATACTGTAAAAAACTCCAAACCGTAGGGATATGCAGGCATTCAGGTAAAACAGGTTTGTTATTAGAACCAGACCACAATCTAGTAGTTGGGTCTTGATGACATCAGGTCTGCTCCCATTCTGTAATTTCTTCTTTTGGTGTTAGTTGTTGATGTTCAAAAAGCGACTTTGAAATTTCATGAGGATTGAATCTAAGCAGGCATTTTCCAAGGGTCTGTAATAGGTGTCATATTTGTTCCAAGAGCATTTATGCCCTCTTTTTCATTATGATCTAGAATAATGCCATCATAATCATGAATGAGGGCATTATTATTATTATTATTATTATTAAGTGGCCAAAAAGTGACCAGCTTGGCTGCTCTATCAGCTAAGTCATTCTCTTTAATTTTCTCCGAAGAACTCATTTGGTTTGGTAGACTTGGATTGTAATTACAGCAATATCAAAGGGAATGAAAAGGGCTTCTAAGAGACTAATTACTAAGAGACCATTTTTAATTTGGGCCCGAGAAAGGTTAAGAACACTCTCTATTTCCGTAAGGTACTAAAATCATGAACCATCCCAACTCCATACCTTGAGCCCTTGTAAACATTTACTGACTGCGTGGAAGCCTATCTGCAAGTCCTTGTGAGTGCAATCAGTTCAGCTTGTTGAGCTGGAGTGACTTTAAGAAGGGTGTCACTTTCGAGGACTTCGCTGGATGTGGTCACAGCACAATCTCCCTGTTAATGAGAGCTAGTAGTTTCAGGTTTTAATATGATCCATCAACAAATAAAACCAAGTCATGATTTGGAAGTGGGGTCTCTTGTAAACCTCATCTAGGGGATAATAATTGTTCAGTAAGATTTAGACAGTCATGGGTAGAGTAGGACTAGAGAAAAAGAAAAAAACAAAAGACTAAAACTTAATCTTTCTCTTCAAGAACATGTAATTTATCTTTCAAAGCTTTAGTCTGTGCCCTTGGATTAGCCCATAATCTTACAGACCCGTAACTGCATGGTTTTCTTTCATGAGTTGATGCTCATGGGACTGTCTTTTCCTTTATGATTTGGTTCTTTCTGTTCTGCCCTATCTTCTGCTGAATACAAAACAAAACAAAACCCAAAACAAAATGAAAAAACAGTTGTCATTTCAACTCCAACTCATGAAGACCCCATGTGTCAGAGTCAGGAGCAGAATGACCAGTAAGCAATGTATGACAGGCTTACAGTAAGCAACATACTCACAGGCTTAATTGTATTTACTTACTAATTCGTAGTGCACAATTTCCCATGAGTTTCACCGCATTTTTGATGTAGATGAGATTGTGCGCTACAAATTAGTAAGTGAGCACAGGTAAACTCATGTGTACCTTGCTTATTGGGTAATCTGTCCCCGGTCAGAGTAGAATTGTGCTCCATACACTTTTCAAAGGCTGATTTTTCAGAAGTCGATTGCCAGGACTTTCTTCCAAGGGGAATCAGGTAGACTCAAACCTCCAACATTTTGGTTAGCACCTGAGCATATTAACCATTTGCAGCATCATTATAGCCACTTAAACCAGCCTCTCCTACTTCTTCCTGAGGTATGCCTCGGTGAGCCCAGTGTTGCCAGAGCCCAGTGTTGTCAGGACCTGGGAGGCCAGCTACGTTAGTGAAAGACTTTTCTATGATCTTCCTGTTGCTGCTGGAAATTATGACAGTGGCACCAACATCCAGGCTTGTCGTGCACTGTCTTATCAATCTTCACAACAAAAAAAGAGGGTGAGCATTGTTACCCACACTTGAGAGATCATAAGATTCCAGCCCCAAAAGTAAAGTCATTTACCCTAGGCTACAGAGTGGAACAGTGGCAGGAGTCGGGGGGTGGGGTGGGGGAGAATCCTGTCTATTTCTAAAAAATATCTCTACTTTGCTTTTTTTTTTGCTATACTGCTTTCCTTGCAACTCAATTCTAGAGATCCCTGGGCCCTAAAATCCAGAAAAAGTTCTGTAAGCAAAGCTAAATCAAGCACTAGAAAAAATGGTAACAGTCATTATTTGTGTGAAAATTCTTTTCAAACTCAAATACCATCATGCGTTCCTCTCTGTTTTCTTGAATATATAATTCAAATGTATTTAGTATTTTCCCTAAGTTAGCTTTTTGCTGATCATTATGGGAAATGTACTCCATTATTTTGACCGATACCCATTAAAACATTCTAATGCATTACTTGGACCAAAACAATTGCTCAAGCCTCTGGTGTCCAAAATGGTAGCCACTAACCATGTATGGCTCTTGAGCACTTAAAGTGTAGCTAACTTGAATTGAGATGTGCTATACTTGTGAAATATGTACTGGGTTGTGAAAACTTTGCATAAAAAGGTAAAATATTTCATTAATAATTTTTGATTGATTACATACAGAAATGATAATATTTTGGATACGTTGGGTTAAGTAAAATATATTATTAAAATCAATTTCGCTTGTTGCTTTTCATTCATGTGGCTGGCAGAGCATTTTAAGTTACATACATGGCTCGTATTATTTCTAGTAGACAGTGCTGGCTTTTGTAGTCATTATGATATCAGTTCAACTTGTTGGCATCGAAGTACCTTGTTACACCTAAAGTGTATAATATTCTGTTCTGAAAGACTGGCAAATGTCATTCAATTTTACTTCTGGAATTTATACCTAGCATTGAGTCTTTATGAGATGATGCCTGCTGAGAATGGTGTATAATTTCGTGTTGGGGGATGCTCCAACTGCCTCGAAGGGTCAGCTCGATGGTCTAGTGTTGAGGCTTGCTTACAACAGCACATTGTCTAAAGGAGAATTGAGCTTTCTTATGCTTTCTGTTTTTGTAATGGCAACTAGGGCTTCCAAGGTCAAGCACTTTTAGTCAAGTCATAACCAGTTTGACTAAAGGTCCATCAGCGTTCTAGCCATTCACTAAGTGCTAGGAAGTGCTTTTCCCCAAGGTCAATATTGCTTAGCTGAGTTATACTTTACGATTTAGAGAAAGAATGCTTTCCTCTTCATTGTCGGTATCATTGATTAGCAGTTTTTGGGTGCCCCCTCCTTGGTTAAGGAGGTGACATCATTTTTACTTTCATGATACCGACATTATTGCCATGTTGAAAGGCCAGTATAAGGAGATCCACTGTCAGATGTTGGACCTTACCTCTGTATTATTATTGTAAAGTGACTCACAGGGGAAAGGAAATTCAGAGGAGCAAAGAGGCCCATGCCATAAACTCTACAACTCACCAGCTTGATAAACTATCATCTTTACCACCAGCCACAATGCTCTCATTAGGCTCAAAGAGAAGACTAGGTATGACTAATTCTTCCCTTTACCCACCAAAAATAAATCACAGCACCAAGCTGGAATGAGGCACAGGCTTTTCCAGGATGGGGAGTTGAGTTGGAGGCTGAGACATAGGAAACATTCTGAAAAGGAGCCAGGGTGGCCTGAATATGGGATTGCAGAACAATCTCCCCAGACATGTTCTCCCACGAAAATCACGTAGACAGAGGCAGCTGCAGTGGCTTGCAGAATATGATGGCATTTATGGAATTTTAGTGAATATTAAGTACGTACTGTCCGTTTTAAAAGGTCACTCATTAACCCACTTACTTAAGCCTCTGTCTTTCAAAGATGTTCACAAATTGTTCATGTTTAGGGATCATTCCAGATGATCCCAAAAACAACATATCTAAAATTCACCACAGCTTATATACAAATATTTTGTTTGTAACCGATTCACTGAAGTTCAACTTGTTGTTGTTGTTGTGTGCCATCCAGCCAGTTCTGACTCAAGATGACCCCACCTGTTGCAGAGGAGAACCGTATCATAGGGTTTTCTTGGCTCTCGTCTTTACAGAAGCATTCTTCTGTGGTGCTGCTGGTTGAGTTTATAACCACCAATCTTTTGGTTACTAGTTGAGTGCAAACCATTTGCCCCGCCCAGGGACCTTTGTGATCAATGCAAACAATGCTAGAACATAAAGGGCAGCATGGCAGTTTGGACCTTAACATTTTGTCTTGGGTTTCGTATTTCTCTTTTGTAAATTAAAGAGCTTTGGAAGCTCAATGATTAAGCTCTCAGCTACTAACCAAAAGGTTGGGGGTTTGAACCCACCAGCCATCCCATGAAAGAAAAGATGTGGCAATCAGCTACCATGAAGATTACAGCCTAGGAAACCCTATGGGGCAGTTCTATTCTGTCCTATAGGGTTGCTATGAGTCAGAATTGACTGGATGGCACACAACAACAACATCTGTGCACTAAATTGGGTGCACTAATACGTATTTTGTAGAATAAAATATGTAAAGAACCTATTACAGTGCTAGTGCCTGGTGGATAGTATTGTGGTGATTGGCGTTTGCCCACAGTGGGATAAAATGGCTGATGCTTTTTGTTAGTTTTGATCAGAAGCAATATATGCAATGTGGCTAGCAGAGTGACTTACACATAACTAAAAACCAAACCCAACGCCACTGAGTCAATTCCCAATCATAGCCACCCTATACATATGAAAACAAAAAATTAAAAAAAAAAAATACATATGAAGCACCAGATAATTGGTTCCTTTTATTAACACAATTATTATATTGTTCTTATATAATCCTGACATTTTTGCAATGATGTAGTCTAATTTAGCATCAACAATCTAATTTGGAAAATTGATTATTAGAATGATAAAGATTTAGTTAAGACAAAACATCCTGGTGCTCCTTCTGTTCATGATTCAGTGCCACCATATTCAGCTGCCATAGGACAGGCACCGACCTTCGACCGTGGGACAGATATCAGCCTTTGGACTTCGGACAGACATCAAGCTTTGGATAGGCAGAGAGGATAGAGATTAATAGGACACGTTCTGGAGTGAGAGCCCTTGGATCTAAACCCCGTTCCCATCACTTCACCATTGTGTTCCATTTCATTTTTGATGATTTCCAATTTTCCTAGATTCATACTTCATACATTCCAATTATTAATGGATGTTTGAAGCTGTTTCTCCTCATTTTGAGCCATGCCACATCAGCAAATGAAGGTCCTGAAAGCTTGACTCCATCCAGCTCATTAAGGTTGACTCTACTTTGAGAAACCAGCTCCTCTTCCCCAGTTGTATTTTGAGTGCCTTCCAACTTGAGGGGCTCATCTTCTGGCATTATATCACACAATGTTTCACTGCTAATTCTCTTGAGAAGTAGACTGCCAGGCCCTTCTTCCTAGTCTGTCTTAGTCTGGAAGCTCAGCGGAGACCTGTCCACCATGGGTGACTCTGCTGGTACCTGAATAGGTGGCATAGCTTCCAGTATCACAGCAACACACAAGCCCCCACAGTATGACAAACTGACTGACACGTGCGGGGTGTACATACCCAAAACCCAAACCCACTGCTGACGAGTCATTTCTGACTCATAGCAACCCTACAGGACAGAGTAGAACTGCCCCGCAGAGTTTCCAGGGAGCGCCTGGCAGATTCGAACTGCCGACCTTTTGGTTAGCAGCTGTAGCACTTAACCACTACAGGGTTTCCAGGGTGTACATAGTACAAGCCAAATAAACTAGTGGTGTAAAACAAAGCAAGACAAAATGAACAACAGAACACTAGCGCCAAGATTTTTTGAGTTCACAACTCTTAGCTCTGGGCTAGGAGTCCCTTGGTGGCGCAAATGGTTAACACATGTGGCTGCTAACCGGGAAGTCGGAGGCTCGAGTCTACCCAGAGTCACCTTGAAAGAAAGGCCTGGCTATCGACCTCTGAAAAATCAGCCATTAAAAACCCTGTGGGAGCACAGTTCTACTCTGACACACATACGGTCGCTGTGAGTCCAAGTCAACTTTACAGAAAATTTTTTTTTCTTTTTTTAGCTCTGAGCCAAGATTGCTAAAGCCAAAAACAGGCCGAAGTAGTTCCCCAAAACCTAAAATGAAGCAGTAGTTGGGGGCAGCCCATGGTTCAATACTTAGCATGACAAGACAATAAATCTGAGCGTAGGAGAGTGTGTGTCTATTGGAGTTCAAGGCTGAATCCAAAGTAGAGTCAGCAGGAGAGGACAAAGAGCGGAGGCAAGGTGATTTAGGAAATGTCTGGGAAGGCCAGAGTGAAGTCATGTGGCCACTGTCCCACTGTGGCCGAGGTTGCTGGGTGTGCCCTATCCTATAAGAACAGCCCCTGACACTCCACTGGGTGGTAGTTTTCCCTTGTTTTAAATACCTTTCACAGGCCTTCACTCACTTGGATGTGTCTTTTCCCTGAGGCTAACAAGCTTGGCAAACTTGTCTTCTTAACAAAACATTGGGCCATTAGGAAAGGGCTTTTTTTTTTAACAAGAATATTTCTTAAGCCACCAAGATGGTCCAGTATCTGTCAGGTTCAGTAGGGGCCATCTTGCACAGGGACGTGGCCAAACCCAGATTGGGGTACCTAAGGTCAGGCATCTGTGCTTTTCCTCCAAAAGCTGTGTCAGTTTGCTGTTTCAGCTGACTTGCACTCTCCTGGCAAATCTGGCCCCACTTCCTCCTACTGATCTAAAATATTCCAGTTTTTAATTAGTTTCAGGCCAGTCGATGTGACTGCGCCATCTGCACAATACATTTGTGCCAATTCAAAGTGTGAAGCTGATGAACTAATAGAGCCAACTGAAGACCTGTTGAAGGAGGCAAATGGAGCCACACTGCTGCTGGAAAATTTGCCTGGAGTGCCTGCCAGCACCCGATCTCTTTCCAGGCCTGAACCCACAGCCTGTTATGAAAGGACGGCTGAATTCCACAGACAGTCCCAGCCTCCCCAGAAACAAAAGGCTGATTAAAATGTGAGATGTGTGCTCCCTGTAATCCGGGGGGTGTGTCCCATGATCAGTAACATCCTTGGCCAAGCACATGTTAGCAAAGGTCATTGCCAGAATCTAGCAAGAGCCAGAGACTGGAGAAAGACAATGCAGGTGCCAAAAAACCAAACCAAACCCAGTGCCGTTGGGTCGATTTCGACTCAATGCAGGTACAGTCTCTTCAATATGCAGCCTCATTTGCCCCTGAAATACTGAGCCAACTCCTTTGAGTCCACATCTCAGTTACACATTCTCCTTCTTTGTTTGATAGCTTTAGGCATTTTAGTGTTCAGTAATGTCCCTTAACAGTGTTGTTTTCTGTTTCTTACCTAAAAGGAGGAAAAAAAAATGTATGTACACGTACATATATAGAGATGTATCTATGTATATGGAAACGCTGGTGGCGTAGTGGTTAAGAGTTTGGCTGCTAACCAAAAGGTCAGCAGTTCGAATCCACCAGGTACTTCTTGGAAACCCTATGGGGCAGTTCTACACTGTCCTATATGGTCGCTATGAGTCGGAATCAACTTGAGGGCAATGGGTTTTTTTTTTTTTTTTTTTTATTTGATGTATACACACACACACACATCTCATTTGAGTTTGAATTAATGGCTTTAAAGACACATGTTCCTTCATTTTTGTACTTTAGCACAACACAAACGTTTAAATCATATTCTCATAAATAAAATAGTATTTGCCTAGTATATCTGTAAAGATCATGTTTACCCAAAAAAATCTTTAATTCAAATTTTATTAGGTATGTGATGGACACTAAATTTTCTCATTTTAGATGCCCTCTGTAAACATATTTTTAATTAATTTATGTATTTCTTCAATATGCATATGTTGAGTGCCTATTATGTGCCTGGAGCCCTGGTGGCACAGCGGTTAATTGTTCAGCTGCTAACCAAAATGTCGACAGTTTGGATCCACCAGCTGCACCTCAGAAACACTATGGAGCAGTTCTACTCTGTCGTATAGGGTGGCTCTGAGTTGGAATTGACTTCATGGCAGCAACAGGTATTAGGTGCCAGGCTAAATACATTATGAAAGATTAGCAGTGAACAACAAAAAATAAAGAGACAAAAACCTCTGCTTCATAGAACTTATATTTTCGTGCTATTTTTTACTTTCACTTATTTTCTTTCAAAAAGATGAAAATGAAGGTACGCTGGATACTTAAGACTCTCAAATGACTACTGCTAGCTAATTGTTATGATTTCTCTTAATGTTTAAATCATATTTATATACCTGGTGAGTGACCAAGCCCCGTGATCGTTTCCTCGGTGTGATTCTCATCTGTCACAGGGGATCCCAAAGTGACCTCACACTTACACTGTCCTATAACTCACTGACCCGTCACAGAACAACTCTTACGGGGCTCATCATTGTTGGATCACACTTCTCACGCTCATAGCCTGCGCATTCCCAGCCTGGCACACGTGCACGTTCTTGTTGAGGTCGTATGAAAAAGGACAATCTTTTTCACTGAACTGGACAGAACAAATGTTCAGAGATGGCTTACTGCAAATCCCTCTTGGAGGAGAAATGAAGGAAAAACTCCTTGTGCCCAGGACACTGATATGAACCATCAAAATCTCATATTGAGTTGGCTGTTCCCCTGTGGCTCTCTTCAGCGTCATACTGGACTGCTCTTGAATTTTGCCCCACCCTAGGCTTAAGGAGAGAAATACCATATTGCACCCCTTGAGATTTCTTACAAGTAGTCCCCAACTTACCACGGGGATTCCTTTCCACGACTCTATTCTAAGTCGGTTCTGACATAAGTGGAAAGTCTCATTTTTTTCCCCCAACTTTTCATTGGTACTGGTCTGTTATTATCAGTATCTTTATAAATCCAATCTTTATGTGTCTTTGAGGGTTGGCAGGAGAATAATACCATCAGCAAATTATACACTGCAATGTTGTATATAATACGTATTACTAATGATAAGTTGTACAAAAAAAAGACCAAAACAAACAGTAGTAAGTGGGATTCATCATAACTCAGATACGTCCTAAATGAAGGACTACCTGTAATCCACTTCTCCATACAAGGCCTTGGAGTCTTATTTCCCAGTGTGTGACCTTAACCCCTTCTTCTACCACTCCTTGAATACTTGTTGCCATCAAGTGGATCCTGACTCACAGCAACCCTACAGGACAGGGTAGAACCACCCCATAGGGCTGTAATATTTATAGAAGCACACTGCTACATCTTTCTCCACGGAGTGCTTGGTGGGTTTGAACTGCTAACCTTTCAGTTAGCAGCTTAGCACTTACCCACTACTTCACCAGGGCTCCTTTACTCCATGAATAAAAATAAAAGCTTCTCCCCAACCCCTGGATGACTGGTTTCTAAAGAAGGGTGTCATCACAAAGGCAGGAATGTTTATAAAAAAGGAACAGGTAGAAGGACGGAAATGTCTTGCCGAGATAAACCTGACAGAGGCGGTAAGGACAGCAAAAGAAAACCGGGGAGGGGAGATTGCCCTTTGCCTTGGCCTCACCTCATTGGGATTAGCCAGGCTTACCTATGGCCTGTGTTGTTGACCAGCCCTGTCAGTTGAAACTAAACACATTTCACAGAGAAGTCCAGCCAAAAACATAAATTCTGCCAAAAATTAAACACTGCAAAAGGTCTGTCTAGTTTCAAGGCAACGATGCCAACTCCACAATACGTGGCGCATTG
Organism: Elephas maximus indicus; assembly: GCF_024166365.1. Lineage (NCBI taxonomy): Eukaryota > Metazoa > Chordata > Mammalia > Proboscidea > Elephantidae > Elephas > Elephas maximus. The sequence goes on along the minus strand of NC_064831.1, from coordinate 84,345,086 downwards.
TGGTGTGCTTTTGCAGGACTAGGGGTGGAGGGGGGAAGTCTGCAGAGGTCAGTGGTGAGGAGATTGGCTCTTAAAGCCACCATTCCCCTAGGTTTGGGGAAAGGTCTCATAATTTTTCTTTACCTTTGTCTTAATCAAGATTCTCTAGAGAAACAAAAACAGTGATGTAAGTAGGTAGGTAGGTAGACAGATAGATAAATTGATAGATGATAGATAGACAGGCAGACAGATGATAGATAGATAGGTAGATAGATAGACAGACAGACAGACAGACAGACAGGTAGATAGACACCAAAAACAAAACAGAACAAAAAACCCCATTGCCTTTGAGTGGATTCTGATTCATACTGACTCTTTAGGACGGAGTAGAACTGTAATCACATGTAACTACTTTATAAGGGTTTCTAGACTATGTTTGACCAGCCAGTCTGATACATAAAATTAATCATCACAACCTCCTATGAAATAATAAACGTGAGGTATGTGTGTGGGCTATTGAATAGAGCTCTTTGATTGGGTAGTATGCCCACAAAATAGCTATAAAAGAAGAAGTTTTGGGAAATCCCTGGGGGCACTGAGAGGGAACAGATTGTGAGAAAGTGAAGGAAGTCAGCATTGGTTACCTCTTAAGATATTTGAGGTTTCAAGAAGTGTGGAATGTAATAGGGTTGAAAGAAGGTTTAGCTTAAGGAAATGGATTTTTTTTTTTTTTCGGTCATTTTCATTTAAAATTAGATGAGACCTGACCTGAAAATATCTCATTGTGGCCTTCAAACTTGAGGGTTCTAAAACCCAGGCTAGGAATAGCACTGTGACCTTTGGGAACCACATGGATACACCAGCTGATCCGGGAATGTGAGTCCGTAAGTGAAAAAGACATACACTGCCTAAGAACAGATAGAAGTGCATACTTTACTGCCTCTGTTTAGCAAATAATTTTGAGAGACTTCTATGTGCTGGGTGCTGAGACTAAAACAGTGAACTCTCCTAAAACTCCAAGAACTTAAAATTTCCTGGGTGAATTAGGCAAGTGAGCAGGCAAATCCATGGAAGAGGTGCTACCAAAGGGACAAGCAGGAAGGGCTGTTGGGGTATATAGGAGATGCATATTCCTCAAACTTACCCACAACTCCAACTCATAGCAACCCTACAGGACAAAGTAGAACTGCCCCTTAGGATTTCCAAGGCTGTAACCTTCACGGGAGCAGACTGCCACATCTTTCTCCTATGGAGCAGCTAGTGGGCTCGAACCACTGACCTTTTGGTTAGCAGCTGAGTGCTTAACCACCACACCACCAGGGTTTCTTTACTCAAACAAAGGGAGTCCCAAAGAAATGAATGGACTTTCTTGAAGGATCTAAAGGGCTGATGGGAGTCAATTCAGTGAAAGGAAAAGGAAGGAAAGTGTTCCAAGCAGAGAGGTTACAGAAGATTTCTCTGGTAAGAAGACATTTGAGCACAGAACTGGAGGAGATGAGGAAACAAAGAGCCACACAAATTTCTGGTTGGAGACTGTTTCAGGCAGAAGGCACAACAAGGAGAAAGGCCTTGGAGATGGCAGAGCTTCTTTATGCATGGACCCGGAAGTTCCGGAAGGTAACTTCCCCTCAATTCTACTGATCAAAGCAGTCACAAGGTCTGACCAGATCCAAGGAAAAAAGAAATAGACCTCATCTCTTGTCGTTGCCAGTTGCTGTGGACTCAATACTGACTCATGACGACCCATGTGTGCAGAGTAGAACTGCTCTATGGGGCTGTCAAAGCTGTGACTGGTCAGAAGCGGATTGCCAGGCATGTCTTCTGGGGCACTTCTGGGTGGATATGAACCACCAACGTTTCAGTTGGTAGTCCAGCACTTAACAATTTGTGCCATCTAAGGACTCCTCACCTCTTGATAGAGTCACAGAAAGGTCACATTGCAAGTAAATATGTAGGATGGGAAATACTCTTTCTATCATCATTGGAAATATGATCTACTATAGCTGGGTATCTTCTCATTCATGAAAATTCCTTCGCTATTATCTTGGTAGTTTCATTCACCTTCAACTAGAACAAGTCTATTCAATATGGTAGCCATGAGCCATAAGTGGTTATTTAAAGATAAACTAGTTAAAGTTAGACAATATTTTCAAAAATAGTTACACTTGCACATTTCAAGTGTTCACTAGCTACTTGTGGCTAGTTGTCACTCATTGGACAGTGCAGATATAGAACATTTCCATTATTTCAAAAAGTTCTACCAGACAGGGCTGATGGAAAGAATTTCTTTAATACCTCTTCTGCGATATGGTTCCCCTGGGTTCCATGTTGTGTCAGTGCTATCTACACACACACACACACACACACATACACATGCAGATTTACTTAAAGGAATTAGCTCACATGACTGTGGGTGGCAGGCAAGTCCAAAATATGTAGGTCAGGCAATAGGCTGGTGTCCCAAGATTCATAGGTCAGGCAACAGAAAAAGTAGAGTGTGGAGTGAAGTGAGAGCTCTGCCAAAATATCTATTTATAGTCTGGAGGCAGAACACACCGTAGGGAGACTCCCTTTTGAATTGATTGATTAATCACATAAGATTACACTATGGAAAGTGATTACATTACAGGTAAGGTTGTTTCATTGCATTAGAATATACAACAAAAGGTAATCTGCTCTACCCAAGTCAACTGATTTAATCACACAAAACTACTCCATGACAGCAACTAGACTACTGTTTGGTCAGACAACTGGGAACCGTAGCCTAAACAAGTTGACACATAAAATTATCGCACCTGTCTTTCTCTTTCTTAGTTTACTTCTTTACTTTAGTGGAGCTATTCATCAGTGTGTTCCTAAGAAATGGCACACGGATGGTGATTTTTTGAGATCATATATGTCTCAAATTGTCCCTATTCTCTCCTTATATTTGATTACTAGTTTTTCAGGATAGAATTTCTTTGGGAAACATTTCCCCACAGAGTTTTGAAGGCATTCTTCTATTGTCTTCAATCTCACAGCATTGTTTTGAGGAGTTGGTGGACCTTCTGAGTCTCATGTTTTGTATGTGACTCCTTCCCATGCCCATATCTGGAAACATTTAAGAGTAAGAAGAAATTATTAATGTTCTGGATTTTATTTGTTTATTTATTGTGCTTTGGTGAAAGTTTACAAATCAAGTCAGTCTCTCATACAAAAAGTTATACACTCCTTGTAATGTTCTGGAATTTTTTGAAGACATACCCTGAAGGTCATTTTCTGTTCATTGTTAGGATGCTCAGGGGGCCCTTTCAATCTTGATGGTCATGTTCTTCTGTTCTAAAATGTTTTCTGTATTATTTCTTTGATAATTTCCCACTGACCATTTTCATCAGGGGGTCCCACATGTGAGTATCTGTAGGTATTTTTCTCTTGAGCCAGTAAGTTTCTTTGGAAAGAATAATGTCCACATCACCCTGCCTGGAGTATATGCCTGTCTGCTGGCATTTTGAGAACAGGGAAAAATGGAGAAATTTGGATTCAGAAGACAAACTTTTGCATGAATAACCCTTTCACCATTCTGGAGCCCCATCACACGCCTTCAGCATTATCCTCATGAATGCCTGATATTCCTGGGTCCAGAGCCTCACTAGTCATACCTCACCGGAGAATAAAGTCCCATCTTTTGCAGGTCAGAGGAGGAGCAGCTGCCTGACTCCGTGGCTGTGGACTCCATAGAAGTGGAGGATCTATCAGTTCCTTGCACATGCTTTTATCCAGTTCTCCTGTATCAGACCAAACATACGTCTCTCTTCAGAGGACCCGGTACCTCAAATCGAGAACCTTTACAGAAGTCTGGGCTATAAACTAGCTTATCTTTTTTGGGCATTCCTTCTTGCACACACTGAGGTTAGGGGTTCTCTGCTCTGCTTGTTCAGCTGCTAGTTGCCCCAAACTTACCAGTTGTCATCTAATGAATCTTCAGGAGGAAGTGAAGATAAGCCCAAAGTAAGAAGATGCTTTCTGAGGCAGCCTATCTGGGCTGTCTTTCCTTTCCCACCACTCCTTGTACTTTTGCTTTGACATCCACATGAAGACCAAAGTTCCCAGAGATGGAAAGCAGTCAGAAGAGAAAAATGTTAGCAATAACATGAACGTAAAAAAAAAAAAAAAAAAAAATTTTTTTTTTTTTTTAAAGTCAGAAAGAGGTTGGGGCTGGAAGGACAGGTCTTGTAAAATTTTCCTTAGGCATTGCCATTTTTTACACACCACTTCTGCAGAAAGATAGCAAGTAAATAAATGGTCCTTGTTATAGTAAGAAGGTTCCGAGTGGTGCAAGTGGTTTAAGATCAACTACTAACCTAAAGGTGGTTGATTCATACCCACCTAGCAGCACCACAGGAGAGAGGCCTGGTGACATGCTTCCATAAAGATTACAGTCAAGAAAACCTTATGGTGCAGCTCTACTCTGTAACACCTGGGGTCACCATGAGTAGGAATCAACTTAACAGCAACGGGTTTGGTTCTGGTTTTAGTAGGAAGGCTAAGCAACTGTGTTCAGTGATTCTTATTCTGTACACCAATAGAAAAATACTGGATAAATATTTATTAGTCAGATGAAATTTAAAAGAGGATGTCCCCCAATGTTCTCTCCAGTCCTAGCCAGGAGAGCACCATACTAACCAAGGAAGGCACTATGGGCCCGTTTAACAGACCAGCCACAGGGAGATCCATGCCAGATGATTTTTCTGTGTGTGTGTGTGTATGTGCTCATACACATGCATGTTAGTCTCATTAACATAGATTTTCTTGTTGTGCAAAAGAAATGGAAAGCTTCCCAGTCATTTATAAGAGTTGCAAAAATTTGTTACCAAAAACTGACAAAGTCCCAAAAATGAATCCACTACTCTAAAAATGAATATGAAGGCTGATTTTACATGTGAAAATAAATGCAAAAATATTAAATAAAATGCCAGCATGTCAAGTTCAACAAAATATTAAACAAATAGACAACGATGATTCATTGCATGAATTCAAATATTTTATTTTTATTGTGCTTTAGTTGAAAGTTTACAGCTCAAGTCAGTTTCTCATACAAAATGTATACACATATTGTTATGTGACCCTAGTTGCTATCCCTGTAATATGACAGCACACTCCCCCTTTCCACCTCGGATTTCCTGTGTCCATTTAACCAGCTCCTGCCCTCTTCTTCCTTCTCGTCTTGCCTCCGGACAGGAGCTGCCCATTTACCCTCGTGTATCTACTTGAACTAAGAAGCACACTCTTCACAAGCAGTATTTTATGCTTTATAGTCCAGTCTAATCTTAGTCTGAAGAGTTAGCTTCAGGAATGATTTAATTCTGGGTTAACAGAGAGTTCAGGGGCCATGTCTTCTGGGGTTCCTTTAGTTTCAGTCAGACCATTATGTCTCTTCTTTTTACTAGAATTTGAGTTCTGCACCCCACTTTTCTCCTGCTCTGTCAGGGACTCTGTTGCGTTCCCTATCAGGGTGGTCATTGGTGATAGCTGGGCACCATCTAGCTGTTCTGGTCTCAGGTTGATGAAGTCTCTGGTTTATGTTGTGCTTTTTGTCTCTTGGGCTCATATTTGCTTTGGTCTTTGGTGTTCTTCATTCTCCTTTGCTCCAGGTGGGTTGGGACCAATTGATGCATTTTAGATGGCCACTTGCTAGCTTTTAAAACCCCAGATGACACTCCCTGACATGGGATCCAGAACATTTTCTTAATCAACTTTGTTATGCTGATTTCCAGTGATTGCACCGTTTTACATTTCCACCAGCAGTGTGTAAGTGTTCCAGTCTCTTCATAACCTGTCCAACATTTAGTATTTTGTGTTTTTTGGATTAATGCTAGCCTTATTGGGGTGAGATGGTATCTTATTGTAATTTCGATTTGCATATCTCTATAGTGAGCATTTCTTCATGTATCTGTTAGCTGCCTGAATGTCTTCTTCAGTGAAGTGCCTGTTCATATCCTTTGCCCATTTTTTAATTGGATTTTCTTTTTGTTGTTGAAACTTTGAAGTATCTTGTAGATTTTAGAGATTAGATTCTGATTGGATGTGTCATAACCAAAAATTTTTTCCCAGTCTGAGGTTGTCTTTTTACTCTTTTAGTGAAGTCTTTTGATGAGCGTAAGTGTTTGATTTTTAGAAGCTCCCAGTTATGTAGTTTCTCTTCTGAATTCAAATATTTTTAAAAGACATTTATCACTAATAACAGATTAATAAGTCAAATGAGAATTAAAATAAAAACCTGTAGCCTTGGAGTCAATTCCTACTCATAGTGACACTATAGTACAGAATAGAACTGCCCCACAGAGTTTCAAAGGAGTGGCTGGTAAAGTCAAACTAAAGAGCTTTTGGTTAAGAGCCAAACTCTTAAGGACTGTGCCACCAGGGCTTCATATGTATATTCATACACACATAATTTATTTGTTCAAATGTACTCATGCTACATATGCTGTTTTGTAACTTGTTTCCCTGAACAATATATTGTTGTTGTTATTAGATGCCATTGAGTTGGTTCCAACTCATAGTGAGGGAAGAAAACACTAAAGGAAGCACTGCCTGGTCCTATGCCATCCTCACAATCATTGCTAAACAGACATGAAAAAATTCACATCCATCCCTTCTTTATAAAAAGCACATTTAAGGGGGCGGAGCCAAGATGGCTGACTAGGTAGAAGCTACCTCAGATCCCTTTTGCAACAAAGACTCGGAAAAACAAGTGAATCGATCACATACATGACAATCTACAAACCCTGACTATCAAACACAGATCTAAAGAGCTGACCTGAGTAACAGAGACTCAGCCAGCACAAGCAGGCTGCACACCGACGTGGCTACTGAGAGAATGAGCAACCACGGGGAAGCAGTGACTGTTTCTGGAGCCTGGAGCCAGCGTCCCAGTCAGAAAACCTTGGCGGTGGGCTTTGGACTGGGTGCAGGGGAGCTGATCACGGCATCCTGAGATGGCGCAAACAGAGGATGCAGCCCTAGCCCCTAGAAGTGACCTCAGGGGAAGCCCAGCCAGTGCACGCAGGCAGTGCAGCGACATGGCTGACAGGAGGAGAAGTCACAGGGAGTCAGTGACTGGTTTTCGAGCCTGGAGTGCACCGTTCCAGCCGGGGAAACTTGGCACTGGGCTTTGGACTGGGAGTGGAGGAACTGACCATGGCTTCTGAGACAGCACAAGCACAGGATGCAGGCCTGACCCTCGGGGGCATCTCGACCCAGCCAACGCACACAGGCTTCACACTCCTCGGGAATCTGAGATGAAACAGTCATCACCAAGCAAGACAAGTTACTTTATCTATATTCTGGGGTGCTACTCTCTTCTGTTTTTCTGAACCCTCCCCTCCCCTTCCCAGGCAGCTTCTTTAACATTGGAATTTCCTGGGCCAGAGAGTGAAGTGCTTTGTGGTTTCTTTCCTTTTTTTTTTCTTTTTTTTGTCTTTTCTTAACCCATTCTCCTGGCCTGAGAGAAGCAGCTACAAAAAACCCAGGGACCAAAAATCCTTCCCTGACTTCCCGAAATTGGACTGAATATACAGAACCAGCTCCAGCCAAGCATATGAGATCCACAGTCTTGGGCTTTCATCCCTACAGGGAACAAGATGGCTATTATAATGCAAAGGCAATTCTGATAGTGATCTGACTGTAATTGTTTTAGCAGGTTACTGGAAAGACAAGTTTCCCAGGTCTGATATCTCTACCTATTAAACAGAGCCCTCACTGATCCACAATGGGGAACTGAGGGCTGAAGCTCCACCCAAACCACCTAGCCTCCTGCCACAGGGGTCTGAGGATAGTGACACCTAGCAATCTGTAGAAGTACGTGCATTGGGTGCCTAAGGTACAGGTGTAGAGCCCACCCACCAAAGTGCTTTAGGAATAGAGACACGCCTACCTCACTGGCACTTGGGGGAAGTCTGTCAGCATCCTGTCCCCCCTGGAGTGTGACCCCCTGCTGCTACTAGAATCTGGTGCACACAGCTATCACTACTACTCCTCTAAGTAAATAGGTGACAGTCTACACCACACACTTGGTCACCAAAAATCAGATTTTACTCAAGAATAGTGAATGGACTCTTAGGCTTATATATCTGGTAACAGCCCAAACCAGCTGGTAATAGGACAGAAGTGATTCAAAGGCTACAACAATCAAGACAGCGCAATCTAGTAGCCCATCTGTGTATATTGAAAGAAAACAAAACAAGATAAGACTCGGTGAGCAAATATAAAATAAATCACTACAATATCTTATAGATGCCTTGGAGACAGCAGTCGATATTAAACCACATAAAGAAGCAGACCGTGATTGCTTCTACAACTCCCCAAATTAAAGAATCAAAATCTTTCCCAAATGAAGATACAATCCTGGAATTGCCAGGTGCAGAATATAAAAAACTAAATTACAGAATGCTTCAAGACACCAGGGATGACCTCATAAATGAAATAAGGCAATCTACAGAAAAAGCCAAGGAACACACTGGTAAAGCAGTTGAAGAACTCAAAAAGATTATTCAAGAACATAGTGGAAAAGTTAATAAGCTGCAAGAATCCATAGAGAGACAGCATTCAGAAATCCAAAAGATTAACAGTAAAATTACAGAATTATGCAACTCAATAGGAAGTCAGAGGAGCAGAATCAAGCAATTGGAAGGCAGAGTGGGGGAGGGGGAGGATAAGGCAATTGACACCAATATAGTTGAAGAAAAATCAAATAACAGAATTAAAAAAAATGAAGAAACCCTAAGAATCATGTGGGACTCTATCCAGAAGAATGACTTGTGTGTGATTGGAGTTCCAGAACAGGGAGGGATAACAGAAAATACAGAGAGAATAGTTGAAGATCTGTTGGCAGAAAACTTCCCTGACATCATGAAAGATGAAAGGATATCTATCCAAGATGATCATCGAACCCCATATAAGATTGATCCAAAAAGAAAAAATAATATCAGATCCCAAAACAACACAAGGTCACAGAACAGAACATCCTGATATCAACTCAAATAGGGAAATCACAAAAACAAATTAAGATTAATTTTAAAGAGAAAAAAATGCTCAAAACAGGGAATCATTGAAGTCATTATGTAAAAGATTACAAGAATCAAAAAGAGGGACTAAATACAGGAGGCATAGAACTGCCATATGGAGAGGAAAACAAGGCAATATAGTACGATACAAGTTAGGTTTTTACTTAGAAAAATGGGGTAAATATCAAGGTAACCACAAAGAGGTCTAACAATTCCATAACTCAAAATAAAAACCAAGAAAAACATAATGACTCAGCAAACATAAATTCAACTGCTATGAAAATGAGGAACACACAATTTACAAAGAAAAATGTCTCAGCACAAAAAAGGAAGTGGAAAAATGAAATTGTCAACAACACACACAAAAAGTCATCAAAATGAGAGCACTGAACACATACTTATCTATAATTACACTGAATGTAAATGGACTAAATGCACCAATAAAGAGACAGACAGTCTCAGACTGGATAAAGAAACACGATCTGTCTATATGCTGCCTACAAGAGACACACCTTAGACTTAGAGACACAAACAAACTAAAACTCAAAGGATGGAAAAAAATATATCAAGCAAACAACAATCAAAAAAGAACAGGAGTAGCAATTTTAATTTCTGACAAAATAGACTTTAAAGTTAAATCCACCACAAACGATAAAGAAGGACACTACATAATGATAAAAGGGACAATTGACCAGGAAGATATAACCATATTAAATATTTATGCACCCAATGACAGGGCTGCAAGATACCTAAAACAAACTTTAACAGAACTGAAAAGTGAGATAGACACCTCCAAAATTATAGTAGGAGACTTCAACACACCACTTTCGGAGAAGGACAGGACATCCAGTAAGAAGCTCAATAGAGACACGGAAGACCTAATTACAACAATCAACCAACTTGACCTCATAGACTTATACAGAACACTCCACCCAACAGCTGCAAAGTGTACTTTTTTTCTAGTGCACATGGAACATTCTCTAGAAAAGATCACATATTAGGTCATAAAACAAACCTTTGCAGAATCCAAAACATCAAAATATTACAAAGCATCTTCACAGACCACAAGGCCATAAAAGTGGAAATCAATAACAGAAAAATCAGGGAAAAGAAATCAAATACTTGGAAACTGAACAATAACCTGCTGAAAAAAGACTGGGTTATAGAAGACATTAAGGACGAAATAAAGAAATTCATAGAATGCAACGAGAATGAAAACACTTCCTATCAAAACCTCTGGGACACAGCAAAAGCAGTGCTCAGAGGCCAATTTATATCGATAAATGCACACATACATAAAGAAGAAAGAGCCAAAATCAGAGAACTGTCCCTACAACTTGAACAAATAGAAAGCGAGCAACAAAAGAATCCATCAGGCACCAGAAGAAAACAAATAATAAAAATTAGAGCTGAACTAAATGAATTAGAGAACAGAAAAACAATTGAAAGAATTAACAAAGCCAAAAGCTGGTTCTTTGAAAAAATTAAGAAAATTGATAAACCATTGGCCAGACTGACTAAAGAAATATAGGAAAGGAAACAAATAACGCGGATAAGAAACGAGATGGGCCATATCATAACAGACCCAACTGAAATTAAATGAATCATATCAGATTATTATGAAAAATTGCACTCTAACAAATTTGCAAATCCAGAAGAAATGGATGAATTCCTAGAAAAACACTACCTACCTAAACTAACACAATCAGAACAACTAAATACACCCATAACAAAAAAAGAGATTGAAAAGGTAATCAAAAAACTCCCAACAAAAAAAAGCCCTGGCCTGGATGGCTTCACTGCAGAGTTTTACCAAACTTTCAGAGAAGAGTTAACACCACTACTACTAAAGGTATTTCAAAGCATAGAAAATGATGGAATACTACCTAACTCATTCTATGAAGCCAGCATATCCCTGACACCAAAAGCAGGTGAAGACACCACAAAAAAAGAAAATTACAGACCTATATCCCTCATGAACATAGATGCAAAAATCCTCAACAAAATTCTAGCCAATAGAATTCAACAACATATCAAAAAAATAATCCACCATGACCAAGTGGGATTTATACCCGATATGCAAGGTTGGTTTAATATTAGAAAAACCATTAATGTAATCCACCATATAAATAAAACAAAAGACAAAAAACACATGATCTTATCAATTGATGCAAAAAAGGCATTTGACAAAGTCCAACACCGATTCATGATAAAAACTCTCAGCAAAATAGGAATTGAAGGAAAATTCCTCAACATATTTTTATATACAAAGTCAACAGCCAATATCATTCTAAATGGAGAGAGCCTGAAAACATTTCCCTTGAGAATGGGAATCAGAAAAGGATGCCCTTTATCACAGCTCTTATTCAACATCGTGCTAGAGGTCCTAGCCAGAGCAATTAGGCTAGACAAAGAATTAAAGGGCATTCAGATTGGCAAGGAAGAAGTAAAATTATCTCTATTTGCAGATGACATGATCTTATACATGGAAAACCCTAAGGAATCCTCCAGAAAACTTCTGAAACTAATAGAAGAGTTGGGCAGAGTCTCAGGTTATAAGATAAACATACAAAAATCACTTGGATTCCTCTACATCAACAAAAAGAACATCAAAGAGGAAATCACCAAATCAATACCATTCACAGTAGCCCCCAAGAAGATAAAATACTTAGGAATAAATCTTACCAAAGATGTAAAAGACCTATACAAAGAAAACTACAAAGTACTAGCGCAAGAAACTAAAAGGGACTTACATAAGTGGAAAAACATACTTTGCTCATGGATAGGAAGACAAAATAACATAGTAAAAATGTCTATTCTACCAAAAGCCATCTATACATACAATGCACTTTCGATCCAAATTCCAATGACATTTTTTAATGTGATGGAGAAACAAATTACCAACTTCATATGGAAAGGAAGAAGCCCGGATAAGTAAAGCATTACTGAAAAAGAAGAAGAAAGTGGGAGGCCTCAATCTACCTGATTTTAGAACATACTATTTTTTTTTATACAGCCACAGTAGTCAAAACAGCCTGGTACTGGTACAACAACAGGCACATAGTCCAATGGAACAGAATTGAGAACCCAGATATAAATCCATCCACATATGAGTAGCTGATATTTGACGAAGTCCCAGTGTCAGTTAATTGGGGAGAAGATAGTAGTTTTAACAAATGGTGCTGGCATAACTGGATATCCATTTGCAAAAAAATTAAACAGGACCCATACCTCATACCATGCACAAAAACTAACTCCAAGTGGATCAAAGACCTAAACATAAAGACTAAAACGATAAAGATCATGGAAGAAAAAATAGGGACAACGTTAGGAGCCCTAATATAAGGCATAAACAGAATACAAAACATTACCAAAAATGATGAAGAGAAACCAGATAACTGGGAGCTCCTAAAAATCAAACACCTATGCTCATCTAAAGACTTCACCAAAAGAGTAAAAAGACCACCTACAGACTGGGAAAGAATTTTCAGCTATGACATCTCCAACTAGTACCTGATCTCTAAAATCTGTATGATTCTGTTAAAACTCAACCACAAAAAGACAAACAACCCAATCAAAAAGTGGGCAAAGGATATGAACACACACTTCACTAAAGAAGATATTCAGGCAGCTAACAGATACATGAGAAAATGCTCTCGATCATTAGCCATTAGAGAAATGCAAATTAAACCTACGATGAGATTCCATCTCACTCCCACAAGGCTGGCAATAATCCAAAAAACATAAAATAATAAATGTTGGAGAGGCTGTGGAGAGATTGGAACTCTTATACACTGCTGGTGGGAATGTAAAATGGTACAACCACTTTGGAAATCTATCTGGCGTTTTCTTAAAAAGTTAGAAATAGAACTACCATACAACCCAGAAATTCCACTCCTCGAAATATACCCTAGCGAAATAAGAGCCTTCACACGAACAGATATATGCACACCCATGTTTATTGCAGTTCTGTTTACAGCAGCAAAAAGCTGGAAGTAACCAAAGTGTCCATCAACGGATGAATGGTTAAATAAATTGTGGTATATTCACACAATGGAATACTACACATTGAGAAAGAACAGTAACGAATCTGTGAAACATTTCATAACATGGAGGAACCTGGAAGGCATTATGCTGAGTGAAATTAGTCAGAGGCAAAAAGACAAATATTGTATAAGACCACTATTATAAGATCTTGAGAAATATTATAAACTGAGAAGAACACATTCTTTTGTGTTTACGAGAGGGGGGAGGGAGGGAGGGTGGGATAGGGTTAGTTACTGATTAGTTAGTAGATAAGAACTACTTTAGGTGAAGGGAAGGACAATACTCAATACAGGGAAGGTCAGCTCAACTGGACTGGACCAAAAGCAAAGAAGTTTCCGGGATAAACTGAATGCTTCGAAGGTCAGCAGAGCAAGGGTGGGGGTTTGGGGACTATGGCTTAAGGGGACTTCTAAGTCAATTGGCAAAATAAATTCTATTATGAAAACATTCTGCATCCCATTTTGAAGTGTGGCATCTGGGGTCTTAAATGCTAACAAGCGCCACCTAAGATGCACCAATTTGTCTCAACCCACCTGGATCAAAGGACAATGAAGAACACCAACGTCACAAGATAATTACGAGCCCAAGAGACAGAAAGGGCCATATGAACTAGAGACTTACATCATCCTGAGACCAGAAGAACTAGATGGTGCCCAGCCACAAGCAATGACTGCCCTGACAGGGAGCACAACAGAGAACCCCTGAGGGAGCAGGAGAACAGTGGGATGCAGACCCCAAATTCTCATAAAAAGACCAGACTTAATGGTCTGACTGAGACTAGAGGAATCCTGGAGGTCATGGTCCCCAAACCTTCTTTTGGCCCAGGACATGAACCATTCCCAAAGACAACTCATTAGACATGGAAGGGACTGGACAATGGGTTGGAGAGAGATGCTGACGAAGAGTGAGCTACTTGTATCAGGTGGACACTTGAGACTGTGTTGGCATCTCCTGTCTGGAAGGGAGATGGGAGGGTAGAGAGAGTTAGAAACTGGCAAAACGGTCTGAAAGGAGAGACTGGAAGGAGGGAGCGGGCTGACTCATTAGGGGGAGAGTAACTGGGAGTATGTAGTAAGGTGTATATAAGCTTTTATGTAACAGACTGACTTGATTTGTAAACTTTCACTTAAAGCACAATAAAAATTATTTTTTTAAAAAAAGCACATTTAAGTATAGAGATAGAAGAAGACTCTTCTCATATGATAAAGAATAAAGTATTTGGAATGTTAATAATCACCAAAGAAAGGATCTATGAAACATTGGGTCTGGGGGATACTGTCTAAAATGTATTAAAAAAAAAAAATGTATTAAACACAGATCAAAAGAAAGCAGAACAGATTTATCTATTGCAGAGCTTCTCTGGGGCTTTTATATGCTCATATGCATTGTGAATTTCCAAGAAGCTGTTTAATGCACAGTTTCAGAATTAAGTCTTTCCACCTCCACTAATATGAATTGTCTTAGTCATCCAGTGCTGCTATAACAGAAATGCCACAAGCAGATGGCTTTAACAAAGAGAAATTGATTCTCTCACAGTCTAGTAGGCTACAAGTCCAAATTCAGGGCATCAGCTCCAGGGGAAGGCTTTCTCTGTCAGCTCCGGAGGAATGTCTTTGTCTTCAGTCTTGCCTTGGTGTGGGAGCATCTCAGCATAGGAACCTCAGGTCCAAAGGACACTCTCTTCTCTCAGCACTCCTTTCTTGTGGTGTGAGGTCTCCCTGTCTCTCTGCTTGCTTCTCTCTTTTCCATCTCGAAGAGATTGGCTTAAGACACTACCTAGTTTTGTATACCTCATTAATATAACTGCCATTAATCCATCTTCTTTCATCATAGTGATAGGATTTACAACAGATAGGAAAAACACGTAAAATGGTGGACAATCACACAATATTGGGACTCATGGCCCAGCTAAGTTGACAGATATTGGGGAGACACAATTCAATCCATGACATGAATTAATTTTGTTCTAGAACATCCAGCCAATGCCGTATGCCATGAACAGGCATGAAGTTGCAGATATTATAAAGGAAGATAATAAATTATCAATTGTTGCAAAAAATGCACTTGCCTTCTTAGTAAAACTAAAAAAAATCGATGAAAAAGTTTAGACTGGAAAAATGATCTCTTTCCTAATAGCAAAAAATAAGAAAATAATACTTAGGATCAACTACATCAAGAACTGTGCGCAACAATAAAGTCACAATATAACCCTATCAAGAGGTGAAAAAGAAGACCGGAATAAATAACATAGTATATTACTGGATAGGAATGGTACACAGATGTTAGTTTTCAAAAATTAATTTTAACTTTAATAACATAAAAGTCACAACATTGTTTATATAGAGGAAAGTGAAGGACGGGAAAGGTTTGATTATGGATTTCTACAGTACCTCTGTAAGAATAAAACCTGGAGAGTTGCCAAAACAAAAATTCTGAAAAGGGCAAGGAAAATGGATTTGCCTATTAGACATAAAAAATCTTGTAAAGCTATCATAATTAAATAACATGGTACCAATAAAGGAATAAAACAGGCAGAATAATGAAATTGAACTTATGGTATGGAAACAGGTTCTTTCAATGCATACATTTGTGAATATTACTTTCATACATAATAAGCATATTGTCAAAATAACATAAAAATGGAAAATGTATTTCATAAACTATAGTGGGGCACCTGATTAACTCTGGGAAAAGAATCAAATTATTGTCTATCCTCACAGTCTAAACCAATACTGTAGTTTTACGAAAATAACATTCTATGTTTTTTTGCCAACCACACCCTTTCCCCTTGAGCTAGTTTTGTAAACACATTATACTAATTTTTTACAGCAGTACATAAAAAAAAAAAAAAATTGGCATAGCAGTGTTTACAAAAATGCCTCGCGGGGTGTAGGTTGCAGTTGGCAAGCAAATGTAGAAGGTGTGCATTATTTGTGTAAAAACACAGCATGTACATCAGATGGAGTAAATAGTTAAATGTAAACCATACTAGAAATGGGAGAAAATATAGGTGAAGGTATATGTGATGTTAGGGTGAGAAGATCTTTATAATCATAACTCCAAAGAAGGGGACAAAAAATAAAATAATTGATGAGTTTGAAAACATAACCCGCTGCTGTCAAGTCGATTCCAACTCATAGCGACCCTATAGGACAGAGTAGAACTGCCCCATAGGGTTTGAAGACTTAAAGAGGGATATAATCAACGTCTTAAAATTAAAGGGCAAATAAACATTGGAAAAAAATGAAAAAATATGAAAATCAAAGATACAAGAAGCACAAAACCCCAATAAATATGAGTAAACTCACAAATAATTTACGAGAGGAAATACAAATAGTCAATAAATGTAAAAATAAAAACTGCCCTACTCAGTGATTATCAAAGATATGAAAATTAAAAAATAAAAATGGTATGTCATGTTCAATGACAAATTAACAAAAATTTAAAAAGAGCTCAATTTTTCTAACAATGCAATGATAAATAAACACCCAACACCGCTAGGAGAGTGTGAACTGGTATGATTTAGCAATATCAATGATTTAGCAATATACATCAAGAGTCTTGAAAAAGTCTGTAATTTGGAGTGGTGGTTGAGTTCAGCTGTTAACCAAAAGGTTGGCAGTTCAAATCCACCAGCCACTTCTTGGAAACCCTATGGGGCAGTTCTGCTCTGTTCTATGGGGTCACTATGAGTCGGAATTTACCCGACGGTAATGGGTTTTTTGTTTTTTGTTTTTTTTGCTTTATTCCTTCATTCAAGAACTTAGCTGTAAGAAGTAGTCAGAAAAATAGACAAATAATTATGCTGGAAAATGTTCATCTTAATTTTTATTTATTAAATAAAAGGAAAGGAGAATAACTACCCTGAAAATGAAAATGATCAAATATAATGGGGCAAAATGATAAAATATAATATTGACATTAAAATTAATATTTTAAAAGAATATTATTTAATAGACTATAAAGAGTCATATTATAATGTTGTGTAAAGAGGCAGGATACAAAAGAGTAGGTACAGGATGATTCTAAATTATCCTCAAAGAAGACTAGATGCAAAAAAATAACAAAGTTAATGTTCATGTGTGATCATGAATAATGTTTTAAATATTCAGAATAATTTTCAGCATTTACAAATTGCCTAAAATGACCTTTTGTGCATAAATTATTCAGTAAACACAGTAAATTCTATGTTAAAAATTTGATTACTTGAATGAATGAATGAATGAATGAATGCATTCCACCCTGACAGTTTTGTTCTATTCCTAGACAGGAGCTTAAGTCTACATTGAGTTGTATTTCTTACACCGTTTTGTCAATAGCATAGAAGCGGAGTATAGGTAATCCCCAACTTACGACATATTCAAGTTACAACAAACCCTACTTATGACTGTCCATGTTTTAAAAATCTTATCGTTAGTAATATATACTACATATAAAGTTGCAGTGCATAATTTGCTGATGTTACCTTTCTCATGCTAACCCCCAAAGATAAATAAAGGTTGGGCTTATAAAGATACTAATAATATAAGGCAATAATAAGGAAAACTTAGGGAAAAATGAGGTATTCAACTTACGTCAGAACTGACTTACAACAGAGTCATTGGAACGGAACCCTGTTATAAATTGGGGATGACTTCTACTTGGATATAGAGAGGACAGTGTCTACCCAATTTTCAATAGAGAAAATCAGGGTGACTCTGAAATACTTTATAGGACTAATAAAAGTACACAAAATTATATGCAAATTATAAAGCCCGTGGGGTGCAAATGGTAAGAGTACTCAGTTGCTAACCAAAAGGCTGGAGATTCCAGTCCATCTAGAGGCACCTTGGAAGAAAAGCCTGGTGACCTACTTTTGAAAAATCAGCCATTGAAAACACTATGGAGCACGGTTTTGTTCTGACACATACCAGGTCACCAGGAGTAGGGATTAACTCAAGAGCAAATGTTAACTGGTTACGTTCCATTAACTATATTACTTTTTTGAAACTATGACCAAAACCTAGAAAAAATACATTTTCATCAAACTAGATGATACTTGGGACTAGATCAACCAATAATGATGCTTCTATCATGACTTTCCTGTCTGCTAACTGGTAATTAAGAACTTATCACCTCAAAAACACAGCTTTTCGTCACTCAATACATAAGTCTCTTATTTTTCTCCCATAGTTCAATATTTTATTGACAGTTGGTGGTAATTTCTGGTTAGTTTGATTTAGTCCCTAAAAAGTTATTGCTTGAAACCAATGTTGAAGAAATGTACATGTCATTATTACTTATAAAAATATTGAAATTTATGGGAGAATCAAGCAATCAATGACGATGATGGTGGGACTTTCCTCTTCCTGAAATAAAAAGCAATTTTGGCCATATAACACTTCTTTATTGGGAAACAGGAGCTGTAGATATTTTTGGGGAGGATGGGTATCTTCAGTTTCTCTAACAAGCCCTAATCCTGACTTTCTTTTGGGCAATCTCAGCACAGAAGACATCCAAAGTTAAATAGATCTTTGACGTATTCTCTTGGACCAAGCTTCCCTCCATTATCCCACCCATTTCATGTAAATTGATTATCCTAAAAGCTCCATTGCAGGCCAGGTTCTCTTTTGGAGTCATCTCTGTAGTTATATTTGAATGTTTATAGCAAAGATCCTAATGATAGGAGTCCTTAGGTGGCACCAATTGTTAAGCACTCAGCTGAGAACTGAAAGGGTAGAAGTTCGAGTTCACCCAGAGGCACCTGGAAGAAAGGCCTGGTGATCTACTTTTGAAAAGTCAGCCATTGAAAACTCTACAGAGCCCAGTTCTGGGGTTGCCACGATTTGGAGTCAAGTCCACAGACAGCAACGGGTACTGATAATCTGAATAACTCCAAATTTGTCGATATAGCATATAGCACTCTGCTTCCAGAAAGAGTTTTAGATGGTTGACAAGAATAAGCAAAAAGCACATGACTTAAAAACTACAAAAGGAGCATAGACTCCTTCAAGAACTTCTGGATTTTAGGGAGTAGGTCAGAGTGCCTCAATTTATTTGTCAGTTTTTTTAATAGAGCTCCCGGGAAGGCAGATAGCCCCCCGGCAGACATCTGTGCCGAAGCACAAAGACCTCTTCTCTTCGCTCATAGTGAAGAGGAAGCATTTTGTGTCCAACAAATCAAAGTTCAGGACATTGCCAAGTCTGCCTGTTCAGGAAGCTGATGACCTTTGGTATCTGCCTGCATCCATTGTCCTTCTCTGTAGAACAGCTGGGCCTGCATATCCCCAAGGCAGCATCAAAGGGCACTCTGTCGTCCACAGCGCAGCACACAGTGCCAGCCCCGGAGAGAATGCAGAGCCCTGCGGTTGGAGAACTTGGTTTTCAGTAGCCAGATGGGGATCATGCATTTGGAGAAATGTCTTTGCTATTCTGAGACTTCAAAGACACGAGGATGGTGTTTCATTATCAGTTTCCATCTTTCCACAGTGGCTAATCCCCTCCCACATCAAAAAAGGCTGCTATAAAATTTTATCAATTACTCATAGCAGCCTGGGTCTTAAGGAATTTATTCCAGTGAAGGTTTTCTTCCTGTTTTATTTTTTACCCCTATAAATTATGAAGTCCAGAATTTTACATGTCATTATTTAATATCTATGCATGATAATGTTCATAACTTAAGTGTCTATGAGTTATAGTTAGCAGCATTTGTATTTTGGTATTTACAAAATAATTATCAGAGTGGTTGCAAGCAAACAAACAAACTTTTCCCCCCCGTTGGAATTTGGCCCTATGACAATGGTGTTTTTTAACGTAAGTTTGCATCAGTGTTAGGTTCTAGTAATTGTTCTATCATTAGGTTCTTCTAGCAGTTTGTCTGTGTGCATAATTTGTATATCTATCTTTCTCTCTCTGTGTATCTATCTCTATATACACACACATTTATATTACATTATACCATATTATGCTATTTATTATACAATATCATGTATTCTAATATTATATGTAATACATATATATTTTTGTTTACTTTTTTCCCAAGCAAGTCTTATGTTCTGATATCGGTTATGATGACTAATCCCAGCTTTTCTAAATCACCGCACATGCCACATGACCCTAGCCACCGGTACTCTTTCTTCATCTTTGCCGTCTCACAAAAGCCTAGTCACTGACCTGAGGACCCGTGGGCTAAGACAACATTACTATTTAGTAGTAGATTTCGAGTGTCTCTCAAAGTAGCCTGGTGACATTTAAACAACTACATTGGTTCTCTTCAAGTCAGTGGGCTGCTCCTGGTGTTAACAGCAAGGCTGATAGTACATGTTCACGAAGCCCATCAGAGGCACTTCAGTGTCACCCCTTAAGGGCTCCTGGCTCCTCTCCATGAAAACAGTGCCAGCTCTCACTGCAGTGAAATATGCCACACTCCTGGTGATTTAGTGTTTCCTGGATTTGGAAGGGCCAGTAATGTATACCTGATCTTAGCATATAAACTCCCTCAATCCCCCAGCAGAAATGGCAGTGTGTTTAAATTTGAGCTTTAAAATGGAAACTAATTCGTGGTGCCAGGACACACTCTTTGAGGTCAAAGTTGACAGGACAGGAGAGGCATGTTCAGTCGACTTTCCAGCTGCACGTCGATTCCATCCTCGTGGGCCAAAGTCAGCAGCTTTGGGAATCATAAACAGAAGGCCTGGAACAGTCCCTTCAAGCTTAGGCAACCGAAATCTGGCAGGGAGAGTCTGACAAGGGATTCAAATAGGTCCCAACACACATTTGTGGAAATGAGTAAGGATCTAACAGAGCCAGTCAAAACCAGCAAGGGGGGGTTTCAATAGAAAAGGCTGAAAATTGTCCTTTTGGCACAAAAAATGAACGAACAACACTGGTTAAATGCCCACTATGGGTTAAGCTCTGTGCTAGGTTGTGTTGGGGAAGAGAGAGGTGGGTATGATCCACTGAACCAGTTGCCCTCCAGTCAGCTCAGACTCATGGCGATCCCATGAGTGTCTCGGTAGAACTGTGGCCCAGAGAGTTTTCAGTGCTGATGGATTGGAAATCAGATCACAGGCCTTTCTTCTGAGGAGCTTCTGGGTGGACTCAAACCTCCAACCTTTTGGTAGCAGTCAAGTGCATTACCTGTTTGCACCATCCAGGGACTCCTGCACATGGACCATAAGATTGTGCCTTCAGGGAGCCTAAAGCTAATTGAGTTGCAGGACCAAGGGAAAGAGGAGCCACACATATCACCTGGGACTTTTCTGCTACTTTAATGTTCTCTGACACTTAAATTTCTCATCAATATTATCAGCTTGGTAGGCTTCATTTTTGGTCTAATTATATCCAATTATAATTGCAAACCCTAGGCCCTCATCATGTTTAATAATTGTTGGAGGAGGCTAAGGGAATGCTCCAAGTGAAAGGGACAAGAGAAAAGATGGTTAAAATTCAAACTATTAGAAAGGAACGAAAGAAGAAAAACACCCAGAACTGCAGTAACAACAACAGATTGAAATAGACCTTTGGAGACGAAAAGAGTAGATGTGGAGGAACTTAATATCTCAAAGTCTAACACTTTCTAGGCCCCTGGTAGAAATAGGAAAAGCCTACCTATCTTTTCCTGTGAGAAAAGCTACGAGAGCCAATGGCTAAATTTGGGGGAATTCTGTGAGCCAGTGGCTAAACACACCATTATTAAACCATAAATATATATACATTTATAAATACATGAATTATCAACTCAAATATTCAAAACTCATCAATTCCTTATTATTTTACCACATTTAACTCTTATCTGTACTCTTGTCATTCGTATCTGCAAATACTACATAATGGCGCACTACTATGCATCTCTGTCCAGCTCTGTTTCAGTGACGTTAGGTTGGCAGCTTAAAATCTACCACAGTGAACAGGAGCACTTACACCATGGAAATTGGCAAGCACTACAAATTAAACCTTGATTTATTATTTTGTTGGTTGTCTAGACTTCAGACAGTGATGATGGAGAAAGCATTTATAAAGTAGATTAAACTTCAAATATGTCAAGTCTATAGCCATGACATTATGAATAGCTCAAAAACTAAGAAAATCTTTTTTTCCAGTATTCAAAATTATTCTCTGTCTCAGCAAAGGGATGAATAAGTGAACGTTCGACATGTACATTTTTCACTTTTATTTTACTCATTCACGTAAAAGAAAATATCAACTAAAATTCACGCTGATATGCTAACTACTCATCAATTGCAGCTCTAGGTTAGCTACGGACATAGGAGTTCAGAACAAATCAACAAAAGGATTCTGTGAGAATCAATTGCTTGTGTGAAATTAAATTAAAAAAAGAGTATTGTACATTTCGTATGAGGAAGAATGTGGCATCAGGATTGGAGGAAGACTCTTCAACAACCCGCGATATGCACGTGACAAAATCTCGCTTGCTGAAAGTGACGAGGACTTGAAACACTGATGAAGATCAAAGACTACAGCCTTCACTATGGATTACATCTGAACGTGAAGAAAACAGAAATTCCTGACAACAGGACCTATAAACAACATTAAAATAAATGGAGAAGAAATTGAAGTCGTCAACGATTTCGTTCTACTTTGCTCAATAATCAACATCTATGGAAGCAGCAGTCAGGAAACCAAATGATATAGTCCAGCTTCTCCAATTATTTGCTAAACATACAGATCAAAACAGTAAGGGAAAAGGATACAGCCCTCCGCACACCTTCAATTTTGAACCATACCAGACCAACCAAACCCAGTGCCGTCGAGTCAATTCTGACTCGTAGCGACCCTACAGGATAGAGTAGAACTGCCCCACAGAGTTTCCAAGGAGCGCCTGGTGGATTCAAACTACCGACCCTTTGGTTAGAAACCGTAGCAGCCGTAGCACTTAACCATTAGGCCACCAGGGTTTCATTTGAACCACACAGTGTCCCCTTATCCTCTTCAAATGACTGTCTCTTGACCCATGTTCAGATTCTGCATGAGCACAATTAAGTGCTCTGAAATTCCCATTCTTTGTGAAGCTATCCATAATTTGTTATGATCCACAGAGTCGGATGTTTTTGTGTGGTCAGTAAAACACAGGTAAACATCTTTCTGGTATTCTCGGCTTTTGGCCAAGATGCGTCTGACAACAGCAGTGATATTCCTCATTCCGCGCCCTCTTCTGAATCCAGCTGAAACTTTTGAGAGTTCCCTGTTGGTGTACAGCTGCAGTCATTTTAAATAATCTTCAGCAGAATTTTGCTAACATGCTAACCATATGCTAGCGAATTAGATTTAGCTAATGACATGCTAACAAATTAGATATTTACTAGCATGTGATTGGGTAGAAGCCATACAGTATTTTAAGAGTGAAAATGGATAGGATTAAGTTGGAGAACTCAGTGGTAAGACTGAAGGAATAGAATTTGAAATCATAATTTGTTTTGCCTCCAGATTGGGCAGTGGGTAGTCTCTACAATAAATGATATGCAGGGCACACTGTGTGCTTGTAGACAATAGTTTCATGAAAAGTGGTGAGTGCTATAGCCAATGAGAAGTTACAAGAGAGGCATTTTTTCCTCACTACATCTTTATACAAGAAGAACTGAACTGTGAATTGTTTGAGATTAAAAAATGCATGCAGACTGTATTTGTGACTTATAAATTTGCAACTGTCATATATGATAGAGATAACAAGTGGGAGTGTCTCTCTTTCTACCACATGTGCCCACTTACACTCACCCTATGAGAATATGCTAGAGACACAAGACACCATTGCGTACATGCAAACCGTGCAGGGAATGTTTAGTGTGTTCTGACCAACACATGCTTATCAGGATTAGTGCCCAGAATTTTGAAGGTCAAGGTTACAGGCTGTACCCTGGGAATTCTTACAGAGAGCTGGGCAGTTATCACTGCCTTCCTGCAGCTGCCCACATGTAAAGTGAGCATGAAATAGGTGCTTCTTCTTATTAGACACTACGTTCTAGGAGTTGTTTGTTATTGCAACAAAGCTGGCTGATACATGGACACAGGCTGAGGGGCTTTCATTCTCAGATGACTGGGTTCAAATGAGAGCAAGAGAGTGATTGTCTCCGTGACTATGCAGAACACAGCGTTATTTTAGCTCCAAAGAACCAGAGGGCATGTTGTATCACTTCACCCCTATTGGGATGTATCAGAGAACTGCCCTTGAGGAGCTTACACTCTAATAACACGACATTTGTTCCAATAATAATAACAATAATAATGAGGAGGAAGGAGGGGGAAGGCACGAGCAAGAGGACCAGGAATCATAGTTAGGAAAGGTAGACTCTCCACAGTAATCTGTGTTTTCTCTCATCTTTGAAATTTTAATTTAATTATAAACTTCTTTTTTAAGGGTGATCTATAGAAGCTGGACTCATAGCGACCCTATAGGACAGAGTAGAACTGCCCCGTAGGGATTCCAAGGAGTGGCTGGTGGTTTCCAGCTGCCAACCTTTTGGTTAGCAGCCTGAGTTCTTATCCACTGTGCCACCAAGCTCCGTTTTTGAACATACCCTCTGCTGTAGAGTCGGTTCTGACTCTTTTGGTTAGCAGTGAGTCAAAATCGACTCGACGACAACAGGTTTGCTTTTGGTTTATAGAAGCCCAGGTGGCACAATGGTTAAGTGCTGAGGTGCTAACTGACAGGTCAGCTGTTTGAACCCACCAGCCACTCTGTGGGACAAAGGTGTGGCAGTCAGCTTCTGTAAAGATTACAAACTTGGAGGCCCTCTGTGGTAGTTCTACTCTGTCCTTTAGGGTAGCTAAGAGTCCGAATCGACTCAACAAAAATGGCTACATTTCTGTGGGCTTTTTAGTAGGGTGTCTTGGAGCTCCTCCCATTCTTCACCCACTTCACCATCTGGGGAGAAAAGGAGGGCTAAAATAGATTAATGGCCAGGACATTTATTGCATCACTGTGAGAGGATCCCTGCCTAATCTTTGGGCCTTCTCCCTCCGCTCCTCACCTGAGGCTACTGTAAAATAGACCAGGGGATGCGTTACCTGAAGCTTGGGAGCTCCCGCACCCTGTGAACTTTGATCTATTTTGTCATAACATGGCTGTCCTTGAACTTATCTAGTCTGTCTATAAAACCATTAATATACCGAAGACTCAGCCAGATGCATGTGTTGAGGAATGTGTGTGGGCTTGGGGAAAAGAAACCTAAAAAACTCCTCAGCCTGTTTTTACTGTTTTAAGCCACTTAGACATACTGCTAGCCAGGGAGAAATGAGTCTGTCAGTTCACTGGAGTGGACGTTGCTTAGTTCTCCAACAGTCATTCTTCCTGTTCCCTGCTGGGTAGAAGACAGATGGTTTGAGTGGGTGGAGTAGACTTCATAAATTGTCTAAGCCAACCAAGGCAATGCCACCCTCCCTGACAGAATGGCTGGGTTCAGGAAATAAGGCAAAAAAATCACTGGATGGAAACCCTGGTGGCATAGTGGTTAAGTGCTATGGCTGCTAACCAAAGGGTCAGGCAGTTCGAATCCACCAGGCGCTCCTTGGAAACTCTATGGGGCAGTTCTATTTTGTCCTATAGGGTCGCTATGAGTCGGAATCGACTCAACTGCACTGGGTTTGGTTTTGGGTTTTTAATCACTGGGTGGTTACGAGGTGGCTCAGTCAATTAAAAGCACATGAACATTGCCAGAAATTATGGGACTCCTGAGGTCACTCTCCTTTTATAGGTGGTGTGATCCAAGGATGAAGCTGGAACATGGAGGTGGGAAGCTTGAGAAACTCACAAAGATGTAGAGCTAGAAACCTGATAAAAATGTACCTGGAGCTTACCCTAACTCAAGACGTTTTAGTTACAAAGCTCACAAATACCCTCTACCATTTAAGCTAGTGTGAACTTTTTTTTTTCTCCCACCACCAGAGCCATCTTACTGACGCTGAGCAAGATGTGACATTGCGGTTTGGGAAAGGGCATCAGAAAGTCAGTACTGTGAGGAAGGGTCAGCCTTTGCCTGGCCTTGTCCTCTGTGCACATTTCCTTTCTCAGAACCATCTGGTTCCGGACAATCTCTCAATCTCTTCACCAGGGAAGACGTGAGTAACCGTCTCTGCTTCCGATGTTCCTCTCCTATTGTAACTTCTTGCCCCAAACTGCACAGTTCTTATACATACCATCTGAATGACCATTCAATTTCCCTTTTGGGTAGGAGGGGAAAAAAATAGGAGACCATAAGTGAGCGGGATTAGCCAGATCTATATTTTGACAACAGAAACATCTGAGTGGTTCAAATCCAGCTCCTTCCTGTTAATACGCTGGCCGATGATCTGTATTAGTTTTACTTATTTATTTTTTTGAACATATGTTTTTAATAATAATGATGCTGATGTGAAAACCCCCAAAAGACCATAGCAAGCATAAAAATGCTAGCACTGACCAGGATTTTTTTTTTTCCCTAAAGTCAGAGAGTACATTTTTGGAAGCACCTGGGGTCAATCCCCATCATGAAAGTTTTGCTGTTTTGAGTACTTCTCTGCTGAGAACATTTCCTTTAGGAATAGAGAATAACTCACTTAAAAAACAAAATGAAACGAAACCTAAGTCTTTACTCTGAGCTGCAATCACGGAAGTAGAATGTTCTTGTTTGTATTTGTGACATTTCTCCCACTGATTGCTATACCCTATTAAATCGCTCAGCATCCAATTCTATATTTTATTATTCTTTTCACAGCTGATGGATTTTGTCTGCTGTCAGATGACTTAAAGACATGGTCACATTAAGGCAGATGGCTTGACGCTGAGGGAGTTGAAGCACAGGCCTTCAAAAAGGGCAGCCTGTGGTCAAAGTCTTTTTCTTAAGACATTTTCTTAAAACTGACATTTAACCCCTCTTCTCCAAACTCAAAAAAAAAAAAAAATTTTTTTTTTTTTTTTCTCCAAACTCATTCTATCTCATCTCTGCCTCTGGGCCCTTCCCCAGCCACGTACTGTAAGCCATCACTCCAGTTCTGGCTTTTTCTCTGCGCTTGGCCATTGTGGCTTGGCCTGTCCTCTTGCATACTCTACCAGCACTGGGGGCCAGCTGGGCCCTAACTGGCATCTACCCTTCAGTGTGCATTCTGATTTCCATCTCTCACCTTTTCACTTTCGAGGCCACATTTTATAATATAACAATAACTTAGGTCAACTCAACTATTTACAAATTATGGATTTTAATGCATGTTCATTGTAGAAAATGTCAATAAAGAAAAACAAACAAAACCCATTCCATAGATAACTGCTATTAATATTTGATGTATTTTTCCATATTTCCTTGCATATATTTATCTAGCTATCTAGCATAAATATATATACATATATTCTAAAATAACATAATATGAAAATATATTCTAGTGTAATATATAAGTGATGATACTATGCATATAATTTTATAAATTACTTCTTCATTTTCCTCAAATGGATTTCCTGTCTAATAAATATATATACCTTCATCATTGTTACCAGAAACGGGTTGCCATCAAGACGACTCTGACTTACGGTAACCCTATGTGTGTCAGAACAAGACTGTGCTCCACAGAGTTTTCAGTGGCTGTAACCATGTGGAAGTACATTACCAGGATTTTCTTCTGAGAAATCTTTGGATAGGCTCCAACTGCCAACTTTTTGGTTAGCAGTCAAGGCCATTTACGTCTGCACCACTCAAGGACCCCTCACCATCACTAATAGCTATTAGTTATGTTAGTAGTCTACAATTTAATTTCCCGCAATAATTGGACACTTGAGATATTCCTCAAGTTTTCTTATGAACATTCCTGAAGTTAGTATCTTAGTGCTTCATTTTTACCCAGTTATGAATTGTTATCTGGGATACATTCTTTGAAGTGTGTTTTCAATGTAAAAGGATATCCATACAGTTTTAAGCTTTTGATACATACCTATTTTTGTCCACAGACATTGTACCAATGTGCATACAGGTAGTCCCCGGCTTACAATGGGGTTCCAGGACTTACGATGGGGCTCCATTCTGATGACTGCCTTAAATCGTTTCTGACTTAGTCAAATATCTCCCTTTTTTTTTAGTTTTCATTTTTTTTGCCTTTTATTATCAGTATCTTTATAAATCCAATCTGTCTTTGCGATTGGAAACATTACATATAAAATTATAGGTATGTTTTAACACATACATATATACATAAAAAATACACAAATCATAACAGTGTACTCTGACAATGAAGAAGAGTTGGACAGCCCGGGCATTTTGTCAGCTGTGGTAATAATTCCACTGTGGAAGGTTCTGGATCATCTGGACTATCTTTGGGAATGGCGACAGCGTTTCTAGTCAGAAAATGAGTGAGCGTTGTCTGTATGGTCCTTTTCTTTTTTTCTTCATGTACTTTGTGGTAACATCTCATTGATTCTTGAATATGCCTATCTACTTCAGCAAAATGATCAGCGTTTGGATCCTTGATTTTAAGCAACTGAGGCCCCTGATTTAGTTAAGAAAACTAAATCTATGTAACAGTGTTTTGAAAAGGCAGTCACAAAATTGAACATCTGCGAGTGAGCATCTGAGAATGATAACATCAGCAAATTATGTACTGCAACGCTGTATGTAGCAGGTATTACTACCAATAAGACGTGCAAAACAAAACAAAAGCACTGATGTTAAGTGTGGTTTGTTGTAACTTGAGTACGTCTTAAGCTGGGGACTACCTGTAGTAGATTAGTCCATTCAAGAATTGACTGTGGTTGAATGTGTAATGAAAACATCCTTTTAGATAGTAGCCAGTTACTATTCAACCCAATCACTGGTGGTCAATGACATTCTTTCCAGAAAAGCAACCATTATATTGTGCAGAAAAGAGAATTATTAACATTTTCAAGGACATGAAATCCTCAGTGAAATAACATAAATTAACTTAATCAATGGACTTAAAAGAAAGTGGTGGATTTAAGATACATTCATAGATTAAAAAAACCATTTTAGCAAAATTAAAAATAATATTTACTTCATAGAATTGATTTCCTTATATCAGAGATACAGCATTTATATCCAATACATTCAGATAAGCCCCAAAGAGGTAAGCCTCACCTAAATTACCTATTTGATCCTAAAGATAATTTCTCTCCCGGTACAGGATAAAAAAACAAAAACTAAACCTGTTGCCGTCAAGTAGATTCCAACTTATAGCGACCCTATACATTTATCTTAGTCTTAAAAAAAAGAAAAAAAAAAAAAGATTTTTTCTTTTTTTATGTAGTTATATAATCCAGCTCCTCTAATTTCCAGTGTAACTCTTCTTCCCTTTTTTTTCTATATCTTTTATGAGTACTGTCAATTCTCTGGTTTCCCAGGCTTAATATATCTGAATTATCTTTAACGCATCCAAATTATTGCCTGTTCTATCTAATACCTTGCCTTTCTCTTTCTACAAAACAAGGCCTGGGCCTCAGGCTTTTCTCCAAACATTAAACAATCACTGGTCTCCCTGCTATCTGGTTTTTTTTTTTTTTTTTTTTTCCCATTTCTCATTCCCTTGCTGTTTTATGACTGGTTAATATTCCTACATCACAACTCTGACTCACCTACTCCCCATATAAAATTCTGTAAATGACTCCTAACAGCTTACTGGATTAAACCCAAATGTCACAGCCGGATGCCTGGATCCTTTTGTGCAACCCAGTTTTCCTGTGACATTATCATATTCCCTCCTACTCCTCTTCACATATTCTCCAGTCAAGCTAAAATAGGATATTAAAAACTCCCCCAAACCCCGTTGCCATTGAGTCAGTTCTGACTCACGACGACCCCATGTGTTGAAGGATCTCCATCTGCTCTCCATAGGGTTTTCATGGCTCTGGTTTTCTAAAGGCCAGTAGCATGATAAAGCTTTACTCCACTATCCTCTATAGTCATGGACAACAATTTTCAACAAATAGCAACCTGTCTCCCAGCCACCAGCTAGCTACCATGCCTCACTTTAGCTGAGCTTGATTTTCCTGGAAGAGATATTTTTATTTTATTTTTATTTCTTTTCTCAAAGTCTTATTTCTTAGAACTTGTAAGGCTTAACTTTTAAAACTGGTGTTTCCAAATTTGATGGCTCTATAAGGAGAAGTAACTTCCACTACCGATCAAGCTGCTGCCTAGCCCCTTCCTCAGCCCACAGGGGACATGAGACAGCTAAAAACAGTGGCCCATTTCTTAGTTCTCATAGCTTACAATATTTTTTTTAAGAAGCTTAAATAATATTTTTTCTCCTAACTTCTATCCCTACCTATCAGTAGAGCTGAATTGACCCATTTGTTTTAAGTCAGTGACCTTAATACGAATCCTTGGCGTTGGACTCATTGATTTTGTGCCTGTGATACTATTTCAACACTGTTACTAAGGCATGGTGTTCAGCTGGTCAAAAACCTTCAGTGGCTCCCCATTGCCCTAAGATACAGTCCATGCCTGACTTTCGAGCCCTTTGATAGTCAGAC
This sequence comes from Elephas maximus indicus, assembly GCF_024166365.1. Taxonomy (NCBI): domain Eukaryota; kingdom Metazoa; phylum Chordata; class Mammalia; order Proboscidea; family Elephantidae; genus Elephas; species Elephas maximus. Next base: position 84,314,576 of record NC_064831.1, on the reverse strand, counting down.
TTCAGGGTATCTTTCCATCCTTGTTTCTAGGTCAACAAACGCAGGCGTGCAATTCCAGGGTGTACAGATGGGTATCATTTACAGCATTTCATATGGGCAGTAAGCTGAGTCAGAATCATGACATAGGACATACGGAGATTAATTAGCCATAAAGTAATAAACATGGCCATTTCATTAGGGAAGGATGGGCTTGATCACTGTCTGCTGAACCCATTCAACACCTTCACTCGGATCTCTCTGTCCCACCTGTCTGCAATGCTGATTCCAGCACTCTAAATCCTATTCATCCTTCAAGGTCCATGTTAAGAATCTGATACGTTCTTAGGTCATCTCAGCTCAGAGAGACACATTATTGCCTTTTTCAGACATTCTTTAACAAATATTGTCAGAGCTCTCCATGAGACATTCAATTTGCTGCTGCTTTGCAATATATCATTGTCTTACATTATCATTTAATGGGTTTTTAATGCGTGTAATTTGTTTCTTCAATTCGATTTTAAGTTTCTCGAGATCTGTGATTGTATCATGCACACCTTTAGAGACAACTGAGAACTTACATAACAATGCATTTGCTGTAGATAGGCTGTCCATATTTGGCAAATATTGACAATGCCTAAGAAGTGAAGTTTAGGACAGATGGTTGTTCAGTTACCTCTGGCGCCCTCTAGTGATAGCCAAAATACAACTAGCTGCACATTCTTGTTTCATCTGATTGCTTGTCACTTTACAGCCACCGGATAGGACTTAGAGAATTAATTCAGCTACAAGCAAGAAATAATAATCATGGTTATTATAGGCTAAGTGTATCAATCTCTTATTATATACTAAGAACCGTTAAAAACGTCATATGAGTGATCTCATCTAACATGCGTAGGAAGCTTGTGAAATACTTACATTGTTATAGAGTTTTTACTGAGCGCAGTGATGTGAAGAGACTTGCCGAAGTCACACAGTGAATATTGCCTCATTTCAGATTGAGCAGTTTGGAGGATATAGGTGGGTATGTTGAAACTCTGGAGAAATTGGCCTAGTGTGGTTGGTGCACTTTATCCCTAAATCTTATTACGTGTCTTCATCAAGAATATATGGTCCTGAAAAATACACGTGTATGGCAGACAGTACTTGATTTAGTTGAAAAAAAAAATTGAATATATATGGCAAGGGAAAAAAGGTAGGGAAAACACCTTTCAAATGGGCAGTATATGCTCAAATTTTCAAAAGAGGTCATTATGTTAGAACAGGGTCTTATTTGGTATTGTTGTGCCTATAAATAAGCTTAAGTAAAAAAATAACAACTGTGTATCATCGTTTTAAAAATTATCTCCTTCTTTTAAATATTCAAGTTTTCAACTAATGACCTACTGCTTACCTAAATTTAGTAACAATGGACAATGTTTTGGTACAGAAATAATAAATACATTTTTATGCATGTTTTATTTGCAATTAAATTATTTACACAGTAATAACTCATGTAACTTCCCATCCGTTAGTACTCCAAATTAAGCTGAATCAAAATGGAAACGGTGTCAAAATGGGAACAAAGTGTATCAAGTAGAGAGAGAAGAATGGGCTAAATAATTAATGAATAAATATACAAATGAAAAAGTAAAAATATCTTTCAAATTCTATGTTAACTTCTCACAAGGAAGTAAATGACGCAGGTGGACTTACATGACTAATGATAGATTTTCCATATAAATTTATTTTGAAATTTACTTTGTTCCCTGCAAGATAGCACTGGTATTTTTGACAAAATAAAGCTTAAAGCTCTCTCTCTCTCTCTTTTTTTTTTGCTCTGAGCATATATTGTTATTAACGAGAGTCATCTGGTTCCCATTAACATTGAGAGACGAGATCTATCTTAGGAATTATGGTTTAAGTCGAATTGTAGGCCAGGAGAATTAGCCATCCCTCCTGCCTCACATCCATTTGTAGTCATGCTAATTTCCAATGAGATTAGGGTTGACTCTCTCTCTTTCTCTCTCTCTCTCTCTCTCTCTCTCGCTGAAGATTGCAAAATGAATTAAAAAATGTAAAATGCCTTTCACTGAACTGTACTTAGGGCAAGAAAGCCACACACACACGTGAGATTGAGAGCATGAGTGTGTACTCATGTTTTGTGGTTGGTTGTGTGTGTGTGCACGCACGTGCTTGTGTGTGTTTGCAGTCACCTTCTTCCTTTGCTTCTTTCTTCCCTCCTTTTCCTACCTCTGACCCCTCCCCCCAAAAAAAATAAAGATTGGAGAAAAGGTTAACCAGGTTTCACATTTTAATAAAATGAGCACATAACCCAGTTGGTGAGAAAGCTTTGGAGAAAATGGGCCTCTCGTATAGCAACCTTGCTTATAAAGTTGAATTCTTGAAGAAGTGCTTCATGGCTAATGTTTGAAACAAACGGCTGAATGTCCTTTGACCATTCATAGGAAAGTATAGGTGAGAGATAAGGAGAAAGCTGCTCCATAGATGGCCCATTAGTTGTTCCCATAGGAAAAATATTGCTATGGTCCCATTAAAAAAAAAAAAAAAAACCGTGTACAAATTGAAACCAGTGGCTCACAAAATGCAGAGCAATGAAATAAGGCTTAATTTTGTACTCTTGCTTCGTGAGATTCCAGATTCAAGAGTGAAGGGTTATAATATGTGGCCAGATGAGCTAGAAAAGCAGTTAAAAGTATAAAAGAGGCAACAAGGAGAGGTCAGATGTTGCAAAGAGACTTCTTATACAGGTAAATGGAAATAAAAATTTTGCCATAGCTGTATGGAATAGGGACACAATAAACCTTGACATTTATAGGACATACAAGAATTGTTAGGCCCTGTGCTCTGCGGATAGTATTCCTGAAACATTCCCTTGGATGAGGGCTACAGACAAGCGTTATCTTTAGAAATTGCCTTCAGTATTTTAGGGATAGGAAGCAAAGCTCCAGAGTTGTTTCAGGTGAAAAAAAGGTAATTAATCAACTTTGATGAATGCCAATAGTCTGATAAGCACCATGCTAAGTGCCTTCCATTTTGCTTAATCCTCAACAATAGTTTGATGATATTATCACCCCCTTTTGCAGATAAGGAAACCTGATGACATAGTAGTTGAGAGCGATGGCTGCTAACCAAAAGGTTGGTAGTTTGAATCCACCAGTATCTCCTTGGAAACCCAGCTCTACTCTGTCCTATAGGGTCACTATGAGTTGAAATCAAATAGACTCAATGGCTATGGGTTTGGTTTTGAAGATGAGGAAACTGAGTCTTGGTGCTATTAAGCAAATTGCCCAAGCAAACATGAGCGATGAGTGATAGGATTGAAATTTTAACCCAAATCTGGCTGAGTGGAAAGCTTACTTTTCTCCTATTGTAGCAAACTTGGCCATTAAGGAAAGAAATAGTTTATTTATATGGCATCTGAGATGATTTTCCTTAAGAAGGTTTTTTTCAAAATGTGCCCTATGGGACACTAGTCTTAGGATACATTTCCCCAAAAGGTTGGTTTTGGTTTTTCGTTGTTAAATACATATGTATATCTTTGTATATTTTGCTGCCTTTTCAGAGTTTCATGTTTGTTAGCTTATGTAAATCTTGGACAATCACTATATTAAAAGAAATAAAGCTGTTTAACTTTGTTTAACTGAGATTCTTTTTTTTTTTTGACCAAGGCACCTTTAAGTCTCTGACGAAACCCAGGCTCTAACTAATATCCTTTAAGAGTGCTATTTTAAAGACCAACGTGACACTCCTGATCTTTCTTCTGTTGGGATGTTTCCACTGGCAATGGACCAACCCAAACTCATGATTAAAAATTCATCTTGCTCCCTTTTGTGAACAAAATCAGACTCCATGGGGCACACTGATATAGAACATGCCTTGTTTTGAGCTCAGATAAACACGATTCAAGTCCTACCACTGCCTTTTTCAGCATGGGCAAACGTGGACAGTATTTAACCCCTCTGAACCCTGGTTACCTTGTCTAGAAGCTAAGAAGAATAAATCCTACTTAACACTAATGTCATTGCAATTAAGTGATGTGATAATAATTCATGTGGAATGCTCTGTAAACCATGGAGAGCTGTAAGTGTCAATACTTCTAACCTTGTTATTCTTCAGATAAGCTCAGCACTTCTTCATGTATCTTTCCTTTTGTTCATGTAAAATAGATTGCAAGAGGGGAACATGAATGTTCTGAGGTTGCAAGTTCACGTTAGCCGTGTGGTTAGTCAAAAGAGAAACGGAAATCAACCTCAGGTCTCAGACTATGGACTCCTTACCATTGTTCCATAAACATAGATGACAGTTCCTTGATCTGACATGTAATATTTGTCCAAAACCAAGACTCATCATTATACCTAATGATGAAACACTGGACCAGAGATTCTCATTAAAATGTGGAACAAATTTTCATTTTTACTATTGTTAATAAGTTTTTTTTTTTTCCAGAAAATTCTGGGCAGCACGTGTTGAACAAATAAAATCGGTTTTGTAGGTCAACAATGGGCAAATATCAGATCTTTCTTATGATTCCACCTAAAATATGTCAGAATGTCATCGGAGGGACAATTCCAAGGGTACTCAAGCTACATACTTTTGAAGTAGATAATTAGGGAAAAAAAATAGAATTTAACTGTGATATTGGAAACTTAATTTTTTTTTTTCCCTTCATGAAAGTTTGATTAAAATTTTAGGATACATGGTAACCTGGAACTTTATAGGGAAAATCACATGAGAAAGCAGATGACCCTGAAATACAGGAAGAACCAGATTCTTTGCTAACATATAAGGTTGACATAGGCAGAGTCTTTTATTCTCTCTGCCCCCTTGTCTAGAGTTGATCCTGTCAAATTACAGGTGTCCAGTCAGCATTTATCAATGAAGTTGCTAAATCAATTGACATGGGCCTGAAATACCCCAATTATTAATAACAGCCTAAATATTATACCCATGCAAGCTAAGAAGTTCAAAGCTTGCCACATGTTTGCCATTGCCCACCTAAATCCGTGGGATTTCAAAGGCAAAGTCCCACTCCAACTTCTTCTGAAAACCCCGTGGAACACAGCTCTACTCTGACATATGTGGAGTCACCAGGAATCAGAGTCAGCTTGATGGAAACTGTTTTTTTAATCGGAAGGAAATTGCTTAAACTCTCCTCATATTACTCCCATGTTACAAGTAGAACTAAAAGCATAAAATTAAAGCTGTTATTTGGTACCTAGTACATAGACCTTCAGTGAGATGGATTGACACAGTGGCTGCAGCAATGGGGCTCAAACATGGCAATGATTGTGAGGATGGCGCAGGACCAAGTGTTTTGTTCTATTGTACATGGGGTCAGTATGAGTTAGAACTGACTTGATGACACCTAACAACAAGTAAAAAAAAAAGTTGTTTTTTTTTTTTAACAACAATACATAGTAAAAATGATAATCCTATCTCATCTATCATGTTGCATTCTCAATTATTTCTTTAACCAAATTGCAACCTCATTTAATTCCCTTATATGTTTTCCAAGCTCCAAGCTGAAGAGACAATGTTTTGTAGTGCTTCTATTGGTCACTCACAGTGAAGAGGAAGATGGGAAAATTAAGAAATCCCTGTTTCCTGAGAGGCCATGTGGATGATACGATAAAAGCTGCAATTTGCCTTTTTTTTTTTTTTTTCTCTCTACCATACACGGCAGTGTGATGGAGCCCTGCGTGTTCAGAGAATTACACCAAGCTCACGGAGCAATGATGAAAAAGAGGCTGTCATGGAGCCAGGGCTACAACAAGAGAGGTGTTAGATGGCAAGCTAAGGAGCATGGGCTTCGTTGTCAGAGCAGTGGGGAAGACCCCAATAGAACCCCAAGAGGATCGAGCAGAGGAGGCAAGTGGTAAGATCTGCATTTTAGCAAGATCTCTCTGACTTCAGGGTAGAGCATCCTAGAAGAGGGAGGAGACTGGAGAGTCCAACTTACAAGGCTGTTTTTATAATCTAGTCCTAATGTGCTCACTGCCAACTGAAAGGCTGGATATTTGAGTCCATCCAGAGGTGCTTCCAAATAAAAGGCTGGCAATCTACTTCCGAAAAATCAGCCATTGAAAACCCTGTGGAGCACAGTTCTATTCTAATGACAGATGGTCGCCATGAGTTGGATCGACTCCGCAGGAACTGGTTTGGTTTTTGAAGAAAACAATGAACTGAGAGCCAGAGGGAAAGGGGCTAATCAGGCAGGAAGCAGAGGAGGAGAGGCCGCAGCAGAGTCTGAGTGATCAGGCGCAGGGGGAGATAGAAGAGTGCTGTGGCACAGTGTTTCCAAAGATGGCCACAACGCTGTATCCCATTCCACGTACTCTTATGCAATGCCACCTTGCCACTTCCCTTCCTGCATCCACCTCCTAGCAAGAGGAGTCTAATCCCCTTCCCTGACTCTAGGATGACTTCTTGGTAAGAATGGAATGCCATGGAGTTTCTGAGGCTAGGTCAGAAGAAGCCTTGGTCTTCTGGAAGCCTTGCTCTCTTGATTCTGTAGAACCCAGCTGCCAATGCCGCATGTGGGTGCGCCACTTGAAAACCTCAGCTGAGCCCAGCCTTCGAGTCATTCCAGCCCTGATTCTCAACATGTAAGTGAAGAAGTCTCCAGATGACTCAAATTTCTAGCTATTCCTGTTCAGTTGAGGCCCCAGATACTGTGGAGCAGAATCAGGCCATCCCTGCTGTGCCCTGTTTAAATCCCTGACCACTAAGCTCAGGGGGATTTGTTCAGTGTAACTAGTATGGGTGGCCACACTATTCAAGAATTCATCTGGGAGGAAGACTTATATGGCATTCTCTGAACGCCTCAAGTTGCTCTCTTCCTCAGCTTGCTAGAAACATAAGACTTAAAAAAATTCACTTGCAAATTACTATTAATCCTTTTCTTTCCTCAAGGGTCACACAGAGAAGTCAGGAAAAAAAAAAAAAAAGGAAATGGCCTTAATGGAAGGATTTCACAGAACCCAGAGTTTATTTTGTTGTAAGAAAAAATACACAGACATGGAAACACCAATTTAAAGTTGATGGAGTGCCACACGTAGGGTTGTAGCTGGGGCTGATCAAGTCATCAATCCTGCAAAGGGTGAGAATTCAATCTCATTTCAGACATCCCACTACCTGGAAGAACCCCAGCAATTGTCGATTACAACTAGATTAGTGCCACTAAAGCCACTGAACCCAGGCTTCCCTAAGAGGACTGGACCACACGATGGTGAGGGGAGTTTTGAATCAGTCAGACCTGGGTTGAACTGATCACTGGCCCCTACCAACTGAGTGACCTTGTACACTTCCAGCATTTCTGAATCTTGAGTTTCAGATCTGTAAAACTGGGATGATAATGCAAAGGTTTGATAAGACAATTAAGTTACTAAAGGGATGAATGCACTTGGAATAGTGTTTGGCATATGTTGTTGTTGTTCACTGCCATCCAGTCAGCTCCCAACTCATGGCAACCCCATGCACAGCAGGATCAGACTGTTGTGATCCATAGGGTTTTCCTTGGCTGATTTCCAGAAATAGATTGCCAAGCCTTTCTTCCTAGTCTGTCTTAGTCTGAAAGCTCCACTAAAACCTGTTCAGCATTATAGCAATACACAACCTCCACCGATAGAAGGGTGGTGGCTATGCATGAAGTGCATTGGCTGGGAATTGAGCCTGGGTCTCCCGTATGGAAGGTGAGAATTCTACCACTGAAATAAAAAAAACCACTGAAATAGGAGGTGCTTAATACAGGCTAACTGTGTTTTCTCCTTACCTCCTTCCATCTCTTTTCCTTTATGAACTGGCTTGAAGACCACAACTGAAGAGAGATATCAATTTTTAATGCATCATCCCTTTCATTACTGTAGGCACCAGGTATTGAAATCTAGCTGCTAGGCTGCTTGTATATATTGTGTTCAATCCTTTCAAAGCACAGCTGGATAGGGGCTACTCCTGGCTCCCAAGTGAAAGGACTGGACTCCTTTGCATGAGACTTCACAGTTGGGAAGGGACTGACCTACATTTGGAACTCAGGAAGTGGGTTCACACCAGCCTGTGAGAACAGGTGGCTAAATTATTAGAAATTCTGTAAGCCATCTGTTAAACATACTAGACTACTAGTAACATAGCCATTATTAAATATTAAATTGTATAACCTTACAATTAAATGAATTATATTAAAAACAAAGATAAAATTACTCAAAGCTCATCTCCTGCAAATTATTTTATGTACTTAGTCTATGCCAGAGATTGGAAACTATAGTCTACTGGCCAAATGTGGCCCAACATGGTTTTTATAAATAAAGTTTTATTGGCACATAGCCACGTCCATTTGTTTGGTGTCAATATAAACAGTTGTGTGAGAGAGATCATATGGCACATAAAACCTAAAATATTCACTATTCAGCCCTTTACAGAAAAAGGTTGCCAATCCCTGACTAAGTTCTTGAGGTTATTTATCTGTACAGTGGAAACACTATACGATGGTGTGCTACTGTTCATCTCTTCCCAAATCTGTGTTCAATGACATGACACTGGTAATTTGAAAGTGGCCATGTTGGCAGTATTTACACCATGGAAATTGGAAAACATTGCAAATCAAAATTTTCTTTCTTTTTCTTTTTGTTTTAGAACCAGTGCTGAGCATTTACCAGCCCATCACTCAGCCAAGCTAGGTGCTTAAGCCTGTAGTTATCACTAATCAGTATCAGTCACGATTCAAACAGAAAAGAAGAACCGCCAAGCCAATATATATGTACACACACACATATATATGTAGGAGGATCCCTGGTGGTGCCGTGGCTAAGAGCTATGGCTGCTAACCAAAAAGTCAGCACTTCGAATCCACCAGCTGCTCCTTGGAAACCCTATGGAGCAGGTCTCATCTGTCCTATAGGGTCACTATGAGTTGAAATCAAACCTATTGCCGTAAAGGTGATTCCAACTCATAGCGACACTATGGACCAGAGTAGAACTGCCCCATAGGGTTTCCAAGGAGCATCAGGCAGATTTGAACTCCCAACATTTTGGTTAGCAACCGTAACTCTTAACCATTACTCCACCAGGCTTTATATATATATATGTATATAGACTTTTTTTTATATTTATGTGTATATATATATATGAAACCAAACACTTTTGAAGTCACTTGCAAATTATTATTTCCAACTCATAGCAATCCTACAGGACAGAGTAGAACTGCCCCATAGGGTTTCCAAGGCTGTAGTCTTTATGGAAGCAGATGGTCACATCTTTCTCCCACCAAGTAGCTGGTGGATTTGAACCACTGCGCTTTGGGTTAGCAGCTGAGTGCTTAACATATGTTTATAGGATCTGTTACAATCTAGTCTGTTTGATATCAAAGGCTTTCCCCACCTTTTCTTCCTTGGAAACTTCATACATCAAAATCTATCTCAATCATCAACTCCCTTACTTTTCCAAGCTAGGGTGAAACTCTCAGTCCTTGCTGTATTTTGTAACTTGCACCTATACTTATCACAACATGTGCCAGTATTTAAAATGTTATCAACTGTCAGCCCCCAGGAGCAGAGATAGGGTTGTTCTTTGTGCCTTGCACGGGGCCTGGCATAGGCTTGCATGGGCATTTTAGGACCCTCAGTAAATGGTTGTGAAAATGCACTGCCTTCCCCCAGAAGGTCCTAAAGCAGCTTCACTGATGATTGACATGACAGGGGTGCTGCCTGTCCAGAGTCTCTTTAGTCAGAAACGCAGAGCCCCAGGGGCACAGACAAGATCAGCTGCCCATATCACTCATGGACATGGCTTCAGAGACCCGTTGCTCTGCTGCAAAAGGACCTGAGAGCACAGATGTTAAAGGTGGCCTCTGTTTGGGTTTGCTGAAGGAGATTCTGGGAACTCCTGTGCAAAATCAGTCCTGGCACCCAGCTTGTGACAATCTGGCAGTTCTGTCCACTAGCCTCCTGTACACATCCCTTCCAGGTTTTGAAAAAATCAGAGGAAGCCTGCAGATTCCAAAAGAATTCCCAGTGCAAAGCAACTTGTGTGCCAGCAAAGTCTTTCCTCTCTTGAAGTAGGGTCTCTTATTTTCATTTTTTACAGCCTGTGTAGAAAGTGAATTTAAGAACTAGGGAAAATGAGTTTCCATGTCAAAAGCTGCAGCTGATCTGATGGGTAAATGTGAGCTGTGGTGTTGGATAAAGGGGAGTGGGGGTAAGGATGTGGGAAAAGGAAATTCTCAAAAGGTGTCCTTCTCACATTTGAGGTCGATTCTGATCAGAGATACAAAAACCAGATATGTTTTCATACCTGTACTGTTGGGACCTAACTTGCACTGCATGTTACCAAGGCGGTTTAAAGACTTTCGTGTGGCTTCAAAAGAAACCCACAATTTTGCATATACAGACACAGAGACACACAAATCTCTCATTGTCATCCTTGTGCTCAGTTAATTTCTTCCATCCTTGCCTTCTCTGAAATTGATGTATGTAGGGTTGCTATGAATTGGAATCGACTCAACAGCAGCGGGTTTGGTTTTGTTTGGTTATTTTTACAACATGGACTGTAGACAGGTGGTATTGGACATTTTCTTGCCAAAAAAACAAAAAACCCAGAGATATATAATCTTAAAATGCCCTTTTCAGCATGAGCTGGAGTCAACCGTTGCTGCCAGCCACCATCCAGTATCTAGTTGGGAAAAGTCCATCTGGCAGGGTGTGTTTGAGGACAATTTGCCAAAAGCAGTGACTACTGGAAGAATAAAGGGCCCCAAGAAAATGCAAGTTCTCACTGAAATACAAAGGGCAAAAGAAAGGCATTTCATGCAGAAAGAATGGGGGAAAATCCCATGTTTCTCTGGCTCTCTGTTCCCTGTGAGAATCACAGTGAGCACAAAACCATGAAAACAATGAGCCCAGCTGCAGGGGCAATAAGGCAATTTATTAGAGAGATGACATTTTTAATGAGAAACACGTGCTAGAGGAGAACAAAAGAGCTTGTTTGGTCAGAAAGATGCTCTTGAATCTCTTCTGAAGTGCATGAAAAAGTAATTTCATTTACGCGTCATACCCTGAGCAGCGGAATTTCCTCAGGCTCCAGATGTTGTCCGGTGCAGATGCTGAACAAATGGAACAATCATCCTGAGAGTTAAAAAAAAGAAGTAACTCAAGGGAATTTTATGAGTTTTGTGGCCAAGAAAATCATTAGCAAATAATGAGCTTAAGGAAGAAAGGCTGAGGTTTGCAATATGTTGCTGGACATACAAAACTACTCATCAGCATCGGAAAATGCAACAGGAGATCAGTTTTCAACTGAGAAAAATAGAAACTTGTGGGTGTAGCTGCCGTGGTTTTGACTTCCTCATTGGCCTTCTGAAAATGATTTGGTGAATATGGTTTTGGCTAGATTTCCACAATGATTAAAACCAATTTTTAAGCTTGAAACTTGAAAGTCTAAAACATAAAGATTATTATCTTATAGCAGTAGTTCAAGTGCTTCCGGATAAAGGGCAATGCCACCATTCGGTTTGAATTCCCTTCCTGGAGCATTAAATGCACCTGCGGTCCTGGACCAGCTGACGCACGCGGGTGAAGCAGATGCTTCCAGGGGTGGCTTTTTAGAAAAAGAAGAGCATCCTTGTTTGAGGCATCTCTCAGAGCAGACTGCAGAGGCTGAGACAAAAGACTGCAGTGCTTCCTGGAGAGAAAAAACAAACTAGTTGCCACTGAGTCGATTCCAACCCATGGCCACCCCAGAGGCTGCAGAGCAGAACTATGCTCCATAGTGTTATCAACGGCTGGTTTTTCAGAAGCAGATCACCAGGCCTTTCATCCCAGTTCCTCTGGGTGGGTCTGAACTTTTTCAAGACAGCTCCTCCTCCGCCATCTTTGACAGAGACCCTAAGAGTGACTTTGGAAGGCCGTGGTTTGGGTAAGGTCTTAGGTCAGGATCTGAGGACCAAATGTGCTTGAAAATTCAGAAAATTCCTTAAAAAATCAGTCTCAGATTCAAATCTCAAGATCTGTACATAGGATTCAAGTCATGGGTGGGAATTCGGTTGGGAGGCTCATGTTATGAGAGTAACAAAGCTCAGGCGCATAGTCTATAGGACAGCCAGAAGATGCAAGGAGCCAAAAAATAGTTAATGCTACTCATGGGCCTCTAAATAAGGAGCCCTGGTGGCACAGCTTGGCTGCTAACTGCAAGGTCAACAGCTCAAACCCACCAGCTGCTCCATGGGAGAGAGATGTGGCAGTCTGCTTCCATGAAGATTACAGCCTTGGAAACTCTGTCCTATATGGTTGCTATGAGTCAGAATAGACTCAAAGGCAATGGATTATCCTCTAAAAGTCTTGCCAACCCCCTGCATAAGAGGACTCCAAGCCCTCAACCTCACTGTTATCATGGCCATTGCCATCATTGCAACACCATGTTTTTATGAGCACTTATTTTTTACCATCCACTAGCCACTATCTATATGGATGCACGATCTTTAAAAAAAAAAAAAAAAAAAACCCAGTGCCATCGAGTCGATTCTGACTCATAGCGACCCTATAGGACAGAGTAGAACTGCCCCGTAGAGTTTCCAAGGAGCACCTGGCGGACTTGTACTGCGGACCCTTGGGTTAGCAGCAGTAGCACTTAAACACTACGCCACCAGGGTTTCCAATCTTTAATCCTCACCAATTTGCAAAGCAGATACTATTATCCATCTCTGCATTTTGGGAAGGAGAAACTAAGGCTCAGAAAAGTTAGGTAAATTGTCCCAAGTTCCATAGCTAATTAGAAGTAGGGGAGGTGGCACCCTCACTGTCACTCTTGATCCTCAGAAGCTAACATATAAATTTGTGGGCGACATTTATAGCATTTGGATCCAGCATGGGGAGATCCATAACTGGGAGTAGCCATGCAAGCCAGAATTTAGAGAACTCGCAAGAGTATTTCATCATATAACAGCTTTCTCTGGCTCTGGGAAGTGGTTTTTAAATAAACCTCTTCAAAGCAGTAAATCAACTTCCATTTCTTAAGCAGATGGGTGATAAACAAAGTTAATGAAATAATGCCCATGCATATATTAACCCAGTGGTTGAGACGTGTGTGGGGGATCTTTAATCTGTCAATGAGATTGAGTAGGAATGCAGCAAGCCAAGGCCAAAGCTCTTCATTATCCTGTATCCGGACAGCTTTAGATGTTGTCTGTTTGCTGACATTGTCTACCTGGCATTGGCTAACTAATGAGGCAGAAAATGACAAGAATCAAGACCAATTAACACATTCCCTGCAGATGTTCATTGCTAACTTGCAGAGAAGACAGCATCTGAAGAGTTCCCGGCAGCCCTTTCCTTTTACATGCAAACAGTAGCTCTCCCACTGCAGAAATCAGGCTGACCTTAAGCCAACAATGGTGATAGCGCTTACAAGGACAAAGGATCATCAGAGCTTTCTATCCTAAACTGACTGAATTCTGATCAGAGTTTTTGACTAAAAGAAAATTAGCCAAAAAATACGAATTCATTGATCTCCCTAGTGCTTGTGAATAGGAATAGGGGATTACTCTTGCAGAACCAAAATCCAGAAAGATCATTTCAGACTAGAAAAGATGAGCTATAGTCATTATGGATATTACTATTGAAAGCCTGGTATGTCAAATGGTTATGTACTATCCATGCTATGCATTTTCCCTTTTATTCTTTCTGATAGTCGTATACAGTAAATATTTTTTTTTCTTTGAACACATTAGGAAACTGAGATTCAGAAAAATTAGTTTGTTCAAGGTCACACAGCTAGTCAGAAAGAGAGGTGGATGCATACTCAGGTCTGTCTGAATCCAAAGCTAGCATTCTCAATCCCTTTGTATTAAAGTGTAGACCCTTCATTTGATTCAATAAACCACCAAAATGACCAACGAGGGCCCAAGGATAGAACCCTAACAGCAGAAGCTAAGAAAATGAGTTTCGGGATGAAAATAGAGCTATTTCTAGAAGGTAATGTTAAGTGTTGATAAATAATAGAAAATCACTTGAAAAAGCTCCAGTAAGAAATGGGGAGGACAGAGAAACACCCCTTGTCATGCATCTTTTAATAAAGCCCTAACCAGGCTCTTCCATCCCCAGGATAGTTTCTGCTCGTGTGCCCCCTCCACTTTGGGAACAGGGATCTTTAAGAGTTATTCTGTATCCCTCAAAGCCAGATTTACCATCCAGCAGGGACATGAACACCAGGACTATTGGTTCATGATTATGTCTGGGTTCTGGGTGTGATAGTTATTTTCTGATTTGTCATGCCCTAAGAAATCTGAGGAGCCCTGGTGGCACAGTCATTAAGCACGTGGCTGCTAACTAAAAGGTCAGTTGTTTGAATCCACCAACTTCCCCAAAGGAGAAAGACGTGGCAGTCTGCTTCTGCCTTGGAAACTCTCTGGGGCAGTTCTACTCTGTCGTACAGGGTTGATTTGAGTTGGAATCGGCTCCATGGCAATGGGTTTCTTTTTCTATTAAGAAATCCGTAAGCTCTTCTAGTAAAATGGATAATGTATACCATGCAAATCGAAGTTTCTCTACGGTGGGTCATATCCTAGTATGGTAGTCACTGGGGCTGTTTGCAGACGGTCCAGTTCTCCTTTTGTGAACTTCCTTACTGTTTGAAGCTAGGCATAGCCGTGTGGTTTGCTGTGGCTAATGAAAGGGTGAAAGTGATTTGCATCACATATCAGCAAAACTTTAAGAGCCATAATTCCTTCCCACTCCTGTGATAATAGTGGAAGTATGGGTTGAATTGGAATGTCATGAACTTGGGTCCCTTTAGTGACCATGGTCCCTTCGATGATCTGCAGACTATATCTAGCATAATTAAGAATTCAACTTTATTGCTTGATTCACTGAGATTTGGGGATTTTGTGTTTCTGCAGCATAACCTGACCTATCCTGACCACTGAATCTTTGGCAACTGCTCATGTGTCTGGAGGTATTTGGAGGGCACTTTGAAGCACTACATGACTAGTAGCAAACTCCATAGACTCCTGCAATCTTATCGTCAGTGGTAGATTTGATATAAGAGGCACAGAGACATGTTCTGGCTTGACAGTTACAGCTTTATTCCTTTGTAAAATTCCCTCTTCAGTCTCCCTGGGTGATGCCAACTGTTAAAGTTCTCAGCTGCTAAGTGAGAGGTTGGAAGTTTGAGTCCACCCAGAGGCACCTTGGAAGAAAGCCCTGGTGACCTACTTCCAAAAAAATCAGTCATTGCAATCAACTTGATAGCAACTGGTTACTGGTTCATTTTCCCCATCTTTCTCCTCTCGTTCCTAGACAAATTGGGCTATGGCTTCAGGCTGGCTGTTTTCTCATATGTAGCTGATAGAGCTCTCCAGATGGTCTCCTACATAGCAATTCTTTCCACAGAAGCTGAAAGATACTTCCTTAACCATCATGGGCTGGACTCAGAGAGCCGTAAGAGGGCACTTCTTCCCTAAATCAGTCTACTAGGTTTACTAGGAAGAGCACTGTATTGGGAATCAAAAATACACGGTTCTAATGCAAGATCTATCTTTGATGAGAATGGATGAGATCTGGGATTTGGAACTGTTTTCTGGGCAGCCAGGGCATCCTGGTTGCACAGTGGTTAAGCACTTGACCGCTAACTAAAAGGTCAGCAGTTCAAACCCACCAGTTGCTCTGTGGAAGAACGGTGTGGCAGGCAGCCCCCATAGAAATTACAGACTAGGAAAACCTATGGGGCAGCTCTACTCTATCCTATAGGGTTGCTATGAGTCAGAATTGACTTGACGTGATTGCAATGGGTTTTTGTTTTTCTGGGGAGCCCCAGAGGCTCCAAGGAATAAACTGAGAGGAAAAGGGGTAACCTCAACAGGTGGAGTTCTGGTCTCCATTTCTATTTCTCCCAGGTTTTTGTGCTTTTATTATCTTTATTTATTGAGTTTCTCAGGGAAATATTAACTAAAGAAAATTTCATGATGTCATTCTTTTCACCCCTACTTGTAAGAGGCTTTTATCTCATCCTGGGCTGCCATCTTTCCATCTCTCCTCTGGGAGAAGACAGAAACACGAGTTTGTGGAATCAGACTTATCAGGGCTTGAATCCCAACCTTACCTTGTTTAAACTACTCAACATTTCTCAACCTCTGAAACGAAGCAAGTATTACTTTCTTTATAAAGTTATTTGAGACTTAATATTATGTAATGTATCAAGTACTTAACTCATGCTTGGTGCGTAGCAGGTGCTCAGTAAATATGACTTTACTCTTTTATCTTTCCTTTTAAACCAATCTTCCCCCAGAATGACTTTGAGCAGAGGGTCTGAGACCTGCATTCCCCTCTTCTAAGGAGGTAAAACCCAAATGATTAATTTTGTAATACCTGAGATGATTCCGAATGGAAATTCTTTTGAACAGAAAGAACTTATTACTCTTTTGCATAGGGATTAAGATGGGCACATATACTCCCCAAACCTCAAAACACTGGCAAATCACCAGATAGCTAAAACTCTT
The DNA here is from genome assembly GCF_024166365.1 of Elephas maximus indicus. Classification (NCBI taxonomy): domain Eukaryota; kingdom Metazoa; phylum Chordata; class Mammalia; order Proboscidea; family Elephantidae; genus Elephas; species Elephas maximus. The sequence goes on along the minus strand of NC_064831.1, from coordinate 84,298,117 downwards.
CCACAATATCTATTGCTTTTTATGTGAAAAACTAGTGTAATTGTAGGAAAACTTCCAGAATGCATTTCCATAGGAATCTGATATGAGACACTTTTTTACAAGACAATGAGATTAATAGTTTAATCAGGAAAAAATCGAGAGACTTTGAAATGGGGGAAAACAACGAGTGAGAGTCCTGTCTAGCTCACCAATCTAGGTTACCTCTGCCTTTCATTGTCTTTGAAATATTTCACAGCTGGGTAAATAGTAAAAAACAGAAAGCAATGCAAATAATTCTTGTTCATAGAAATGCAAATGAGTTGTATCTGGTGGAATGCAAACTGATTAGCGCTGCGTGGATAAGCCAGTTTTGCATGTATTTGTAACTTCATTCCAGAATTCTTAATTCTCTATGTATGCCTCTGCTCTTTGATTTTTCCTTTGAATCTGTTGTAGTATCTTTCATTTCCCTTCATCGAACCAAACCAAACCCACTGTCCTTGAGTAGATTCCAATCCTCATAGTGACCCTATAGGACAAAGTAGAACTTTCCCATAGGGCATCCAAGGAGCAGCTGGTGGATTTGAAATGCCAACCTTTTGGTCAGCAGCCGAGCTTTTAACCACTGTGTCACCAGGGCTCTCCCTTATTAACTAATGAGTTCATAAACTTTGACCGCTGTTTATTTTATATCTGTACAAAAGTCTGTGTGATTAGACCATCTTTAAAAGTTATCTTTAATAGCTTTAGGTAGTTCCCTTTTCTGGCTAACTGGAGAAAAGGGGAAGAAAGAAAATTGTGATTTGGACTCTCAGGAGATATAGCAGATTGTCATTTCCATTTCTCTACCTCTAAAAAAATTGGAAAATACAAAGTTAGGGGAAAAGCTCAGTTTGGATCTTTTCTTTTATAATGAAGATGCCTGAAATCAAGAAAAAGAAGGGATCATATACGTAAAGTCTGAGGGGAAATTGCATTGAAAAATGTTTACTTTTTTGTGCCTTTAAAACATAAGTATAGAGAGCGTATTTTTTAAATCAAGGATTTGTTCCTTCTCACCTTCCAGGCTCTAGATCATTTTCTTATAGGACCCACTGGACCACAATTTTAAAAATGAGTTTATAAATAAATGAAGGACATCTGGTTGAGGCAGAGGAGGGCCGTTCAGTATGGCCTCCTCAAATGAGGCATCTAGCCAGCCATGCCGTCTATCTTTCCATTCTCCATGGTGCCTGTCTTGCTCAATGATATGCAGCTGAAGGAATTGTTTGGGAAAAATGAGACCCAAGGGAGAGCAAGAGGAAATTCAGCCTTGTTAACTAAGAGACACTCCTGGCCTTTCCAACCAATCAGAATAAAATAAACAGGGTCACGTTGAGAACATAAAAATCTGTCTGGAAAATCCAGTCTATTCCCAGAAATCTAGTTTTCATATAAAAGATTGATAGATGAAGAAATAATCATGCCCCAAAATAGTAACTGAACTGATACATTAATGTAGAATTAAATGGAATTAAATTTATTTAAGTCTTAAAAGAGCAAGGAATTAAAAAAAAATGTAAATAAAAAAGAATAAGACTATATGGAAAAAGAAAAAAGAAGTGCTTTCAAACATTTTTAGAGATAGAAATGATAAGCAAGGACAAGATTTTCTTTATGTTTTTTGATTGCTGTCAGAAGAATGGCTGTGCTATTCTAAGATGTGATATTAGTAATAAACCAAAAAATTCATTGCCATGGAGTCGATTCCAGCTCACAGCAACCCTACAGGACACAGTAGAACTGCCACATAGGGTTTCCAAGGAGTGCCTGGTGGTTTCCAACTGTCAAACTTTTGGTTAGCAGTCTAGCTCTTAACCGCTGCACCACCAAAAAACCGAAAACCAAACACGTTGCTGTCAAGTCAATTCTGACTTATAGCGACCCTATAGGACAGAGTAGAACTGCCCCATAGTGTTTCCAAGGAGCGCCTGGTAGATACAAACTGCTGGCCTTTTAGTTACCAGCCGTAGCTCTTAACAACTACTCCACCAGGGCTTCAATATTAGTAATATGAGTCCAATATTTTATAGTTTCTTTTTATTTTCTATTTCCCAGTTAAATTCAGGATGTTAAACCATCTTTAGAGCAATTGTTCACTAATGGTCTTTGAAAACACATGCGGTCTGCCCAGGAAAATTCTTTCTGGAAACCTGTCGTTTCTTTCATAGAAAATACCATTCACAATGATTTGTTAAGACAAAAATGCAGAGTTAAAACAAAACCCTCACGTTTTAAAAACAATTGAATTTTCTGTCCATTCAATACTCATTGTATTCAAGTGGACTCCAACTTATGGTGATGCATGTGTCAGGCTAAACTGTGCTTCACAGGGTTTTTGATGTCTTATTTTTTGGAAGTAGATCACCAGGCCTGTTTTCTAAGGTGTCTCTGGGTGGATTTGAACTGCCAACCTTTGGGTTAGCAGCCGAGCTCCTTTAGCATTTGTACTACCCGGGGACTCCACCCGTTTAGTGGTGCAGAGTAATTTATCAAGGATTTAAAATATTCAGGGCAGTGAAGAGAAGCACTGAAATGATGTGACAAAAATCAAAAGGTAAACAATTGATAGGGACGACATCGATGTTCCATGTAGAATTGTGAACTGGAGGTATAGATAAGTCACATTTCTGGAGGGCAATTTGAGACTATATATTAAAAAAAAAAAACCTTAAAAGTTTACATAGCTTTTAATGGAGCAAATTTCATTTACCAGATTTTGTCCTGAGGAAATAATTATGGATATACCCAAGGATTCAGTGGTAGATTGTTTAACAAAATTTTGCTTATAATAGAAATCAATAAAGAAAAACAACTCTAGGGGATTAGTTTACCACATTATCATATTTCTGTCTGATAAATCCTGCACATCCTTTAGAAATATGCTTTAGAAACTTTTTTAATGAAATGAAACCAAAAAAAGCAAAAACTGATTTGTGATATATTTTGAGTGAAAAAAAGCATTATATATATATATAGATAGATTTTTTTTTTTTTTATAGATAGATTGATAGATGATGTATCAAGATATTGACCATGGTAACCTCTGGAGAGCAGGAATATCAATTTTTAATTTTTCTGTTTTGGTTTGATTATTTAATTTTGAAAAATATCTGTAATAAATTAATATTACTTAGAGCAATAAAAAAGAGTTACTTATTTCTGTATTTTAGTTTATTTTTAAGGAAAATGGACTGGATATAATCTCTAGAAATGCCTACAGATATGCCAGGTATATCATATTGATTATTAATTTTGAACTTTTTCCTGATTATAGGAATAAGGCATTGTTTTTCCTTTTTTTATAAATAAACTAATAGTTAACTCAAAGAGATTAACTGACTTTTACGTTCAGGCATGCAGACCATGCCACCTTTTGTAAATATTACTTTAACTACTCACACCTTTCATATTGTCTGTGCTAAGCTCTGCCTACTGGGAGGATTTCCCTTCACCACTTTCCTTCAGGGAGGTCCCAGCAAGAGGCCGTAGTGCTGGCGCTGTCCACTTGCGAGTGATGCCTGCATATTGCACAGAACCATCTGTAAACCAGGCTTGGGTTTTCTCTTCCTCAGTGAACTGATCATAAGGAACTCCCCATGAGGCCGTAGGTACACACTGGCAGAGAGCAGAAAATGTGAAGGGAGTGGAGACCATGGGCATTTGGGCTACTTCCTCATGTAACTTACGTGTGCCTTCAGGACCTGTTCGGGCTCGATCTCATATATACCACTTCCATTTAATGATGGAGTGCTGCTGTGCTCATCTTTCTATGACTCTGTGGGTCGTACAACACCCAGTATATGATGGGCAGCTCAGGCAGCATGGTATTTGGTGACCCGTGGTTAAGAGTTCAGTCTCTAGTAACAAGCCAAATGCTCTTTCTCAAAAGGAAACTAGTTATCTGCAGAGGATGGCAGGGTGTTGCACCCAAATCCTAAGGGTCTGAGCTGTGATTCACCAATAGGGGCCTGCCAAAGATTCAAACAGCATCTCTGTCTGCCACTGACACTTCAAGCACCATTGAGTCAGCCAGATCATATGGCCCAAGTGGCACAGTAGTTTGCACAGCGGCATGAAGTTGTTTCAGAGCCTCCTCTTGGTCTGGGCCCCACTCAAAACTAGTAGCTTTTTGATTGGCTTGATTAATAGGCCAGAAGAGCACACCTAGATGAAGGATATGTTGCCTTCAAAATCCAAAGTGCCCCACCAGGTATTGTGCCTCTGTTTAGTTGTGGGAAGGGCTAGATGCAATAGCTTATCCTTCACTTTAGAAAGAATATCTCGACATGCCCCACACCACTGGACCCCTAGAAATTTCTGTGAGGTAGAAGGTGAGTGAATTTTTGTAGGATTAATTTCCCACACTCTACCACGCAAATTTTTACCAATAAGCCCAGAGTAATTGACACTACTTCCTTACTAGGTTCAATCAGTATAATGTCATCAATGTAACGGACCAGTGTGACATCTCATGGAAGGGAAAGGTGATCAAGGTCCCTTTGGACTAAATTATGAAGTAGGGCTGGAGAGTTGATATACCACTGAGGTAGGACGGTAAAGGTGCATTGCTGGCTTTGCCAGCTGAAGGCAAGGTGCTTCTGGTGGTCCTTCGAAACAGGTATGGAATGAAAAGGCATTAGCCAGATCAACAGCTGCATATCAAGTACCAGGAGATGTATTAATTTTCTCAAGCAATGAAACCTCACCTAGAACAGCAGCTGCAATTGGAGTCACCACCTGGGTAAGCTTTCAGTAATCCACTGTCATTCTCCAAGATCCACCTTTCTTTGCACAGCAAAATTGGCAAGTTGAATGGGGATGTGGTGGGAATCACAACCCCTACATCTTTCAAGATGGTGGCAGAAATCACTGCAATCCCTCTAGGAATGCATATTGCTTTTGGTTTACTATTTTCCAAGGCAGGGGAGTCCTAATGTCTTCTACTTGACTTTTCCTATCATAGTAGCCTTTACTCTACTTGTCAGGAATCCATTGTGGGCGTTCTGCCAGTTTCTGAGTATATCTATGCCAATTATGGATTCCTGAACTGGGGAAATCACTACAGGTTGGGTTCATGGACCCATTGGGCCTCCTGTGAGCTGGACCTGAGCCAAGACTTCAGTAATAACCTGACTTCCGCACATCCCCACTCTGACTGTTGGGCAACAGTGACAATGCGGGTCTCCTGGAATTAGTGTCAGTTCAGAGCCAGTAACCCCCCGAAGTGTGATTATTTCCTTTCCCCTGAAGAACGGTCACTCTAGTAAAAGGTTGTTGATCTCTTTGGGGAAGGCTGGGAGAAAGATTAACAGTATAAATTTTTGGCAGTGTAGTGGGGCCCTTCCTCAAGGGGACCTGGCCTCACCTTCATTCAAGGGGTTGTGGGTCTGTAAACTGGCACAAGTCTGGGTAATGATTGAGGGGTCATGACTAATCTGACGATTCAAGTTAGAATGCCATTCACTTGACCTAGAATTCTTCCACTTGTACAGATCAAGTAAATATTTAGTAGATTTCCAATCGATTTCATGCCTAGGGACACTATGACTAAGTAGCCAATGCCATAAGTGCATGTGAGCCAGACTATTCTGACTACTGATTTGACTCCACTCTCTATTATGCCAACCATACCCACCTTGTCTTTGTTGATTGAGTGCCACCACTTGGCCCCTACCACCATGGAGTCCAGTCAACCCCATCATACTTAAACCCAGTGCCGTCGAGTCAATTCCGACTCATAGCGACTCTATAGGAGTTTCCAAGGAGCGCCTGGTGGATTTGAACTGCCCACCCTTTGGTTAGCAGCTGTAGCATTTAACCACGGTGCCACCAGGGTTTTCCCCATCATAGTTAGGTGTCTTAATTCAGTTAGGGCAGTTCCCAGTGTCAAATCTGACTTGCAGTCCATAAAAAAAGAGAGAGAGAGAGACACTAAATGGACAAGGACAAGAAAGCAACAGTGGACAGAAAAGCTGATAATGGGGAACCCAAGATGTAGAAGGGGAGAGTGTTGACACAGGCAATGTCACAGAACAATATGTGTATTAATTGTTTAATGAGAAACTAATTTTCTCTGTAAACCTTCATCTAAAGCATAATAATAATAATAAAAAAAGAATAAAAAAAATTTTTGACCTACATAAAATAGCAATCACAGCAGTCTTCAAGGATCCTAGGGCTCCCTTCACAAGTTTATTCCTCACCATTGTGGAAAAGTTGTGTCCTCTGGGTACTCTATGTGAGGGTCTATGGGTCTAACCTGATAAATCACTCTAGCATGCCAATTTCCTTAAGTCTATGAACTCCTTCTTCTACAGCATACCACTTAAACTTGATTTAGTGTAGGCCACTGCATAGTCCATACTTCAGTGACCCAACCAAATAAACTTTTAGACCCTTTTCTGACCTCTCAAGCTGAAATACTGAATGAAGAATCAGTGCTTATTGGGCCCAAATCAATAAACTTAGATTAATTCAAACGTATGTTTGTTGCACCATTATCCCACACCCGTAATAGCCATTCCCACACATACTCCCTAGGTTTTCTGTTGTACATATTAGAAAACTCAAGCAGTTCCTTTAGAGTGTAGTGTACCTACTCCTGGGTCATGCTTTGTACTTCAAATTTTGAGGCTCACTGTGACTTAAGTCTGCTTATTGGAGCTCTGGTGGCACAGTGGTTAAGAGTTTGGCTGTTAACCAAAAGGTTTGGCAGTTTGAATCTACCAGTTACTCCTTGGCCACCACATAAGGCAGTTCTACTCTGTCCTATATGGTTGCTATGAGCCATCAATGGGTTTAGTTTTGAGGTTTTTAGGTCTAGAAGCAAAAATGGATGGTGGGAATGTGTTCTGAGGACATTCAGCAATGTCTTATAAGGCATCTGCCTCAGGTGGTGTGCCAGGCAATGACTCAAATGGCTCCCTAGGGGATGTCTCAGACAAAGGTTCTTGCGACACAGCTGGGTTAATTACATCAGATGGGGGTGCAGGGGTTAATGGCTTTACTAGGGAGGGTGGCTTAGCAGACAAAGATGGAGTAATCTCTTCATATGTGAGTGAGAGGGCTGGTTCTGTTGGCAGAAACGATTCAATAGAATTTCGGGGCTCAGTGTTTCCAACTTCTTGATTAATTGCCCATCTGTCCCCATCCTAAGTTTCAGGATTCAATTTCTTACCAATCAATGTCCTCACTTTAACTTCAGACACGTTCAAGGTTGGGAATCAGTTGGCATTGTAATTCAGCCACACTTATGATAAGACTCTGGGTTTGCTTTTCGGCAATATCATCTCCGTTACTACAAGAAATAAGGCTTTCTTTCAAGGCACAAGTGGAAATTTTGAGGTCTTTATGTGGCACTCAAGTTGTGGCTCTGAAGCCCTGAGCTCATCTCTTTCTTTCACCACTTTGTCTAGCAAAAGTAGAACCAAACTTTCCTTCCTTATACTTCTCATTCAGACAAAATTGTAGAAAGATATCAAACATATGCTCTCCCAGAGCCTTGCCTCTTAGCAATGCTTGATCTATTGGTGGTAATATTATATATATTTTTATTGCCACCATATGCCATGGATTATCAGTGCCTCTTTACTACTGGGAGAAGTCATCAACATCTTTAAGATTAACCAGACTTGAGGACCAATTTAGAAAACTCGTCCTTACAATTTTGTTTCTCTAGAACCACTCCCACTACCAAATGTCTTAGGTTAGCTGTCTAGAGAAGCAAAACTAGTGACGTGTATATGTGTGTGTATATGTGTATATACATATTTATAGAGAGAGAGAGAGAGATTAAAAGGTTTATTTCAAGGAAATTGCTCACACGGTTGTAGAGTTTGTAAATTCCCAAGTCCATGGGTCAGTCTGGAGGCTTCCCCTGACTCATGTAGCTGCAAGGGCCAACAGAGCCCAAGATCAGCAGATAAGACAGCAGACTCCTGGCCCACAAGCTGCGGAGGCTGACAAATCCCAGGATCAGCAGGTAAGCTCCTCACTCAAGTTCCAAGAACTGGAAGTCAGATGAACAGGAGCCACCTACAGGATCCAGAGCGGGCAAAAGCCAGTGAGTTTTGTCAGAAAGTACACATATATTGGATGTAGGCCACACCTCCAAGGAAACTCCCTTTCAACTGATTGACAGCTTATAGCAGATTTCATTATACAGAGGATTACATCATTACATAGCTGCCAAACTACGTAATTGCCAAACCACTGAGAATCATAGCCCAGCCAAGTTGGCACACAACCTTAACCATTACAGTGTCCTTCTCCAGGGACTAGTCCCTCCTGATGACGTGTGCAAAATAAGTAAGACGAAGTCTCTCCATCCTCACTTCTAAGAAGCATTCTGGATATACTTCTTCCAAAGAAATTTGTTCATTCTTATGTCAGTCCTTGATGTACTCAATATTCTTCACCAACAAGGTAATTCAAAGACATCAATTCTTCTTCAGTCTTCCTTATTCCTTCCTTGTCCATCTTACACATACATACGAGGCAATTGAAAATACCATGGCTTGGGTCAGGTGCACCTTAGTCATCAAAGTAATAGCTCTGCTTTTTAACACTTTAAAAAGGTTTTTTACAGCAGATTTGACAAATGCAATATGTCATTTGATTTCTTGACTACTGCTTCCATGGGCGTTGATTGTGGATTTAAGTAAAATGAAATCCTTGATAACTTCGATCTTTCCTCTGTTTATCATGATGTTGCTTATTGATCCATTTTGTGAGGACTTTTGTTATCTTTACTTTTTCTTCTTACTTACCTAAATTATTACTCTTTTCTCTTTCTCCAAGAGAATATTTTCTCAAAAGTCTTCCGCCATCTCATGTCACATTTGTTCTGCTGCTCTGTTGTATGCCCTCAGTACTCACCTCACAAACTATTTCTGCAGGGACACTATTAAGGCTCTTATAAGGCTGCCTCATTTTAATTTTCTATTTTTCATGCAGATTGCTACTACTGCTGAATCAAATTCCACCAAAACCATTCCAGTGGACTCAGTTGGGACATTTATTTTCATGAAATGCCAGATAGTTTAGAAAAGAAAAACAATTCTGGAACAATCATATTTGGATAATTAAAAGGAAAAAGACAACCAAGCTCCATCAAGTCTCTACTATGTGTCTGGAGCCACTCCAGGAACTTTTGTATGAGCCATTTCATATCACCATAGCATCACCACTGTTGTGACCTCTGAGGCAACTTTCACCTCCAGCCTCCACCTAAAAAACTTCTACTTACTCTTCAGAACTTAGCTCCATTGTCCCCTCCTATGAGAGGATTGTCTTGATTCTTCCACCTGATATAATTTTTCTTCCACAGCAACCTATCTTTAATTCCTAATTACATTATAATAAGATTTTTTTTTTTTAACTGTGGGACAGTGAACTAGATTTGGTATTTTTTCTCCAGTTTCTGAAAACAGTTAGAGCAATTAAGTTACCTTTCGTTATTCTAAAACAGCCGGGTGACACATAAGCATGTACGAATAACTTGGGAGCCCCTAAGTCATCACCTTGGCAACAGGCCTAAGGAAGAGAGAGGGCATGACCATCCCCCCCCCAACCCTCTGGGGCCTGATGTTTATCCATGTATTCTGTCACATAGGCTTTGAGGTATAAAAATGGCTAAGTGAGGAACCTCAGAGTCCCTCAGCTATGGTGTTAGTGGGACTCATGCATAGAAGTTCTCAGCTTATCTAATTAAGCCTACCTGGCCAGGGAGGACCAGCAGAAGGTAAGGCCCTATTGTAAGTTCCTCACCTATGGCACAAAGTGGGGTGCACGTAGGAGAGTTGCCAACTCTACCTAGCCTTCTTGAGTTAAGGAGATGCTCAAAAATTGAACTGCATTTGTTCCGGTGTGTTGTCCACTTCTTGCTGTAAGCAATAAAAGCTACTTCTCCATTTCCTAATGCTCTGGGAGCGTCTGATGTGTTCAGACTCTTCTTACCAGAAGTGTGTGATATTCATGGAGGATTCACTGCTAGTGATTGTCGACCTTTTTCTAATGGCCTCTTGGCTATTTAGAAATCTGGGATGATCTGTGAGTGTCTTGCACTAACTATATGCATCTTGAAGGTGAGGATTTCCATGTCTTACTTGGCACTCTCTCACTAGGGCCTATGATGGAGACTTGCTTATGATAGGTGGCTTGGAAAACTTTTTTGAATCAATAAATACATGAACTAATGAATTGTTTATTATTTATCATTTTCTTGACCAGTAAGAAAAACACAGATTCACCTTGCAGTGCATAATCTTGACTTGCAAAGGGTCAGCAAAATATAGTATTTTAAAAAATTGAAACAAATACTAAAGAAATGCTAAAACTAATGCTAAAGTAAAGAAAAAATGATTTCTCTGCCTGCAAGTGCCTGGCATGGAGGTAAAAAAAAAAAAAAAATCCATTGCAGAACACAGTATTCAAAATGGACATTCTCTTTGTAGACTGAAACTATAATATGTTTACTAGGTTCTTGGTTCCATGCTTAAAATAGGTTTCTAATGTAGGAGGGGGAAAGAACCAACAATACATGCCAAGATAAAGTCACCTATGAAAATGTAGAGTATTCTTTATAACATTACATGGAAAACAAAAGTATCTCTGTCCAGTACCCAACAATAGATGTAGGCTATGACTAGGTTCTTGCAAAGGTTCTGACAAGCAAGACAACCAAAGACCCCAGAAGGAAACTTATGAAAAGACAAAATACTCATAAAACAGTGAAAATCTGTGGCACACAGGAGCATTTTAATCTCTCTCTCTCATACACAGATACAATCACAGCACTCTCTTTAGGCTGCTACATAATACTCAGTGCTATTTGTATAGCAGGTGGTCTTGAGAGACTATTAACAGGAGGAGAAAGAGAAGAAGGTGGAGGAGAAGGTGGAAAAGTGGAATGAGGAGAATACACACACTCATGATATAGAATGTATTTTCCTTTCTTAGAATTCAAAACTTTACACACAAAGAAAAAACTAAATATACACAACGTAATACTATTCCTTAGGATTCAAAGATGGCACACACGTGCTCGCACACACAGAGTATCTTTTGTTTTCCCAAACACCTGGGTTAAAAAAAGGAAGAGGTTTACTTTGTTCATTGCCTATCATTGCAAGGGTATAGAAATTGAGATAGGGAGAAGTTAAATCTACATACACAAGGCCAAAACGTTGGAGAAGAAAACTTCTGACCCTTGTACTATGGATTTTGTCTAGATAAAACAATGTCAAATCTTAACTTTTCATCGGAAAGGATTTCAATTATTTTCCACATGCAACTGCATTGCCAATTAGATATCAAAGAAATATACACACACACACATACATAATATATACACATATATATTCTGACATAGGTTTTCCAACACTTGACAATTCTAAAAGTTTCTTGACAATCCAATAATGAATTATGAAGACGAAACTTTTCTAAACTAAGAATAATAAAATCAAATTTCAAACAACCATACTTGAGAAAAGAGTGAATTACCTTTCTATTACCTCAAAAAAAAAAAAAAAAAAAGGCTTTAATAGGAATTCGCAGTCAAAGATTACCCAGTCAAAATAGGAAAAAAGCTAGGCAGTTAATTAAAAAATATTACATTATTTTTCTAAATGTTGTAATGCTATGATACCGACAGCTTTTAAATTTTGCAATTCACTTCGATTTCTTTTCTTATTATAAATAAACATTCATTTTGGTGCCTAATAACATTGCACAAAAATCAAATGGTCTCTATACCATGTTCCCAGTGCCTTATGTTTTCTCCGAACAATACTCAGTGGGAAATGAATTCATGTTTGGGTTCGAGCAACTCCTTTTAAATATCCTCTATGGTGACTTCAACCACTGCCATTGAGTCGATTTCAACTCATAGCGAGCCTATGGAACAGAGCAGAACTGCCCCACAGAGTTCCCAAGGAGCACCTGGTGGATTCAAACTGCCAACTTCTTGGTTAGCAGCTGTAGCACTTAACCACTACACCACCAGGGTTTCCTGTGGTGGCTTAGTGGTTAAGAATTTGGCTGCTAACAAAAAGTTCAGCATTTGAATTCACCAGCTGCTCCTTGGAAACTCCGTGGGGGCAGTTCTACTCTATGTTGAAATCATCTTGATGGCGATGGGTTTGTTTTTGGTGTAGTGTGATAGAAGATCACATGTTCTACTCAGCCCTCAGCAGGAGGATCTTTCAGGATGAAGTAAACTGGGGCATCCAGACTTCCTTCAGGATCTCTTATCCCTCTACCTCACATCCCTCTCCTGGTCCTTGACTTTGACCCTGAATTCCTACTCAGTCTGTGGTGTCCTTTCCATTCAGGTCTTGGGATCTCACGCCCTGACACCAGACTTGCCTGTTATTTCCCCCACAATTTTCACTCCCCATGTCCCTGGTCTCAGTCTCCTAAGAAACAGCCTATTAGGCATTTTAAGGTATAGCATGGCTTTCCATAAGCTCAGTTTCAAGTCCTTAACCTCAGAAACTCAAATGCTTGGCATTTGCCATTCCAAATGTTCAGCTGGCAAGGTCCTTTAGCCCCAGTAAATGGGTCTTTGGAAACTTGGAATGGTCTTGGTTCACAGCCCAAATAGATAGAGGATATATTTACTCAGAAGATAATGAATTGACTAGATTCCCTGTCTCTCGGAGTTCTTTGGTAATCATAACTTGGTTATGCCTACTAGGGTGGCAATGGGGCATCCAGTTCCAGACTTTGCCTTCGACTTGAACCTTAGCCAATATTTGACCTAGGGATTGGAGGAGCAACTGACCGCACACTGGCACTTAGCAATGGAAATGGGGTCAGCCTTATAGAGGTGTAGGACTAAAAATGAACTGATCGGAGTTGCCAGGGTCAGGGTTTGTAGATATATTTGTCACCTCACCATCAGAGCTCCAGCCTCTGAGTTTCCTTTATGGACTGGACTCTGAAAGTCAGATACTAGGTCTATGACAACTGAAAAACTGGGCAAGGAAAGAGAGTCGCTCTATAGGCTTCCAGTCCACAGTCAGGACTGCTGTCCTTTCAGCTGACACACACTATTCCTACTAGAACAAATGCCCTTTCGGTTAAAAGTAATAAATCTTCTCTTGTTTAAGAAATAATCCTTTGAGATTTCTGCTTTTGCTTTCAACAAACTCGTATGAGGAAAATTGAATCCATATGCTCTAGAAGGAAGGAGATAGGCTAAATAATTAGATGGGGACGAATTGCCTAACAAGGAACCCTGGTGGCTAAGTGCTGGGCTGCTAACTGAAAGGTCGTGGATTCAAACCCACCAGCCGCTTCATGAGGAAAAAGATGTGGCAGTCTGCTTTCATAAAGATTTACAGCCTTGGAAACCCTTTGGGGGCAGTTCTGCTTTGTCCTGTAGGGTCACAATAAATCGGGATCAACTTAAAGGCAATGCTTTTTAATTGCTTAACAGCCAGGTTGAAGATAGGCCAAGAAGCTTTTGCTTTGACTAGCAACCCTTCAGTTTGAGAGTGAGGCTGAAAGACCCAGAGATGTTACAATCTGCCCTTGATGTGTCTGTTTCCTAGAAGCCCTTATCCTGTATTTAATTGTTCCAGGACCTCATTCTCAGTTGGTAAGTATCTCTTCCCAAGTGTTTACCACTCCGGGTTTAGTACATGTATCTTTCATACATTGAGGGGGTTCTAGAATGTTGAAATAAATTTTGAATAGTAAGCAAAAAGGAAAAAAATACATATGTATACAAATAAATATATATGAATATGAATTTTTTAACCAGAGACCAATTATTTGTCTGTGTTCCGTATGTACTAAATATGGCTTATTTTTCACGCATTAGTTTGACCTGTCTTTGGACTCTCATTAAAAATTGTTCAATTCTTCCTCTGCCACCAGCATAGCACGATGGTTAAGTGCATGACATCTATATTGTGACCTTCTTGGTCACAGGAGGTCACAGCCTGTACTGCTTGGTGACCATCAGACAATTCATTTAGCCTCACTAAATGCAGGTTTCCTATTCTATAAAGTAGGCACAATAATAGTGCTTAATGAAGACGTTTCCTCTGAGGCCTAGAGATAATAATTCATATGCAGCAGTTGGCATTGTGCCTGTTGCATAGTAAATGCTTGATAAATATTTTTATTATTTTTTACCTTTTACTAAAAATTATTTAAAAACCTTTTAGCAGGGAAGTAATTCTTAACCTCCAAAGACTATCTGGAGAGAGTTCGAAAGAGAGGAATCTCCTCCATCCTATATCCTGCCCCCTATTGGCTCACAGAGGCATCTTTCTTATACTTTTCAATGGTCTAATCTCTGAACATTATATGAGAACATGAAGTTGACAGCGTGTCTACAGCAAAGTGCTGATTTTACTGACAGTTGCATAGGAAAGAAAGACCTCTGTTAATAAGGATAAAATGGAGCCTGGAAATCAGTCGTAGAAGAAATATAACCACAATTTTCCTCAGAAGTGAGGACGGAGAGATTTCAGCTCACTCATTTTGGACACGCCATCAGGAAAAACCAGTCTCTAGAAAAGGATATTAAGGCTGGTAAAGCAGAGGTTCAGCAAAAACAAGGGAAACCCTCAATGAGACGGTCTGACTCGATAACCGCAACAGCGGACTCAAACATAGCAACGATCACGAAGGTGGCGCAGGACCGGGCAGCATTTCCTTCTGTTATACATAAGGTCACCATGAGTGGGAGCTGTCTCCATGACAACTATCAACAGACGAATACTGAAGAAACTGTAAATATAAATCCTGCAAAGCGGGATATATTCAGGAATTATCAGAATAGCTGAGAAATTTAGGGATTTGTCTCTCCACATTCAGGTTCATTCTTTAGTTTTGCCAACTAGTTGTAAACTAAGTAATTTCACAGTAGTTCTGAAAGGCAGCTGCTAGGGGGTTGAGCACATGGACTACAACTACTTATTATGTGAGTGGTACAGGGCATAAACTTAACCTCTCCATGAGTCTATTCCCCAGATAAAATAGGGGTCATATTTAAACTTACATTATAGGTATACTTACATTACAAGTTGATGTATGATTACATGAGACCTATGGTTATATGCACAAGTACCTAAAACATTTTTCTGATTTATAATGTGCATTTCATAGGAATTAGCTATTATTCCTTTCCTGCCTCACCATGCTCTTGGCCAACAAATTCATTCATTTTTTTTTTTTTTAACATACTCTATTTCTCTTTAATAATTCCAAAAAGAAAATGTTCCTCATAGTAAAAGACCACTCAGTTTCTTCCCCAGCAGCTTTCAGATCTAAGTGTTACCAACCAGTGATAGGAATTAACACTTCTGACTCTGAGCATAGGTTGAGTGAATGCCCCCATCCCCAACTGTCCATTTCTAATCCTGCCCAGCTGCTCACATAGAGCACTGCCCCTCTCAAACAAACAGGTGCAATGTCATACAAGAATCAAAATTACTTTTCATGACTTGAGGATACAACTTACCATATATAATCAGGTAGACGGTTTTAGGAATTATTTAGGGCAGGGAGTCTACTTCCCTTCTCCATTAGTATGTTTTTATTTCAAATAGTAACATTGTTGTCATGAAAAGTTTTATAGTGCTGCAAGAACTAGAATCAACTGTATTTAATCTTTGCAATTTATCTGGTTTTGTATCGTCAGTCTTTGGATTCTGTGACCAATTGGTTATAGATTCATGAAGCTAAGGCATGGAAATTGGTTATTGTTTCTAATGGAAAGCAAAGTTGGCAGGATTGGCTAGAAGTGACAGATGTATCCTATTAAATTTACAAGCTAGTTGAAACTGGCTAGTTACAATAGAAAGTCTTAATAGCTTGAATCATATATTATATTTTCATCAATATGGATCAAAAGGAATTGAGAATGTAAATTGTGTTAAAGGACCCTCATCTAAAGAGCCAAGAACTGGTGCATTGATGCATTAAAACATCTAGTTTAAACAAGTTTCCCACTGAGAAACTACCATATTTAAATCATCTTGATTTTCTACAGTTTCCTGAATGCCCCTTCTCTGATCGGCAGAGTTAGGGAACGGTGGAGGCCTGTCTGGCAGATGCTTCAGAAGGCCAAGGCTGGGGCAAGTTGTACCCTTAACTATGGGCAAATCTTCAAGAGAACTTGCAAAGCAAAGAGTCAACTGGAAAGCTAAGGCCATTAAGTCAGAAGGGCCATCTGAATAGATTGCTCGATTAAAGAGATGGGCCAGATAAGGTATCAGTATTTAAACCTAAAATGCAGAGTTGGGATCCATATATTTGGGGAGCTGAAGGAGCAAGGGTCTGCATTACAGGAAGAAGTGCTGGGCTGGATAAAATGTGAGATGTTCTATTACCTATTGCTGGCTTCTGGTGTTGTACATGACTCTCACATGTTTAAAAACTCAGAAACAGAACTGAGACCAGCTTGTAAATGCCATCCTCTGAATGCAGGGCACAGTGAGTCCATGTTCTCATGGGAATGCTAATGACCTCATATTTTAATTACCAAGATTTGACATAGACAATATGCTAGATTTTGTCTATATGTTTATATATTAGATATATTGTTAATAATCTCTCCAGCCATCTTTACCTCAGAAATCATACTTTTCATAAGTTCCCCAAAGGCAAGGACTATGACATATTTACCTATAGAGATGCCATGGTCTTAGAATAGTATCTCAACTGAATTTACTAAATGGATGAAGAGAAGCTATAGATAGTAAGAATGAGTTATAGATGCAAATGGAAAAGCCATTATTTCATTGTGAAAATTATTATTTTTTTTGTTGTTGTGGGTAGGGATGATACACTGGCATCTTTGCATAAAACACACAACATATAGAAAATCTGATATGTACAAAAAGTATACAAGTCAAATTCTTTTAAAATGTTTCTTGAAAATATTGTGATGGTTATCTAATATAAGACTATTTCTGCTTCCTATTATAGTCCACCCATGAACCCAGGTGGGAGGAACTCAGAGAGAGAGAGAGTGATTTATGGCAGAACAAAGATTTTTGTGGTCCTTGTTGGCTTGGTCTGAAGAAGGATTTTTGAGATGGGAAAGCTTTCATGAAAATACCAACAGTGATGTGGCTCCAAGGCTGATTGGGGTCCCATCTATAGGAAAGAAACATAATAAGGATGAGACAAGTCATAGAGAGAGCTGAGTTAATTGATGATATTCATATGGGGCAGGGTAAGAACTAAATTTATTTTGAACATTTCAAATTTTAATGATAGTCAAAAACTGAATTTTCTACTGTTAACTTTCTATTGTGCCTTTTAAAATTCATTTTGTTAAGTACAAATATTGCTTTATTTTAAAATATTTTTCTGCTCCATTTCTTAATAGAAACCTGTATCTTTCAAGGACTCATGGGATCACTACTCTTCTGATACAATGAGGCAAGGCGAGCGAAGGAAGAATGTGGCCTTCTTTTCATCACTTCCCAGACTTATTTCCAGACCACTGAATGCATGGTCTTTTTCCTTGTCATCACTTAAGTCTTATCAGTATCACCATCTCTAAATTACTGGTGTTCTCGTTTTCTATTAGAAAATATTTCCATCAAATAACTGAAGCAGCTAGTCATGTTTCACCCTCTCTTCATGCCTTTGGATACAACGTCCATGTTTGAAAACCTATAGAATTCTTATTACTTCATTATTCCTTTAATTTTCCCTATCAATTTTGTTTTCCAACCATTTATCAACATGTACCCCACACACTAATATGTAGGTCTCCTCTCCATCCTGAAAACACATATAAGCTTACTCCTGATTTGATACTTCTTTCTCAATATTTTGCCACTTTGCTTGACTTCTCTCTCTTCTCTTATCTAACTAGTCAAATTATACCATCATTGAAGGTAAATATCGAGCCCTCCTCATTTAAAAATAGCTTTCCTCTATACTTGAACAATCCATAATCTCCTCCTCCTGCTTATTCCTGCACTCCCGAACAGAGATCTGTCAGCAGAAAGGGGAAGTCTTACTGGCTTTTAAGGTGTTTGAGCACAATTTCTGACCGATTATTGACTAAAAACTAAGGTAGCATGAGGAAGTCAGACTCAAAAATAAGTGAATAAATGTGTACATAAAGAAGAAAATAAAACAATAAATGGAACAGAGACATAAGTGGCTGCAGAAAGAAGACAGTAAACAAGAAACCAAAACCAAACCTGTTGCCACTGAGTCAATTCTGACTCATAGCGACCCTACAGGACAGAGTAGAACTGTCTCATTAGGTTTCCAAGGAGCAATCTGTGGATTAGAACTGCCAACCTTTTGGTTAGCAGCCAAGCTCTCAGCCACTGTACCGCCAGGGCTCTGCAAACAAGAAATGGAAAAAAAAAAAAAAACAAAAAAACAGAGGAACAAAAAAAGGCATGGGGCAGATAGGAAACAACAAAATGGCAGATGTCAATCATGCAATGTCAATAATTACATTCCATGTGAAACTACTCAAATACTGCACTTAAATGGAAGTTCTTGTCACACCAGATTAAAAAATCTAACTATACACTGTCTAAAAGAGACAAACCATATTTGCAATCACAAATAGGTTGAAATTAAAAGGATGGAAAAAGATATAGTATGTGAATAGGAAATATAAGAGAGCTACCATGGCTATATTAGTAGCAGATTAAATAAACTTTAAAATAAAAAATATTACTAGAGACAAATAGTGTTATTTTTCAATGATAAAAGGGCCAATAATCAGATATATTGAAAAGTTATAAATGTACACAAACCTAATCCCAGAGCCCCAAACGTATGAAGATAAATCTGACAGAATTGAAAGGGTAATCAGACAACTCGATGATAATCATGGGAGGTTTAAATACCTGAGTACTTTATTTAAAAAGCTAGGCAGAAAATCAACAAGGCTATAGAAAACCCAACACTATCAAACAACCCGACCTAACTGACCTACACAGAACATTCCCCCAAAAGTCTGTAGTATGCATATTGTTTTTAAAAGCGTATGAGACATTCTTCAGGATAGACCAGACACTGGGCCACGGGACAAATCTCAGTAAATTTATAAATACTGTCCTTATTTACAAAGTATATTCTCTGAACACAAATTAAAAAAATCCAAAACAGAAATAAATCTGGAAAAATATCAAATATTTGCAAAGCAAACAGCAAACATCTAAATAACCTGTGGGTCAAGGAAGAAATCACCAAAGAAATTTAAAAATATGTTTAGTTAAATAAAATGAAAACATAACATGCCAGAATTTATGAAATGCAGATAAACAGTGCTTAAAGGGAAATATTTGTCTATAATCATCACTCTCTGAAAAGAAAAAAGGCCTTAACTCAATAAACTAAACTTCTGTATTAAGAAACCAGAAAAAGAAGCACAAATTAAACCCAAAAACAAGTGAAAGAAAGGAACCAATAAATATTAGAGTGGAAATAAATGAAATAGAAAACAGGCAAAGGAGCATCTCAATAAAATCAAAGTTGTTTCTTGGAAACAAATCAACAAAATTGTCAAACCCTCAACTAGTCTGATCAAGAAGAAAAAAAAAAAAAAGAAGACACAAATTACCAAAATCAGGAAAGAAAGAAAGGACAACAAAGCTGACCTTACAGAAATTAAAGTCTTATAAGATAGTATGAACAATTTTATGACACCAAATTAAATACCTTGGATGAAATAGACAAATTTCTAGAAAGAAAAATCTTAGGAAAACTGACACAAGAAAAAAAATTGAAAATCTGAGTAGATCTGTAACAATGAAATAAGTAGAATTAGTTATTAAAAATATTCCCCCCCCAAAAAGCCTGGGCTGAGATGACTTCACCGGGTGAATTCCATCAAACATTTAAAAAAGAAATAATACTAATCCTTCATAAAACCTTTCAGCTAATAGAGGAGGAAAGAACCCTTCCCAACTCATTCTATGAGGCCAATATTACCAAAAATTATAACACAGCCAAATAAAGATAACAAGAAAACTATAGACCAGAATCCCTCATAAACATGGAAGCAAAATCTTTAACAAAATATTATCGAACCAAATTCAGCAACATACAGAAAGGATTATACACCATGACCCAGTGTGGTTATCCTAGGGGTACAGCTTTAGTTTCACTTCTGAAAACCAAGTGATGTGTTACATCATCATAATAAAATAAAGGACCTAACACGAAAAGCCATCTCAAGAAAGACAGAAAACGCATTTGAATTTTGTGCCCATTCATCATAAAATTCATCGAACTAAAGATAGAAGGGAGCACCCTCAACCTAAGAAAGGTCAAAAGTTTAAAAACAAAAAAAACTAAACCCACCATCACGAGTAGATTTCGACTCATATCTACCCTATAGGACAAAGTAGAACCACCCCATAGAGTTTCCAAGGAGCGCCTGGTGGATTCGAACTGCTGACCTTTCGGTTAGCAGCCGTAGCGCTTAACTACTATGCCTAAGAAAGGCCAGTTACAAAAAAGCTACAGCTAACATCATACTTAATGGTGAAAGTATGAATGCTTTGCCCCTAATTACAGGAACAAGGCAAGGATGTCCACAGGCACCACTTCCATTCAACATTGTAGAGGATCAGTGCAATAAGGCACAAACGACAACAAAAAGAAATCAAAAGCATTCAGTTTGTAAAGGGAGAAGTAAAACTGTCTTCATTTACAGATGGCATTATCCTACCTGCAGAAAATTCTAAGGAATCCACCAGAAAACTAAAACAAATAACAGCATTCACCAAAGTTACGGAATATACATGATGTCAGTTTGTGTTACTTTCAGTCTGTCATTTGGTACAGGTGGTGGCTGACAGATCACCCTTTCCCTGCATAATTGATAAATAATGTGTGGGGTGATTTTTCAATACTGCATGAATGTCCTGGTCCCTAAAATATGCTTGCGATCCAATTTTATTATTTCTTTTTCAACTTTACAGCTGTCATCCTTCTGTAAGGAAGAGTCCACTCTTCACCCCATTTTCTTTGCATATGGCTGTGGATACCTTTATTCTTTTCTATTCAAAATGTTATAACCCATCTCATCATAATTCTATTTTAATGCTCATGATGTCCTAAATTTGGCCACCATCCATCTGTCAGTTTTTCGTACTGTGGTGGCTTGAATTTTGCTGTGATGCTGGAAACTATGCCACTGGTATTTCAAATACCAGCAGGGTCACCCACTGTGAACAGGTTTCAGCAGAGCTTCCAGCCTGAGACAGACTAGGAAGAAAGACTTGGTGACCTACTTCTGAAAATTAGCCAAAGAAAACACTATGGAACACTACAGAATATTGCCCAACATTGTGCTGGAAGATGAGCCCTCTAGGCTGAAAGTCACCACACAATGGCAGCAGCAATGGACTCAAACATGCCGAAGATCTTGAAGATCAGGACCAGGCAATGTTTTGTTTGTTTGTTTGTTTCTTCTGTTTACACGAGATTGCAATGAGTCCTGACGACAACAATAAAAGTCCCTTCAAATTAATTTCTTTTCCTTTTATCGTGCATGTCTGCATCAGTCTTTGAACACTTCATGGCTTTCTGGCACAGCAAGATGTTCCAGGCTCACCCTGCACATTTCCTGACCCAGTCCCGGACTCGGTTATTTTTCCGTGTATCCCTGGTTGGTTTGGGGGCTACTGGAGTTTAAAATCAGAAATGATATCTTCTTTTTCCAGTCCTCCTTCCACCCTACTGGAACCCTAAAGAGTGTTGAGCCCATAATAAATATTTCCAACAAGTACTGGTGAGATTAAATTTCACCATAAATATCTGGGGACACTCAACAGTCTGGTGATGAATGTGCTGGGGAACAAAGACAGACAAGGAGGAGGAATCAATTCTTAACTGGCGTTGCTTTATTGGGTGGTTGGATGGCATTTATAGGTCAACTACATAGTCAGATTCACTCCCTCCAACTGTAAAAATAATTACCTGCTTCATAAGAGTTCTGGGAAAATTAATTTGCTAATGCCTTTAAAGAGATTTGAAGATCAAAAGTTCTATGTATATGCTAGTATTATTATCTTAAATGGGTCTCTTGCTCTTGAATGAAACCGAGATGGCTAAATCACGGGGTCGTTATGAAACCACGAAAGATTCATAATCTCTTTAGCACCCAGGCAGGACCAATGTGAGTGGAGATACTATAACAGAAATATGCAAGATACACCTTGCAGGATAGCACTAGTGGTTTTCCAGTCTCAAAATCCAAGGTCCATTATATTACTCATCAACAAGCCCACCTACCATGTGTAAAGTATTGGGATTGGCCCCCTTTTCTAACTTTATGTCTTTCTGTTTCTATTACTACTGCAAAATTTGCAAAAATCTCTTAGATGGCTTATAAAAGAGCTCAAAACAGGTTATTATGACATGTTGAAGAGAAACTGACATAGACAATGAGGAGACCTGGTCTCAGTCATTGGCCTGCCACTAACGAAACTTGACCTTTAGATAAGGCAAGTCATCTCTCTGTGACTCTGGCCACTGGTCACACTCAGAAGGGTAGTGCTGTCAACACAGGTTATTGGTGCTGTGTGAAGAATTGCAGAGACTATGGCAAGGGTAAGGATATAATGAGAGAGTGAGGGAGAGAATGTGTGAGCTATCGTGGGTAATGCTACAAACCCCCATGGGTTGATCTTTAGTTTTAAACTACCTATCTATTTGTGGGAAAACCTGGTGGCATAGTGGCTAAGTGCTGTGGCTGCTAACCAAAAGGTTGGCAGTTTGAATCCACCAGAAGCTCCTTAGAAACTCTATGGGGCAGTTCTACTCTGTCCTACAGGGTCGCTGGATGGCGACCTCGATGGCAGTGGGTTTGGTTTTTTGGTTTTATGTATTTGTGATGGTCCCGAGGTGGCACAAACAGTTAATACTCATCTACTATTTTTTTTTTTTTTTTACTAACCTAAAGTTAGGGGTTCGAACCTATTCAGCAGTTGTCGTTTTTGTTGTTAAGTGCTGTTGAGTCAGTTCCAACTCATAGCAACCCTGTGTACAACAGAATTAAACACTGTCTAGTCCTGCACCATCCTCACAACCATTGCTGTGTTAGAGCCTATTGTTGCGGCCACTGAGACAATCCACCTGGTTGAGGATCTTCCTCATTTTTACTGGTCCTCTATTTTACCAAGTGTGTTGTCCTTCTCCAGGGACTGCTCCCTCCTGGCAACACGTCCAAAGTGTGTGAGATGAAGTCTCAATAGCCTCACCTCTAAAGAGCATTCTGGCTGTACTTCTTCCAAGACAGATTTGTGTGTTCTTCTGGCAATGGACGGCATATCCAATATTCTTTACCGACACCGTAATTCATATATATTAACTCTTCTTCGGTCTTCCTTATTGACTGTTGAGCTTTCGTATGTATATGAAGCAATTGAAAATATCATGGCTTGGGTCAGGCACACTTTAGTCCTCAAAGTGATATCTTTGTTTTTAACATTTTAAAGAGGTTTTTGCAGCAGATTTGCCCAATGCAATTGCGTCTTTTGATTTCTTGACTGCTGCTTCCATGAGTGTTGATTATGGATCCAAGTAAAATGAATTCCTTGACTACGTCAATATTTTCTGTTTGTCATGATGTACTTTATTGGTTCTGTTTTGAGCATTTCCATTTTCTTTATGTTGAGGTGTAATCCATACTGAGGGCTGTGGTCTTTGATCTTCATCAGTAAGTGCTTCAAGTCCTCTTCACTTTTAGCAAGCAAGGTTGTGTCATCTGCATACTGCAAGTTAATGAGTCTTCCACCAACCCTGATGTCATGTTCTTCTTCACATAGTCCAGCTTCTCTGATTATTTGCTCAGCATACAGATTGAATAAGTATGGTGAAAGGATAGAACCCTGACGCATACCTCTCCTGGTTTAAACCACACGGTATTCCCTTGTTCTTTTCGAACGACTCCCTCTTGGGCTATGTACAGGTTTTGCATGAGCACAATTAAGTGTTGTAGAACTCTCATTTTTCTCAATGTTATCCATACTTTGTTATGATCCACACAGCTGAATGCCTTTGCATAGTCAATAAAACACAGGTAAACATCTTTCTAGTATTCTCTGCTTTCAGCCAGGATCCATCTGACATCAGCAATGAAATCCCTGGTTCTACAACCTCTTCCGAATCCAGATTGAATTTTGGGCAGTTCCCTGTCAACGTACCGCCACAGTACTTATAGAAGAAAATGCCTGGCAATCTGGTTTTGTTAACATTACAGCCAGGAAAACCCTATACAGCCGTTCTACTCTGTAACACATGACACACCATGAATCAGAATCAACCCCACTGCAACTAACAATGGAGAGGAGACAGGCTTTGCAAGGTCAAAAATGTGTTCCGCTACCGTTTGCCAAGTCATTCTTTTCGTTTTTTTTATTTTAAGTGAACGTTTACACATCAAGTCAGTCTCTCATACAAAACCTTATATATGCCTTGCTGTATACTTCTAGTTGCTCTCCCTCAATGAGACAGCACATTCCTTCCCTCCACCGTGTTTCCCTGTCTATTTAACCAGCTTCTGTCCCCCTCAGCCTTCACATCTCCCCTCCAGACGGTAGCTGCCCAGATAGTCTCATGTGTCTACTTGATCCAAGGAGCCCACGCCTCACAAGTATAATTTTCTATATTGTAGTCCAGTCCAATCTTTCTCTGGAGAGTTGGTTTTGAGAATGGTTCCTGTCTTGGGCTAACAGAAGGTCTGGGGGCCATGACCTCTAGGATCCTTCTGGTCTCAGTCAGACCATTAAGTCTGGTCTTTTCACTAGAATTTGAGATCTGCATCCCACTGCTCTCCTGCTCCCTCAGGGATTCTCTGTTGTGCTCCCTGTCATGGCAGTCATCAATTGTAGCTGGGCATCATCTAGTTCTTCTGGTCTCAGGCTGATGTAGTCTCTGATTTATGTGGCCTATTTTGACTCCTGGGCTCATACTTACCTTGTGTCTTTGGTGTTCTTCATTTTCCTTTGCTCTAGGTGATTTGAGACTAATTGATGCATCATAGATGACTGCTTGCTAGTGTTTAAGACCCCAGATGCCTCTCTTCAAAATGGGATGCAGAATGTTTTCTTAACAGTTTTTATTATGCCAATTGGCCTAGATGTCTCCTGAAACTGTGATCTCCAAGCCCTGGCCCCTGCTACTCTGGCCTTCAAAATGTTTAGTTTATTCAGGAAACTTCTTTGCTTTTGGTATAGTCCAGTTGTCCTGACCTTGCCTGTATTGTGTGTTGTCCATTCCTTCACCTAAATTAGTTCTTGTCTACTATCTAATTAGTGAGTACCCCTTGCCCTCCCACTCTCCCTCCTCCCTCTGGTAACCATCAAAGAATTTTTTCTTCTCTGTTTAGACTATTTCTTGATTTCTCATAATAGTGGTCTCATACAATATTTGTCCTTTTGCATCTGACTAATTTCACTCAGCATAATGCCTTCTAGGTTCCTCCATGTTATAAAATGTTTCAGAGATTCATTGTTGTTCTTTATCAATGCATAGTATTCCATTGTGTGAATATACCATAATTTATTTATCCATTCATCCATTGATGGGTACCTTGGTTGCTTCCATCTTTTTGCTATTGTAAACAGTGCTGGAATGAGCATGGGTGTGCATCTATCTATTCGTGTGACAGCTCTTACTTCTCTAGGATATATTCCAAGGAGTGGGATTGCTGGATCATATGGTACTTCTATTTCTAGATTTTAGAGATCAGCTGCTGATTGGAGATGTCATAGCTAAATACTTTTTCCCAATCTGTAGTTAATCATTTTACTCTTTTGGTGAAGTCTTTGGATGAGCATAGGTGTTTGATTTTCAGGAGTTCCCAGTTATCTAATTTGTCTTTTGCTTTTTTTTGCAGTTCTAGTAATGTTTTGTACACTGTTTATGCCATGTATTAGGGCTCCTAGCATTGTTCCTATTTTTTCTCCCATGAACTTTATCATTTGAGATTTTATATTTAGGTCTTTGATCCATCTTGAGTTGACTTTTATACATGGTGTGAGGCCTGGGTCTTCTTTCATTTTTTTGCAGATGGATATCCAGTTTTGCCAGCGCCATTTGTTAAACAGACTATCTTTTCTCCCATTTAACAAACTTTGGGCCTTTGTCAAATATCAACTGCTCATATGTGGATGGATTTATGACTGGATGCTCAATTCTGTTCCATTGGTCCATGTATCTGTTGTTGTACCAGTACCAGGCTGTTTTGACTACCATGGTGGTGTAATATGTCCTAATGTCAGGTAGTGTGAGGCCTCCCACTTTATTCTTCTTTTTCAGTAATACTTTACTTATCCAGGGCCTCTTTCCCTTCCATATGAAGTTGGTGATTTGTTTCTCCATCTCATTAAAAAATATTACCGACAACTTGAAGAGGAATAGTGTTGCATTCATTGTCAAAAAGAACAATTCAAGATCTATCCTAAAGTACAGAGTGGTCAGTGATAGGATAATATCCATACGCTTACAAAGAAGGCCAGTTAATACAACTATTATTCAAATATGCACACCAACCACTAGGGCCAAAGATGAAGAAACAGAAGATTTTTATCAGCTGCTGCAGTCTGAAATTGATCAAACATGCAATCAAGATGCACTGATAAGTACTGGTGATTTTAATCTGAAAGTCGGAAACAAAGAAGAAGGATCAGTAGTTGGAAACTATGGCCTTGGTGATAGAAACAATGCCAGAGATCAAATGATAGAATTTTGCAAGACCAACAACTTCTTCATTGCAAATACCTTCTTTCACCAACATAAACAGCGACTATGCACATGGCCCTTGCCAGATGGAGCACACAGAAATCAAATTGACAACATCTGTGGAAAGAGACGATGGAAAAGCTCAATTTTATCAGTCAGAACAAGGCCAGGGGCCAACTGTGGAACAGACCATCAATTGCTCATATGCAAGTTCAAGGTGAAACCGAAGAAAATCAGAGCAAGTCCACGAGAGCCAAAGTATGACCTTGAGTATATCCCACCTGAATTTAAAGACCATCTGAAGAATAGATTTGATGCATTGGACACTGGTGACTGAAGACCAGACAAGTTGTGGAATGACATCAGGGACATCATCCATGAAGAAAGCAAGAGGCCACTGAAAAGGCAGGAAAGAAAGAAAAGCCCAAGATGGATGTCAGAGGAGACTCTGAAACTTGCTTTCAAACATCGAGCAGCTAAAACAAAAGGAAGAATTAATGAAGTAAAAGAACTGAACAGAGGATTTCAAAGGGTGGCTCAAGAAGACAAAGTAAAGTACTATAATGAGATGTGCAAAGAGCTGGAGATGGAAAACCAAAATGGAAGAACATGCTCCGTGTTTTTCAAGCTGACAGAACTGAAGAAAAAATTTAAGCCTTGAGTTGCAATAGTGAAGGATTCTATGGGAAAAATATTAAATGATGCCAGAAGCATCAAAAGAAGATGGAAGAAATACAGAGAGTCATTATACCAGAAAGAATTAGTCGATGTTCAACCATTTCAAGATGTAACATATGATCAGGAACCAATGGTACTGAAGGAAGGAGTCCAAACAGCTCTGAAGGCATTGGTGAAAAACAAGGCTCCGGGAATTGACGGAATTATCAGTTGAGATGTTTCAACAAACGGATGCAGCACTGAAGGTGCTCACTCATCTATGCCAAGAAATATGGCTTCCTGGCCAACTGACTGGAAGAGATCCATATTTATGCCTATTCCCAAGAAAGGTGATCCAACCGAATGTGGAAATTATAGAACGATATCATTAATATCACACACAAGTAAAATTTTGCTGAAGATCATTCAAAAACGGCTGCAGCAGTGTATCAACAGGGAACTGCCAGAAATTCAGGCCAGTTTCAGAAGAGGACGTGGAACCAGGGATATCATTGCTGATGTTAGATGGATCCTGGCTGAAAGCAGAGGATACCAGAAGGATGTTTACCTGTGTTTTATTGACTATGCAAAGGCTTTCGACTGTGTGGATCGTAATAAATTATGGATAACACTGAGAAGAATGGGAATTTCAGAACACTTAATTGTGCTCATGAGGAACCTTTAAATAGATCAAGAGGCAGTTGTTCGGACAGAACAAGGGCATACTGATGGGTTTGAAGTCAGGAAAGGTGTGCATCAGGGTTGTATTTTTCACCATACCTATTCAATCTGTATGCTGAGCAAATAATCTGAGAAGCTGGACTATATGAAGAAGGACGGGGCATCAGGATTGGAGGAAGGCTCGTTAACAACCTGCATTATGCAGTTGACACAATCTTGCTTGCTGAAAGTGAAGAGGACTTGAAGCACTTACTAATGAAGATCAAAGACCACAGCCTTCAGTATGGATTGCACCTCAACATAAAGAAAACAAAAATCCTCACAACTGGATCAATGAGTAACATTGTAATGAATGGAGAAAAGATTGACGTTGTCAAGGATTTCATTTTGCTTGGATCCAC
This sequence comes from Elephas maximus indicus, assembly GCF_024166365.1. Taxonomy (NCBI): domain Eukaryota; kingdom Metazoa; phylum Chordata; class Mammalia; order Proboscidea; family Elephantidae; genus Elephas; species Elephas maximus. Next base: position 84,269,660 of record NC_064831.1, on the reverse strand, counting down.
AATCAACAGCCATGGAAGCAGGAGTCAAGAAATCAAAAGATACGTTGCATTGGGTAAATCTGCCACAAAGGACCTCTTTAAAGTGTAGAAGAGCAAAGATGTGACCTTGAAGACTAAGATGTGCCTGCCCCAAGCCATGGTATTTTCAATTGTATCATATGCATGTGAAAGCTGGACAATGAATAAGGAAGACCGAAGAAGAATTGATGCCTTTGAATTGTGGTGTTGGCGAAGAATATTGAATATACCATGGACTGCCAGAAGAACAAATAAATCTGTTTTAGAAGAAGTACAACCAGAATGCTCCTTAGAAGCAAGGATGGTGAGACTGCGTCTTACATACCTTGGACATGTTGTCAGGAGGGATCAGTCCTTGGTGAAGGACATCATGCTTGGCAGAGTACAGGGTCAGTGGAAACGAGGAAGACCCTCAACAAGGAGGATTGACTCAGTGGCTGCAACAATGGGCTCAAGCGTAACAAGGATTGTGAGGATGGCACAGGACCGGGCAGTGTTTTGTTATATTGTGCATAGGGTCGCTATGAGTCGGAGCCAACTCAATGGGACCTAAGAAGAGGAGAACTTAATTTTCTCTGGGGCTATTGTAAATGGTATTGATTTGGTGATTTCCTCTTCATCATTCTCTTTGTTGATGTAGAGAAATCCAACTGAATTACGTATGTTTATCTTGTATCCTGAAACTCTGCTGAACTCTTGTATTAGTTTCAGTAGTTTTCTTAAGGATTCTTTAGGTTTAGGTTTTTTGTGTATAAGATCATGTCATCTACAAATAGAGATGCTTTTACTTCTTCTTTGCCAGTTTGGATGTCTTTTGTTTCTTTATCTAGTCTTATAGCTCTGGCTAGGACCTCCAGCATAATGTTGAATAAGAATGGTCATAAAGGACATCCTTGTCCTGTTCTCAGTGGGAATGGTTTCAGTCTCTCTCCATTTAGGATGATGTTGGCTATTGGCTTTGTATTAATGTCCTTTTTAATGTTTAGGAATTTTCCTTCTATTCCTATTTTGCTGAGAGTTTTTATCACGAATGGCTATTGGACTTTATCAAATGCCTTTTCTGCATCAATTGATAAGATCATGTGGTTCTTGTCTTTTGTTTTATTTATGTGCTGGATTACATTGATTGTTTTTCTAACGTTAAACCATCCCTGCGTACCTGTTGTGAATCCCACTTGGTCATGGTGAATTATTTTCTTGATATTGTTGAATTCTACTGGCTAGAATTTTGTTAAGGATTTTTGTGTCTAAGTTCATGAGGGATATTGACCTTAATTTTCTTTTTTTGTGGTACCTTTACCTGGTTTTGGTATCAGGGTTATGCGGCCTCACAGAATGAGTTTGGGAGTATTCCATCCTTTTCTGTGCTCTGAAATACCTTTAGTAGTAGTAGTGTTAACTCTTCTCTGAAAGTTTGGTAGAATCCGCCAGTGAAGCGATCAGGGCCAGGGCTTTTCTTCATTGGGAGATTTTTGGTTACTTTTTCAATCTCTTCTTTTGTTACAGGCTTATTTAGTTGTTCTATCTCTGTGTTAGTTTAGGTAGGCAGTGGATTTCTAGAAATTTGTCCATTTCCTCTAGGTTTTCAAATTTGTTAGAGTACATCTTTTCATAGTACTTTGTTATGATTCTTTTAATTTCAGTTGAGTCTGTTGTGATATCACCCATCTCATTTCTTATTTGGGTTACTTGTTTCATCTTCTGTTTTTCTTTTGTCAGTTTGGCCAATAGTTTACCGATTTTGTACATCTTTTCAAAGAACTAGCTTTTGGTCTTGTTAACTTTTTCAATTGTTTTTCTGTTTCCTATTTCATTCAATTCTGCTGTAATTTTTATTATTTGCTTTCTTCTGGTACCTGAAGGTTTCTTTTGTTGCTCTCAATTTTTTAAAGTTGTAGGGATAATTCTTTGATTTTGGCCCTTTCTTCTTTTTGGATGTGTGCATATATCGGTATAAATTGACCCCTGAGCACTGCTTTTGCTGTGTCCTGAAGGTTCTGATAGGAAGTGTTTTCATTCTCATTGGATTCTATATTCATCTTTATTCTATCCTTGATGTCTTCTATAACCCACTCTTTTCTGAGTAGGGTAGTGTTCAGTTTCCAAGTGTTTGATTTCTTTTCCCTGTTTTTTCTGTTATTGACTTCTAATTTTATGGCCTTATGGTCAGAGAAGATGCTTTGTATCAATACTTTGGATTCTGCTAAGGCGTGCTTTATGACCTAACATGTGGTCTATTCTAGAGAATGTTCCATGTACACTAGAAAAGAAAGTATACTTGGTGGCTGTTGGGTGAAGTGTTCTGTATATGTCAATGAGGTCAAGTTGGTTAATTCTGCCATTTAGCAATTTTGTGTCTTTATTGAGATTCTTTCTGGATGTTCTGTCCTTCACTGAAAGTGGTTTGTTGAAGTCTCCTACTATTATTGTGGAGCTGTCTATTTCACTTTTCAGTGGTGTTAGAGTTTGTTTTATGTATCTTGAAGTCCTGTCGTTAGGTGCATAAATATTTAAAATGATAATATCCTCCCAGTATACTGTCCCTTTAATCATTATATAGTGCCCTTTCTTATCCTTTGTGGTAGATTTAAATTTGAAGTCTGTTTTGTCAGAAATTAGTATAGCCACTCCTGCTCTTTTTTGATTGTTGTTTGCTCGATATATGTTTTTCCATCCTTTGAATTTTAGTTTTTTTGTGTCTTTAAGTCTAAGGTGCGTCTCTTGTAGGCAGCATATAGCCAGATTGTGTTCTTTTTTTTTTTTTTTTTTTTGGTCCATTCTGCAACTCTCTTGTCTCTTTATTGGTGCATTTAGTCCATTTACATTTAGCATGATTATAGATAGGTATGAGTTTAGTGCTGTCATTTTAATGTCTTTTTTGTGTGTTGTCAACAGTTTCATTTTTCCACTTATTTTTTTGTTTTGAGAAGTTTTTCTTTGTGAATTGTATGTTCCTCTTTTCCATTGTGATTGAATTTGTTTTTGCTGAGTCTTTATGTTTATCTTGTTTTTTATTTTGAAGTGTAGGATTGTTAGTCTTCTTTGTGGTTACCTGATACCCCTATTTTTCTAAGTTTAAACCTAACGTTTCTCCCTATATCACCTTGATTTGCTCTCCATATGAAAGATCTATGCCTACTTTATTTAGTCCCTCTTTATTGATTATTGTCATCTTTTACATAATGACAACACCTATTCTCTGTTTTGAGCATTTTTTTTTTTTAAATCTTGGTTTATTTTTATGATTTCCTTATCTGAGTTGGTATCTGGTTGCTCTGTTCTGTGTTCTAGTGTTGGGTTGATATCTGATATTATTGATTTTCTATCTGAAGAATTCCCTTTAGTATTTCTTGTAGTTTGGTTTGGTTTTTGCAAATCCCCTAAGCTTCTGTTTATCTGTAAATGTCTTAATTTCCCCTTCATATTTGAGAGACAGTTTTGCTGGATATATGACTCTTGGCTGGCAATTTTTCTCCTTCAGTGCTTTATATGTGTTATCCCATTACCTTTTTTTAAAAAATTTTTATTGTGCTTTAAGTGAAAGTTTACAAATCAAGTCAGTCTCTCACACAAAAACTTACATACACCTTGCTACATATTCCCAATTACTCTCCCCCAATGAGACAGTCCACTCTATGAGTAGGAATCGACTTGATGGCACTGGGTTTGGTTTTGGTTAATGAGACAGCCCACTCCCTCCCTCCACTCTCTCTTTTCATGTCCATTTTGCCAGCTTCTAATCCCCTCTACCCTCTCATCTCCCCTCCAGGGAGGAGATGCCAACATAGTCTCAAGTGTCCACCTGATCCAAGAAGCTCACTCCTCACCAGCATCCCTCTCCAACCCATTGTCCAGTCCAATCTATGTCTGAAGAGTTGGCTTTGGGAATGGTTCCGGTCCTGGACCAACAGAAGGTCTGGGGGCCATGATCACCAGGGTCCTTCTAGTCTCTGTCAGACCATTAAGTCTGGTCTTCTTATGAGAATTTAGGGTCTGCATCCCACTGTTCTCCTGCTCCCTCAGGGGTTCTCTGTTGTGTTCCCTGTCATGGCAGTCATTGGTTGAGGTGGTCACCATCTAGTTCTTCTGGTCTCAGGATGATGTAGTCTCTGGTTCACGTGGACCTTTCTGTCTCTTGGGCTCGTAATTACCTTGTGTCCTTGGTGTCCTTCATCCATTACCTTCTTGCCTGCATGGTTTCTGCTGAGTAGTCTGAACTTATTGATTCTCCTTTGTAAGTGACTTTTCGCTTATCCCTGGCTGCTTTTAAAATTTTCTCTTTATCTTTGGTTTTGGCAAGTTTGATGATAATATGTCCTGGTGACTTTATTTTGGGATCTACCTTGTATGGGGTTCAGTGAACATCTTGGGTAGATATCCTTTCATCTTTCACTATATCAGGGAAGTTTTCTGCCATCAAATCTTGAACAATTCTCTCTGTATTTTCTGTTATCCCTTCTTGTTCTGGTATTCCAGTCACTCACAAGTTATTCTTCTTGATAGAGTCCCACATGATTCTTAGCGTTTCTTCATTTTTTTTTAATTCTTTTATCTGATTTTTTAAAAATATACTAGTGCCAAGTGATTTATCTTCAGTCTCACAAATTCTGCATTCCACTTCCTCAATTCCGCTCCTCTGACTTTCTATCGAGTTGTCTAATTCTGTAATTTTGTTGTTAATCTTCTGAATTTCTGATTGCTGTCTCTCTATGGATTCTTACAGTTTGTTAAATTTTTCATTATGTTCTTGAATAATCTTTTTTAATTTCTTTAACTGCTTTATCTCTGTGTTCCTTGGCTTTTTCTATTTGTTGCCTGATCTCATTCATGATGTCGTTCCTGATGTCTTGAGAGTTCTGTGTATTAATCTTTTGTATTCTACATCTGGTAATTCCAGGAATACATCTTCATCCAGGACAGTCCTTGATTCTCTGTTTTGGGAGTTAGTTGAAGCAATCATGGTCTGCTTCTTTATGTAATTTGATATCAACTGTTGTCTCCGAATCATCTGTAAGTTATTGTATTAACTTATTTTATGTTTGTTCACTGTGTCCTAGTTTCCTTCTTTGCTTTGTTTCCATATAGCCAAATAGGCTACTAGAGTGAGCTAACTTGGTTATTGGAGCCTTTGAAGCACTAATGTCCTGTTACCAGATGACTAGAGCTGTTACCAGGTATATAAGCCTAGGAGTCCATTCAGTGTTCTTATATAGATTCAGCTCAGGTGTCCTGATAGTTGGTCTCCTAGTGTGTGGTGTAGGCTTTTGCCTACTATCTTAGAGGAGAAGTGGTGCTGGGTGTATGCACTGACTTCTCATAGTGGCAGGGGGTTACCCTCTGAGGAAGGAAGGTAGCTGACAGCCTTCCCCCAATGTCAGTGAGGAAGGAGTGTCTCTGTTCGTTAGAGCACTCTGGTGTGTAGGCTTTGAAGCTGTACCTTTGGCACCCAATGCTTATATCTGTAAGGACTGGTAGGCACCAATTTCCTTTTGTGGGCGGCTAGGTGGTGTGGATGGATCCTCCAGTCCTCAAGCCCCTGCTGCAGGTAGGTGAAGGCCCTGTTTACTAGGCAGATAATATCAGACCTCCAAAACCTGCCTCTCCCCACACAGCTGAAATAGATACAGTCAGGTCTCAGACAGATTTGCCCTTGCAATATAATAGCCATCTGGGTCCATGTAGGGGTGAGAGACAAAGTCTGTGGATTGCTTATGCCTGGACTGGAACCCCTTCTGCTCTGAGCTTCCAGATGAGGGGAGCCTGCAGAGTATTTCCTCCCCATTTGTTACTTTGTTCCTTCTCCCAGGTCAGGAGTATGGCTCAGAGAGGGCAGCAGGTTCTATCTCAGGCCCAGGGAAATCAACTGTTAATGAAGGTGGCTGGGGAAGAGGCGGGAGGGATCAGATAGATAGGAGAAAGTTCTTTGAAAAAAGGCACCTATTAGATCTGCATGTGGTAAATTAGATAAAATCTCTTATCTCAGATTCCACGCTTGCCTTCTTTCGCTGAAGCTGCCGTGTCCTAAACTCCATAGCCAGTCTCGCAGCTGTCACGCCAGGGGGTCAGTGTGCCAGCAGTTCAGTTACCTTCTTTCGCTGAAGCAGCCACTTTCTAAATGCCCCAGCCAGCCCCATTGTAGACCCGCCACAGGGCCAGGGGTGCACCACTCTGCTTGCCTTCTTTTGCTGGAGCTTCCACATCTCAGGGAACTACCATTAGCACCGCCACAGTCACACCAAAGAAGAGCACCAAGGAATTGGAGCCGAGGCTTGGAGCAGGCTCGGCAACTCATCACTGCTTCTGCAGCATCCCTTCCTCCCCGTCACTCAGGCCCATTCCTTAATTTTGCCTTTGATACTTAGGGATTCTAGCTTGTCATATACATAATCGATTCACTTGGTTTTTTGGGTCTTTGTTGTAAGAGGGATAGGCAGAAGCTACTGGCTAATTCACCATCTTGGCCCCCATGCCAAGTCATTCTTATGTAATTCTTGCTGAGGCAGCCTTATGTAAGTCTAGAGGCATCCCCGGCAGGTAGCCACTACTGTTCATCACCACTATAAAATCCTCATCCTCTCCCTGCAGTACATGGACAGCTGCTTGGTCCTGCTGCTGGCCGGGCCCTACCTCTTATGTAAGTCTCCCCAATCAACTTCTTTGCTTCCACCCTGGAGTTGCTCACCTATTTCTTCAGTCTCTCAGAACTCTTCATTTTTGGAGGCAAGTTTCACATTACTGGTCCATGGTGCGAAAAACACTAGCCACATTTTAAGTGATCATGGTTAGATAATGGAGACATGGGGCTATCAGATATTTTGGTAGAGTGCTTACAACACTGGCTGCAACAATTCTACCCCTCCCTGAGTGAAGTGTGATCATGTCTCTCCTCCAAAGGCAGATGGAATGTGTTTCTCCTTCCCGTGAATCTGGGTCCATCCTGGGACTTGCTCTGATCAAGAGAATGTGTTTCAGGGGATGTTGCATGACCACTGAGCCTCGGGCTCAAGCAACTTTGCACCTTCCACTCTCACCTGTTGGACACTGAGACAACCATTCTGTGAACAAGTCCTAAAGGAAAGACCACACAAGACAGTCCTAGTCATTCCAGCCAGGCCAGCCATCTTACAGAGCTCCCTTCCATTTAAGCAAGTACTGGCAAGGCTAGGTGAGGGATGGCCCAGATTCATGAGAAATAACAAATCATTGCCATGTGCTTGAGTGGTGGAAATAGAAAATGGAGATGGAAGGTATCTAATAGAAACATTTATTGAACACTTAGCACTATAGATCAGGCACTTATCTAAGCCCATTCAATGTAATAACTCATGGAATCCTCATAACAAACCTATGGATTAAATACCATCTTACTTCTATTTAAAAAAAAATGAAAGAACTGAGTCAGACAGAACTTAACAACTTGCCAGTGCTTTTGCATGTGCTGAGTGATAGAGTCAGGATTCAATCCAGGTAGATTTCTGTCCAAAGTATGTATTTAATTCCCTATATAATATTAAAAATTGTGGGCATTTTTCCTGTGGCTTGTGGGGCACCCCTATGATCTCCGAATTTTTAAGGTGGAATTAGGCATGCAGAATAGTAACCTATCATTCACTAAAGGCTTCTCAGTGGTCCCATGCCAAAAGAAACCATTCAACTCCTTTCAGAAGGTTGCTGTGTTTTTAGAACTTTGAAAGATTATCAATGTTGAGTGTCTATTCTTGATACACTTTTCTGTTATGAGAGGTTGTGGAGTTGTAGGATCTAGTCATGTAGTTCTGGGATATTCTAAAATCTCAAAGACTGTGGGGCAATCTGGACAGAACTTTAAACAACTGACAGTGTTTGCCGGAGATTTCAGAGCAGGCCACCTTAAAGCAGCAAGCTGGTTAGATGGGGAATAGCCACACATTTTCCTAATGCGCCAGACCAAAGAAAGAGTCCAGGCTGTAATGTGATCAGATCTGACAACAGTACAAATGAAATGTCAAAAGCAATTACTTTTTATACACAGGCAGATAAACAATCATCTACCCTCAGCACTGGATCCAGACATTCAAGAAAGGTAGACATTAAAAGAAACATGGCACTGAAGTGTCAAATTTGAACAATGAGCCACTTTGTTAAGACGGTAGCAAGATAGATCCTTACAAAGAATGAAATAAATACTGTGGAGATAATTGTAATGAGCAATATCTCAGTCTTCATTGATATATCCATGAACATCGCCTTAAACACAATGGAAGACAACTACAGAATTGGACTGGACTGGAATGTGAAGAAGTTAGACTGGCTCGTTTGGATAAAGTTCCACCATGTATTGATCAGAGTTACTTATCACACGGTATTTTCATGTTCTCTGCAATTTCTGTTATTTTAAAATAACAGTGGAGCAATCACTGGTTGTGACCTACGCTTCGCAAGGAATCATCCTGGTTGTGTATTAAATTTTCACCATTGATGGTGTTGCTGTGAAGATTGAAAACAACTTCCTAAGATAAGAGCTGAGCAAATATGGATGTGGGAGCAAGAATATTTCCAGCCTGCTACATACATTATAACTCTTTACATTGGTAAAAAGGCAACACTCTAGATTCTCTATGTGAACATGACTGTAGAGAGATACATGCAGCTCAGCAAAGATACTATGTGTCAGGGACCCCAGCAGTTCCTTAAAAGCATCTTTGAGAATATGAGTGCCAGGATGAAAACTGGGAAAAACAGATAAAAATAATAGCAGCCAAAAGCTATTAAGTCCTTATTATATGGTAAGCAACCTGAAAAGGAACCCTGGTAACACAGTGGTTAAGTGCTTGGCTGCTAACTGAAAGGTCAGCTGTATGAACCCACCAGCCACCCCATGGGAGAAAGATGTGTCAGTCTACTTCTGTAAGGATTACTGCCTTGGAAGCCTTATGAGGCAGTTCTACTCTGTTCTATAAAGTCTCTTCGAGTTGACAATGGTAACATGTTTGGTTTTCTGATTTTAAGCAACCTGAATAATTCCTTACAGTTCTCAGAGCAACCTAATGAGGTAGGTATATTTTGCATTTTAGAAAAAAGAAGCTCAGAGGAAAGAAAGTACTAGCTCTGTATCTTTTCCAATAGCTTGTGTCAGAGCAGGTATCACTTTGGCCCCAAAGCTCCTGCTTTCCTAGGTCACGTGTCTGAAACTGGATTCTTTGGTCCCCTCCCAAACCAACACTCAGGACTTGACCCCAAACACTGCCACAACTATCAGGGCCCACCTTCTTACTGCCTGTCCTCCAAGTAATTGAAACGTCCCCATTCTGTCTTTGAGTCAGTTTTTAAAGGAGAAGGAATCCAGTCAAAAAGTTAACCCATTATCCTGATAGATGTAGAACTATTCCCATTTTCATGTACTAAGGAACTGGCATGTTACTTACATCTCCTATTCTTTCACTTTTAATCATTCATTTTTTTTGTATATATTATATATACATACATATATATTTTTAACTGAGCACCATTATGTGCAAGACGTGTTTACATTAGGGAACCAAAAGCAGAGAAGACGTAAATGGTGCCTGCCTTAATCACAGAATCACAGAGACAAATATGGAACTATAAATTTGTATTAAGTCCTACAAAACAAAAATCTGTGTTGTTGTAGAACTACACTATACAAGTATGGTTATATAAATTTAAATTAATTAAAATAAAAAAAAATTCTTCTATCACAATAAGCCAAAAACCCATTGCCTTTGAGTCAATTCCAACTCATAGGACCCTATAGAACTGCCCCACAGGGTTTCCAAGGAGCATCTGGTGGATTCGAACTGCCGACCTTTTAGTTAACAGCCAAGTTCTTAACCACTGTACCACCAGGCTCCTGTATTGCACTAGCCACATTTTATGTGTTTAATAGACCCTAGTAGCTAATGGCTACCTTATTGGACAGCATAGGTATAGAACATTCTCATCACTGCAGAAAGTTCTATTGGGTTGCCTTGCGATAACCTACAGAGGTTATGTTCCCTTACCCTATTTTTTCTTCATAAAATTTGTAACTACTTGAGTTATTGTATATGATGTGTCTTCTATTTGGTGTTTGTTTATTCCATTAGAATGCAAGCCATATGACAGCAGAATTTTGCTCTGTCCATCTCTTTTCTCTGAATGCCTAGCACATAGACAATCAACAAATTTATTGAATGAATGAATTAATGAGCTAATGAAATAAGCTGAAAAGGTTTCAATGAGCTCTCTTGTGAACTAACTAAAAGGAAAGATGGTTTGGGGAAGAAGAGTAATCTAGGAACACAGAAGAGGATAAATGAAGATCCTGATATTCCCTTAAGGAAAAGAAAGCTATCCTGAGTGTTTAGAGGTGCAGTGAGGGGGGAAACGAAGGAGACCCCAATGTGAGATGAGCTGGTGAGGAGGCAAGGTCTGATCATGTAGGGTCTCCTGGGAAGTGGTCTTTCTCCTGAGAGCAGCTGCCGTCTTCCTCTATTTCTGCTCTGTTGGTAGAGTCTGCACAAGGTCTCCAGTTTTAGTTCCCATGCCTGAAATTGTAATTCTTTCATGTTACTAGGGGTGGTCCTGATGCTCCATCTTGTCTTTCCCAGATGGTTTCCTTGCTCCCAGGCTCTGTGTGTAGTGTGATGGAACAGAACTCTTTGTTGACCAGATCTTCATCAGTTTGGTCTGCCTTTCTTGTTATTACCATCAGCTGCCCAAACCATAAAGCCAAACCAAATCTGTTTGATGAGTTGATTCTGACTCATAGCGACCCTATAGAGTAGAACTGCCCCATAGGGTTTCCAAGGAGTGGCTGGTGGATTTGAACTCTCGAACTTTTGTTTAGCAGCAGAGCTTTTCACCACTGCGCCATCAGGGCTTCGCCCACACTGTATTTCAGCTAAAGATATACTTTTAATTTGTTCATTGGTTAGCTTAGCTCCCCCGAGGGTCAGTTCCTGAAACTGACACTTTCCCTAGCTCTTGTCCTATTCATATCATCCCTTACCCCTCCTGTTTCCTGTCAGTCAATTGGGATGAAGCCCAGCATGCCTTGCTCTTGAGGTTCTCTGAGTTATGAAAGCCCTGTGTGTATACCTTTGTGCTTCCAATGGCAAAGCATGGATTGACAGTGTACCTCAGGTACATCTCATGATGGAAGTACATGAGAGGAACCTTCCATTCTAAACTTTGTTTATCTCTTCAGGGATAAATAAGATTTATCCGTTCTGGGGAATTCAGATGTAGCTGGCCTGAGAGATGAGAGAATTGAAGTTAATATAATGCTTGGAGAGAGTCTCAAACAAATAGCCCTATTGTGCCTGATGACCACTAAATAATTCTGGTTTCAACTCACATAGATTGTGCTACACTGACTTACTCAGCATTTTTAGTGATTTAGATATTTGGCAAAACCCAGTGCCCTTAAGTCGATTTCAACTCATAGTGACCCTAGAGGACAGAGTAGAACTGCCCCCAAGGGGTTTCCCAGGCTGTAATCTTTATGGAAGTATATAGCCATATCTTTCTCCTGTGAAGCAGCTGGTGGGTTTGAACCGCCAACTTTTTGGTTAGCAGCTTAGTACTTTAAACACTATGCCACTGGGGCTACTTACTTGGTGTAAGACTGTAGGAAAACAATTTGGAAACTCAGTATACTACCATTAAATATGAGATGGCAATCAAATATACAGATACAGATATGGTCCCTGCAAAGGTTTAAAACACTCAGCTGCTAACCAGAAGGTTGGAGGTTGGAGTCCACCCAGGGGCACCTTGGAAGAAAGGCCTGGCAATCTACTTCTGAAAAATCAGCCACTGAAAATCCTGTGGAGCATGGTTCTACTCTGACACACCTGGGGTCTCCATGAATCATAGTTGACTCAACAGTAGCAGGTAACTGGTAGATAAATATTGATCAATACAGATATATTCCTGAAAATTCCTCTCCCCTTCTCCCCTGCTCAGAGAAGAATATTCTTCATCCAGTCAGACTCCTTGTACCCTCATGTCTTCCAAAAAGCCTTTGGCAGGCTAGCCCCTAGGCTTATAAGACGCGGACAAAGTAACAGCTGGATTTGGAAAGACCAGAAAGTTATCTGATGGAAGGAAGGAGACAATATCGCAAGCTTCTGTGGAATGAAGTGGATGGGAAATGGGGAACAGGGCTGGAGTGGAGAGAAGAGAGACTTTGGGGTCTTGGAGGTATGTGTGTGCATAAGGAGGGAGATACATAGAGATTTGCCAAAAGAGGGTGTTAAAAAGCTTTGATATTTATCAGGAATACAAATTCTCCTTTTTAAAATAATGCAGTACACATTTATACTTCTTTTAGATATCTTTTTATACTGAGCTGATGTTTTGTTTAACAAGGTACTCTGCTAAGATAGGGTCATGAAAAGAGCTTTACAGGACTATTTTTCAGATTTTCGACTGATAATTTCCCCCAAACATTTCAAAGCAAGAGAAAAGCTTTGTGTACAGAAATATTTATCAAAAGTGTTACTGATAATATCAGAAATTAGAGGCAACCCTCTTGCCACCAAATCAGAAAAAAAGATCAAGTAAATTATGGTCTCAACTGTCTAGAAATACCAATAACAGCAATACTATCTAGCTTTTGTTGAGCACTTACTGTGTGCAATTTTTCAAAGCACTTTGCATATAATATTACATTTAGTTTTCACAGCAACTCTATGAGGTCGATACTTGTATTGCCATCCTACAGATGGGAATATTGAGGCACAAGGAAGTTAAGCAACTTAATCTAGGATACAAAGCTAGTAAGTTGCAGAGCTGACATTCATATGCAGGCAATCTTATTTCAGAATTGGTGGTTTTAATCCCAACGCCATGTTGCTTTTAATTTGGCACGTGATGAAATTTAAGCAACAAAAGGAGAAAGAAAGAAAGAAAGAAACCATAGAAGGTACATGAAAATGCAGTAAATTTTGTAAGATGTCTTCATCACAGATCCTTACAAATCCATGTGGATATAAACAGGCTATGAAATGGAGTCCTGTGGTAGCAGTGGGATTACGGCTGACCGACTTCGTTTTTTTTGAATTTTCATTATATTAGAATATTTGTGGAATGAAAGCACAATATCAGAATATTTCACCAAATGTGAATTTAAAAGCCCATCCCAATTATTCTCATTTCCTTCCTATGCTTAAGTCTATGTATTTATTTGAACACTTTTTCTCCTTGCTAATTTCCCTCTTTTAAAAAGTTGTCACATATATCTTCTTCAGCAGGATTTTTTAAAGATGGTAATTAAATCCACATATAAACATATGGTTATGTCTAGTTACACAATTAATGCTAATATATGGCATGTCATCATCATCTAATTTGAATTATATAGCGTGTGGTGACATAATTATAACATGCAATGATGGAAAGATTCTTATTTAAACCCAGTGAAATGACTGCAGTTTGAATTGGATGCTTTTTAAATTACAGTTGCCTTGTTGCTTTAAGGGTCCCCCAAGAGGAGGGACAGGCTGTGCTCTGCCTATTGTTACGAGGAAAAGAAGAAAAACCTTTAAGCATGTAAGAAAATAAAGTGATATGGAATGGCATGTGTCTTGTTTTAATCAGACAGAGAAGAAATAGATTAGTCAAAGGTTATTTGTAGGCTGTTCGTTAAATAAAAATTACTTTCAAGCTGAGACTATATATATATATATATTTAGCTTTCTGCAGTCAGTTAAGTTCACTTCACCGGTCTGCAGAGTGTATCATTAATCAAGGAATTGGGTGCAGAGTGAAATTACTACAATCCTAGTGATCTTCACCCCTGACCCTCGTATCACCCCTTCCTTCTGGCCCCTCACAATTATTTTTCTGGGGCAGGCATCCAGTTCAAAATGTCTTGTCCTTTACAGAAAGTTTTGCTTCTGGAAAGGGCAAAAGATGACATCTCCCAACTTGAAGCAATAACCGAAGGAAGGGAGGTGAACTCCCTGTCCTCTCCTCAAAGTGATGAAAGTTCCCGGGGCTCTGGCTAATGACAGGAAACGCATAAGTGGGCAAAGTATCAGGTATCTAGAAATGAGTCTGGGAGTAATAAAACAAATTAGGGAAGGGAAGATGTAAGCTAAATATGGAAGGGTCCCCTTGAGCCTACTTGTATTAAGTTGTGTCATAGCCTGCCAAGGAGAATGCTCGGAAAAGCCCGGGCTTAATACTTGGAAACCCCACAGATGGAGATATTGAAAATGAGATGGAGCATGGCCTGCTTAATAAGAAGTAGCTCTTAAACATAAAGGTTAGGAAATATTGCTTTGCTTTGATTCCTTAGACCCTCAAGCGCTACGTCAGTATTGAGGTCTGGTAGCTTTGGAACAAGAAACATTTATTGTTGAGTTGTTTTTGCTTTTTTTTTTTTTTTTAACTAAAAGGAACTGCTAGACACTTCTTTGGGACACCTGTGGTTCTTTAGAGCCCAGTTTAGAAACCATAGCTGAAGCCTTTGCCTTCCATGTAGTCAGTAGTCTTGGAGTCACTGTGGCGAGATGAATCCAATATTTCCACAGGTGTTTGAGTTTTGACTCTGTTCCTAATCTTCTCTGTTACAAAGGATGATTCACTTTCTCCCTCTAGTTTTTTCCTCACATGTCAAATGAAGGCATGAACTAAGCAAACTCAAGGTGACCTGAAAGTAAAAATGGACCTTTCCTGTCAGAAACAGATTCAGGTGCTCCACCATTGTTAGAAAGGCCGCTATTAACATGGAGGAATCTGGAAGGCATTATGCTGAGTGAAATTACCCAAAACCAGTGCCGTCAGGGCCAAAAGGACAAATATTGTGTGAGACCGATATTATAAGAACTCAAGAAATAGTTTAAACATGGAAGAGAATATTTTTTGATGGTTATGAGGATGGGGAGGGAGAGAGGGAGAGGAGTATTCACTAACTAGATAGTAGGCTAGAAGTATTCTAGGCGAAGGGAAAGACAACACACAATACAGGAGAGGTCAGCACAACTGGACTAAACCAAATGCAAAGAGTTTTCCTGAGTACAACTGATCACTTAGAAGGCCAGAGTAGCAGGGACAGAGGCCTGGGGACCATGGTTTCAGGGGACATCTAGGTAAGTTGACATAATAAAATCTATTAAGAAAACATCCTGCATCCCACTTTGATGACTGGTGTCTGGGGTCTTAAATGCTAGCAAGTGGCTATCAAAAAAAAAAAAAAAAAAAAACAAGATGCATCAATTGGTCTCAACCCACCTGGAGCAATGGAGAATGAATAACACCAGAGACACAAGGAAAATATGAGCCTGAGACAGAAAGGGCCACATAAACCAGAGACTACATCAGCCTGAGACCAGAAGAACTAGACAGTGCCTGGCTACAACCGATGACTGCTCTGACAGGGAACACAACAGAGAATCCCTGAGGGAGGAGGAGAGCAGTGGAATGCAGACCTCAAATTCTCATAAAAATACCAAACTTAATGGTCTGACTGAGACTAGAGGGACCCCAGAGGTCATGGTCCCTGGACCTTCTATTAGCCCAAAACTGGAACCATTTCCGTAGCCAGCTCTTCAGACAGGGATTGGACCGGATTATAAAACAGAAATTGATACTGGTGAGGAGTGAGATTCTTGGCTCAAGCACTCACATGAGACTGTGTCGGCAGCTCCTGTCTGGAGACGAGATGAGAAGGCAGAGGGGGACAGGAGCTGGTTGAATGGACACGGGGAATACAGGGTGGAAAGGAGGTGTGTGCTGTCACATTAGGGGCAGAGCAATAGGAGTACATAAAAACAAAACAAAACAAAAAATCCATTGCCATCGAGTCGATTCTGACTCATAGCAACCCTACAGGACAAAGTAGAATGGCCCCATAGAGTTTCCAAGGAGTACCTGGTGGATTTGAACTGCTGAACTTTTGGTAAGCAGCTGTAGCTCTTAACCACTACACCACCACCAGTACATAGCAAGGTGTATGTAAGTTTTTGTGCGAGAGACTGACTTGATTTGTAAACTCACTTAAAGAACAATAAAAAAAAAAAAAAAGAAGAAGAAGAAAGGCCAGTGCTATCGATAGGGCCTGAAGCAGAGATCAGCCTGTCTTTAGCCTTGGGATACATCTTCATTCAGCTTCTCACAGCAGCATTTACTAAATTTACAGGTTTAGGCCAAACCAGAACTAGCAACAAATCTGAAAAAGAAGCAGAATGAGATTCACAGCTACTGAAGCTGGAATTGTCATGATCCCACACACGGGTGAACTATTCCCAATCTAAGTGCTATGATGGGTCAAAACCACCTAGGACAAAACCTACTCTTGGAATGCAATTATTGTTTACTTTTTCCTTGGGATGGATACCTCAAAGAGTGGCCACAGCCTGCTGGGGATCCTCCTTTGGGTTCTTGTGGGTTAGAAGGAAACACCACAGAGTTGCCTAGCTTCCTGAGCATCAGTTGGGCTCTTCTGTGAGGGACCATGCAAGGTAGGAGGGGCCTGCCCTCCAAGTACTTTGGAACTCAGGGCTGAAGAAACAGGAATCCTGAGAAACCTGCGTTATCTGTCATGAAGATGGTACTCTCCAGAGGCAGAGGTGACTTGGACATGAGTGGGGCTAGAGGAGGGTGAGGATAGTGTAGTTCTACCATATGTTACTTGGGTCACCAGGCCCTTCCAGTCCTAGCATAGTGGGGCCCCAGTTAATATTCTAGGTCAACTCCCATTTGCAGAATAGGGTACTTCAAGTCCTGCCAGCTTGTTCAAGGTGTCCCAATAAACCTCTCATAGATTCTGTGGAACTCAACCCCTTGGCAATCATTTCCTATTTCATGCTTTTCTCACCAGGTTCTTGGGAGACCACCAGGTTGCAGGCCTAATGCACACTTTTCTGGCTCATGAGTTAAGATGCCATGCTCTTTAACGGGTTTCTGCTGTTCCATCCTTCAGATATATGAGGAATTCTGGCCTTTCATGGTTCTGTGGCCCGATGTCCTTTTTTGATTTCCTGAAATGCAACAAAATGGTGCAACTTCTAATAATGCACAAAGCAACAGTGGTGTGTACACTCCATTCTTCACGCAGGTTGCACCTATGCTCCACTTTTGTGTATTTGTTGTATTATTTTATTTCAAACCTTCTCTTCGATCCATCCATATACTTACATGAAGGGGTTCCGGTTGGAAAACAGCCAAAGACTCACACATTCTCCTTAGGTTCAAAGTCCGTTGCCTCTATTATCTGAACACATTGTCTTTGGAACAAGCTCCATGTTTTGTCCCTCAAACATGGAGACCGTGTTGGGCTGCCCTGTAGGTTCTCCACACATGATGAAGAAAGCCTGGAATTTTCAGCAGGAATGTGACTTAGGGCAGATTCTGGGTCCCCGAGTACAAGGGTCAAAGGAGAGGACAAACCTGCCCTATGTGTTGTACACACAGGATATTACAATTGATGTTTTGACCAGGCACCAAGGTACAACAGACACTGCATACCAGTGAGGTTCCAGGTCAAAATGTAAATTTCCAAAATAAGTCAGCTAGAACTAGCGTCACAACCCTTTAACCCCTCAACCAGAGTCCTCTGATCCTGTCTGAGGACATAAAAAAAATTTAGAACAAAAGAATTTGGAGAAGAACATAGTTGGAGACAGCTACAGAATACTGTTAGTGCCTTCCCCAGCCCCTGATCCCCAGAACCAAATCCAGGATGGGCTGGGGTGAGGGACACCTCTTTACCTAACTTCTAGTGGCAGAAATTTCAACACGTTACTTGGAGAGAGTCACTCCTTGCGTAGACGAGGAGATGAGGAAGAAAGTGAGAGGAATACAGCTTCAGGAACAGAGATGTGGCATTAAATCTAGTTTTGATGGTCTAATTTCTGAAGAGAAGCTATATTTGCTACTTAAAGTGATCAGCATGTATGTTTCTTACTGAAGAATGAATAGAGTAGCCACAGGCCAGAGGGAGACAATAACCAAGTTGCTGGTAAACTAAATGTGTCCTGCCCCTACCTGTCAGACATTCACATGCTAAATAAACCAGGCAGCGTCCACCAGAAACCATTTGCTTCTCATACTACATGAATAAGCAAGTGGAGGGAGGACAGACTGGAGTTTGAATTCTGTCCCTTTTATTTTTGTTATTAGCTGCCGTCTAGTCAGCCCCCAACTCATGGCAAACCCACGCACAATGGAACAAAACACTGCCCACGCCTGTGCCATTCCCCTGATGGGCTGCTGATCGGACCCTATAATCTCTGGCTGATTTTTGGAAGTAGATCACCAGGCCCTTCTTTCTAGTCTGTCTTAGTCTGGAGCCTCCACTGAAACTTGTTCAGCAACATAGCAACACGCAAACCTCCACTGACAGGTAGTGACTGCACACGAGGTGCCTTGGCCAGGAATCAAACCCAGGTCGCCCTCGTGGGCAGCGAGAACTCTACCACTGAACCAGCAGTAATTTATGCCCCCTTTGTAGTCTTTAGAAAAAAATCTTACCTTTCTAAGCCTCAGTTTATCTGTGAAATAGGGATTATAACACCTTTGTTGGGTTATCATAAGAACTAAATAAAACAAATCAGAAAAGCATTCAATCCAACATCTCACATATAGATGGGTAGTCAGCAAATGCTAGTTCCACTTCTCTTTTTATTGCCAAGAGGGAAAAACATTTTAGCATAAAACTGAACTGTAAAAGAGTTTCAGGACCAAAGATTTTGTTGGAGAGTAATATAGCATCATTGAGTTATTGGAGTAACTGAAACTGGGAGCGCATTACTGGAGAAATGTTTAATTGTGTTGAACACTTAGACTGAATGTTCAGCAAGAACATGAAGAGGCACGTCTTAGGTCAAGCAGATACTCAAGACCAAATGGGCAGCTCCTGTCCAGAGGCACATGAAGACCCTTCATGAGATGGATTGACACAGTGGCTGCAACAATGGGCTCAAGCATAGCAACGGTTGTGGGCATGGCACAGGACCGGGCTGTGTTTTGTTCTGAGGTACATAGGGTCGCTATGAGTCAGAACTGACTCAACAGCACCTAACAACGACAACAATAACTAATGTCACATAACATATGTATAAATTTTTGTATGAGAAATTAACTTGAGCTATAAACTTTCACCGAAACCACAATTAAAAAAAAAAAGAACATGAATAAGCACAAATGTGAATTGAAAGCCCAACCTGTGAAAAACAAAACAAAACACACTTCCTTACAGGTTTTCCCAGTTAGGAAAGAAGATCGTCTCGAGTTCATTCTGTTTAAAAGCTAATAGTGATAGCTCAAGTTAATGCGACACTTACTGAATGTCAGATGTTGCTCTCAGTGCTTTCCTGAAATGATTTACAGGTGTCATTATTTCCCCTACTTTCATAGGTGAAGAAACTGAGGCACAGAGCTGTCCAGCCCCTTGCCCAAGGCCCCGGGAATCCCTCACTGGCAGACGCAGGCTGTGAATGGAGATAAGCCCGAGTTCTTATCTACTGCTGTCCAGACCTGCCTTCCCAGTCCCACCAGCGTGCAGAGACCCAGCTCCTTCTAATGGGCCAAACGCAGCACTGGGAAACTGTTTAGCAGGGATGGTCACGTCTTGAGGATGGCTGCTGAATAGGAACAGGGACAGCTAGACAGCTGCTTCCTTATCTAATGGTCTCCATTTTTAAGGGCTTGCTTCCGCATCTATTACATGGATCAAATTTGAAAGCAGGGCTATGTTTCTTCTGGAACTAGGCAGCTACCTTGAATACAGAAAATACTCGGCTATTTATTGCCGTCATAAATAATTTGTGGTGGCACCCTGAAAGCGTGAGGAAGTCCCCAAACAGGAACCTGTCAATGCAGTCAAAAGCCTCGCCACCTCAGGCCAGGTCCCAAACTGTGCAAAATACTACTACTTCAATATATGTACGTGCGTGCACATTTAACATATTAATTTATAGCTTAATGCCAGAGACTGTGTCTTCAAAAGAAACAACCAATATAGTCATTTGTCCCTGAAGGAAAGGCTGATACGAACTTATGCCTGCTTACAGGAGAGCAATATTTGTAATGTGGTTATTTTACGTGAATTTAGGCTATTTGTGTAACAAGTAAATAAAATGTTTTCAGATCAACCAGAAACAACCCATGTTTCATAATAGCATTAAGAAACAGCATCTGTGAACTACACGCCTCATTTAAAACAGCTAAGTTGTTGGCTGGCAATTTGAGGATATTAACTTCCCCATGGAAATACTCGCTTTTGATGGTTTTAACTCCACAACAGATTAGTCTTAATTTTAATAATCAGTCCATCTCTTGTATCATTGAACATCACAATCATTCACTATGATTCTTTCATTTTTCATTTTTGTTTATTTTGATAAGGATAAAGGATTTACAAAAATTTTTTTTTAAGTTTTTCAAAAAGAAGGCTTTTTTTTTTCCTGTTGATAAATTTTTTACTGTATAAGTTTTACTACATTTTACACATATACATAATGATGTTTGTGGACTCACTCATTGATTCATTCACAAAAATGTATTCATTGAATGCCAGGAACTACAGGAGGTTAAAATGGTGAGCAAGATGGACACATTCCTTGTTAAGATGGAACTTATGGCCTGGAACAAGGATTGGCAAGCCTTTTCTGTAAAGGGACAGAGAGTAAATGCTTTAGACTTTGGGGGCCTAGCACTGTTTGTTACAATTACCCAACTCTGCTGTTATAGGGTGAAAGCAGCCATAGACAATACATAAAGAAATAAGCATGGCTGTATTCCAGAAAAATTTTATTTACAAAAATGAATTTGGCCTGCAGGCCGTAGTTTGCCAAACCCTAGTCTAGAGAGTGAACTAAACATTTATCACGTAATCAGACAGATTGTTTATCATTGTAAATTTATAAATTGTAAAATCATGATTAGGCTAAGGGCCATGAATGAGAACTGCTTTGGACCATAAGTGCTAATGATAGACTAATTCTACTTAGACAAGAAGGTCAGAAAAGTTTTTCCTGGAAAAAGCATAATTAAGGTGAGAATTGAATGATGGGTGGTAGTTAACTTGGTGAACAGTAGTGGGAAGTATGTTCCATGCAGAGGGAACAACATTTGCAAAGACCTTGTAATGAAAAGGAATTTTGGCTTTAGAAAGTGAAATAAGGCCATAGTGGCTAAAATCATGTGAACATGAGGAAGTGTGGTGCCAGATGGGGTTAGGTGACTGGACGTAGAACAAGGCCAAGATCAGAGGGCCTTTGCTACATCCCTCCAAATGACAAGCTAGCTTCCACTTAACAAATCTGGACTGGGAACTCAAAGCTATGGCCCTTGTCCCCCAAACCAAGGCAAGGCTATGTGGTTTTGTCTTGTGTCTCCTTAGAGCACAAACTTGGCCTTAACTGGCATTTGGCTGGAGGCAGTGTGGGATGAAGGACAGGTTCTAGGAGAGCAGCCAGACAGCTCAGCTGGAATCTCAGCTTTCACTACGTGATCTCCATGAAAACATGAATATTCATGATGTAAGAAAATTTAGGGGCCATTTAGCTCTAAGTTTTCACACTGGGCTTGGAGGTGTCCCAGAGTTGGCAAAGGTACTTTGGAGGCTGGGTAGGTGGGGAGGTACATGGTGGGTTGCCAGGGATTCACATCAAGCTGCTCCACTTTGATCTACAAAAAATCCGAATGAATCCTGGGTACGATTCCACCTTAACGAAGGTATCTGAGGGGAGGAAAAAAAGTTTGAAATCTATTGACCCGTTAACATGTGTTTTTTTTTGAGTGAAGAAACTGATGCCCTGTGAGGTCAGACAACGTGGTTATTGAGCACTGATAGAAAGGCCTGTTTTCTCTCTACTTCCTTTTGGGATTCCAGCTCAGTAACTCTGCCTGGCCAACACTTCTTCAAGTATCAGTTTCCTTATCTGAAAATAGTTGCTATAACTCATGTATTCAAGTGATGGAGTGGAAGTGAGAAAGTACTTTCAAGCTGCTAGAGTTGACATGGGAGAAAGATAAACTGAAAATGAACGTTTACTGAATTTAAGTCTTGTGTAACGTTTCATTGTATTAGACATAAAGTTGCTATGAGTTGGAGCTGACGCACAGCACCTAACAACAACAATACGTGGTACCAAGGGTTAAGTTGTTTCACCAAATCCTGGTACCAGTGCAAGTAAAGCAGGACCAGAGATGCAATGGGGTTCAGAAGTCTGTGCAAGGAACCAGAGTGGAGGTGTAATTCAAGGTCAGGGGCAGCAGACATGATACCAAAGCAAGGGGAGAAGGCCCTTCCTTGGAAGCAGAGCCACAGTATAGGGAAGATCTCAGATTTCTTTTGCCTGCAATGGAACCTCTCAGAAAAGCCTTGGTCTCTGCCTCATGGGCTTCTGCTGATGGGTCCTCCATTGGGCACCCTGAACCTGCCCTCTGAAAGAGCCATGGGTCTACTCCCCTTCCTCTCCACAGGGCTCTGGTCCCACTCATGGAGACCGACTGGGTAAATGAAATAACTGCAAAACTTGAACTGCCGGTTGTACTTAGGAAATGAAAACTGAAATGTCCTGTAGCAGCTAATTCAATGATTGCTTCCCGTTCTTTACTAACATGGCTCTAGGGTAAATTCACATCATTTTTCAAGTAGGATAAATTCAATCCTACAATCAATAGGATTCCATTCTCACCTCTCTTCTCATTCCATTGCTTTTCATAGCACCCCACATCCCAGTAGGCATTCTCATCATTATTCCTCTCATGTTTCCTTTGGGTTTAGTGAGTACATTGCTTCCAGATTCCAGCCTTTTCCTACACAGCTCTGCACAGTCTTGCCTCCACTTGTTAATGACAGCACCAGGCAGAATCTGGTAAATAAGGAAGCAAACTCTCAGTCCCTGGGGCTAGACTTAGCTTCACTAAACCTGGTTTGATCCAATTTGGAAACATCCTAAATCTAACTACGTTTTCCTCTGCCCTAGTCTTTGATCTGTATTGGCGGGTGCCCACTGAAGAAGCAGCAAACAGTTCTCACTGCAAAAATGTTCCAAAATGGTCTTTTCAAAGACTTTTGTAGCCAGGAACTAACCACAAAGCATCACAGCTGGCCCAATGACTTGGGCCACTTGGGACATTTCTAAATTTATTTGGCCTTATTGTCCAATTCAACTGAGTGCATGGAAGAGAGACAGAAAATGTTCTAACAGCCCCGGTCACTAAAGTCCCTCTTGCTCTGAAATCAGAAAGCCCCCAGGTCCCTGTTTCAGGCTGGGATTCTGCATTTCAGCTTTGCTGTTGCCAGAGAGATGAGTCAAGTCCCCGCAGGTGGTCCTTGAATGGGCTACGCTTTTCCCCATGGGTCAGAGAGCTGGACTGGATCATCACGATAAAGAGTATCTGCCATTTAGATTCCCACAAGGCAATATAACAAAATGCCTGGTTGTTAAAGTTCTGTGGATAGATGACATGTTTATCCACTATTATCAACCTCCTCCCTCCAAAAAGTGCCAAAAAAAAGTTGAATTTTAAAAAGAATTGTCCATGAACATTGTGGATGTCCTCTGTTTAATTTATGGGAGGAATCTGCAATATTAAAGCTTCAGAGAGGAGAAGAAAGATCTAACCTGCAGAAAAGAAAAACGCATAATGGGAGCTGCAAATCTGAAAGAATTTTTAAGCTGCTGTTAACGTGGGAAGTGAAATGAGGCCAGTGGGGATAAAAAGGCGTGTTTCTGAAACTATTCTTAAAAGACAGAGACTTGTGATGGCTTCAGAAATGTGTATTCCAGAGACCAGGAGAGTGGATTCATTTACTATTTGGGTAATAGTCTATCACTTTCTAGCAGCGTCAATGGCTAACGTGCTGTGTAAGTATTCGTATTCCATCACATCAGGAAAGCTTTTGGTGTGCTGCTTTTGAAGGCAACAGGGTATTATGACATGGTAGAAATGGCAGTTCACAAGGGGGTTTTTAATGCTTCGTAGTCAAGATGCAGCATGGTACAGCCCAAAATGCACCAAATTAATGAAAACTATAGACACCATTGAAAAAAATCGGTACAGCCTACCACACGCTTGCATACATTCAAAAACTCTTGTAACGTGTCATCACCTTCTTTACATAGAAAGGAATGCTGAGAGCCAATAGATGTGTCAGAGCCAGCTTTTACTTGGCCACGATAGCCGATTTTTAATTTTCAGGAGGTCTGCAAGACAGTTAAAAAAGAATAAGAAGGAAAACTTAGTACTAAATAAATTAGAATGAAAGCAAAGTCCATAAATACTCAAAACTCATGAGTTCATAACTATTTCACTAATATTTGTGCTCTTGAATTATTTATAACTCTTGTAGCTGTATGGTGTAAAGACTATAGATTGGTACACTGCTACGCGTGTCTTTCCAACTCTGCATTCAGTGTGATCGTGAACTTGAAAATAGACCAGGGTGGAAATATTTACACCATGGAAACTGGTAAAAGCTACAAACCATGGCTTCACTTATTGTTCTGTTGCTTTTATAGACCCAGGGAAAGCATGGAGAAAATGTTAAGAATGCAGGTTAAATTTAAAATACGTTCACAGCCATTAGATTGTGAAGAATACAAAAATTGAGAAACTATTCTTTCGGTACTCAAAAACTAATGCAAAAAAACCCCACAAAACTATGCATAAATGTCACTCAAGTCATGCTGAGTGGGCAAAGTTCTCCCATATGTCTTTGTTGTTTCACTTTCATCTGGCTTGCAAATGTAGACTGAATATCAACCAACATTCATTTCAGAACTCCATTCATTTACCAGTTCCAGCCATGGGTTGGCCGTGGCTCTGAGTTCAGTAAAAATCAATGAAAGCATTCTGTGAGAAGCAGTTGCCTATGTAGAATTTATAACAAAGAATATTGTGTATTTATTATTATTTATGAAAGGCGTATGACACATCTTTTATGTCAGTACATTTACAATAAATTTATGTACATATAAACATGCTTCCCCCCTCCCCATGACAGCTGTTAGACAGCAGCAGCACGCCACTGAATAAGGCTCAGAGACTGAATTTCTTACCCAAGGTCACACACTAAGCTGGGTTTATGGGGCTTAGGGTGTGGATGAGTAGTAGCACCTGCCAGAGAAGAAGAGAAATTTCTAGGCCCCAGGAGCTCCTGCTTGATTCTCACAGCTCTCTTTGTTTAGTGACCTCACCTCTATTTTGTATATAATCTCTTGGGTTTTTTTTTTTCTTTCTGATAATTTCTGAGTAGGGTTGCTTCGTAAAACACATCCCCACCTTAACACTGTCCCTCCTTTTTTAGATTTTATAGCTAAATATAAACAAAAACAGAAACCGTCAGTTGCTGTCCAACTCATGGCGACCCCATGTGCGTCAGAGTAGAGCTGTGATCCATAGGGTTTTCAAGGGCTGATTTTTCAGAAGAAGATTGCCAGGCCTTTCTTCTAAGGTGCGTTTGGGTGGACTTGAACCTCCAGTCTTTGGTTAACAGCTGAGCTTGCCACCCAGGTACTCAGAAATATGCAGCCATTTATGTCCCCAAGACCCACCTGTGCCCTTTTATCTTGCAAAGAGAATTTAACAAAACATAGACACAAAGCTTCACAAAAGCATTCCCTTGCCCTTTGTAAAGCAACCTTGCCCTTTGTAAAGCAATGTCACTTCCAGACAAAGGTATGTTCTGCTAGTGATTCCCTACAGTAAAAAAAAAAAAAAAAATAGAGGCTAACAATTAGAGGAGGTGAGTGATCATTTTTATCTGCAGCTTCTTCCTGACTGTATAACAGCAATAAAATAATGATAAGAGCTTACCTTTCCAGGGAATTTTAAGCTTTATAATGTACTTTACTGCCACTGTATCTTCTAACAGCATTGAGATATGTAGGAGAGATCTCTTTTAACCTAAGAGGAAATTGAGGCTCGGGGAGATTAAAGGATCTATCTACAGGTATTGTCTTATAACATTATAACCCAGGTCTTATTCTCCTTGTCTATCAGCTTTCACAGCACTACACATCCTGTGATGAAAATGTGAGCGAATTCCTGAGGTTTACTGAGCAAAGCCAGGCAATAAAGAAAGATTACAGAATCCAGATAAATCGAGCGGCAAGAAAGCCCATCAGTCTTTCTCTACAGAAACAGAAGAGCTAGGAAAGGAGACAAAGGGATTGAAGATGGAAATTTGTTTCTTCCAATTGTTCTTTCTCATAGTTGTAAAGATTTCAGTGAACTGTCGAAAAGCTCATTAATACTTAACATAAATTCATACCGCAAATGAAATGATTCTTTCATGATAGAATCAGGAGAATAGAAACGGTGACATTAACTCACTTCTATGCGCAGTTAATCGGTTTCCCTTGAGTCAGCTCCGACTCTTGGGAACCTCTGAGTAGTAGTGTGTCTGAGTAGAACTGTGCTCCATAGGGTTTTCAATGGCTGATTTTTCAGAAGTAGAAAGCCAGGCTTTTCTTCGGAGGTACCTCTGTGCGGGCTCAAATCTTCAAACTTTTGGTTACTAGCTGAAGGGGAGGGGGCAGTAGTGGCTCATGGTAGAACTACTTCATTCCACGCAGGAGATCCAGTTTCAGTTCCTGGCCAACGCACCTCGTGTGCAACCACCACCTGTCTTCCAGTAGGGGTTTGTATGTTGTTATGATGCTGAACAGGTTTCATTGGGGCATCTAGACTAAGGTGAACTGGGAAGAAAGGCCTGGCAGTCTGCATCCAAAAATCACTCATGGGAATGGTGCAGGACCAAGCAGCATTCCATTCCTTTATGCACGGGGTAGCCAGGACTCAGGGCCTACTCTACACCAACTAATAACAGCTGTATGAGCAGCTACCGTGTGCCAATCATCCTTCCAAACGTTTGAAAGCCATAATCCGTTAAATCCTCAAAATCACTCTGTGAGGTGAGCACTATGATCATTTCATTTCACATATGAGGAAACTGAGGCTTGTGGTTATTGTGAGGTGCCATCGAGTCGGTTCCAACTCATAGCAATAGAACGAAACACCGCCCAATCCTGCACCATCCTTACAATCATTGTTATGCTTGAGCCCATCATCATAGCCGCTGTGTTAATCCATCTCGTTGAGGGTCTTGCTCTTTCACTGACTCTCTGCTTTACCAAGCATGATGTCCGTCTCCAGGGACTGGTCCCTCCTGATAACATGTCCAAAGTATGTGAGACGTAGTCTCGCCATCCTCCCTTCTAAGGAGCATTCTGGCTGTACATCTTCCAAGACATATTTGTTCTTTCTGCTGGCAGTCCATGGTATATTCAATATTCTTCACCAACACCATGATTCAAAGGCATCAGTTCTTCTTGGGTCTTCGTTACTCATTCATTGTCCAGCCTAAGGCACATGAATATGAGGTGATTGAAAACACCATGGCTTGGGTCAGGAGCACCTTAAGTGGCATCTTTGCTTTTCAACACTTTAAAGAGGTCTTTTGCAGCAGATTTGCCCAAAGCAATATGTTGTTTGATTTCTTGACTACTGCTTCCATGGGCATTGATTATGCATCCAAGTATAATGAAATCCTTGACAACTTCATTTATCATGATTCTGCTTGTTGTTCCAGTTGTGAGGATCTTTGTTTTCTTTATGTTGAGGTGTAATCCATACTGAAGGCTGTGGTCTTTGATCTTCATTAGTAAGTGCTTCAAGTCCTCTTCAATTTCACAAGCAAGGTTGTATCCTGTGCATTACACAGATTGTTAATGAGTCTTCCTCTAATCCTGATGCCCCGTTCTTCTTCATATAGTCCAGTTTCTTGGATTATTTGCTCAGCAAACAGATTAAGTATGATGAAAGGATACTACCCTGATGCACACCTTTGCTGACTTTAAACCATACAGCATTCCCTTGTTCTATTTGAATGACTACCTCTTAATCCATACACAGGTTCCTCATGAGCACAATGAAGCGTTCTGAGATTCTCATTCTTCACAATTTTATCCATGATTTGTTATGATCCACACAGTCCAATTCTTTGCACAGGCAATAAAACACATTTAAACATCCTTCTGGTATTCTCTGTTTTCAGCCAGGATCCATCTGACATCAGCAATGATATCCATCGTTCCATGCCCTCTTCTGAGTCCGGCTTGAATCTCTGGCAGTCCCCTGTTGATACACTGCTGCTGCTGCCTTTGAATGATCAGCAACAAAATTTTACTCGTGTGTGATATTAATGATACTGTTCAGTAATTTCCGAATTCAGTTGGATCATCTTTCTTTGGATACGTACCTATAAATATGGATCTCTTTCAGTCAGTTGGCCAGGTAGCTATCTTCCAAATTTCTTGGTGTAGATGTGTGAGCACTTCCAGCACTGCATCTGTTTGTCAAAACATCTCAGTTGGTATTCTGTCAAATCCTGGGCCACCAGTATAGATATAGATATTCAAAGTAGGATAATTGAGAAGAAATACACAATAGAGAAATAATGAAGCACATCAAATCTCTCAGGCTCCACTTATCCCTTTGAAAGCTGTGCTTAGGTTGGGCACAGCTAGACTGGATGCCTCTTGGCCAATGTTCCAGTAGAGAGGAGCACCACCCCTGATGTGTTCTCTACAGTTATAGGGTCAGGGTACATGGAATACCTCTGTAACTATGTGACAATGGAAGCTCCTGAATCCAGGAAATGACTTTGTTAGAAAGGGGGACTTTCTGGGGCCCAGTGACTGGAAGCAGCCTTTCCTTTATTTGAGCTAACTCAGAACCACTCAGGTGACTTTCTGCTAAGCTACCAAAAGGAGAGGAAATAAGAACCATTCAGGTTTACTTCTCTTTTCAATTAAAAAAAAAAAAAATCTCAAACGTGCTGGTCATATCTCTACCAAAGAGCTCTTATGAATTATATAACCTTCATGAAGTCTTCTTTTGATGATAACATCCAACATTTACAATCTTAGAATTATTATTATGTCATTTTATAATATAATCATTATCGTGTGATTTTAGTTAGGGTTCTCTGGAGAAGCAGAAGCAATAGAATATGTACACACATATATACACACACATATATATGTATGTACATATGGGAGCTGGGAAAGAAAGAGATAGATGGATAGCGAGAGAGAGAGAGATCTTAAGGAGCTGGCTCTATTGTGGAGGCAGGCAAGTCTGAAATATGTACGGCAAGTCAGCAAGCTGGAAACTCACATAAGATTTAATATGCAGATTTAATTCTTCCAGTAGAAGAATTTTTTCTTCTATTGGAAACCTCAGTTTTTGCCCTTAAGGCCTTCAACTGATTGGATGAGACCCACCCACATTATCAAGGGTAATCTCTTTTACTTAAAGTCACCTTCTTGTAGATATTAAGCACATCCACAAAGTGCCTTCTCAGCCATGCCTACATTAGCATTTGATTGAATAGCTAGGTAAGATAAAAAACAAAAACACAAAAACTTGTTGCCATGGAGCCAATTCTGACACATAGTGACCCTTAGCTGGGTACTCCATAGCTGGGTATGATAGCCTAGCAGAATAGACACATATGAATAACCATCACAGATGTGTTACCTCATTCAATCTTTTCAGCAATCTAATAGGGTAAGAACTCTCAGATAGATTGGAAACTAGGTGTTAATAAGAAGTTAAGGGTCTTTCCAGTGGTCTCATAACAACTGAGCAGCAGGGCTGGTGTGGGTGACAAGAAGAAACTAGGGCTTTAGCTACTCTGCTCTATGACTTACCTTCTAACAAGTTACATCAAAAATAATTTAGAATTATAATGATATATCTGAACACCGGTGTCAGTAGAGGTCATTATGATACTCTTTTATTAGTGATAACAGTAACTATGATGCCATAGTTTCTAATATGTGATAATAGTAACTACATTGCTATACCCACTGCTGTCAAGTCCATTCCAACTCATAGAGACCCTATAGGACAGAGTAGAACTCCCCCTTAGGGTTTCCAAGGAGTGGCTGGTAGATTTGAACTGACAACCTTCTGTTTAGCAGCCCAACTCTTAACCACTATGCCACCAGTGTTTCTGTAATGCTATAGTTATTATTATTAATTGATTAAAATTTTTTTTTTAATCTGCATCATCTAATTGATGTTGTTTTTAACTTTAGTGTGCATAGGGATCACATTAAAATGCAAAGTACAGGGTCCTATACTTAGAGAGGTCTTAGATAGGCCTGGAAATTGGCATTTTAGTAAGACTCTCAGGTGATTCTTATGTGGACGGATCTCCATCCACACTTCCAAAGACCTGATCTAGCTTTTAGGTATAGCATGTAAAATTAACAATCACTTAAATTGTCTGTTATCATTCTATTAAAAATAAAATCGGGCACTAGACACTTAGCCATGATCATAACCTTGTCAACGAGAATGTTAGATCTGTTTTTGTTTTTATTATAGCAACTTTAGTGTCTATACTTTAGAGAAGATTGTGTGTGCTTAAAATCAAGATATAAGTAAATAATATGGTATTGACTATGTGTAAGGCACTTCTATTCACTACATTGACCCCTCACATTAACCCTGTGGTTCCTATAAATTAAGAAACTTAGGTTCAGAAATTGTTCTAAATCACACAGCTCATAAATACCAAAGCTGAGATTTGAGTACAGGCCCAGTGTATCATACAGTCAGCATCACTCTCACTGAAATACGCCTTTCCAGGGTCACCGTTCCCAGATGTGGTGAATTGCTTCATGACTTCCAACAGAGAACTCAGTTCAAAAGTCCTTGAATCTGGGGATAAAACCATTGCGTTCATCTTGAACTAAATCCACTTTAAGCCACACCCATATTCAGCATCTCTTTAATTAGATAGAAACAGAAAACAACCCATCTGCTTTATATAGAGAAGGAATGAATAATTGTATCACCACTTCAGATAAACACTGCCACCAATTTCTACCATGCTGATAACAAAGGAAAGGGAAAAGGAAAGAGGAGGAGAGGGAGGAGAAGGAAAAAGAAGAACAAGGAGAGGAAGGAGGAGGAAAAGAAGAAAGAATAGAAGAGGAAGCGAAGAAGAGTGAGCAGTAGCAGCAGTGCTATTTAGGCATTTATTTACACTAGGAAACCAACATTTGCCTCCAGAATCTATCACTTAAGTTTCTTTTTTCTTTCTTTCTTTCTTTCTTTCTTTCTTTCTTTCTTTCTTTCTTTCTTTCTTTCTTTCTTTCTTTCTTTCTTTCTTTCTTTCTTTCTTTCTTTCTTTCTTTCTTTCTTTCTTTCTTTCTTTCTTTCTTTCTTTCTTTCTTTCTTTCTTTCTTTCTTTCTTTCTTTCTTTCTTTCTTTCTTTCTTTCTTTCTTTCTTTCTTTCTTTCTTTCTTTCTTTCTTTCTTTCTTTCTTTCTTTCTTTCTTTCTTTCTTTCTTCCTTCCTTCCTTCCTTCCTTCCTTCCTTCCTTCCTTCCTTCCTTCCTTCCTTCCTTCCTTCCTTCCTTCCTTCCTTCCTTCCTTCCTTCCTTCCTTCCTTCCTTCCTTCCTTCCTTCCTTCCTTCCTTCCTTCCTTCCTTCCTTCCTTCCTTCCTTCCTTCCTTCCTTCCTTCCTTCCTTCCTTCCTTCCTTCCTTCCCTCCCTCCCTCCCTCCCTCTCTCTTTCTCTCTCTCTTTCTTCCTTCCTTCCCTTCCTTCCTTCCTTCCCTCCCTTCCTCCCTCCCTCCTTCCTTCCTTCCTTTCTTTCTCTTTCTTTCCTTCTTTTTCTTTCTTTCTTTCCTTCTTTTTCTTTCTTCCTTTCTCTTTTTCTTTCTCTCTCTCTTTCTTTCTTTTTCCTTCTCTCTTTCTCTCTCTTTCTTTCTCCCCCCTTCTTTCTTTCTCTTTCTCGGTCTCTGCCCCCTCTTCCTCTTTCTCCCTTCCTCTCTCCCTCCTCCCCTCCCTCCCTCTCTCTCTCTCTCTTTCTTTTTATGGAGATTTGTGTCTAATTACCTAAAAATAAAAAAAAAAACTTTTTTTATTTTTTATATCTCATAAAATTATGCAGTTAGGCACAACCCCAACCTTCCTGCTTTTTTGGTCTGTTTCTTCCCCTTCCCAAGAGGGTGGAGGAGCTGGGAGGGTTCTGAGAACTGCTAATTTATTGAGGATGCTGAAGAGTTCAGAACCCATGCTGATGAGTCACATGCTTTCAAATACAGCCCAGGGAGGGAGGACTGCCCAGGTCGAATCCTGTTACACACATCCTCCAGGGCTCTGCAAGCTATTCTGGAAGCTGGCAGAAAGCTCCAGGAGAGACAGTCCTTGTCGGAGGGCTGGGAACAGCACCAGAAAAATTGTTTCACCCCATCTCTGACTCAGATACTTCCTGCCCAGGCTGGAATCAGATGGTGCCAAGACAGCTGTGAAAAAAGTGAAGCAACACCCACCTTTTCAAAAGTAAACTTCTACTTTTTAAAAGGGAGTTAATCAAGTAGTTGAGTTTGGATGAAGTTTCAGGTTCCTGTGTAGTAAAAGCAACATGATTGCCCAACATCACCAGCAAGTACGTGCCCAGTGCCAAACTCGCTAGTGGTTAAGTCCACCATCTCTGGCTCGGTAGGTCTGAGGAATGGGCTGGGCCTTAGTCACATCCAGACTCTGAAAATTCCGTAGGGTTTCACCTTTACCACATCAACAAAGCAGCCAGGTTGGGGCAAAGGGAAATCGAAAATGCATTTAATTTTCTTTCATACTTTTTTAAAACTAATAAAGAGCCATCTTTTACAGTATTTATTATTTTGCTAATTATAGAAGTACTACATGATTATAGTAGAAAAGTAGAAAATTCAATAAAGATTAATGGAAAATGCCATTCAAAATCTTATCATCCAAAGGTAACTACTACCAAAAAATAATGTACTTCTAACCAAACGAAGAAACTGATGCTTTTTTTCCCCTGTTACATATGTATGTTTGTATGTTACAGGAGTCCCTGGGTGGTGCAAATGGCTAATGTGCTTGGCTGCTAACCAAAATGTTGGTGGTGTGAGTCCACCCAGAGGCAGCTCAGAAGAAAGGCCTGGAGATCTACTTCTGAAAAATCAGCCATGGAAAACCCTACAGAGCAGTTTTACTCTGACACACATGCGGTTGCCATGAGTTAGAGTCAACTCAACAGAAATTGCTCTTTTTTTTTTTTAAGTACAGCTGTGCATTGTACCTAAAAGGACATACATGATTTGGACCTTGTAAGAACTCCATATTATATACGCACTTACCTTCTTTCAATCCCCTTCCCCCTTGGCTGGCTGAGCCCCCAAGCTGGCTTCCATCCGCAAACTCTTCTCCCTCCTCCTTCACTGCAAGACTTATTCCTTCCCTTGCTTCTGCAGGGGGGATGGGAGGAGCAGACCACAGGTGCCTCTTCTTCCTGGTGCTGTAGAACCTTATGGAACCGCAGTCAGGTGGAGCCCAAAGGGATGTTATGTGGCACATGACTGTGTGATGTTTGCATAATGCCCAAATCACATGACATCCTATTTCACAGAATGTATCATTGACGTTAAACAACGCACGACTCTATATCATATAAATGACACCATATTATATAATCTTTTAATACAACTTTTCCACTTTACATCAGTTTAAAAATAATTTGAAGTCCTTGATTTCCCCCCAAATTATTTTCCTATGTAATAATAATATATCACACTTACTGAGTGCTTACTACGTGGTTTCAGGTTCTGTTCTAAGTGTTTTATATGTATATGCAAATTAAACATTCACAGCAAATCTATGAGGAAGCTGATGTTACGATCCCAATTTATAGATGGGAAAACTGAGGCACAAAGCAATGACTTGCTTAATGTTACACAGCTAGAAAGGAGTGGAGCTAAGACTTAGAGATTATGCTAAAGAGCTCACACTTACTGTATATAACTTTTACCTATCTATAATCCATAGTTTCTTTAAAAAAAAGATAAATTTTCTCATAGTATAACTAACTGTCTTCCTAACCTAATACGTTGGAGGGTTAGCATTCATTCAACAAATTATCATTGACGTCCTGCACTATACTAGATCCTGTGCTAATTATTGGGAAAATACAGTCTTAAAGGAGATACAGCACTGATTCATTCATTAAATTAATTTATTGAAGAACTATTTCTTGAGTGTTGTAAATGGTTAATATGCTTAGCTACTAACCAGAAGGTCGGTGGTTCAAGTGCTCTCAGAGCTGCCTCAGAAGAAAATCCTGGTGATCCACTTCCTAAAAATCAGCCATGGAGAACCCCATGGAGCATAGTTCTACTCTGACACACATAGTGTTGCCGTGACTCAGAATCAATCTGACAGCAAGTGGTTTATTTATTGAATACTGAATGTGGGTGTTGGTCCACATGCTAGAGACGTAATAGGGAACAAAATGGAAAAGGTCCCTGCTGGGGACACTGGGCAGTCAGAAAATAAAAACTAAGCAAAAAAATATATACTATAGTGCCAGGTGGTGACTGGCAGTATGGAGGAACACAGAGAAGGGGGACGAGCTAGGGAGATGTGGGTGCTGTTCCAGGTGGGAGCTCAGGGACAGCCTTGGGATGAGTGGCATTTGAACAGGAACAGGGGAGAAGCCAGGGAGCAAAGCGTGTGGCTATCTGGAAAAGCATATTCTGTAGCATTTTACAATCCAGGGAGGGATACGGACATAAAATAAATATGGATTCCACACAGAAGAAAGAACAAGGCAATGAGACTAAGATCATACCCATGGCACAGCCTAGGAACGGCAGGTCATCAAATGCCCCCGAAAGGAAGGCTGTGTGTGTAGGGATTGTGGGGATACATGGAAGGAAAGGTGGTGGGGGGGGGGTCACCACATTATGATGAACTGGAAACCCAGAGAAATGTCTTAGTGCAGTGAGAAGCTGGTCTATGGTCTCTTCTACCTCTACAGTTCTGTGATCAACTTGTTCTTTATTTTGCCTGATCTCGATTATAAACTTTATAAATCATAAGTCTTGATTTATAAGTCAGGAGCTCCTCCCCCTCCCCCCCAAAAAGGTTGTGATGGTCCACCACCTAAAAAAAACACAAGCTAGTTAGTATTAGTCTTTGTTGTTGGACTCCCAGAAAGAGGTTTCATCATGTAGAATACAAGACAAAATTTCTTAAACTCCCTCTTTAGAAATCTCTCCCTCCTTGCAGCCTCACAGCACAGAAGGAGGTTTTAGTCTCCCTTCTCTCTGTCGCTCCCTCTCCCTCTCACTTCGTGGAGATCCCTAAGGTCACACATTCATTTGCCATCTTGTGTATACTCCTTTCACGTCCAATATTGTTCTAAGTGATTGCTCTCTCAACCTGGGACATTTTTCATCATTGGCAAAGTAATCTTCTCTAACAATGTTTTTCTCAAGAAGAGATAATTTCATGAAAAAAAATTATTTTCCTGAGGGAAAAAGATATTGGTTATCTTTATTCCTCGGGGGCCAACCTGAAAATGAGAATCTATTTTGTGTATTTAAAATACAGAGGATTCAATCCAGGGAATCAATTATACAAGTAAAAGAAGAGTTGAGAAGCAAGTCAGGGGCTATGCAGGAAACCACCACCACCACCTGTAGTGACACTACAAGGAACTCATAAATGGAAATGTGACGGGCCTGTCCATTGGGAGCTGGAACCACAAAGAGTTGTAGCTACTGCCAACAATACCATCCAAGACAGCGAAGGAGAGAGAAAGGGAGAAATGCCTGGCTTTTCCCTTCCTACTGTGTCCAGTCTCCTGCCAAACATTCCCATGATTTCTGAACCCAGCTAGAAACTAGGTGATATGATAGCCTGGAAAATGTAGGCTACAGAGGTCAGTGCCACTGTATACAGAATTCAATAGGAGAAGGGCAAGAAAAGTATATGAGGCCCAATATACTCAGGACTGTCACAGTAACTAGAAGAAATCTATTGTATGATTTTCTTAGGACTTCTGGTTGGAGGCTGTGAGGGCATTGCTTTATGGGGATGGGGCTATGAGAGACTATTGTACCAAGTCTACTCTGTTATTTCTCATCTAAGCTCTGCTTGTGGGCTTCGTTCTCTCAAAGCCTCATCAGCACTGCCTTATATTTCTCACTTCCATTCAGCATTTGATTGGTGAACAACAATGAGAATTCAGCCAGCCCTCAGAATTCAGTTCGAAAACATTTGCCTGTGAATGGATCACGTATAGACGTGATCAAACTGTTCCTGGTCTCCAGACTGTGCTCATTAGTAACTAGGTCACTATCAGGGGCCTGTGAACTTGAGCATTTCTTCTCTTCTTGTCAATATGCAGTTGTGAAAATTACTCACAAACCCTAGCCATTCTCAATCTGCCATTTTCCTTCTAGGCCTTTCAAGCATTTTCCTAAAGTAAAACTATAAAGACTCTTGTTATCTCTGTAGTTTTATTTATGCCTAATCTTGCTACCCTTCTTATAGTTCTCTATCATTCTCTAGTAACTGTGACTCAGAGACTTTTTCCTTTAGCTAGATGATATCTCCAGCCAATTTCTCTGCTGTCTGGTGCCGTATGGCCTTTACCAGTGGCTCTGATGCTTATTTCATGGCTTTCCTTGAGTCATAAGACCAGTTTCAAGAGCACGCCATCTTAGCCAGTGCATGATGTCAAGATTTCACATTTGTTCATGCATATTAGCCAAAGGTCTCTTCTTATCTTTCAGGTATGATTTTAATATTTTACGAAATCAGTTGACTGTGGAAGGTAGGCAAGTTTCTAAGTTTCTCAGACTTTTCACAATTTTATGTATTCAGAATACCCTTTTTCATGGCTTCATCTGAAACATTTGACTCCATCCCGCTCAGTGTCCTTAAGATTGTAAATCATTTCTCAATGGCTATCATTTTCTCTCTTACTGTGAGTTTGCACTCAGAGGACCAGACCTTTCTGTCTTGTTGTACTGCAATCCCAATAGCCTGACAGTCATGGCGAATATGCAGTCTTTGCTTCGTTCTAGAGGAATTATTCAATTAGGATGGGCTTCTGGGGACTGAACTGTAGGTTCTCAATCCCTGACAGATGGCCCCAAAATATTACCCCAATAACCCTCTCTTAATATATGGCTAGCTTCACAAGTTGCATTGTGAAAGAGTGTTGCATTCAAAAGAAGTGAAGTCAACTAAATATTTTTTCTTTGAAAATGTAATGTAAGTCTTTACTGCAGGTCTCTCATGAGTAAGCAGGGACAGGCAGTCACATTGCACAACATGCAGAAACAATTCTTGTTAAACTTCTCTCCCTCTCTCAACAAATGTCAACTCCCCATTCTATCTTTTCCAGACCTTCACCATCTCGTTCTTTCATTTCCTCCTAGAAATCACAACTCTTATCATGCCTCACCCCTTTCCAAAATCCTGTGCCCCTGACAAGCTTCCTTGATGCTCCAAGTTCACTGGGAAGTGGAATTCATTTCCAACTATGAAGGATTTTTTTAAGAAGCAACATCCCTTTGAATTTTGCTGAATAAGTGTCTTGACTTAATTGCTTAGTAACCAGAATAACACTAACACCAATGTTTAAAAAAAAAACAACAAAAATGCAAAATCACAGCTATCTATGATGAGGCTAATTAAATAGAATGACTTAGAAGTCAAAATAACATTTTATCCCCACGTGTTTTAAAGACAAAATCCTGCAAACAGAATTCGGAAATGTAGGAAGAATGGCAAGAGCCACTAAGGCCATTCTCATGACCTGGACCAACCTTCCCCTGGGAGCCTGAGGACTGAGTTTCATTCCAAGTCTCTTAAATTGGTTTCTGGGCCTTCTGCCTCTTTATTCTTCTATCTCCTCAATGAAACTTTTTCCCTAATGCTAAAATAACTTTATTGATTTTTTTTTCTGATTATGAAAGAAATATAGGCTCATTGTGAAAAGTCCCAATATATAAATCTCTAACAAGTAACAAAAAATAACACAGCCATCAAGAGGTAATCATTATTAGCATTTTATTATAGCCCGTTCCAGAAAAATTTTATGGGTATATCTGTATAAATAAATGGAGCTCTGGTGGCACAATGGTTAAAGAGTTCAGCAGTTTGAATCCACCATCCACTCTTTGGAAACCCTATAGGGCAGTTCTACTCTGTGCTATAGGGCCACTGTGAGTCGGAATCAACTCAGCAGTAAGGGGTTTGGTTTTTTTGTGATTTATGTGTGTAAATTTAGATACTCTTTTTTTTTTTTTGCCTTAAGCTTTTTTCATGTTAATAATATATGTCCACGTTATCATATTTTTTTATTTTTCTTTTAAGATTTTCTGCGTTAGAATTTTTTCGCAATTTTAAAAAATAATACTCATTGATGGTTATAAGTGCGACCGTTCAAAGATGTGGGAATAAAAATTGCTAGTTGTTTTTCTTTTCTAAACCTCAAGTTGAACCCTTGGCTCAATTATTTTCAGTATTGTTTATATCAGCTTGATTATTATATAATTCACCTACCATAAACTCCACTCTTCTAAAGTGTACAATTCAGTGGAATTTAACATATTCACAGGGTTATGCAACCACTGATACTATCTAAGTAGAGAACATCTTCATCACCCCAAAAGGAAACCCCACACCCATAAACATTTATTTGCCATTTTTCCCTCCCTTCAGAAAAAAAAAAAAAAAAAAAAATTTTTTTTTTTTTTTTAGCCTGGAAAAAAAGCTAATCTAATCTTTGTCTTTATGGATTTATCTATTCTGGACATTTCACATAAACAGAATCATATAATATGTGGCTTTTTTCGTCCAGCTTCTTTCACTCAGCATGTTTTCAAGAGACATCCATGTTGTAGTACATATCAGCATTTCATTGTTTTTATGGTCGAATAATATTCCATTGTCTGGATATACAACATTTTGTTTATTTATCAGTTGATGGACATTTAGATGGTTTTGAGCTCTTTGATTATTACGATTAATGCTGTTATGAGCATTCCTGCACAAACTTTTGTCTACGTATATGTTTTGATTTCTCTTGGGTATTGTAATGCATTGAATTGTATCCCCCAAAATATGTGTCAACTTGGTTAGGCTATGTGTGGTTGTCCTCCATTTTGTGATTTTCCATATGTCATCATAATCTCCGCCTGTGGTTAAAGAGCATGAGGGTGTAGGATATAACACCCTTGCTCAGTTCATATCCCTGATCCAACGTAAAGGGAGTTTCCCTGGGGTGTGGCCTGCACCACCTTTTATCTCTCAAGAGATAAAAGGAAAGGGAAGCAAGCAGAGAGTTGGGGACCTCATGCCACCAAGAAAGCAGCACCGGGAGCAGAGTACTTCCTTTGGACCTGAGGTTCCTGTGATGAGTTGCTCCCAGACCAAGGGAAGACTGATGACAAGGACCTTTCTCCAAGCTGACAGAGAAAGCCTTCCCTGGAATCAGCACCCTGAATTCGGACTTCTAGCTTACTGGACTGTGAGAGAATAAACTTCTCTTTGTTAAAGTCATCCACTTGTGGTATTTCTGTTATAGCAGCACTAGATGACTGAGATGGGTATATACCTAGGAGAAGAAATGCTGGGCCGTATGGATACTCTATATTTACTTTTTTGAGAAACTGCCAAATTGTTTTTCAAGGGGGTTGTTGCATTTTATATTCCACTAGCAATGTATGAAGGTTCCATCTCTCCAGGTGCTCACCAATACTTGTTTCATCTCTTTTTGATTGCAGACATCTTAGTGTGTGAAATGGTATCTCACTGTGATTTTTATTTGAATTTCTCTAATTACTAATAATGGTGAACAATTATAGGATGGTTCAAACCAAAAATAATGAAGCATAAATAACATTAGTTAGAAATAAAAAAATAAGAAAAAAAGTTGCAATTCTAATGAGAAAGAAAGAGAGCATGAGGGAGGGAAAGAGAGAAAGAAAAGAGAAAATTAGGAAAAAATAACCACATATATGGGAGATAATTTAAAAATTACAAAATATTGCTAAATAAACTGATGGCAATAATTCAACAATCTGGAGCAGTATGGCTTTTAGAACTTTCTATGAAGACGGAAATATTTCATATCTTACTTTTCTAATAAGGTAGCCACTTGCCACATGTAGCTATTGTTGTTCTTGTTGTTGTTAGGTGCCGTCCAGTCGGTTCTGACTCATAGCGACCCTACGCACAACAGAACGAAACACTGCGCAGTCCTGAGCCATCCTTACGATTGTTGCTACGCTTGAGCTCATTGTTGCAGCCACTGTGTCAATCCACCTCGTTGAGGGTCTTCCTTTTTTCCACTGACCCTGTACTCTGCCAAGCATGATGTCCTTCTCCAGGGACTCATCCCTC
This sequence comes from Elephas maximus indicus, assembly GCF_024166365.1. Lineage (NCBI taxonomy): Eukaryota > Metazoa > Chordata > Mammalia > Proboscidea > Elephantidae > Elephas > Elephas maximus. The sequence continues at coordinate 84,229,451 of NC_064831.1, read as the reverse complement.
CTGACAACATGTCCAAAGTATGTAAGACACAGTCTCGCCATCCTTGCTTCTAAGGAGCATTCTGGTTGTACTTCTTCTAAGACAGCACATAGCTATAAAAAAAAAAAAAAAATAAGAGCACTTAAAATGTGGGCAGTGCAACTGAGAAACTAACTTAATTTTTTTTAATTGATTTAAATTTAAATTAGCCACATGTCGCTAGTGTTTATCATGTTCATTTTAGAGGACATGAAAGCAAAATTAAAGCTGTCAAAACTAACCTCAATATGGTGAAAATCTTAACAGAAACGAAAATTATAAAATTCATATCTAAACAGAAGCAAAAATTACAAAATTCAGATGAATAAATTTAGCAGGAAATACACAACTTTACTATGAGGAAGGCCGGAAAACTTTTTTTGAGGATCTTAAATTCAAATCCTCTAAAACAGAAAATAATACCATGTAACTGAATGGGAAAGCTTAATTCTATAAAAATATTTGTGTTTTCATTAGGTACCACTGAGTCAATTTTGTCTCATAGCAACCCCATAGGATTTTCTAGGCTGTAAAAAAAAAAAAAAAAAAAAAAAAATTTTTTTTTTTTTAAATCTTTACGGAAGCAGATAGCCAGGTCTTTTCCTGCAGAGTCTCTGGGTGGGTTCAAACTGCCAACTTTCCATTTAGCAGCCAAATGCTTAACTGTTGTGCCACCAGAACTCCCTATAAAAATATTAATCCTTCACACATTGGTTTGTAAAGTTAATGTCATTGCAATCAGAAATCCAGTGTTTTTGTTTATTTAAAGGTTGAGATCATATCATTATTTCAAAAATAATTTTGAAAGTTAATTCCTGAAAGTGATCAAGAAAATTTTGAAAAGGAAGTGGTCAAGAAAATTTTGAAACAATACTGCTTCTACTGGCAGATTTTTTTTTTTTTTTCTGCATATGAGCCATACTTTCCAATTTCTTTGCATGTATCAATTTTAATTGAAAATTGAACATTTTAAATAACGTAATGTGGCAATTCTTGAAATCAGATTGTCTTACCCCCCAGGGATTTTTCTTCTTTGTTGATGTTGTTACTGTATTTATTTTTTGGTGACACTCTTGGACTAATTCTATAAAGAATATTTTATTTCTTATGCAGCCACTTAAGCCTCTACCTGGTTGGCTTAGTGGTTAGTTAATGATTGGGCAGATGTCCTTAAAATTCCTTGAACTAATAAATCTCCCAGGCTTTTCCTGGAGGACTCCATCTGTGTGTTGGGGCATGCCTTCAATACTCAAGCAGACCATTTATAACTCTGTCTTAGGCTTCACTTCCTACTTGTGCAGAGCATTAAAGTAAGCCAGAGGTGAGGGGTTAAGGCCTTCTCAGTTCTTCCTATGCATGTGCACAACCCTGTGTGGTCTTCTAGATTCCTAAGAATATGTTGGAGCTTTTCAAAACCTCCTATAGACATGTCATTCCCCACTTTTTCCTTTCAAGTATTTAGGGCAGCCTCTCTTTAGCCCCAACTGATAACATCACTTTAGGCGGTTTTGATGTTAAATAATTGCTACTGATTGTATATGACCAATAAACTCCGAATAGGACTGTTAACACATATTGAGCTGTCAATCAGGTCAAATATAGACAATCTCTCAAAATCGAGCTTTTCAGAGAGCTTCTAACAGATCAAATAGTGACAATTGTCTGGAGAGTATGGTTTTGGGGAGCTCCAAACCTATTCGGCCCCCTCCAGGGGCCAGGCTACTGAAATTCTGGATTATGCAGTTACAGCAGTTACCAGGTCGTTGGTTTCCAAGTCTCCTCTGAAGCTGGGAAGAAGGGAATGATACTAGGTCAAGATATAGTTTCACAAATGTCCGTGGATGGTGCAAATGGTTTGCACTCAACTATTAACTGAAAAGGAGCCCTGATAGCACATTGGTTAAGAGCTTGGCTGCTAACTGGCTGCTAACCACAAGATTGGCGATTTGAAACCACCAGCCACTCCTTGGAAACCCTATGGGGTAGTTCTACCCTGTTCTGTAGGGTGGCTATGAGTCCGAATTGACTCCACAGCAACAGGTTTGGTTTGTTTGCTTTTATTAACTGCAAGGTTATAGGTTTGAATTCACCCAGAGGTACCACAGAAGAAAGGCCTGGAGATTAACCTCTGTAAAATTACAGCCATTGAAAACTCTATGGAGCACAGTTCTACTCTAAAACAAGCAAGGTCACCATGAGTCAGAAGCAACTCAATGGCAATGTGTTTGGTTTTTCTTATAGTTCCACAAAATACATTGTTCTTACTGAGATTCAGCTGTTTTTCTTGAATAAATACTCTTCAGACTGTTGCCAGCCCATATATATCAATTTCTGATTTCTGAAAAAGTTGATTTTGGCAGTTTTTGATAGGATCCTTGTTGCTTTTATAGAGAAGTGGAGTTTTAGATGTTCTTACTCTACCATTCCAACTACAAGGCATTTGACTGTGTGGATCATAACAAACTATGGGTAACATTGCGAAGAATGGGAATTCCAGAACACTTAATTGTGCCCATGCAGAACCTGTACCTAGATCAACAGGCAGTTGTTCGGACAGAACAAGGGGATACTGAGTGGTTTAAAGTCAAGAAAGGTGTGTATCAGGGTTATATCCTTTCACCATAGCTATTCAATCTGTAGGCTGAGCAAATAATTAAAGACGCTGGACTACTTGAAGAACAGGGCATCAGAATTGGAGGAAGGCTCATTAACAACCTGCATTATGCAGATGACACAACCTTGCTTGTTGAAAATAAAGAGAACTTGAAGCACTTACTAATGAAGATCAAAGACCACAGACTTCAGAATGGATTATACCTCAACATAAAGAAACAAAAATCCTCACAACTGGCCCAGTAAGCCACATCATGAAAAACAGAGAAAAGATTGAAGTTGTCAAGGATTTCATTTTACTTGGATCCACAATCAACACCCACGGAAGCAGCAGTCAAGAAATCACAAGACTCATTGCACTGGGCAAATATGCTGCAAACGACCTCTTTATAGTGTTGAAAAGCAAAGATGTCACTCTGAAGACTAAGGTGCTCCTGACTCAAGCCATGGTATTTTCAATTGCCTCATATGCATGTGAAAGCTGGACAATGAGTAAGGAAGACTGAAGAAAAATTGACACCTTTGAATTCTGGTATTGGCGAAGAATATTGAATATACCATGGGCTGCCAAAAGAATAAACAAATCTGTCTTGGAAGAAGTATAATCAGAATGCTTCTTAGAAGCAAGGATGGTGAGACTGTGTCTTACATACTTTGGACATGTTGTCAGGAGGGATCAGTCCCTAGAGAAGAGCATCATGCTTGGTAGAGTAGAGGGTCAGTAGAAAAGAGGAAGGCCCTCAATGAGATGGAGGGACACAATGGCTGCAACAATGGGCTCAAGCATAACAACAATTGTAAGGATGGTGCAGGACTGGGCAGTGTTTCATTCTGTTGTACATAAGGTCGCTACGAGCCGGAGTCAACTCTAGGGCACCTAATAACAACGCTCTACCATTCCAATAGTTAGAAGTCTTCAATAACTTTTAATGCAAATTTTTAAAGGCTATAAATTTTTTTTCTCAATACAATTTAGCTGGGCCTCAAATATTTTAATATAAGTGCTCTTCTATTTGTTAATTTAGATAATTTAAATTAATTTTTATTTCATTATTCAACCAGGACTTAAATTTGGAAACTCTTTTAGAATATTCACGGATGTATTCTCTTTATCGCTATTTTAGATTTATCGTATTAAGGACAAAATTGTGACCTTTTCAATCTCACTTTAGGGGTGTTTATTAAGATTTTCCTTAGAGACACTTTCTGTGAATGATTTTTGTAAATGTTTCTACATATTTTTGGTCTTTATAATATGTAAAATATTGAATGAAGCATGTGAAAACTTCATACCTAATTCACTTCACAAATATTTATTTTTAGGAGATTTTCTTTTATGTTAGGTATATAAACATTTCATAATTTTGTATCATATTGGGACTTTTTCTTTCCTATATTTCCCCTTTTCATGTTTCCAGCTTTGACCCTTGAGAATTCTGTATCTAATGTCCATCTAATATTATTATTACCACCTTTGTTTTCCTCAACGTATTTGTCAAGTGTGTATTTGCCCAACCCTTTATGTTTAATGGTTTATTTTTCATAGTTTTCTCTTGTGAATCTAAAGGTTTAACTTATTTTGCTGACAGATTTATAGCTCTTTCCTTCATCATTTCTTTGCCAGAATGTAATCAGAGAGACAGAGTAACAACAACAACAAAAAATATTTACTTTTTCTGTTAAGGATTGATTTGTGCCCCATCCCCCAAAAATACGTGTTGGAATCTTAACCCCTATACTTCTAGATGTAATCCTGTTTGGGAATAGGGTTTTCTTTATTATGTCAATGAGGCCATATCGATGTAGAGTGTTTCTTAAACCTACTTACTTTTTAGATTTTTAAAAAAGAGCAGCTAGCACAAATGGAAGGAAGATAAATGTCACGTGGAGCCCTCTAAGGAACTAAGGAAGCCTGGGCTAGAGAAACTGATACAAGGATTTTCCCCCAGAGTCAAAAGACAGAGGAAGCTTTCTCCTAGAGCTAGCTGGTGCCCTGAATTCAGACTTCTAGCCTTCTAAACTGTGAAGAAATAAATGTGTGTTCATCAAAGTCACCCACTTGTAGTATTTCTGTTACAGCAGCAGTAAGAAACTAAGACATTTCCTTCAGATGTCATGTACACATGGATCTTATTTTGGATTAATAATGAGCCTCTGAAGCAATCTATGCCAATGCAGGGTTTTTTTGTTTTTTTTTTTTTTTAATTTTCTTTCTGTTTATCCCCATAAGACACCAAAGAAAACCAAGCCTCGGAACTAGTTACCTTTTAAAGATTTTTAGGTAAAATAAACCCTAAAAAAAAAAACCAAGCCTTTTTCTGAACTAGTTACCTTTTAAAGATTTTTAGGTAAAATAAACCCTAAAGCTAAGTTTAAAAATAATCTAATTAAAATTGGAATACAAATCCAAGAAGGTATAGCTACACATTCCTCGAGACCTGATTTAATCCCCCTTATTATTCTGCAAGAGGAAACCCTTGTGGGGTAGTAGTTAAGTGCTATGGCTGCTAACCAAGAGGTCGGCAGTTCAAATCCGCCAGGCGCTCCTTGGAAACTCTATCAGGCAGTTCTACTCTGTTCTATAGTGTTGCTATGAGTCAGAATTGACTCCACAGCAGTGGGTTGGGTTTGAGTTTATTCTGCAAGAACTATTTCAGCAATTTTATCCCATATTAATCTGTGAAATGTAAATAATCGTAATATTTTCTATCCTTTTCATCCCTAATAGAATGAAATCTACTTCAAGAATAGGAACTTTGATGTATCTTGTCATATATCTTTTATCATTACACAAGATCAAATATTGCTCCAGACACACAGTAGTTACCAAAATAAAATTTCTTAAGTTAACAAAAAAAGTATGTATTTCCTAAAAGCACCTTAGGACAGGACAATGGCTGAATTTAATGTGTTCTACAGATTTTGGGGAGCTATATTTTTCCACATACACTTAAAAAGTTTGGGTATTTTTATACTACAATTAAAACTGCGAGAATAAAGCAACAAAATGAGTAAAATTCAGGTAAATATTTTTTAACTTTATGCAAGTCTGGGAATTTAAACATCATTAAGTCTCAAACCAGAGCTTTGTCTCACTAATGAAAATGAAAAGAATTGAAACCTTTTTCCTTAATTATACAGGTTTTCAATATGGTTTTCCATTAATCATGTACAGTTTATAAAACATATGACACGTTATGAGATAAAATAAGCTTATAAATTAATACATCAGTAATTACTGGTGTTTAAGTAGCTGGTCAGCCTTTTAGATCAAGATATAACAACAGATAGACATTTTAATAGAAAATATATCATTTGTATATCTTCATAATTATTCTGTAACCTAACCTAAGTCTCATCTCTAAATTTTAATAGCTTTCTGGCTTCTGAATGACCTTAATCATTGTCTTATAGCCTCAAACCTCTCCTATTAAGGCCAAGACTCGAAGTCCAGAGTTTCAGTTCTTTAGGGAAACTTGATATAAAACTTCCCTCATTTTAGACTTTGGTATTTCTTATCAAAAGGAATCTTTACCTTGTTGCTTTTAATCGATATGAAGATGGCCTCATTTCTGATATCACATCTACTTCTTTTTCTTTGTGGTCTAGGAGTTAGAGAAAAAAAAGACATGTATCCTGAGGAGGTTATGCCCACATTTATAAACATTTTGAATTATTTTATTGATTTGCGCTCTGCCTGTCTTCTAACTTCTCCATATTCCCCTTTGTGTTTGCCCACGCTGTGTAACCATGTTTGTAGATGTTTTCCCAACTTTGAAGATAACTATTTCTTGTCGTATTTTTTAACTTCCTGAATATAATCGAATCTTTAAACAAACCTATAAAAGGATTTCATGTTTATGAAATCTACCATTCCAAATTTCTTGAAACTCTTGGGCAAATACTTGATTCTGACACACCAATTGTTCCCTCATTACTCCAATACACAAAGAGTTTTTGAACACCTGTTAGGTGCCAATTATTTCAGTCAGACCATTTGTTTGAAGTGCACATACTTTCACATGGAAGAATTTGGCACATGCTATTCTAAATGTTTCCAATCCTTTGTCATTGTAGAAATAGCATTTGTTCTCAGCCCCAAAAAAGATACTGTGGAAATGTCTCAGCCAAAATCTAAATATTGAAGATGTTTTCTTCCACTAAAAATTCTCTAGTTGGTGGAAAACAGAACACCTCACCTTCCATGTGCTACTCTTTCTGGTGCTATTAAGTGACTTGACCATCCCTGTCCGGCAACACTTGCTAGCTTCTGAAGGTGTAATTTTACTCCATGCTTAGATTGTTCAACAAGTAGCTAGGGGATATTTTGAATGACAACATTTTAGGTCTAAAACAAAAGTCAACTTCACCCAAAAAAACAAACTGTTGGAGTTTTGAAGATCAGTAATTATAAGTCTATGTACCAGCCCATCAAAGACTAGCTCTGGAATTCCTTTCTTGGGTGCATTGTAGGGTCTCAAGGTGACCAAACAGCAAATGGCATGAAGGAGTGTTCGTGTAAGCAGCGGTCTCCCAAGCTACGGCAATTCGGGACCCATCTGTGCTGAGAGATACAGCATTCCTTTGGTTAAAAGGAACACTCATTTTTTTGTTGGAATGAGAGTTTTTTGGGATTATCAATTTACCAAGATTTTTTCTCTGCAAGTAAACTCATAGGAGATAAAGTGACCTCATGGGGTCTAGTGAGGAGACAACTGGGCAAATACTAATATCTGCACCTTAGCAGCAGACCACAAACTGGGACACTCCTGAGATATTGCATGAAGTATATTCAGATAAGAGGGTTAAATGGGTTTTATGAATTTTGAAAGTAATGTACTAAAAAAAAAAAGTCTGGAAAAAGTAAAAATAAATATATAAAAACTATCTCAAGGAACAAATGCTAATTTAGTCTATATTTTATATTTTAATAATTAAATTTAGAACCTAGGAGTCAAAAATTTGTTTCCAGTAATGAAAATTATTTACAAAGAGTGACAATAATGTTGATGGAGGATAAAGATGCGTCAGGAGACTTTGGAGATAATATGTTTCAATGAAGAGATACCAAGACACTTTTCATAACCTTAAAATGTGGCCATTAACTTAAAGCTTTTCTAACAAATATGAATTTTTAATCATTATGTTTCAAATAAGCCATCTTGAGAAATGTCAATATATTAAGGGTAGTTTTAAATCTGTTAACCCTTTAGAAGAATGTAGATATCATCTTCCTTAGAAGTCAGCTTCTAAGGGTGGACCAGTTTTCTGAGTGGAAAAGCCTATATACCTCAGACAAATGGCCTTTGTTACACATTATATTTTCGTCTCTCCAGAATTAATTTTTTAATGGACGTTATGACTTTCACCAACGTGGATTCTCTTCTGTCGTTAATCATACAGGTTAATGTGTACTTTTGACTTAAGTAACTGCTTTTCATTGATGTGAAACAATACAACGGAATGGGGAGCATGAAAGACAAAGAATGTGGTAAATGTTTAGAAGAACAAAATGTGTGATTTTTTTTTGAAGTAAAAAAATAAGACTCTAAATGTCATTTTCAGATGCAGGGCCATGTGAACACCTCCCCTTCCATGTGCTACTCTTTCTGGTGTAGTTATTTTATATTTGCCATAGAAAAATTATACTAAAACCGGCAAATAATTTTCTGTTGCAGCAATTGTGACAGTTTCATACATTCATGGCCTAAGGATCTAAGCAAGATTCTTGAGAACTGATGCGCTCTTACTGAATTCTCCTCCCCTTGCTCTCCTCCATTCTGTAGAAAACCTTGTATGTAATTGAAATGGGACAGTACTTGGTTGGTTCATTTTAAAATTGGATCAAAGTAAGAAATCATTAAAAAATTATATGTGCATGTCTTAGGAATTCATTTTAAATCAGTATATATTAATACAAACACTTATAAATCATTCAATGTACGGTCAGAGCCTATTTGTATGTGTGTGTGTGCATGTGAGTGTGTGTGTTTTGCGACTCTAAGTAGAGATGAGTCTCCTGAAGCGTACCCCTGTCATCATTATGTGCAGATAATATCTGTGCTTCATTATACAAGATTTAAATTTTGGTTTCTTTAAAGGAAGTCTGAAACTTAACAACAGGTGCAAAGCTATCTGAGTACAGAATTATTTCTAATTTTTATTCTTTCCTCATTCCTTCTCATTTAATAACTTCTAAAATAAATGGTCTTCTATCAAGTTTTTTCCAAGGCATTTAACTTAGTCTCAAAGAAACAACTTTTGTTCCACACCAATATTTCATCAATTTGTAAAATTCTTATTTAAATGATGCCATTGAAATAACAAATATATTCCACACAAATAAGCTCAGAAGGAAAAAAATAAAAACTATTTTTTGGTGGGAAAAGAAGTGCCTGAGCATGTTAGTGGGTATCCTATGAGTAGTCGGCATTAAGCTTGCTGTGGGCATCTGTGAAGGAAGGGAGAGTGTCAGTCTGTTGAGTTGTTGAGTAGGTAAGTGAAGTTCACTTAGAGCTTTCTATCATGTTTAATATAATATATGAAGCGCAATCAGTGAGGCAAACTTTGTAAAAGACAATAGTTACCCCCCAAAAAAGAAAAAAAAAAAAGTTCCTTTCAAAGACTTTACTATTACCTTAAAAACAGGATTGTCTAACATTAATTGCTAATAATCCTAGGCGAACAAGGCAAACACATCGAAAGAAGACAGGGCAAAGTGACTCAGTGCGATAATTTTGGAGATAATTCACCAAAGGTCATCTTGAATGGGTAGCAGGCAACTTACTGCTAAACGTCAATTTTATTGTCTTCGTTGCATAAAACATAGGTTTGTCTAAGAGCAGTGTTCATTTTTCATTGAGTTACAAATTATTATTAAGTGGTTTTATGGATTGAATTGTATTCCTCCAAAATATGTGTCAACTTGGCTAGGACATAATTCCCAGCGTTGTGTGAATTTCCGCCATTTTGTCACCTGATGTGATTTTCCTTTGTGTTGTAAATCCTGCCCCTGTGATGTTAATGGGGTAGGATTAGAGGTAGTTATGTTAATGAGGCAAGTCTCCATCCACAAGAGTAGGTTTTATCTTGAGTCAATCTCTTCTGAGACATAAAAGAGAGCAGAGAGACAGGGGACCTCTGTCTACTACTACCAAAAAAGTAGTTCCAGGAGCAGGGTGGATCTTTTGGACCTGGGAGTAGTCTGAGAAGCAAATAGAACAGGGGAAGACTGATGACAAGGACCTTCCTCCAGAGCCGACACAGTGAGAAAGCCTTCGCCTGGAGCTGGTGCCCTGGACTCAGACTTCTAGCCTCCTAGACTGAGAGAATAAGTATCTGTTTGTTAAAGTCATTTGCTGGAGGTATTTCTGTTGTAGCAGCACTAAATGACTAAGACAAGTGGAAAGCGTGATCCAAATACAAAAACAGGCTGACACAATGTTAAAACACTTAAAATATGTTAACACCCAGTTTTGGCAGAGAATGAGGGAAAATGGTCAGAGACATATAGTGAAAATGGAACATACGTTGGTAACTCTTCCTCAAGGAAAACCTGGGAGTATCCGCTTACCTTCGCTGACCCTCTGCTTTAAAACATATACAAAAACCTTTAAAGTGTATACACTCAATTGACTCAGCAATTCTAACAATTCCTTCTAAATAAACTATCAGGAACAGTGTGCCAAAAGATATATGTATTATAGAGTTCTCAACAGGATTGCATAAAGAAAGAAAGAAAGGAGGGAGGAGGGAGGGAGCGAAGAAGGAGTAAGGAAGAAGGAAGGAAGGAGGGAGGGAAGGAAGGAAGGAGGGAAGGAGGGGAGGAAGGAAGGAAGTGGGGAAGGAAGGAAGGGGAAGGAAGCAAAGATAGTTTAAATGTCCAATAACAAGGAAATGGTTAAAAAAAAGTATTGTGCTACATCCTAATGACAGAATAATATTCTAATCTTATTGTAGAAGAATAACTAATGATATGTATCATTTAAGATTTTTGTTGCAAGGATTCTGACTACAATAATAAGCAAAATGGGGTTTATTGAATGCATATAGGTAGCTCAAAAGTTGTGAAGAAACCGAGATGGAGTGGAAACACTGAGATGCAGAATCTGTAGATGTGAACACAGAGCTAAAATCATCTGGTTATGGTGCTGTGAATGGAAATGAATGAACTCCCTCCATTCTCATTGTCACTGTCATTTAAATCAAGATTCGCATTTGAAGGAGGGAGAATCTAACTCTTCTGGCTGGATAGTGACTCCTGATTACACTACCATCAGAGTATATACAATGAGGAAGGGGTAATTTTCCACTGGCAAATCAGAATATTCTTAGGGGACACAGATGTTGAGAAGACAAAAAAACAATGAATATCCACTAAAAAACCAAACTCATTGCCATCGAGTTGATTCCAACTCATAGCAATCCTATAGGACAGAGTAGAACTGCCCCATGGGGTTTCTAAGGAGTGGCTGGTGGATTAGAACTGCTGACTTTTTGGTTAGCAGCCAAACACTTAACTACTGTACCACCAGAGCCCTGAATGTCCACTACAGGCTGTTAAAATAGGATACCATTTATCCATATATTCTGTTCCAGAAATATCCTTATCTGCCATAATCCAACTAGTTTTGTACAACCATAAATAAACTCAGCCCTTCTAGGAACAAGGCAAGGGGCTTCTAGGTTGTTTATAATAATATGTTTCTTGATTTGATTGCTGATTATACAATTTTGTTCAGTTTTTATACTTCATCAAGCTGTACACTTGTACATTTTTTCTGTATATAGATTATCCTTGAAAATAATCTCTGCTTGTAAAGACAGAGATAACCTAATATCAATTTTTACATCTGGTAAAATGTCTGAACTCTCTAGGTGATATTCTGTCTTCCTTCTGCTCTTTTAGCATTACATTTAAATAGTGTAAAACTTTGAAATAATGCTACCTTTAATCACCATAAACACTATCAATATGAAATGTAGTAGGAAGACAGAGGAAATAAATTAATTAAAATATACATCAGAACGTAAAAATAATCAAATCAAAGAAAGGAAATTTGTGTAGAGACTACACTTTTTATTTCTGCAGCTGTTGTTGTTATTCGCCATCAAGTCAGCTCTGACTCATGGTGACCTTATAAATAACAGAACAAAATGTTGCCTGGTCCTGAACTATCTTCATTATAAAAAAAAAAAATTATAGATGGTATAAACAAAACAAAACAAAACCCAGTGCCGTCAAGTCGATTCCGACTCATAGCGACCCTATAGGACAGAGTAGAACTGCCCCGTAGAGTTTCCAAGGAGCGCCTGGTGGATTCGAACTGCTGACCCTTTGGTTAGCAGCCGTAGCACTTAAACACTACACCACCAGGGTTTTCATATATATATATATATATATATATATATAAATAAATAGTTGGTATATTTGAGTCCATTTCTGTGGCTATTGTACCAGTCTATCTCACCGAAGGACTCCCTTGCCTTCACTGGCCCTCTGCTTTATGAACATGATTTCCTTTTCTAACAATTGGTCTTTTCTGATGATATGTTCAAAGTAAGCAAGTCAAAGTCTAGCCTCCTTTCTTCTAAGGAACATTTTGGTTGTGTTTCTTCCAAGAGTGATTCGTTTCCACTCTGTTGAACTCAGGTATGCCCATGTGACTTGTTTTGACCAATGAAGTATGAACATGATTGAAATTCGTTACTTCTGAGTAGAAGGTTTAAGAGCCAGCCTTTGACTTACTATGTTTTCTTCTCTCTACCCCTGTGCTTCTGAAAACAAGTGTACAGAGGAGACCTTCATTAGCCTGGGCTCCCTACAGGAGAATGCTCTGCAAATAAGAGGTTGAAGAATTGAGAAAGGAAGTATTTCTATAGTAAAGTCAGGATAATTGCTTTCTCTAGGAAGGATGACTCTGTATGTGTATGTGTGGTATATTTCAGATGTGTTTTAAGATTTACGGTGTCCCTAACACTCCTAGATTTTCTCGAACTAACTGTTGCAATCTCATTCTTTCTCAATTAATAACCGAACTTCCATGTAGAGGCTAGTCATGGCTTTTAATACATTTGTTGTTGTAACTCAGCAACACAGAGGATCAATCTCAGATTAATTTTCGGTGATTTCCATCCTCGGGCTACATGAGTTAAGGGTCTTATAGAATTGTCTCAGAAGTTAATAAGATTCAGTCTATACTTCAAAACAAGAAATTAGGTTGTGAGCTTCTTTTTCCTAGCTTTCAGTTACCCAATGCTATCACAGTAATACAACTATCATTGAAATTTAAGCACCAACCACTAAGGCCAAAGGTGAAGAAATGAAAGATTTTTGTATCAGCTGCTGGAGTCTGAAATTGATGGAACATGCAATCAGGATGCATTGATAATTACTGGTGATTGGAATGCGAAAGATGGAAACAAAGAAGGATCAATAGTTGGAAAATATGGCCTTGGTGATAGAAACAATGCCATAGATCGAATGATAGAATTTTGCAAGATCAAACTTCTTCATTGCAAATACCTTCCTTCACCAACATAAACAGCGACTATACACATGGACCTCACCAGATGGAACACACAGGAATCAAACTGTGGAAAGAGATGATGGAAAAGCTCAATATCGTTAGTCAGAACAAGGCCAGGAGCCAACTGTGGAACAGACCATCAATTGCTCATGTGCAAGGTCAAGCTGAAACTGAAGAAAATCAGAGCAAGTCCATGAGAGCCGAAATATGACCTTGAGTATATCCCACCTGACTTTAGAGACCATCTCAAGAATAGATCTGATGCATTGAACACTAGTGACTGAAGGCCAGATGAGTCCTGGAATGACATCAAGGACATCATACATGAAGAAAGCAAGAGGTCAATGAAAAGACAGGACAGAAAGAAAAGATCAAGATGGATGCCAGAGGAGACTCTGAAACTTGATCACAAAAGTCGAGCGGCTAAAGCAAAAGGAAGAAATGATGAAGTAAAAGAACTGAACAGAAGATTTCAAAGAGTGGCTAGAGAAGACAAAGTAAAGTATTATAATGATGTGTGCAAAGAGCTGGAGATAGAAAGCCAAAAGGGAAGAACACGCTTGGCTTTTCTCAAGCTGAAAGAACTGAAGAAAAAATTCAAGCCTCGAGTTGCAATAGTGAAGGATTCTACAGGGAAAATATTAAACTACGCAGTAAACATCAAAAGAAGATTGAAGGAATGCACAGAATCATTATACAAAAAAGAATTAGTCGATGTTCAACCATTTCAAGAGGCAGCATATGATCAGGAACCGAGGGTACTGAAGGAAGAAGTCCAAGCTGTTCTGAGAGCATTGACGAAAAACAAGGCCCCAGGAATTGATGGAATATAAACTGAGATTTTTTTTTGGGGGGGGGGGTTTAAACTGAGATGTTTCAACAAGCAGATGCAGAGCCGGAGGTGCTCATTCATCTATGCCAAGAAATATGGAAGACAGCTTCCTGGTCAACTGACTGGAAAAGATCCATATTTATACCTATTCCCAAGAAATGTGATCCAACCGAATGTGAAAATTATAGAACAATATCATTAATATCACACGGAAGCAAAATTTTGCTGAAGATCAATCAAAAACGGCTGCTGCAGTAAATCGACAGGGAATTGCCAGAAATTCAGGCCGGTTTCAGAAGAGAATGTGGAACCAGGCACATCATTGCTGATGTCAGGTGGATCCTGGCTGAAAGCAGAGACTACCAGGAGGATGTTTACTTGTGTTTTATTGACTATGCAAAGGCATTCGACTGTGTGGATCATAACAAATTATGGATAACATTGTGAAGAATGGAAATTCCAGAACACTTAATTGTGCTCACGAGGAAGTTTTACATAGATCAAGAGGCAGCTGTTTGGATAGAACAAGGGGATACTGATTGGTTTAAAGTCAGGAAAGGTGTGAGTCAGGGCTGTATCCTTTCACCATATCTATTCAATCTGCATGCTGAGCAAATAATCCAAGAAGCTGGACTATATGAAGAAGAATGGGGCATCAGGATTGGAGGAAGACTCATTAACAACCTGTGTTATGCAGATGATACTACTTTGCTTGCTGAAAGCGAAAAGGACTTGAAGCACTTACTAATGAAGATCAAAGACCACAGCCTTCAGTATGGATCGTACCTCAATATAAAACAAAAATCCTCACAACTAGACCAATGAGCAACATCAGATAAACGGAGAAAACATTGAAGTTGTCAAGGATTTCCTTTTATTTAGATCCACAATCAACAGCCATGGAAGCAGCAGTCAAGAAATCAAATGACACATTGCATTGGGTAAATCTGCTGCAGAGGACCTCTTTAAAGTGTTGATAAGCAAAGATGTCACCTTGAAGATTAAGGTGTGTGTGACCCAAGCCATAGTATTTTCAATCGCATCATATACATGTGAAAGCTGTATAAAGAATAAGGAAGACCGAAGAAGAGTTGACACCTTTGAATTTTGGTGTTGGCGAAGAATATTGAATATTCCATGGACTTTGAAAAGAACAAACAAATCGGCCTTGGAAGATGTACAACCAGAATGCTCCTTAGAAGCAAGGGTGGTGAGACTGTGTCTTACATACTTTGGACATGTTGTCAGGAGGGATTGGTCTGTGGAGAAGGACATCATGCTTGGGAAAGTACAGGGTCAGTGGAAAAGAGGAAGACCCTCAACGAGGTGGATTGACACAGTGGCTGCAACAATGACCTCAAGCATAACAACGATTGTAAGGATGGCACAGGACTGGGCAGTGTTTCGTTCTGTTGTGCACAGGGTCACTATGAGTCAGAACTGACTCAACGGCACCTAACAACAACAACATCACAAGCAGTCATCTTACCATGGTGTCTCAGAATTACTTCTAAATATTGTTTTTTTCCTTAATAGCAGTTAACCAATTTCGCAGGGTTTGGCCAAAGTGGATAAATAGATATTTTGCCACAAAATTTCTTGGGTTGCTAAATATATATTCCAGAAAAGGAAGCGAACTTTCATTTCTTTCCAAGATTTGTTGCCTAAGTGACCACTTCTAATTATCTATTTTGGTGACCCATTTTCGGTGTCAATTTCTCCAGCAGGGGTGGGAGGGTTATGGTAGCAGGGACCAGAAATTGTGGTTAATTTATACAAAAAGGAGTCTATTAGAAAGAAGTCAATATCATAAATACTTGAAGGGAAACCTAGGGATCCAGGTTTGGAAATGGTAATAAACGGAAGCAGCCATAAAACTACAGAATTGGTACTTTAGTAGAAACACTCTGATCTGGGCATTACCACTGGAAATTCATAAGATCAACTGTATGTCACTTTGTCACCGCTAAAATTGAATGGAAATAAATATCCAGTAGCCTAGTTTGAATCTAAATGATGAATTGCTTTGGACAAATTCTTTGCAAAAGACCTCTTTAAAGTTTTAAAAAGCAAGTATGTCACTTTAATGACTAAGGTGTACCTGATCCAAACCATGTTTTTTTCAATCGCCTCATATACATGCAAAAGCTGGACAGTGAGAAAGGAAGGCTGAAGAAGAAATGATGCATTCAAATTGTGGTGTTGGTGAAGAATGTTGAGAACACTATGGACTGCCAGGAGCCCTGGTGGCATAGTGGTTCAGAGCTCGGCTGCTAACCAAAGGGTTGCCAGTTTAAATCCACCAGGTGCTCCTTAGAAACCCTATGGGACAGTTCTACTCTGTCCTGTAGGGTTGCTGTGAGTCAGCATTGACTTGATGGCAACAAGTATGTACTGCCAGAAGGACAAACAAGTCAGTCTTAGAAGAAATAAAACCAAACTTGTCCTTGGAACTAAAGATGGTGAGACTTCAGCTCACTTGTTTTGGATACATCATCAGGGAAGGCTAATTGCTAGAAAAGGACATCATGGTTGGTACAGTGGACGGGCTTCGAAGGTGAGGGAGTCCCTCAGTGAGGCGATTGACACAGCTGCCAAAGCAACGGACTCAAATATAGCTACGATCATGAAGATTGTGCAGGCCTGGCAACGTCTTGTTTTTTTAAACATGAGGTAGCCATGAGTTAGAGCCACCTACATGGCGACTAATAACAACAGTTTGAATCTTGGACTTTCCACTTGCTTAGAAAAGAACAAGATCCTCGACTGACAGTTTCATCAGACCGTATACCAAGAGAGAAAGGTAATTCCGCAGAAGAAATTACCGGCGCTCTTGGAAAGGGGTCCTGGAAAATCTAAAAACAAACAAACAAAACAGCAAACACTAACAAAATGGTAAAATTTTCATGATATAATGGAAAGTACAATGTTTCCATACGTAGTAAATAATATTTTATTAAGAACGGTTGTCATTAGATGGCAGGATTACTAGTGATTTTATATTTTTCCTTTGTTCTTTTGTATTTCACATATTTTCTACAACAACACTTTACTCTGGTAATCAACAAAAACGGAAAATATAAGAAATACAAAAATAAACTAAAAAAAACCTGAAGGGAAATTGAGAAGTAGCACTAGATTACTAAAGAGTTATTCATATATCATTTTCATATTATTCAGACTATCTGCTCCCCTGCATCTCCTTTTTCTTAACACTAATATTCCTATTTCTTGGCTTCAAAACAAAAGCTGAGAAGTTTCCTGGGAAAGAAAAATAAATGACAATAAAAATATTAATATTAGCTAATTTTTTAAAATTTTACCACGGGCTTGTTTTGTGCCTAATCTTTCATTAAATGCTTCACAGGCTATAGGTATTCTATGCTCATAAATAAGGCAATCGAGGCACAGTAATTTATTCAGGTTACCTGCTACCACACTGATACGGGCCATCAAAATTTGTCCCCAGTTATATTATAACAGTTCCCTCCAGCCTTTCCCCCATTCTAATTGGTCTTCCTTACAGTAGCCTAAGAGATTTTTCTAGTTTGAGTCATGAAGATGAGAATGGAAAGGTGGGCTGGAGCTGCTCTAAGAAAGCAGCTAACCACAATAAGAAACATAAAGGAGAAAGGTTCGGGAAATGCTAACGAGATAGAATTGGCAGCACTTGGTGATTAATTGGAGCCCTGGTGACACAGTGGTTGAGAGCTCAGGCTGCTAACCAAAAGGTTGGCAGCTCTAATCCACCAGCCACTCCTTGGAAATCCTATGGGGCAGTTCTATTCTGTCCTACGGGGTCGCTATGAGTTGGAATCGACTCAATGGCAACGGGTTTGGTTTTTTTGTTTGGTGATAATTGGATTAATTTATTCAGGTTATCTGAACAAATAAATAAAATTCAAATATGCATTTCTTCCAGCTCCACAGGAGTTTGGAGGGAGGTTAAGAAATGTCTGTGCATACTGTTTAGTCCACGATTTTTCATGACTTCATTGGGAATTCTAAGATATATAGTTCCTGAGCGACTGGTGCTTTTGGTGGCATGGATGTTAAGTGCTACAGCTGCTAACCAAGAGGTCGGCAGTCCAAATCTGCCAGGCACTCCTTGGAAACTCTATGGGGCAGTTCCACTCTGTCCTGAAGGGTCACTATGAGTTGGAATCAACTTGATGCCAGTGGGTTGTGCTGGTGAGTTTTCATCCACTCTTGCTTTCAACTTTACAGCGATAGTTTATGTTAGAAATCATTATCAATTTACCATTAAGATACTGGGCTCAGAAAAGTTGAGGACTTGGATAAAGTCTTACTTAGTTGCAGATCCCAGTTACAGCCTAGACGTCACATCCGGTCCATTCACTCATTGAATATTTAGTGAGTGTTCACTTTGTGCCCAAATCTCTAAGGTCCGTGCTCATGAAGCCATGCTGTCTTAGTTACCTAGTGCTACTGCCACAGAAATATCACAGGTGGAAGGGTTTAACAAAGAGAGACTTATTCTCTCATAGCCCAGGATGCTAGAAGTTCGAATTCAGGGTATCAGCTCCAGGGGAAGGCTTTCTGTCTCTCTCAGCTCTGGGGGAAGCTCCCTCATCAATACACAACACATACCATACTGTCTCCCTAGTTCAGTCCACAGAAAAAGTTTGTTCTTGGTCATCTACCTTAATAATTATTTAAATGTGACCGTGTTTTCATTTTAGATACTGGAAAAAAAAGGTCACAAGTTGTACTTTTACATATTCTAGCCCAGGTTTTCATTTCATTCAATTTATTTTGTCTCTTCTGATATTTCAAGACTTTCCATGAACCTGCGATAAACAAAGCAAATAAATTATCTGGTATGGGGAATAAATTTAGAGCAAGAGGGAAAGTCTCTCCAGAGGGCTATATAAGCCATTTCAGGCACACACCTTTCTGTGATTCCGAAGTCAATGTCAGTCTACAGTCATAAATGCTACAGCCACAGCAATAATTTTACTGGAGTTTTTCTACATCAATAGCAATTTACAAAGATGAACTTTAAATCTCATTTCTCTTGGACAGACTACAATTTCCCAAACACTCCAGCACTTCTCCATATTTTATGAGATTCAACCAATTACTTTGAAAAAACAATTTCAATGAATTTTTACATTGACATTTCCATCCCTGTATTGGGATATCACTCACCCACTGACATTTAGATGTTCCTTTGGTAAGAATATATAAATAAAGCAATGACTTACAGCATTAATTCAGGAAAAAAGAGGACATATTACAGTGGACTAAATGTCATTACCTGTAGTTAAAAATGTGTTGTACAGAACTTAATTTTGTAGATTCCTGTGGTTTTCAAAATGCTTTCTCTTATGGATTAAATTGTGACCCCCCAAAATGTGTGTCAACTTGGCTAGGCCAAGGGGATAGGGTTGCCACTCAGATGGACTAGGAGAATGGGGCAGCCCAAATCTGAGGGAGCAGAGTTGCCATACCTGAGGCCCAGGGCTGAGGGAACTCCACATACAATCCAGAGAATGTGGCCAACATTCAGAGTCTAGAGGGCAGAGCCATTGCCTAAATGGTCTGAGAGCAGACGATTATTTTCCAGACTTGAGAGCTAAAGTAATATGTTCTGCTGGGTTTTGGACTTGCTTGGTGCCTTTTATCCCTTTTTTCCCTCCAATGTCTCCCATTAGTAACGAAAATGTCTACCTTGTGCATGTTCCACCATTGTGCTTTGCAAGCAGATAATTTATATTCTGGATTTCACAGATGAAGACGAATTTTGCCCCAGGAGGAATTTTCACTTGGAGTTGATTTAAGGCTTTTGGGATGATGTGATGGAATGGATGTGTTTTACATGTGGCAAGGACATGAATGCTTGGGAACCAAAGGCTAGAATGTTATGAATTGAATTATGTCCCCACAAAATATGCGTCAACTTGGCTAGGCCATGATTCCCAGTATTGTGTGGTTGTCCTCCATTTTGGGATCTGATGGAAGTTTCCTACGTGTTGTAAATCCTAAAAGCCTTGGTGGTGCAGTGGTTAAGAGCTTGGTTGCTAACAAAAAGATCGGCAGTTCAAATCCACCAACTACTCCTTGGAAACCCTATGGGGCAAGTCTACTCTGTCCTATAGGGTTGCTATGAGTCAGAATCAACTCAGTGGCAATGGGTTTGTTTTTTGCAGGGTTTGGATGATGTTATTGAGGCAGGATTAGAGGCAGTTATGTTGATGACACAGGACACAACCTACAGGATTAGGTTGTGTCCTGAGTCAATTTTTTTTTGAGATATGAAAGGTAACTGAGCAGAGAGGAGAGAGACTTCCTGCCACTAAGAAAGAAGACCTGTAAGTGGAATGTGTCTTTGGGGGTCACTGTGCTTAGAAGTTTATAAACCAGGAGAATATCGGCAACAAGGACCTTCTCCCAAGAACTGACAGAAAAAGAAAGCATTTCCTGGCAGCTGGCACCCTGAATTTGAACTTCAAGCCTCCTAGACTGTGAGAGAGTCAATTTCAGTTAGTTAAAGCCATCCACTTGTGGTATTTCATGTTATAGCAGAACTAGATAAGCAAAACACCTTCCTATAGTTTGGGTAAACCAAAAAACAAGCATTGAGAACTACCCAAGAGCCAGACACTGTGTGAGGGACTAGCTCTGCTCATAATTCTTCAGGAGGCAACTCCAGCCCACCTTCTTATTCTTATCTTCATGACTTAAACTAGAAAAATCCCTTAGGCTTTTGTAAGGAGGACCAATTTAAATGGGGGAAAGGCTGGAAAGAGGAAATGAGTTAGGAACCTGTTGAAGTATGTTGTTCCTGTTGTTAGGTGCCATTGAGCCGCTACTGACTCATAGCAACCTCATGTACAACAGAACAAAACACTACCCAGTCCAGTGCCATTCTCACAAGGATTACGTTTGAGCCCTTTGTTGCAGCCACTGTGTCAATTCATCCCTTTGAGGGTCTTCTTTTTCACTAACCTTCTACTCTACGAAGTATGATGTCCTTCTCCAGGGATTGACACCTTCTGATAATAAGTCCAAAGTTTCTGAGAAAAAGTCTCACCATCCTCAATTCTAACGAGCATTCTGGCTGTACTTCTTTCAAGACAGAACTGTTCATTCTTTTGGTAGTCCATGATCCATTCAATATTCTTCGCCAACATTGCAATTCAAAGTCATCAATTCTTTTTCAGTTTTCTTTATCCATTGCTCAGCTTTCGCAGGCACATGAGGCAACTGAAAACACCATGGCTTGGGTCAGGTACACCTTAGTCTTTAAAGTGACTTCTTTGTTTTTTAACATTTTAAAGAGGCTTTTTTTTTTTTTTTTGCAGCAGCAGATTTACCCAAAGTAATGTGCTGTTTGATTTCTTGACTGCATCTTCCATGGGAGTTGATTATGGGTCCAGGTAAAATGAAATCTTTGACAAATTCAATCTTTTCTCCCTTTATCATGATGTTGCTTATTGGTCTAGTTGTGAGGATTTTTGTTTCCTTTATGTTGAGGTGTGGTCCATACTGAAGGCTGTGTTCTTTGATCTTCATCACTAAGTGTTTCAAGTTCCCTTTACTTTCAGCAAGCAAGGTTGTATCATTTGCATAATGTAGGTTGTTAGTGAGCCTTCCTCCAATCTTGATGCCCCGTTCTTCTTCATATAGTCCAGCTTCTCAGATTATTTGCTCAGCATACAGATTGAATAAGTATGGTGAAAGGATACAACCCTGACACACATCTTTCCTGACTGTAATTCACACAGTATCCCCTTGTTCTGTTCGAACAACTGCCTCTTGCTCTATGTACAGGTTCTGCATGAGCACAATTAAGTGTTCTGGAATTCCCATTCCTTGCAATGTTATTCATAATTTGTTATGATCCGCACAGTTGAGTGCTTTTGCTTAGCCAATAAAACACAGGTAAACATCCTTCCTCTGCTTTCAGCCAAGATCCATCTGACATCAGCAATGATATCGCTGGTTCCACATCCTCTTCTGAATACAGCTTGAATTTCTGGCAGTCCCCTGTTGATGTACTGCTGCAGCCACTTTTGAATGATCTTCAGCAAAATTTTACTTGTGGGCAATATTAATGATATTGCTCAATAATTTCCACATTTGTTTGGATCACCTTTCTTCATCCCACCCAACCCAGTGCCTTTCTTTATAACAGGCATGTATATGGATCTCTTCCAGTCAATTGGTCGTGTAGCTGTCTTCCAAATTTCTTGGCATAGATGAGTGAGCACCTTCAGCATTGCATCCATATGTTGAGACATCTCAATTGGTATTCTGTCAATTCCTGGAGTCTTGTTTTTCACCAAGGTCTTCAGTGAAGCTTGGACTTCTTCCTTCAGTACCATTGCTTCCTGATTTTATACTACTTCCTGAAAAGGTTGAAAGTAGACCAATTCTTTTTGGTACAGTGACTCCATGTATTACTTCCATCTTCCTTTAATACTTCCTGCATAGTTCAGTATTTTCCTCATAGAACCCCTCACTATTGCAACTCGAGGCTTGAATTTTTTCTTCAGTTCTTTTGGCTTGAGAAATACTGAGCTTGCTCTTCTTTTTTGGTTTTCTAACTCCAGGTCTTTGCACATTTCATTATAATACTTTGCCTTCTTGAACTACCCTTTGAAATCTGCTGCTCAGCTGTTTTACTTCATCGATTCTTCCATTTGTTTTAGCTACTCTACATTCAAGAGCAAGTTTCAGAGTCTCTTCTGATATCCATTTTGGTCTTTCCTTCCTGTCTTTTTAATGATCTCTTGCTTTCTTAATGTATGATATCCTTGATGTCGTTTCACAACTCTTCTGGTCTTTGGTCATTAATGTTTAATGAGTCAAATCTAATCTTGAGTTGGTCTTTAAATTCAAGTGGGCTGTACTAGAGTTCGTATTTGGCTCTTGTGGGCTTGTTCTAATTTTCTTCAGCTTCAACTTGAACTTGCGTATGAGTAATTGATGGTCTGTTCTGCAATCATCCCCTGGCCTTGTTCTGACTTATAATATTGAGCTTTCCATTGTTTCTTTCCACAGATGTAGTCAATTTGATTCCTGTGTATTCCATCTGGCGAGGTTCATGTGTACAGTCGTTGTTTTTGTTGTTGAACAAATGTATTTGCAATGAAGACATCGTTGGTCTTGCAAAATTCTATGATGAAATCTCTGGCATCATTTCTATCACCAAGGTCATATCTTCCAACTACCAAACCTTCTTTTTTTCTAGCTTTCACATTCCAATCACCAGTAATTATAATGCCTCCTGATAGAGTGTTTGATCAATTTCAGGCTGCAGAAGTTGATAAAAATCTTCAGTTTCTTCATGTTTGGCCTTAGTGGCTGGTGCATGAGTTTGAATAATAGTCAAATTAACTGGTCTTCCTTGTAGGTGCATGGATATTATCCTATCACTGACGGCATTGTACTTCAGGGTAGATCTTGAAATGTTCTTTTTGACTATGAATGCAATGTCATTCTTCCTCAATTTATCATGCCCAGCATAGTAAACCATGGGATTTTCCAATTCAAAATGGCCAATACTAGTTCATTTCAGCTTATTGAATGTCCAGGATATCAATGTTTATGTGTTCCATTTCATTTTCGATGATTTCCAATTTTCCTAGATTCACACTTCATACGTTTCACGTTCAGATTATTAATGGCTGTTTGCAGCTGTTTCTGCTCAGTTTGAATAATGCCACATCAGCAAATAAAGGTCCAGAAAGCTTGACTCCATCCACGTCATTAAGGTCAACTCTACTTTGAGGAGACAGCTTTTCCTCGGTCATCTTTTGAGTGCCTTCCAACCTGAGGGGCTCATCTTCTGGTACTATATCAGACAATGTTGTGCTGCTATTTATAAGGTTTCCACTGGCTAATTTTTTTCAGAAGTAAACCGCCAGGTCCTTCTTCCTAGTCTGTCTTATAGTCTGGGTGCGTAATTGGAGCTTGTCTACCATGGGCCACCCTGCTGGTATTTGAATACCAATGGCATCATTTTCAGTACCACAGCAACATGCAAGCCCCCACAGTATGACGATCTAAGAGACATGTGGATGTGTTAAAGTATAACTGGGGGTAAATTTTGATGGCCTGTATGAATATGGTAGTAAATTAGGAAGAAAGGCCTAGTGATCTACTTCCAAAAATTTGCCAGTGAAAATCCTATGGATCACAATGGTCAGATTTGATACCAGTCATGGGGATAGAACAGGACCTAGGCAGCATTTCATTCTGTTGTGTTTGGGGTCACCACATGTAGGGTACAACTCAAAGGCACCTAACAACAAGAATCATACATTAAATGGAATAGATTAAAGAAATATTTAGGAGGTAAAATTGGCAGCCTTTGGTGATTAATTGGATTTATCATAGGGAGGTTGGGGAAGAGACAGGGGTAAGTTAAGGGCAAATCTCAGTTTTTTGGTGTCTTCAAATGGGTAGATAGTTTTCCCACTCCTTGTTAATCTTTGGCCATGTAAGGGTTGAATTGCCTGAAGGATAGTCAAGAGGAGATGCTTAGATGCTTAATGTATTATAGTTCATAAGATTCAGATTAAGAAGGGTTCTCTTGTTGCAGGATACAGGGATACAATTCATAATGATAGAACAAAGACTATTAAAACCTGTTTTTTAAAATATATTGAATGAGGAGTTGCGGTGTGATGGATCGCTTTTATACAGACCTTCTTGCCATAGTCTTGTACCTCTCACCCAAGTGATTGTGTGGGGCTGTGCAAACAAGGAAATTATGACCCACTAAGGGGATTGGTCAATTTTGCCATCTGGCTAGGGAGGAGCAGGGAGAGGGTCTCACCACCACCAAGGAAGAAGAGCCAGGAATGGAGCATGTCCTTTGGATCTGAGATTCCTGGGCTGAGACCCTCCTTGACCCTGGAAAGAGAGAGAGAAAGCTGTACACTGAAGATGGCAAGACAGTGAGAAACAGCGGCAGGGGAATGTCAGCAGCAGGAGAGCAGAACCAGAAGACTGGCAGGAGACCCAGGAGATGGCACAGTGGGCTTCTTGGACCATGGAATGAGAAAGCCGAGTGCATTCAGGCAGGATGCTTGCTGACTATTTGGAAACTCTATAGAGCAGTTCTACTGTGCCCTATAGGGTCGCTATGAGTCAGAATCAACTCGACAGCAATGGGTTTTTTTTTTTTTTTTTTTTTTAGGCATTTTGTAGAGCTAGGTTTGCTGATCCAGGGAGCTAGATCTGACTGCCTTCATGCCAAGGCTTACTGGAGGAGTGGGATGTCTCAGGGCACTTATTGGTAGAATGAGAAGACCTTTGTAACACTTGCCTGAGTAGGGCAGAAGCCAAGGGCCAGAGAGAGACGTGCCTGTAGGCACACTGAGAAGAGGCTGTACTGATCGACAAACTGTATCCTGAGCATTTCTGAGCCTGACCTGTAGCCTATTACTTCTCTAAAAAACCCTATAATCATGAGTGTTGTCTGTGAGTTCTGTGTGACCATTGCAATGAGTTATCAATCCTAGCAGAGAAGTAGAGTGCTGTGCGAGGGATGGTTGTTGTGTCAGAACTGATAAAGATGGCGGAGAAAGGAGGCATGTCTGATCGCCGTCTCATAGGAATCAGCATTGCGCTGTTGATCTTGATTCTCCTTCCCGCTTGTGAAGTTAGAGGAGGTCAGATGCTGCCTCCACACAATTTTTAGAGGAGTTATTGAGATACAGGTTTTATATATTACTTTGGAATTTGGGGATTTGAAACAGGATGGGGGTAGAAGAGGGAGAATTTGCTCCTCAGATTATGGTGCAAAACAACAAGAGTCTAAAGGCGGTTTTGCAAATTGAACCATCTGAACGAAGTGGGAGAAGATCAGAGAACAGTGGTTCTTTCTGCCTCCCTCCATATAAATATTACTTCCTCCCAAATACCCCCACCCCCTCCAAAAAAAAAAAAAAGACCTCATTGTCTTTGAGTCAATTCCGACTCACAGTGACCCTACAGGAAAGAGTAGAACTGCCCATAGGATTTCCAAGGAGGGGCTGGTGCATTTGAACTGGCAACCTTTTGGTTAGGGGCTGATCTCTTAAGCACTGCACCACTAGGGCTCCAAACAGCGGTCCCAGAATGGACTTCTTTCCTGTTAACCTTCCAGAACCCTGGATCTCTCTCCTTTCAGAGATAACAAAACAAGATTTATATTAATAATCCCGTTCCCCCAAATGCATGACCTGAAATTCCTCTCACATATTCAGGTTGTTGATGGAAATTTTGTTTGGAATTTAAAATGCAGAACAAATTGAACCCTATTTGCCCTCTTAAATTAGAAAGCTGCTCTAAAGTGGTTTGAATTCTCTGAGTTGGATTAATGGGTGTTGTTACATGTCATGAAGGCAAATGTCCTTAATGTGAGTAATTATTCTTTTTTCATCCATCAGCTAACAACTCATTCCCATACATTTCTTTTGCTTGTACTAGTATGTGCCCCTCTCCACCTACCTGAAGAATGTAGAATTAAGTGGAGGGAAAAGGAGCAATATATTTCTTAGTCCAGTCAATCAAAATGTTCTGGGATCTTCTCAGGGTTCCAAAGAAACCCATTGTCATTGAGTTGATTCTGACCTACGGTGATGCCACGTGTGTTCGGTGTAGGGCTGCACTCCGTAGAGTTTCCGAAGGCTTGATTTTTGTGGAAGCAGTTCACCAGGACTTTCTCCAGTGGTGAAGATTGGTGATTCCGAACTGCCAAATGTTCAGTTAGCGGTCAAAAGCAAACCATTTGTGCCACCCAGAGACCTCTAAGGAGTTATGCAACAAGGAGCTTTAAAGTGTATTTCTCTTCTGTTCCAAGTGGTCATTCCATTTTTACACAAAGTGAGAGGGACTGATGTTCCCATTCCAATCACTCTCAATGGAAACTACTGTGTTTTCAAGAGATAGCACCCAATTGCCCTTCAGGAATCCTAAGGAAGGATATCTCATGTAAAAATTCAAAGAAATTATGGTAATTTTCCAATAAAATACTGCCAAGTGAATAATAGAATCTTTAAATTGGGGGCTATCATGGAACTGCTCTAGTGGGTCTGGCCAAGAACTGTACTCCATAGAGTTTTCAATGACTGATTTTTTAAAGCAGATTGCCTGGTCTTTCTTCCAAGGTGCATCCAGGTGGACTTGAACTTCCAATCTTTTGGTTAGCAACTGAGCTTTCGTGCCACCCAGGGACTCTATACCAAGATTAGAGATAATATATATCTGGTACACAATAATTTGTACAATAAACATTTTAATTATAACATTACTATGTAATCTATTAAGAAATATCTCTGCTAGGAGTCTGCTTGAGCAGTCAGCCTGTGTCTCTTCCTTTGGCATCTCATCAGCTACAGCTGAACTCAATAACGTAACTTCCTTTTTCCTACAGATGTCAGTTTGGGGCCAGGAGCAGCAGCAATGGCCACAGAAACTTGTATTCCAAGGTTTAGGAATGGACACTGTCTCCTAACCAATCTACCCAGCAGTCATCTGGGCGTCTTGGCGTCATCATATTTTACAAGGGAAAACAAATGTGGGGAAAAATTTCTAGCCAAAAGCAGTGCAGGGTAGATGAAGCTCTATTTTCTATTCTGAATTGTTACAGGTTCCTCTTAAAGTCTGTGAGCTAAAATTCCTCAGTTAAAAATCTCTGTTTGGATTGAGCAAAATATGATTTTTTTTTTTTAATTAAGCACCTTCTAAACCTGGATTTCATAAATGGTTAAGTACTCAGCTGCTCACAGAAATGTCAGTTCGAACCCACGCAGAGGCACCTTGGAAGAAGGGCCTGGCCATCTGCTTCCGAAAGGTCACAGCCTGGAATAGCCTGTGGAGCACATTTCTACTCTGACACACAAACGGTTGCCATGAGTCAGAACTGACTTGACAGCAACTTTTTATATTTTGGAAACTGGGTTTAAGTAGTTCATTATGTTTGAAAGCTCAGATCTTTGAAAGTCTGAACATTCTCATGCAGACAGGCTAAACCAAGTGGGACCAATTTTCAGCAGGGAAAAGTTTTATAGGCTAATTGTAGACAAAGTGGTCTACTGCCTATTTTCCCAAATCTGTTCCTCTCAGGTCATACAACAAATTTCACTATGAAGGAAGGCCGAGTGGTGGGCCTTATCTTACCTTCACCTATACCTATTGATTGCCAGGTCTGGTATACATCTTCTGGAGACCATCACTAGTAAAGAACCACATGGGAGTGAAGACTGATCAGCAATCTGAGTTTTATTTTAATTTTACGCTAAAAGTTGTGGAAGCTGCAACCTGTGTAAAGTAGAAACATGTCAAAGAAGGAAAACTCAAATATTTTCCACTAAAACAAGCAATAGAAAACTGGTAAGGCTGAAGCCTGCGAAAGGGAGAAAACTTGTGAGACCTGGAAAAACAAGGTAGAACCTTTGAATTCTGGCTCTCACAGGTTTCACTGTATTTTCCTGGATACTGAAGAATCTCAGAACTTTGTCACATAAAAATTGATCTTGTCAAGCTGATTTCAGCACTGAGGTGAGTGCTGAAGTGCTCCTATAAGGTAATGCGACTGTGACTGAAAAGTGGAAGCAAGTACAGAAGGGAGGCAAACCTTTTAAGGGTTTTAGAATCGACAACTCATTGAGTCACTGAAATTGAAGATGTGTTTCTTCTGCTCTCTTTTTGTCCCTGTTTGCTTTGTTTTGTTTATCTGATCAAGGAATGTTTTACGGAAATGATTTAACAAGTCTAAACCAAAAACACTGGCATCAATAACTAAATGCTATGGCATTTAATCATCTAATGTCCTTTTAATCATTTCTACAAATGTAATTAAGTCTTTCACAAGAAGTTATTGTCATTCAAGCATTCACGGTCACCCATAGAAGACTGTATTTAAAAGTAGTCTCCTTTCTCAAGGCCCTAACCTCAAGTTCCCACAACTGAAAAGGTCATGACAAAAGCTTTGTCCATCTTTCATCTACACGAGGGCGATACAACCACAGTTTGAAGGACATGGACCATGGAGTCAGACTGCTGGAGTCTGAACCTGGGCCAAGCATTGACTACTGCATGACCTTTGGCCAGTTATTTAGGCTCCCTGTGGTTTTTTCCCACTCATTTGTGAGGTGACACCGCTGCTGCTACTACCACTACTACAGTAGGACTACTGTGACTATTACTATGACTAATATTACTAGTACAATTATGAGAACTACTGCTATTACTACTAGCACTCTTACTACAGACAACGTAAAGTATTATAATGCAATGTGCAAAGTCCTGGAGTTAGGAGAAATGCTGGACGTTCCTCAAGCTGAGATAACTGAAGAAAAAACTCGAGCTTTGAGTTGCAATGATGAAGGATTCTATGGTGAAGATATTGAACAACACCGGGAGCATCAAAAGAAGATGGAAGGGATGCACAGAGTCACTGTATCGAAAAGAACTGGCCGGTGTTCAAACATTTCAGGAGGCAGCATGTGATCAAAAACCGATGGTACTGAAGGAAGAAGTCCAAGCTGCGCTGAAGGGAATGGTGAAAAACAAGGCTCCAGGAATTGATGGAATACCAATCGAGATGTTTCAACAAAAGGATGCAATGCTGAAAGTGCTCACTTATCTATGTCAAGAAATTTGGAAGACAGCTTCCTGGCCGATTTTCTGAAAAAGATCCATATTTGTGCCCATTCCAAAGAAAAGTGATCCACTAGAATGTGGAAATTATTGACCAATATCATTAATATCACACACAAGTAAAATTTTGCTGAAGATCATTCAAAAGTGGTTGCAGCAGTACATTGACAGGGAATTGCCAGAAGTTCAAACCGGATTCAGAAGAGGACATGGAATGAGGGATATCATTGCTGATGTCAGATGGAGACTGGCTGAAAGAGAAAAATGCCAGAAAGATGTTTACCTGTGTTTTATTGACTATGCAAAGACATTTGACTGTGTGGAACCTAACAAATTATGGATAACATTGTGAAGAATGGGAACTCCAGAACACTTAATTGTGCTCATGCTGAATCTGTACATAGTCTAAGAGGCAGTCGTTAGAGCAGAACAAGGGGATGCTGTGTAGTTTAAAGTCAGGAAACATGTGCCTCAGGGTTGTATCTTTCACCATATTTATTCAATCTGTATGCTGAGCAAATAATCTGAGAAGCTGGACTATATAAAGAAGAACACAGCATCAGGATTGGAGAAAGACTCATTAACAACCTTTGATATGCAGATGACACAATCTTCTTTGCTGAAAGTGAAGAGGACTTGAAGCACTTACTGATGAAGATCAAAGACTACAGCCTTCAGTATGGATTGCACCTAAAAATAAAGAAAAGAAAAAAAATTCTCACAACTTCACCAATAAGGAACATCATAGTAAATGGAGAAAAGACTAAAGTCATCATGAATTTTACTCTACTTGGACCCACAATCAAGGCCTATGGAAGCAGCAGTGAAGAAATCAAAGGATTTATTACATTGGGAAAATCTACTGCAAAAGACCTCTTTTAAAAGTTAAAAAGCAAAGATATCACTTTGGGAACTAAGGTATGCCTGACCCAAGCCATGGTATTTTCAATTGTCTCACGTGCATGTGAAAGCTAGGCAATGAATAAAGGAGATTGAAGAAGAATTGATGTCTTTGAATTATGGTGTTGGCGGAGAATATTGAATATACCATGGAATGCCCGAAGAAGGAACAAATCTATCTTGGAGAAAGTACAGTGAGAATGCTCCTTAGAAGCAAGGATGGCAAGACTTCGACTCATGTACTTTGGACGTGTTATCAGGAGGGATCTGTCCCTGGAGAAGGACATCATGCTTGGTAAAGTAAAAGGTCATCAAAAAAGAGGAAGGTCCTCAAGGAGATACACTGACACAGTGGCTGCAACAATGGGCTTAAATATATCAATGATTGTGAGGATGACACAGGACCAGGCTGTGTTTCCTTCTGTTGTACATAGTGTTGCTATGAGTTGAAAAGAACTCGATGACACCTGACAACAACTCTTACTATTACTACTATTATGACTACTATTACTATTATTATTGGAGACCTGGTGGTGCAGTGGTTAAAGCACTTAGCTGCCAACCAAAAGGCCTATGTTTGGAACCTACCAACAATTCGAGGGGAGAAAGATATGACAGTCTGCTTTAGTAAGTATTTAAATCCTTGGAAACCCTGTGAAGCAGTTCTACTCTGTCCCATATGGTTGCTATGAGCTAAATTGACTTGATGGCAGTGGGTTTAGTTGCTGGGTTTATTATGATGATGATGATGATGACTGTTACTATTTCTACTACTATATGGCCAACTATTTTGTAGAGTTGTTATAAAAAGTGATTTATATAACGCACTTGTCTTAGTCATCTAGTGCTGCTGTAACAGAAATACCACAAGTGGATGGCTTTAACAAAGAGAAATTTATTTCCTTATAGTAAAGTAGGCTAAAAGTCCAAATTCAGGGCATCAGTTCCAGGGGAAGGTCTTCTCTCTCTGTCAGCCTTCTCATCAATCTTCCCCTGGACTAAGAGTTTCTCCACGCAAGAACCCCAGGTCCAAATGACGCACTCTGCTCCTAGCGCTGCTTTCTTGGTGGAATGCGTTCCCCCCTCTCTGCTCACTTCTGTTTCCCTTTCCTTTTTATCTCTTGAGAGATAAAAGGTGGTGCAGGCCACACCCCAGGGAAACTCCCTTTACATTGGATCAGGGATGCGACACGGGTAAGGGTGTTACAATTCCACCCTAATTCTCTTTAACATAAAATGACCATCACAAAATGGAGGACAACGACACAATACTGGGAATCACGGCCTAACCAAGTTGGCACATATCCTTGGGGGACACAATTCAATCCATGACAGCACTTATTAAAGTTTCTGGCACGCTCTAAGCACACAATAGCTATTGCCCCCCTCCAAGTGATGAGCCGATACACTTGGATTGATAGGGTTGGAGGGGGATGTTGATCTTTTTTGAAAAACACTTGTGGACTCTTAAGTAGATTTTCTGTTAAATATAGAAGATGTTCATAGAGTTTTCGTTTAAAATCAGCTATGCAGTGTCTAGGTGGGGAAGGGCACTCATACCTGTGACATGGAACACCTATGTTCACCATTTTGTTCACAGTAAAGCTGTGATCACAGAGTTGGCAATGAGTGATTTTTTGAACGTAGATCACTAGGCCTTTCTTCTAAGGCCGCTCCGGGTGGACTTAAACCTCCAATCCTTCAGTTAACCATTTGTGCCATCCAGGGGCTCCTTTCTTAAATTAGGAGTATGCAACTATCACCTTCCTGCTTACAAATGGGATGGGTTCCACAGTCTTCAAAACAAAATCCCAACTCCTTAACCTGGCATCCAAGATTGTTAAATGATTTGCTGACAATGTTTCTCTCTAACTTTAAATGCTTTCTTGAAAATCAGGCTCTATTGATCAACCTCCAAACATGCTAGGTGCCCTCTTGCCTTCCCACTGTTGTCCTGCACTGGAATGGTTTTTCCTCCTCATCCCTCTTCACTGAGGCCCTTCTTGCTCTTTTGAGCATTTTGTCTGTGAAGCTTTCCGTATCACTCAAGCCCTATATCTTTCTCTCCTTCCTCCTAATCTTAGTATTTTCCATTATTGGTTCCACTCCTTTAATGCTTTACCCTATTCCTGTGTATGACTGAACATGTTTGTTTAGTGAATATACCCTTTTTCCCACAAATGGATGGTAAATTGAGGAGTGTAATTGTCGATCTACTCCTTTTCATCCTTGGCATCAGCCTTAGTGTCACGTATACTTTATGAATTTAATGAATATATATTTATATTTCCGTCCAATGACCATCATTAGTTTATCAGTACTTGTGTATATGGTGGCATAGAGGTTAAGAGCTACGGCTGCTAACCAAAAGGTCGGTAGTTAGAATCTACCAGGCACTGCTATGACTCGACGGCAAAGATGTTTTTTTTGTGTGTATATATGAGCCTAACTGGTATTTTGTGAGAGGGAAAAAAGAATTAATTTCCAAATTCAAACTTGTCTGACTCATATTCAAGGGTGATATTCAAAACATACAGCAATTAGAACTGCATAGGCACCAACCAATTAAAATGGTGCTACCTGCAAACAACAGGCACAGACATAAGGAAACATTCTGCCTCCATGAAGTCTTTCCTAACACTCCACTCCTTGTGGAGCACTGGGGATGGAGAGAACTTGTTTGACTTTTAATCACTTACCGCCCTGGGATAACCTTGATCGGGTTACTGGGTCAATCATTTTTGATATGAGTATATCCTCAACCCTAAACCAAATCTTACAATATCTTGGGGAAGGGATGAGAGGGGAGTTATCTATGGATTTTTGTGGTGATTTTTCACATTTATCATCTTTTCTAATTAGAAAATCAAATTCAGTGCTGAAAATCCATTACACAGAAAGTTCAAAGAAATAACTCTTTTTATGACCACCTATAATCCATCTAATAATCCATCTACCTAGAGGAAATCGTTATACATAAATTTTAATGTTTGTTCTTCTGGTTTTATACATGCTATAATTTTTTTCTTTTTATAATAAAATAATTTTGTAGACTGTTTCTTTTTAATTTTTATGGTGCTTTAAGTGAAAGTTTACAAATCAAGCCAGTCTCTCATACAAAAACTTACACACCTTGCTGTATGCTCCTAGTTGCTCTCCTGCTAATGAGACAGCATACTCCTTTCCACTCTCTATTTTCGTGTCCATTAGGCCAGCTTCTGACCCCCTCTGCTCTGCTCTCTCATCTCCCCTCCAAACAGGAGCTGCCCACATAGTCTCATGTGTCCACTTGATCCAAGAAGCCCAGTCCCCACCAGCATCATTTTCTATCCCATAGTCCAGTCCAATCCCTGTCTGAAGAGTTGGCTTTGGGAATGGTTCCTATCTAACAGAAGGTCTGGGAACCATGACCTCTGGGGTCCTTCCAGCCTCAGTCAGACCATTAAGTCTGGTCTTTTTACGACACTTTAAGGTCTGCATCCCACTGCTCTCCTGTTCCCCCAGGGGTTCTCTGTTGTGTTCCCTGCCAGGGTATAGACTGTTTGTTTTTATTCAACAGTATATTTTCAACATTTTCTGAAGACAAAACATTTTTTTTCAAGAGTGTACTTTTGAATGGCTGCATAGGTCATGATTTACTTACATTTGTCCTATTTTTGGTCATTTAGAGTGTGTGATGATTGATTTTTTGTATTAACTTGGCAAGGTTATGATTTCCTATTGTTTGGCCAAGCACTAGTCTACTTGTTGTTATGGAGTAGTTATACTTGATTAAACCAGTTGACCTTTGGTAGGGCAGATTACCTTTTGTAATGTAATATAACGTAATGTAATGTAAGGTAATGTAATGTAATATAATGTGGTATAATGTAATATAATCACATTCCATAATGTAATCTAATTTAAGGTTATCAATCAGTTGAGGTCATACCAACGTAGGTGGATCCTAAACCTAATCACTTCTGAGTTATAAAAACACCAGAACAGGCAAAGAGACACACAAATAGGGCAAGATGGGTGGCACATGTGGATTATCCACAAGCTAAGAAGTTCCAGGAACCTCCAAAAGATACCAGAAACTAGGAGAGAGGCTCACAGAAGGAATCAACATGGACAAGACCATGATCTGAACTTTCGGCCTCCAGAACTGTGAAGAAGTAAATTTCTGTTCTTTAAAGCCACCCACTTGTGGTATCTGAGTTTCAGCAGCATTAAGACATGGAGACAAAGTGTACGTAACCTGTAATACTTATTGAGGCTAGGGTAAGGATTTGGCTAGTGTTAGGATAAGTAAAGTCCTCCCCCTTCCCTAGTTCTTCACTGCTCCCACTTTTTACGTGAGCATCTGGACATTGTACGCCTCTGTGTCTCACCACTAGATTTTAAAACTCTGAAAGGCAAAGGAAAACCTGCACTCATGTTCTTTCACAGGACTTGCTTCATAACAGGTGCCCGAGAACGCCCCAATGTTCCCTTAAACTGTCTCCAGTCCCTTCCTGCACAGAATATTCTGTTCTCATTTGCTTTACATTGATCTCCTGCAGTAGTGATATACCTACGCTGAGAATGGTGCTAAAAGATTTATATGTAAGACGTTATCTTCTGTAGTCCTCATTGCTCCATGAGGCCATTATTATTATTATATCCACCTTCTCTGTCTTCCTTCCTCTCTCATCCCACACATTATAGGAGAGTATTTGCATATTGGTTTAGAGACAGGCAGGAGGTGAGAAGTTTGAGGCTCAGCCAGGAAGCTGTCTGCCCTTGATGTTGTTTTTCTGGATGCGTTGACAAGAGAAACCCCTCTTGAGACAAATTCTAGCACTTTGTCTCTCCCATTTCTAGTGCAGCTCTGGCCTCTGTAGGGCCAGGAGGGCTTTCTCAGGGTAAGGAGAAACCGTTGTTTCTTCCCTAGGCCTAGGATAAGCAATTGTAAATTGCTTTTGACAAGATAAAACAGGTCTGAGGAGCTTTTCTCAAATTGGGGGCATTCCTAAATAAGTTCCTTTATTTACTGATTTTCTTTCTCTTTTTAAAACTGTGTAACATTACCCTTAAAATCCTTACCTCTCAGGGCTATGTTTGTACAAAATATTTTTTTCCTGTTTTGAATATCAGAAGCTGGAAAGTTTAAGGTTTATATTTTGCCAGGACAAAGACCTATCTATGAAAAATTGTGCCCAGAGCAATTAGTGTTAAATTGCCGAATGATCTCTCACAGCTGGCGATGGAAACTGTGATGGCCAATAGGAACTGCTCATCGGCACCCTGCCTCAAGGACCACTCAGGGCAAGCTCCCTGCCTGCCCCCCTTGCCCCTAGTTAGGTCTCTGTGCCAGGGCACTCAGAATAGAACATGAAACCTGGTTTTGAGATTTCTGACATAGCTTTGATAGTTTTTATGAAGTTACCTTATGAAAAAAGTATTCTGAGAAAAAGATTTCAAGATTCCTAAAAGTAGAGTTGCCAGATAAAAGACAGGATATCCAGTTAAATGTGACCCTCAGATAACAATGAATACATTTTTATTTTATTGTATCTTGTGCTATGAGTTGGAATCCACTCAAGGGCAACAGGTTTGGTTTATATCTCATACGACTTACGTGGCCTATGTCTCATGAAGTTTGGACATTCTTATGCTAGTAAATGTTTATCGTTTACCTGTAATTCACATTTAGCTGGGCATCCTTGTTTACCTGTAATTCACATTTAGCTGGGCATCCTAGATTTCTATTTGCTAAATCTGGCAACTCTACATGAATGTCTATGATTAACTGAACAAGTGAAAAGTTCAAAGGAAAAACAAGACCTAATATCTATCAAGGACTATGCTAACAGAAGCTCCTGGGTGGCACAAACAGGTAAGCACTGGAAAACTAACCACAAGGTTGGCACTGGTGACCTGCTTCTGGAAGTCACAGCCTTGAAAACCCTGTTTAGCACAGTTCTACTCTGCATACGTGGGGTCGCCATGAGGGAGAATTGACTCCATGGCAACTGTTTTTGTTGTTTTGTCTTGTCTTAAGCTAATTTCGTTTACTTCTTACAACAATACGATGACCTAAGCATAATTATTTTCATTTAACAGAAAAGAGAAATGAGCCTCAGGGAGTTTGAGATTCTTGCCCCTAATCACACAGCCAGCGAGTGCTACAGCTGAGAATTGAAGCCAAGTCACCTGACTCCAAATCTCACTGTCATTACTACCCACCTGATGGGTTCAAAATGTATTAGGAACACTTGGTGGCTCTCTCATCCCCACGGAGTGATAAAATACCTAGAAAGCTGACCTCAAGTGCTCAGAGCCTTCATCTGAAGTTCAAATGTAATTATAGGGCTTAGCGTTCAATGCAGACACAAGCATCATCATACCAATTAAGCAACTGTCTTAATTACCAGATTCTCTAGGGATGCTGCTCTGGCACGTTCAGTGTTTCATGAATAGAGCTGAGAACAGGCACTATATCTTCTCTCGGTGACAAGAGAATGATACAGGCTAGGACACAAGGAGGTGGTAGGGTGACACCACCAAAGGACCACTTGGCAGGGCTGTCAGAGAAGAGTGACCACATCTGCTCACATGGCCCTAGGAAAGATGACCTGGGCCATTACATGGTATTTAGATGCAGCAAGATCCATTCCACTGAGGCTTCTCAGGACTCCTCCCCACACAGACAGAAAACGGTTCGGTGCTTTTGTTTTGTCCCTCTCACCTCATCAATGGACTTATTTCAAAAGAGGAATTTACTACCTTTTGCAAAGGTGGGAGAATTATGTCTGATTCAAAGTTGTTTCCCCCTCCTAAGGGAGGAAAATCTTTCTAGTTCACCTGGGAGGCCAAACTAGCTGATCAGAAAGAAAAGAATTCAAAGATCTGCTGGTTGAACTGACCTCCAGTAGTGTTTTAATTTTTAAGTGGTCCTTGGTGGTTCAGTGGTAGAATTCTTGCCTTCCACATGGGAGACCTGGGTTCAATTTCTAGCCAATGCACCTCATATGCAGCCACTGTCCTTCTGTTAGTGGAGGCTCGCGTGTTGCTATGATGCCAAACAACTTTCAGCAGCGCTTTCAGACTAAGACAGACTAGGAAGAAAGGCCTGGCATTCTATGTCCAAAAACAGAGCAGTGAAAACCCTATAGATCACAGCAATCCAATCCCCACCCAATCATGGGGATGGTGCAGGGCCGGGCAGTGTTTCATTCCATTGAATATAAGTTAATGGTTAAAAGCTGAAGGGTCTCCTTGATTGTTAACTTTTATTACTCGTTAATCAATATTTAGATATATACCAGTTGCTGTCAAGTGAAATTCAATTCATGGCAGCCCGATGTGTGTGAGGGTAGAACTGTGCTCCACAGGGTTTTCAATGGCTGATTTTTCTGAAGCAGATTGCCAGGCCTTTCTTCCAAGGCACCTCTGAGTGGACTTGAACCTCCAACCTTTCGGTTAGCAGCCAAGTACATTAACCATTTGCACTATCTAGGGACTCCTTTAAAAAATGGATATATGTAAATATACATATAGCAATATTTCCTGTATATATATTTATATATTTCTCCTGCATTCATATCTTTATTTATAATGCATATTTGATACTTGGTTCTTGATTTTCCTGGATGACGACTTTGGAGTCTTTTGTGGTTCCTTAAGCTGCTGAATATTTTTTGTCTCACAACAAGATGTAGTTTTGGTGCTACTAGGCTTCAGGCTGGTCTTCTGAATTTATTGTAATCCAGTATTAGAGTCCTTTGTCCCCACTAATTGCTATTTACTAAGTAATCACATGGTGTTATGTACATCAGAGACCCACTTGACAGAGCATCCTCTTTACCAGCAGGCCGAAGGCAAAAACATGAATTAGCTTCTTTTCACGCATGTGAAGATGCCTGTCTGCCTTTCCCTAATGCCTAGGGATCCTGCTAATGGGGAATGCTCTCAAATCCAAAACTATTAGCGCTAGGTAACATTATAAAGCTGACATGAATACAAATGATAGGATGCCGTTGAAACCTCCTAGTATGTAATTTCAAGAGCCTGAGTAACAGTGTGAAAACAAAGGATTAATCACATCTTGTTTTGGGATCTCGTGCCATCACCTCATGCTAACATGGGAAAAACGAGATTTAGAATTAGGCTTTAAGAGTCACTAGAGGTCGATCCCTATAGCACAAACTGAGAATGTCTTGGATGCCCAGAGCTCAACTGGTGCTCATGGGTGCTCGTTCTCTCTGTTTTTGTTTTTCTGCTTCCCTAATAATTCAGAGTCTCCGACTTTTGCAAATTGCACAGGTTTATTCTGCAAATAAAACACTTGCATACCTCAACTTATAAAACACATTTATTGAGGACTTGTCAAGTATATAGTAGAAGAATTAGTTTTCCCACAACACCCTTAATGTTTTTGAGAAGTGCAGAAGAGTATCTGACTCAATACGGAGAACTAAAGACCTTTGGACTGATCTAGGAGCCCTGGTGGTGCAGTGGTTAAGAACTCTGCTGCTAACCAAAAGGTTGGCAGTTCAAATCCACCAGCTGCTCCTTGGAAGTGCAATGGGGCAACTCTAGTACGTCTTGTAGGGCTGCTATGAATTGAAATTGACTTGACAGCAATGGATTTTTAGCAAAATGTAAAAGGCATCTTTCTGGCTGTTTGTCAGGGATTCTGAGGGCACCCTTCACGAACTTGTAACCATGTAAGATACACAGAGGGTGGACACCCAGAGCAGACGCCCTGCATCCTGTTCTATCCTTCCATGAAGATCATAGTGACAGCCAAACTTAATGAGGACTTGCTATAGCCAGACATGTGCTTAGAGCTTTGCATCAATTACCACCAATGGGACCAGAGATGCCTCAAAAACATAACCAGCCTCCATTACGCAATGGTGTAATAACCAAACTCCGTTCTGCCTGAGTGTGCTATATGTAACATAAGTGCTAGAAAAATGAAAAAAAAAAAATTCTTTATAAAGAAGGGAAAAATGATTAAGATCATAGTCTCTGGAGCCAGATTTGTTGTTGTTGTGTGCCATTGAGTTGACTATGACTCACTGTGACAGAATAGGACTTCCCCATAGGTTCCCTAGGCAGTACTTTTTATGTGAGCAGATTGTCAGGCCTTTCTCCCAAAGAGCCACTGGTGAGTTCCAACTATGGAGCTTTTGGTTAGCAGCCAAGAACTTAACCACTGCTCCAACAGGGTTAAATTTCAGCTCCAAAAATTACTAGCTGTGTGAACTTGAGCTAGTTACTCAAAGTCTTTGTGCTTCCTTTCTACTTCTATAAAATGGAAAAATAGGTAGTTTTGAGGATAAATTGAGTTTATAGATTTAAAGTACTTAGAACAATGTGTGGCTCATTGAAATCACTGAATACAAGTTTACAAATAACCAGAAGTCAAAGTTTTAGTAAAGAACTCTAGACCAGGGGTGGAACCAAAATGGTAGAACAGTGAGATACTCCCTGTGGTCCCTCTTACAACAAAGACCTGAAAAAACTAGTGAATTGATTGTATATGACAATCTAAGAGCCCTGAACATCAAAGACAAAGTTGAACAGTTGGACTGAGTGGCACGGGGCAGGAGAGACAGGTCAGAAGCAGCAAAGAGGTGCCAGACCTGACCACTGGCACCCTGCAGGCTGGACCTTTTAGCCCATGAGGGCTGAGGCAAGCAATAGTGCTCAGATGTGCTTTGCCACGTTGGGAGAAACCAAGTGGCAGAGAGTCTGTACAAGCCTCTGGAGCCAGGGGGAAATGGCCCTGGATATGCAAAAGTTAAGTGCAAGTGTCTAACCTTACCTTCTGTAAGTGAGAAGTGCCTCTTTTCCCCTCATCTGTCTTCTCCCCACTCTGCTCCAGTACTTGTCTGGCTGTGTATGTGGTTGCCACACCCCCTAGGCCAGAAGTGGGACATGTCGTGCCAGACCCAGTCTCCTGGCTTTGGGGAGGGAACAAATAAACAAATGAACAAACAAATAAAGGAGGTCACCAGCTCCCCTAAGCTGGGACCTCAAGGCTAAACATGCCCGAACCAGCCATGAGGCTTTAAAAAATCACCATGCACCCTAAGCCAGGAACTCAGGGTAGGTACTGACCCTTTGACTCGGCACAAGCATAAGGGGTCCACAACTCAACTGTGAATGCCTTTCACCCCTGCCTAGACCTGTGTGGGTCCATTCAACAGTGTAGGCCCACATCAGCATACTACAACAGGCTATATACCTGAGGCCTATTCTCAACTGCAACAGCTAAAGGGGAGTGGCAGATCTGTGACATTTGACACCGCCCTGCCCATTAAGCAGGGTCATCACCCATCCACATCAGGAGCCTGAGGACTGGCGGCTTCACCCAATCCACCTAGCCACCCATGACAGGGATCCAAGAATAAGTGGTTACTCTCAATCCTTACATCCAACAGCACTGGGTGTCCAAAGTCTGGCTCCAAAACCCACACACTTATGCACATTGCACCTAGGCAGTCAGGGGCAGCCATCAGCCCCCTACCTTGCTCAGCACATAACCCCTTTCTGCTGCCAAATACCTGTGTCTGCTCCAATCACTCCTTTGTAGCTCTGCCCATCAAGGACTGTA
The DNA here is from genome assembly GCF_024166365.1 of Elephas maximus indicus. NCBI lineage: Eukaryota > Metazoa > Chordata > Mammalia > Proboscidea > Elephantidae > Elephas > Elephas maximus. Next base: position 84,188,347 of record NC_064831.1, on the reverse strand, counting down.
GGTGAGAGCTTGCACCACACACTCACCTGAGCTGAATCCATTTACAAGAAAAGTAAATGGATTCCTGGGCTTACATACCTAGTAGCAGCTCTAACCACCTAGTGACAGGACAGGAGAGTTTCAAAGATGCAAATAAAGTAGCTCACATGCCCAGCCTATTTGAGCTTATTAAAACAAAACAAACAAACAAAGAAGCTAGGACACAGTAAGCAAACATACAAAAAATAAACAGAATAACTTATTAATGGGTTAGAGACAACAGTCAATAGCAAATCACATAAACAGGCAGACGATGATGGCTCCAGCAAGCAACCAAAACAAAGAACCAGGAAACCTCCCAGAAGAAAATAAGATCTGGAAGTACCAGAGGTAGAATTCAAAAGATTAATATGCAGAGTTCTTCAAGAGATCAGGAAGAAGATCAGGCAAAACTCAAACCATGCCAAGAAACATACAAAGCAATAGAGGAATTTAGAAATGCTGTACAAGAGCAGAATGACAAATTTAACAGGCTGCTAAAATCAATAGAGACAGCAAGTAGAAATCCAAAATATTAACAATAAAATTTCTCCATTAAACAACTCAATAGAAAGTCATAAGAGCAGAATTGAGGCAGCAGAAGTCAGAATTAGTGAAATGGAAGATAAAACACTTGACACCAATTTCTGTGAGGAAAAATTGGATAAAGGAATTAAAAAAAAAATAGAAACCCTAAGAGTTACATGGGACTCTATCAAGAGGAATAACCTACAAGTGATTGGAGGACAAGAACCGGGGAAGGGGGGGATAACAGAAAATAGAGAGAGAACTGTTAGAAGATTTGTTGGCAGAAATCTTCCCTGATATCATGAAAGATGAGAAGGTGTCTATTCAAGAAGTAAATCAAAGCCGACATAGGTGGATCCCAAAAGAAAGCCACTGAGACATATTTTAATCAAACTTGCCAAAACCAAGGATAAAGAGAAAATTTTAAGAGCAGCTAGGGATAAACAAAAAGTGACCTACAAAAGACAGTCAATAAGACAGCTCTGAGTACTCAGCAGAAACCATGCAGGCAAGAAGGCAATGGAATGACATATATAAAGCATTGAAGGAAGAACAATTACCAGCCAAGAATCATATAACCAGCAACGTGTCTCTCAAATATGAAGGTGAAATTAGGACATTTCCAGATAAACAGAAGCTTAGGGAATTTGTAAAATCCAAACCAAAACTATAACAAACACTAAAGGGAGTCCTCCAGCTAGAAAATCAATATCAGATAACAACCCAAGACTAGAACACAAGACAGAACAACCAGATATCAACGCAGATAGGGAAGTCACAAAAATAAGTCCAAGCTAAAATACTGAAAATAGGGAAACAGAGGCATCAATGTGTAAAAGGTGACAATATTAAAACAAAAAAGAGGGTATAAATAGTGTAGTTATAGGACTTTCATATGAAGAGGAAGCTAAAGTGATATAAAGAAATAAAAGATTGGTTTAAACTTAGAAAAATAGAGATAAATTTTAAGAAAGCTAGCAAATCTACACATCAAAATAAAAAAGAAGAAAAACATAAACTCAGCAAATAAAAAATCAAGAACAATGAAAAGAAATGCTGAAAGAAATATGACTCAACACAAAAATTAAGTGGAACAAAGAAACTCAACACTGCAAAAAACAAAAACGAACAAAAGATGACAGCACTAAACTCATGAGCTTGGCTGCTAATCAAAAGGTCAGCAGTTCTAATCCACTAACTGCTCCTTGGAAACCCTGTGGGGTGGTTCTATTCTGTCCAATAGGGTTGCTATGAGTCAGAATTGACTCGACAGTAACAGTGAACCCATTCCTATCAATAATCACACTGAACATAAATGGACTAAATGCACCAATAAACAGAGAGTGGCAGCATGGGTTAAAAAAAAAAAAAACCCACAATCCATCTACGTGCTGCCTACAAGAGACACACCTTAGACTTAAAGACACAGACAAACTAAAACTCAAAGGATGGAAAAAATATATCAAGGAAGCAGTAATAAAAAAACAGCAGGAATGGCACTATTAATCTCTGACAAAATAGACATTAAAGCAAAATCCATCATCAAGAATAAGAAAGGACCCTATATAATGGTTAAAGGGTCAATACACCAGTAGGATATAACCATGATAAATATATATGCACTCAATGACAGGGCTCCAAAATACATAAAACAAACTCTAACAGCATTGAAAAGAGAAATAGACAGCTTCAAAATAGAAGTAGGAGACTTCATCACACTACTTTCAGTGAAGGACAGGACATCTAGAAAGTAGCTCAATAAAGACACTGAAGATCTAAATGCCACAATCAAAAACTTGATCTCAAAAATATATTCAGAACACTCCACCCAAATGCAGTCAAGTATACCTTCCTTTCCAAGGCACATGGAACATTCTCCAGAATAGACCACATTTTAGGCCACAAAGCAAGCCTTAACAGAATCCAAAACATCAAAATATTGCAAATCATCTTTTCTGACCATAAAGCCATAAAAGTAGAAATCAGCAACAGAAAAAGCACGGAAAAAGAAAATACATGGAAACTGAACAACACCTCGCTCTAAAGCTACTGGGTTATAGAAGAAATTAAGGACAGAATAAAGAAATTCATAGAATCAAATGGGAATGAAAACACATCCTACAAGAATCTTTGGGACACAGCAAAAGCAGTGCTCAGAAGTCAATTTATAGCAATAAATGCACACATCCAAAAAAGGGGGGGGGGCAAAATTAAAACATTAACCCTACAACTCAAAAAAATAGGGAGTTGCCAAAGAAGCCCTTGAGCACCAGAAGAAAGGAAATAATAATCATGAGAGCAGAAGTAAAAGAAATAGAGAATAGAAAAACAACTGAAGGAATCAACAAGACCAAATGCTGGTTCTTTGAAAAGATCAACAAAATCAATAAACCATTGACCAAACTGATAACAGAAAAACAGGAAAGGAAGCAACCTGAATAAGAAATGAGATGGGCCATATCACGACAGACCCAACTGAAATTAAGAGAATCATAATACAATACTACAAAAAATTGTACTCCAACAAATTTGAAAACCTAGAGAAAATGGACAAATTTCTAAAAACACATACCTACCTAAACTAACACAAACCAAGGTAGAAACTACTAAACAAACCTATAACAAAAGAAGAGATTAGAGATACATTAAAAATCTCCCAACAAAAAAAAAATTTCTGGCTTTGATGGCTTCACTGGAGAATTCTACCAAACTTTCCGAGAAGAGTTAACACTGGCACTACTAGAGGTATTTCAGAACATAAAAAAGGATGGAATACTCCCACACTCATTCTATGAAGCCAGTATAACCCTGATGCCAAAACCAGGTAAAAAAAAAAAAAAAAAAAAGAGACCACAAAAGAAGAAAATTACAGACCAATATCCCTCATGAACATAGATACAAAAATCCTCAACAAAATTCTAGCCACTAGAATTCAACAACATATCAAAAAAAAAAAAAAAATTCACCACGACCAAGTGGGATTCACACCAGGTATGCAGGGATGGTTTGGCACCAGAAAAACAATGAATGTAATCCATCATATAAATAAAACAGAAGATGAGAACTGCATGGTCTTGTCATTTGATGCAGAAAAGGCATTTGACAAATTCCAAAACCCATTCATGATAAAAACTCTCAGCAAAACAGGAATAGAAGGAAAATTCAACATAATAAAGGGCATTATAAAAAGCCAACAGCCAGCATCATCCTAAATGAAGAATCTGAAAGCATTCCCCTTGAGAATGGGAACCAGATGAGGAAGCTCTTTATCACCACTCTTATTTACATTGTGCTGGAGGTCCTAGTCAGAGCAATTAGGCAAGAAAAATAAATAGAGGGCATCCAAATTGGCAAGGAAGAAGGAAAGATAGCCCTGTTTGCAGATGATATGATATTTACACAGAAAACCTCAAAGAATCCACAGGAAAACTACTGGAACTAAAAGAAGATTTCAACAAAGTATCAGAACACAAGATAAACATACAAAAGTCATTTGGACCCTCCTACGCCAACAAAGAGAACTTCAAAGAGGAAATCGCCAAATCAATACCATTTACAATAGCCCCCAAGAAGATAAAATACTTAGGAATAAGTCTAACCGGAGACCTAAAAGGCTGACACAAAGAAAATTATAAGACACTACTGCAAGAAACCAAAAAAGATAAACATAAGTGGAAAAACATACCTTGCTCATGGGTAGGAAGACTCAACATTGTGAAAATATCAATTCTACCATTGTATCTACAGATACAATGCGATCCTGACCCAAATTTCAACCTTTTTTAATGAGATGGAGAAACAATCACCAACTTCATATAGAAGGGAAAGAGGCCCTAGATAAGTAAAGCATTACTGAAGAAGAAGAACAAAGTAGGAGGCCTCACACTGCCTGATTTTAGAACCTATTATACCACCACGGTAGTCAAAACAGCCTGGTACTGGTACAACGACAGATACATAAACCAGTGGAACAGAATTGAGAATCCAGGTGTAAATTCATCAACCTATGAGCAGCTGATATTTGACAAAGGCCCAAAGTCAGTTAAATGGGGAAAAGACAGTCTCTTTAACAGATGGTGCTGGTATAATTAAATATTCATCTGCAAAAAAATGAAACAAGACCAGTACTTCACACCTTGTAAAAAACTAACTCAAAATGCATCAAAGACCTAAATACAAAATCTAAAACGACGAAGATCATGGAAGAAAAAATAGGGACAATGCTAGGAGCCATAATACGTGTCATAAACAGAATACAAAACATAACTAACAATGCGCAAACAAAAAAAGAGAAACTAGGTATCTAGATATCCTAAAAATCAAACACTTATGCTCATCCAAAGACTTCACCAAAAGAGTAAAAAGACAACCTCCAGGCTGGGAAAGATTTTTTGACTACAACAAATCCAACCTGGATCTAATCTCTAAAATCTACAAGATACTGCAAAATCTCAACAACAAAAAGACAAATAACCCAATGAAAAAATGGGTAAAGGTATGAACAGGCACTTCACCAAAGAAGACATTCAGGTAACTAACAGATACATGAGGAAATGCTCACAATCATTAGCTGTTAGAGAAATGCAAATGAAAACTACAATGAGATATTATCTCACCCCAACAAGGCTAGGATTCATTAAAAAAATAATAATAATAAATGTTGGAGAGGTTGTGGAGAGACTAGAACACTTATACACTGCTGATGGGAATGTAAAATGGAATAATCACTTTGGAAATTGATTTGGCACTTCCTTAAAAAGTTAGAAATAGAAGTACCATACAATCCAGCAATCCCACTCCTTGGAATATATCCTAGAGAAATAAGAGCTGTCACACCAATAAGTACATGCAGAGCCATGTTCTTTGCAGCACCGTTCACAATAGCAAAAAGATGAAAACAACCTAGGTGTCCATTAACAGATGAATGGATCAACAATTTATGGTACATACACACAATGAAATACTATTCAATGATAAAGAACAATGATGAATTTGTGAAACATTTCACAACATGGATGAACCTGGAGGGCATTATGGACAGTGAAATTAGTCAAAAAGGACACATGTCATATAAGACCACTATTATAAGAAATCAAAAAATGTTGAAACAAAGAAGAAAATATTTTTTGATGGTTACAAGAGTGGAGTCAAAAAAAAAATTTTTTTTTTTTTTTTTTTTGAGTCAAAGGGAGAGGGGAATTCACTAATAGTAAACAAAAATCATCTTAGGTGAAGGGAAGGACACCACACAAAACAGGGGAAGTCAACACAACTGGAATAAACCAAAAATTAAGAAGTTCCCTGAACACAAACACACACTTTGAAGGACAGAGTAGCAGGATCTGAGGTCTGGGGACCATGGTTTCAGAGGACATCTAGGTCAATTAACATAACAAAGTTTATTAAGAATATGTTCTGCACTCCACTTTGGCGAGTGGCATCTGGGGTCTTAAAAGCTTGCAAGTGCCATCTAAGATGCATCAATTGGTCCCAAGCCACCTGGAGAAAAGAAGAGTGAAGAACACCAAAGACTCAAGGAAATTATGAGCCCAAGAGAAAGAAAGGGCCACATAAACCACAGACTCCATGAGCCTGAGACCAGAACTATATAGTGCCCAGCTACCACCGATGACTGCCCTGACAGGGAACAACACAGAGTCCCTGATGCAGTGAGAGAAAAGTGTGGAGCAGAGCTCAACCTCATGTAAAAAGACCAGACTTAATGGTCTAATGGAAACTGGAGGAACCCCCGAAACCATGGCCCCTCGACGTCCTGTTAACCCAGAACTAAACTCATTCCTGAAGCCGACTCTTCAGACAAAGATTAGACTAGACCATAAAACATAACACATGTGAAGAGTGTACTTCTTAGTGCAAGAAGATACACAAATCCAAATAGGCGGCTCCTGTCTGGAGGCTGGATGAGAAGGCGGGAAAGGACAGTACCTAGTTGGAAGGACACAGGAAACCCAGGGTGGAAAGGGGGTGTGTGCTGTCACGTTCTGAGGATCATAACTACTGTCACATAACAATATGTGTATGAGAAATTAATTGAGCTGTGAACTTTCACTTTTTAATGTACGATAAAAGAAAAAAGAACTGTAGACCAGGACTTCCTTCTACGTCACACTCTTTTTGCATTTCTGCTATAACCTCTACTTGATCATTAAGTATTAGTTTTAAGTGCTAATTAATTTTAAACATTTGTTAATATTTACATTAATGATAAATATGTTAATAACATTTTATACATAATATTTTTTATTTTCATAGGAAAGCTTTTCTGTAGTTTGTGTGTATGTGTGTGTGTGTGTGTGTGTGTGTGCTTGCATCCTTTATCAGGCCTTGCTATCATTTAAATGCTTATTTTATAAGAAATATCTGGATGTTTTCCTTCTTTGTCTATGGTATAAAGCAAAAAATCAAGCCTGTTGACATCGAGTCAATTCCAATTCATAGCGACCGTAAAGGATAGAGTAGGATTGTCCCCTAGGGTTTCCAAGGAGCAGCTGGTGGATTCGAACTGCCGACCTTTTGATTAGCAGACATTTAGCCACTGCACCAACAGGGCTCCTGTCAATGGTGTGGAACAGTTTGAATAGCACTATGGTATCCACTCTTTTTCCTACGGTAATTTTTGACAATCTGTATCTGTTTCATCTATGGGAATTGGACTTCTTATGTATTATAGCCCTTCTGGAATAAGTTGTCTTGGTACTAATAAATTATTAAGAGATAATTAATAAATTTCCAGGTTTGATACAGGTGTATGTTTTCTCATAGTATTCAATAGTTTTATGCAATTATAGTGACATAGTGCTGTCTGTATGTTTGTTACTTAAAACTTATTGTGATTTACCTGGTGACTTAATACATAGTCAATCTTTGTATATGATCTAGCAACAAGGTATACTCATTCTCATTGTACAAAGTCTGATAGGTATCAAATTAGTTCTACTTTTAAAATTATGTTATTTAGATATTTCATACTCTTGAACTGTCACAGGATGACAACAGTGAATGCAAGTATCTTACTAAGTTTTCTCCACTACATTGTTGTTGTTAGGTGCCATTGAGTCAGCTCCAATTCACAGTGACCCTATGTACAACAGAATGAAACGCTGTCATCCTCATGATCGTTGTTATGCTTGAACGTGTTGGTGCATCCATTGTATCAATCCATCTCATTGAGGGTCTTGCTCTTTTTACTGACCCTCTACTTTACCAAGCATGATGTCCTTCTCCAGGGACTGATCCCTCTTGATAACATGTCCAAAGTATGTGAGACATACTCTCGCCATCCTTACTTCTAAGGAGCATTCTGGTTGTACTTCTTCCAAGACAGATTTGTTCGTTCTTTGGCAGTCCATGGTATATTCAGTAGTATTCTTCTTAACACAAAATTCAAAGGCATCAATTTTTCTTCAGTCTTCTTTATTCATCGTCCAACTTTCACACGCATATGATGCTATTGAAAACACCATGGCTTCGGTCAGGTACACTTTAGTCTTGAAAATGACATCTTTGCTTTTTAATACTTTAAAGAGGTCTTCTGCAGCAGATTTGCCCAAGGCAATACATGGTTTGATTTCTTCACTGCTGCTTCCACGGGTGTTGATTGTGGATCCGAGAAGAATGAAATCCTTGAATACTTCAGTCTTTTCTCGGTTTATCATGATGTTGCTTATTGGTCCAGTTGTGAAGATTTTTGTTTTCTTTATGTGGAGGTGCAATTCATACTGAAGACTGTGGTCTTCAATTTTCATCAATAAGTGCTTCAAATTCTCTTCACTTCCAGCAAGCAAGGTTGTGTCATCTGCATACCTCGGGTTGTTAATGAGTCTTCCTCCAATCCTGATGCCCCGTTCTTCTTCATATAGTCCAGCTTCTCAGATTATTTGTTCAGCATACAGATTGAATAGGTATGGTGAAAGGGTACGGCCCTGGCACTTTTCCTGACTTAAAACCACAGAGTATCCCCTTGTTCTGCTCGAACAACTGCCTCTTGATCTAAGTACAGGTTCCTCATGAGCTCAATTAAGTGGTCTGGAATTCCCATTCTTTGAAATGTTATCCATGTTTATTATGATCCACACAGTCCAATGCCTTTGCGTAGTCAATAACATAGGTAAATTTCTTTCTGGTGTTCTCTGCTTTTGGCCAGGATCCATCTGATATCAGCTATGATATTCCTGGTTCCATGTCCTCTTCTGAATCCGGTTTGAATTTCTTGAAATCCTACAAGGAAAGCCAGTTAATATCACTATTATTCAAATGTATTCACCAACCACTTAAGATGAAGAAATTGAAGATTTTTACCAACTTCTGCAGTCTGAAATTGATTGAACATGCACTCAGGATGCATTGGTAATTACTGATAAGTGGAATGCAAAAGTTGGAAACAAAGAAGAAGGATTTGTAATTGGAAAATATAGCCTTAGTGATGGAAACGATGCTGGAGATGGCATGACAGAATTTAGCAAGACCAATGACTTCTTCATTGCAAGTACCTTTTTTCACCAACATAAATGGTGACTATACATGTGGATCTCGCCAGATGGAATACACAGGAATCCATTACCTTAGATAGGAATTTAGAAGTAAATTAGGAGTCCCTGGGTGGCACAAATGCTTAAGTACTTAGTTACTAACAAAAAGGCTGACGGTTTGAACCCACCCAGAGGCACTTCAAAAGAAAGGCTTGGCAATCTGCTTCTGAAATGTGAACAGCCATGAAAACCCTACGGAGCACAGTTCTATGCTGAAACACGTGAGGTCACCATGAGTTGGAGTCAACTTGATGGCAACTGGTATGAGCAAAGGTAAATTGGTTCTCTCACTTCCATCACCAAATTTTAAATCAATATCGTATTTCTTTATGTTTAGTTTGTATACCTAAATATACCTCTATTACATGTTCTATCAGCTTTAAATAATTTCTGGCCAATTATTGTTGATGAAGGTATCAGTGAACTTCCTCTCTTACCTTCTTTTTCCTTTCCGTTCCCAATTTGTGTTGTTGGGTCATTTCTTCATTGTCAGGGCATGTGCCATGAGCATTCTTTTCTTTCACTCTCTCCCCCACCTCTGTTTTAGTCTTACTTCTTCTTTCAAATGTATTGAATGTATTGACCACTTCCAATTCCTTTGTTATCAGCTCCTCAGTCATTTCTTAGTTCACAGAATTTCATTTTCTATTAGTTTCTTCAAGAAGGGCTCATGGCAAAAATAGTTCTTGAGATTATCCATGTTCAAAACTGTGAACTTTATACTTAAAGAAAGTTTAGCTGGATAGCAAATCCTTGGCTTCGACTTTCTTTCCTTGAGGATCTTATAGGTATTCCTCCTGCATTTCTGTGAATGAATTTTCCTTTAGATAAATCTGAAATCAGCTTGATTTTCTTCCATTTGTAAGTGACTTGACATTTTTTCTCATGCGCCAAAGGAATCGTTCATCTGCTTAGAAGACCAACAACCTAACTTGGTGTGTTTCAGTGTTACACGGTCTGTCCTGAGAATATATATGTTTATGTCGTTTCTATGTCAGGAAGCATTTACTTACTTTATTCATTTCATAATTTGGCTTTTTCTTCAGGACTTAAATGACATACATGTTAGATATTCTTTGCCCACATTCCGTAGTCTGTTATTTTATTTTACAACTTTTAATCTTTTCATTCCTATTTTGTTAAGTTTGCTTTCTCAGTTCTGTCATCTGTATCTTTATTGTAACTTCCTCTGTGTTTATCTTATTTTGTATGCCTTTCAACTTTGTGTTGATTTCTATAATGGTTTTACTTTATCCGTTTATTTCTTTCCTGAAATTTTTCAGTTTACATTTCATAGCCCCCTTCTAATCTTACCATCTCTTCCCTGATTTCTTGCATTTTCGCTTCATGGTCTTCCTTACAGAGGTAATTATTCTTTAAGATTTTAAAATTTATATCAAACTTATGTGGTCACAATTTGTATCTATTCCATGGCAAATTTGTGTGTGTGTGTTTAATCTGTCATTAATGTCTCTCTTTTCTATTTGGTTTCCTTTTAAATCTTTGCATCACTGCTTTGTTAGCTCCTTTTGATTATCCATCACTGAATTAGTTTTTGTGTGTGTGCGTGAGATGGGTTACTTTCAAGAGTTTCTTATAGGAAGGAGGCCAAACACTGTTCTAGTGTAGCTGTTTTTCATAATATAAAGGCTTTCTTCTTTGAACTGTGAAATTGAAGCAAGTATGGTTGATCTATATGACAGTTACCTGGACAACTGACTGGAAGAGATATATATTTGGGCCTACGCCAAAGGCGATCAAACGGAATGTGGAAATTGTCAAACAATATCATCAAAATCACATGCTAGCAAAATTTTGCTGAACATAATTAAAAAATGACCGTAGCCATACATCGGGAGGGAACTGACAGAAGTTCAAGCTGGTTTCGGAAGAGGATTTGGAACGAGAGATATCATTGCTCACGTCAGATGAATCCAGGCTGAAAGCAAAGAATACCAGAAAGATGTTTACTTGTGTTTTATCAACTACATGAAAGGATTCAACTATGTGGATCATGACAAATATGGATAACAATACAAAGAATGGGAATTCCAGAACACCTAACTGTGTTCATGCGTGACCTGTACATTGAGAGACAATTTTTCAAACAGAACAAGGGGATGCTGCATGGTTTAAAATTGGAAACGGTTTGTGTCAGGGTTGTATGCTTTCACCTTACTTATTCAATCTGTCTGCTGAACAAGGAATCTGAGAAGCTAAACTATATAAAGAATGAAACATCAAGATGGGAGGAAGATTCACTAACAACCTTATGATATGCAGATGAAACAACCTTGCTGGCCCAAAATGAAGATGTTTGAAGCACTTACTGATGAAGATAAAAAACGACAGTCTTCTGGATGGATTCACTTCAATATAAAGAAAACAATAATCACCACAACTGGGCCGATAAATAACATCATGATAAATAGTGAAGAAATAGAAGTTGTTAAGGAGTTCCTTCTACTTATATCAACACTCAACACCCTTGGAGGCAGCAGTCAAGAAAACAATGTATTGCATTGGACAAATCTTTTGCAAAAGACCTCTTTAAAATTTTAAAAAGTAAAGATGTCACTTTGATGACTAAGGTGTGCCTGACCCAAGTCATGGTCTTTTCAGTAGCCTCACAGGCATGTGAAAACTGGTCAATGAAAAAGGAAGATCAAAGAAGCAACGACACATTTGCATTGTGGTGTTGGTGAAGAATATTAAATATACCATGGGCTGCCAGAAGGGCTAACAAATCTGTCTTGGGGGAAGAATAGTAGTAATGCTTCATAGATTCAAGGATGGTGAGGCTTTGTCTTGCTTACTTTGGACACATCATGGGAAAAGACCAATCACTAGAAAGGCGCATTCATTATATTTGGTAAAGGAGAGAGTTGGCAGAAAAGAAGAAAATCCTCAATGAGATGAATTGACACAATAGCTGCAACGAGGGGCTCAAACATACCAACAATTGTGAGTACGGTGCAGGACCAGACGATAATCCAATTTGTTACACATAAGGTCTCTATTAGTTGGAGCCAACTCTACAGCAACTAACTGAAACATGTTCTTTGAGTAGCCCTGCCTCCGTGCCTTCTTTAAGGAAAACTGATTCCATGAAGGCTTTTGCGCTAGCCCTATTCGCCCCGTTCCTACACGCAATATTGCAGACAAGGGAGGCAAGTCCTGCCCCTCAGGGTTTGGCCCTTCCTTCATGGGATATATGTTTATACGTATGCCACCTTCTGAGATCCAGCATGGCCAGTGTCTTACCATTAAGATCTCTCTCTTCACTTCTTCCTTCTACTGTGCTGGTATGGCTTCTGCTCAACGTTTGCTGCTTACAAGTATTTTCAAGTCTAGGAATATATTTCTTTCCTAGTTTCACTGAAGAAAGTTGTCCTTTCTTTTTTTTTTTTGGTATGGCTTTTTTTCTGTTTTTTCAGATTAAGTCTAAGAGCAGATGGGAAAAGTTCTGATTGAACAGCCATGTTCATATTGGAAGACCTTTAAGCTTCTTGTAACCGAGGATTCTAATAAGAGTCTATTGACTAGGAAAGAGCTGTTATTCTGTAAATGTTCAAGGAGTAGCTGAATATGGCTGAAAGCGTTAGTGTACATTGAAAAATTACTAAACTAACACATACAATGTTCGTTACAGCTACAATTTATGAAATTTTCCTTAATTCCTCTGAACACTAACACTTCATGGAAGTATATTTGAATGTAAAAAATTATGGAATCCTGAGTGAGCCTCCATTTGTAAAATCCTCTCCTAAATTTCTTAGATGAATGTATAAATACACTCTTTTCTAGAAGCATCAAATACTCTCTTTTTTCATTCTGTAATTTTGTTGAGACAAAAGAAGACCCCTACTTTCAACCAAAATAATCAGAAATGTTATTAGTTTAGCAATTAGATACTGAAACACAAATCTTTCAAAGAAAAATGACTTTGCAAGATCCAACTGTATATATGGTGGCTTAATATTTATTTCTTGGCACTATGTTCTTTCAGTAAGAATATGTGTTGGAAGACTTAGTACAAATAGATTATTGCTTGACATGCTATACTTCATCATGCTGCTAATTAGCACAAATACTCACTCCAAGAAGTGAGATCATTACTTTCTCTTAGTAGTAACTGAGAGGTTCTTTGTGATGGAGAAAAAGCCCAGGTGTTTGGCTTCAAATAGAAATTACCACCCAGGTGTCTATCCTAATAACCACAAAATACTTTGGCTAAAAACACAAGAAAGAGAGAGGGAACTACCTCAATATGGCTACTTTTAATGACAATATTCACAAATAGTTATTAGTGAGTAAATTAGTTATTTAATATTATGTAAAAAATTATCCAAAAACTTAGCAGCTTAAAATAACAAATTTTATTAGCTCACGTGGTGTTTGAAGGTCAGGAATCTGGAAATAGCTGGGGGTTCTGGATCTGAGTCTCCTGTGAGGTTTTAGTCAAACTGTCAGTTGGGGCCACAGTTACCTGAAGGCTTGGCTGACACTGGAGGTTGTGGATCCAAGCTCACTCACCTCAGTGTTGGCAGGATACCTCAGTTCCTCACTATGGGGGCCCCTCATAGGGCTACTCACAACGTGGCAACTGGTTTCCATCAGAGCGAGTGATGAGAGAGAGACCAAGATGGAAACTGTAGTGTCTTTTATAACCTAATAGGTCTCTGGGTGGTGGAAATGGCTTGTGTCCCTGGATAGCACAAATAGTTAACCACTCAACTACAAGCTGAAAGGTTGGCTGTTCGGACCCACCCAGAGGCACCTTGGAAGACAGGCCTGGAGTAGTTCTTCTCTGCACACATGTAGTCACCATGGATCAGAATCAACTGGAAGCAAGTAACAACAGTAACAACTAACCGAAAGGTGATGGTTCAAATTCACCCAGTGGTGCTACAAAGAAAGTCCTGGCAATCTGCTTTTGTAAAGATTCCAAAACCAATACCAAACCCACTGCTATTGAGTCAATTCTGACTCATAGCGACTCTATAGTACAGAGTAGAACTGCCCCATAGGATTTCCAAGGCTGTAAATCTTTACAGAAGTGGACTGCCACATCTCCCTCCCACGGAGTAGCTGTTGTGTTCAAACAGCTGACCTTTTGGTTAGTAGCTGAGTTCTTTAACTACTGGGCCACTAGGGCTCCTCCGTAAAGACTACAGCCAAGAAAACCCTATGGAGCAGTTCTACTCTGTAGCACCTAGGGTCAACGTGAGTCAGAATCAAGTTGGCAGCAAGAGCTTTGTTTTTTTTAATAAAATACCAATACTTCCGCCATACTCTATTGGTCACATAGAACAACTCTAACACAAGGTGGGAAAAGTCTACACAAGAATGTGAATACCAGGAGATGAGGATCATTGGGGGACACCCTGGAGTCTGGTTACCACAGGTACTAAACTTGTTTAGGAGAGTACACCAGACATAGGGGATACACATAGGAATAGGATCATTTATTCATTCCTTCAGTTAGTCAGTCTCATGATTAATAGAACATGTTTTCAACATGTCCTATGTACCAGGCTCTGTGTTACACACACACACAAAACCCTTTGCCATCAAGTCGATTCCTACTCCGAACAATCCTATAGGACAGAGTAGAACTGTGCCACTGGGTTTCCAAGGAGTGGCTGGTGGATTTGGACTGCTGATCTTTTGGTTAGCAACCGAGCTCTTAACCTCATCAGGGCTCTCTGTTATACACTTGGGATTATAAAATAAATAAGCATGACTTCATATTGACATTCTTGTAAAAGAGATAAATATGTAAATAAATAATTATTTTCCACTCTAGGATAAAAGAGCCTTGATCCAAGTACTATACGGGTATTGTGGAGAGAAAGATTAGTTTTCCTCAGAAAATGGGTATCAAAGTTGAGCTACTGCTAGTCAAGTTGGCCTTCAAAGCCAAGAGCAGTTGAGTAGGACAGAAGTGACTGGCATTTTAGAAGAAATTGTATGCGTGTGAAAGATTGCGTTTTCCAAAGATGGGTAAAATGGTAGGATGGGTGCAATATACTATTCTACAATGTGAGTTTGCCATTTCTTCATCAAGAGGTAGAGCCTATTTCTCCACCCTCATTGAAATTGAGTGGACCTGGTACTGCTTTCCCCAATAGAATATGGCAGAAGTGTTGCCATGCCACTTTCTGTCATGGTCCTTGACTACCTTGACAGTTTCTACTCCTTGCCTCTTGGAATACAGCCCCCATATAAAAAGTGAAACTTTCCTTTGATCACCATGCTGTGGCAAGTGGAGTCAAGTGGAGAAACTCTGAATACTGAGGAGCCACACGAAGAGGGAAAGAAGCCAAGGAGTTTTGAGGTGTCAGACATGTGAACGAAGAAACCATGTTGGAAGAAGATTCTTCTGCAACAGCTGATGCACTGTAGACCAGGAATGACCACCCAGTCAAAACATTCCTGTATCTTTGCCCATCAAAATCATCAGAAAAATAAAAATGGTTGTTTTTAGCCACTGAGTTTTGAGTAGTCAGCTGTGCTGCGCAAGATGACTGAATTAATGTGTATATTGCTTTATGTATTCAGCAAGCCATCTGATGAAGCTAGCTGCTAAATTGCAGAGTACGGCAGAAGAATATGAATCTGGTACAGAAGAATCCAAGGTATAAAATGTCTGGTGTGCCCTGCTAAATGCTGTTCAGGAAATTGTGGACTTTCTCAATTCTTCTAAATAGTGAAGTGACATGATTAGGTTTATGATTAGAGACAGCAAAGTGGAAGATGAACAGCAGAGGGGAGAGCTAAGGGAAAGCTGAAATATTCGTATTTTCTCTTGAACTATAACAATGATGAAGGCTGAACTGTGGAAGTGTCACAGTATGGAGAAGAGTGGACACACCCGGGAACATTTAATGATTAGAACTACAACTCTTTGGTTGGAAGAAAGGAGTTAGATGGTAACGTTATAGATGACTCCAGAGTGACTTGAATTACTTAAGACAGCAAACTCAAGACAAAGACCAGGTATGGTAGAGCAGAAGGTGGCACTTGTTTGGTTTTATATGCATTGAATTTTGAGTGCCTATGGGATTTTTAGGAAACGCTGGTGACATAGTGGTTAAATGCTTAGGAAACACTGGTGGCATAGTGGTTAAATGCTAGGGCTGCTAACCAAAAGATTGGCAGTTCAAATCCACCAGGTGCTCCTTGAAAACTCTGTGGGGCAGTTCTACTCTGTCCTATAGGGTTGCTATGATTTGGAATGGACTCAGTGGTAGTGGGATGGGATTTTTAATGATTGCAGTCAGGTCCTGGAAAAGCAATTGCACTGTACTTTCACTCTACCATAATTCTCACCTTTCCCTCCCATTCCTAATTATCTTTAATAGAGGCCACCAATCCAAGAGATGTTGGTTGCTACTGAGCTCTCACTAATAGCTCCACACAGATTCTCATATTGTAATGGTCCTAACATCCCACAAGCCCATGTTCCCCCCCTCCTTTTTTTTTTTTTTTTTTTATTATCTCTAATTACAGGCATAAGATCCAGGTAATGACTGGGTTATATTTTCTGCTAGACAAATTATGTACATAATTATAGGCACATGTTCACTGCGATATTGAAGCATCTGATGCTTCTATAGAGAAGATAATTGTCAACCTTTGCACTGTAATTAAGTCTAAATGGAAATCCTAGTCATTTTCCAAATGAGCAAACAGTAAGCCAGGGTTGATTGGCTGCATCATGGCAGCAGATGAAATGGATTTGCTGCCCAGGTTAATTAGTCATCTATGAATGTCACAACCCTCATATTAGATCTAAGTAGTAGAGCTAATTAGCAGTGCATTGTTGAAAATCTGCATAAATTTTACCTAGCTTATTTTGGAATTCTAGCTTCTCACAGTCCTCTCTCTCTCTTTTAATCTCTGAATCTTTCTTCTCATAGTGATTCATAACAAATAATTTGATTTTTCTACCCATTAATTCCAACACAGACATGAGAGAGTGGAAGAAGCAAGGGCTTAGAGCGAGAGCGATCCAAGTTCAAATCCCACCCTACTATATTTCTACGATGAAAATTTGGACTATTAAAACTTCTCTCAATTATAATAATTCATCTATAAAAGTTATTTGATAATACTCTGCCTCCTGATTTATTACAAAAATTCAAGTCTGAAGTATCTAGCACAGTGCTTTCACAGAGGAGTTGCAAACATATGCTGGTTTCTTTCTCTGTTCTACTTCTGTAGCTAACAGGATAACTAGTATACCCATCTTCTTCATCTCTGATTAATATAATTATATTCTGGGCAGTGCTTGGCCTCTTTTGCAAATGTTCTCCATTCTTAAGTACAAACTCGACATAAGTAATGTCTCTCCCTTATCTAGGTGTCCTACAGTGTTCAGGGCTAATGTACATTTTCTTGAACTGAAAAAACCTGATCAGTACATAACTAACACTTTCGAAAGTCTCCTAAGTTCTCCCCATTGGTTTAAAGACAACAAAAATAAAAACAGGACAAGTACTAGGTGTCTATTTGGTCAAAGAGTATTTAAGTACATATACCTGGAACTGTGTTGTCGGTTCACGCTTGAATCAAACACCACTCAGCAAAACTGAAGAAAAAGGCCCCTGTTTATCATTAGGAGTTTTCGGTCCCAAAAGCAAAAACTGTAGAGAACTCGTTCTCTCCTTTTGTTAGTTGCTGTTGAGCTGGCTTCAACTCATGGCAGCCCATGTATAACAGAACCAAATGTTGCCTGGTCCTGCATCATCTTCACAGTTGTTTGTATGCTCAAGTCCATTGTTGTAGCCACTGTGTATTTTTAATGCTTTCCCACCTAGGGGCTCATCTTTCACCTTCCAACACTATATCAGACAATATTTTGTTGTGATCTATAGGGTTTTCATTGGCTGTTTCTCTGAAGTAGATTATCGGGACTTCCTTCCTAGTCTGCCTTGGTCTGGAAGCTCCACTGAATCCTATCCACTGTGGGTGACCTTGCTGGTGTTTGTACTATCGGTGACATAGCTTTCAGCGTCATAACAACACGTAAGCTACCACAGTATGACAAACTTACAGACAGATGGTGGCTCTAGGACTCACAAATTACATTTCTTCTCCGGATTCCATGGCTCAGTCAGTGACATCACCATTCATCCAGTCTCCGTGGGTAGACTCCCTGAGTCATCCTTGTCTCGTTTCTCTCCCTCTCACCAGCATAGCTTAACAGTTATCAAATCTGTTGATTTTCCAAGGGACGCTCTACCAAATCCCTGAGTGCTGCAAATGGTTAAGCATTGATTACTAGACAAAAAATCAGCTATTCAGGTCCACCCAAAGGCACCTCAGAAGACAGGCCTAGTGATCTGCTTCCAAAAGGTCACACACTTGAAAACTCTACAGAACACAGTTCTACTCTGCACACATTGGGTCAGAATCCACTTGGTGACAACAGCTCTTCCAAATCTATTTTTTCCTGTCGAATCCCACTGCCTTTGTCTGAATTTAGTGGAACCCTGGTGGCACAGTGTTAAGAGCTACAGCAAGTTATGGCTGCAAACCCAAACATCAGTAGTTCAAATCCACCAGCTGCTCCTTGGAAACCCTATAGAGCAGTTCTACTCTATTCTGTAGGGTCACTATGAGTCAGAGCCAACTTGAAGGCAAAGGGCTTGGGTGTTTTTTTTTTTGGTTTACCGCCACCCACCACTACCATAACCACTCAACTTGTTTACTTGCCTATCATCTCTTACCCCTCTTATCTATCCTTTGCTTTGTTATCAGAGTTATTCTTCTAAAACCCATTTGATAATATCAGCAGTGCATACAAGCAACTCTTACAGATGACTGCCCTCACAATCTCTCCAAAGCTGTCTAGGCCAAAGTCAATCACGCCTCCTTCCTATATTCCAACCACACTGGTTGTTGCCTCATTCTTTGAGCTTTTCTAAATTTTCTAAAATTTCCATAATTTAAAATTTCTATATTTATAGAAGTATAACCTCTATATTTCTATAATACGTATTAGTTCAGAAACAAAAAATAATGTTAAAAACAAATTGGTAAAAGAGATTTTGATGTCGTTTGTTGGATCCATCAGCTATATTGACATTCAAGGCCTGGCCAGGCATTTCTTTTTTAATAAAGATCGACTACCATTGTCCCTTTAATTCTGACCTCATTATAAAAGCCTTAATAGAAAGGGACAGGGGCATGCCATTCCAGCTTATTGTCTGAAGGGTAATAGGGACTCAGACAAGTAAACAACAGAAAAAAGTATATCTTTTATCAAATGTGTTTGATAAAACACCTGGGCTGTTTTAGTTTTCTCCCCTCTGGTCTCCTTGTTCCTTGTGTCTTAAAAGAGCCCTCATACTGCTGCCTAGATCTGAAAGGTGAGATTCGCTAGTTACTCTGAAAGAATCTTACAGTGAAAAATTACATTCATGCCCACTCCTTAGAATTTACCACTAATGTTTATGTACTTGCCTTATCACATATCCATCTCTCTATCCACCCATCATTCCATCTTATTTTTGATGCATTTCCAAGTACTAAATTATAGACGTTGGTAGTCTTTCCCTTAAGTTCTTCAGCACGCATAGCATTAATGCTTTTTATGTGAATTTATGTACAAGGAAATGCTTAAGTCTTAACTTTGCATTTGCTGATTTTTACAAATGCATACCCTAGTAGAACCCAAGCCCCTATCAAGATGTAGAGCAGTAAAATTACTCTAGAAAGTTTCCCCATGACTCTTCCCAGTCAATGCTACCCCACCTCTTGAGAGGCAACAAGGTTTCTGATACTTTCCCATTAGTTTTGCTCACCCTAGAACTTGATGCAAACAGAATAACACAGTCTTTACTCTTTTGTGTAAGACCTTCATCATTCAGCATGATGTTTTTGAGGCCTGTCCACATTGGAGTATCAGTACATCCTTTCCTGTTGGAAGAACTAATAAATCCCAAAATTTCTGTGGTTTATAGAAATAGATTTTTTGCTTGTGTCACAATTCAACACGCATATTCCTGGCTCAAAGATAGGTTTCCTGGATGCAGTCAACTTGGTGACCTCGGGCTCTTTTCATCTGTGGTTTCACCTGTTCTTAAGGCCTTGGTACATCTGCATTTAGCAGCTGATGCAGACAGTGTGAAATCCTCAGCCTGCAATGCCACACATCACTTCTGCACACTTGCCATTGGTGAGGCTAGGTCACGTAGCCATATGTGTATACAAAGGGAGGGAGAGGAATGTAGACTTGAGCTGGAGAGCCTCCTTCATGTGAGTAGTCCGCACCATAGAAGAAGTGTACATTTTGGGTGAACAGCTAGCTAGCTCTGCCACAATGTCTACTTCCATCTCGTGACCTTCTCCTCACTCTACGTACTTTACTGGATGTCTCTATAAGAAGATAAAGAGCTCAACCCTACAAACCAATGAAAGAGTGTTCACAGATTTTTACCTCTTACACCTTGAGACCAATTCCTACCTATTCTATTGCAGTTACCTTACAAACTCACCTTGTCAATGACCCGTTGTCTTAATTATCTAGTGCTGCTCTAACAGAAATTCATTTTCTCACCGTTTAGGAGACTTGAAGTCTGAATTCAGGGCACCGGCTCTAGGGAAAAGCTTTTTCTTTCTGTTGGTTCTTGGGGACGGCCCTTGTCTCTTTTCAGCTTCTGTTCTTTGGTGACTATACCAAGGCCTTAGAAACAGGTGAAACCACAGATGAAAGGAGCCCAAGGTCACCAAGTTCACTGCATCCAGAAAATCTATCTTTGAACCAGGAATAGACATACTGAATTGTGACTCAAGCAAGAAATTTATTTCTATCATATTAAGCCACAGAAATTTTGGGATTTATTAGTTCTTCCAGCAGGAAGGATGTATCTCTCTTCCTCCAACTTTGCTTGCTCACTTCATCTGCTCTTTTATATCTCAAAAGAGATTGGTTTAAGACATACCCTACACTAATAATGCCTCATTAACATAACAAAGACAACCCATTCCCAAATGGGATAACAACCACAGGTATAAAAATCAAAACCAAAATCCATTGGATTTACAACACATATTTTTGGGGAACATGGTTCAATTCACAACACATGTCTATTGCTACTATGGGCTGCCAGGTTGTTGGGAAGCATGATTTCCAACCTTGCCTTTTTTGTTCTTTATTCAGATCTTGCTCATCTCCGCTAATCTCTTCAAATATTACCAACAAGAAATCATTTGCTTAGGTAAATTTCTGCCTGGTACCCAGGAGCCATTTTCAAGCAAAATTAGTGAAAATACAGAAATTCTTGGCTAGAAAGTGGAAAAATTCTTCAATCTTCCACTTAATTTTTTTTTTTTTTTTTTGCCAAGCCGTTGTTAGTAAGTCTCTTACACATGTAGTGAGGGATTACCTCTGTGCCTGGAATCTTGCGGGGGATTTTCACAAATATTATCTCAATGACTCTTCAGAAACATCACGAGATATGTGTTATTGTTGTGGTTCTAGGATATAGGACACTAGAGTCCAGAAGTTTTATGATGTTGTCAAGGATGCAGAATAAAAGAATGAATTTGGATTTGAATCAGATACTCTGCAGTCTTAGGAGCAGAAGGGATGATGAAGATAGTCTGATTCCTTCATCTCACACAGAAGGAAATGGAGGCATAGAGTACCTGAGTGCCTTATTACAGAGCTATAAATTGGCAGAGCCAAGCAGAGAGAAGCCAGGCTTCTAAATCTCCATCATGTTGCCCTATTATTATTTTTTTTACAAAAAAAATATTGTTATACAGGACACCAATGTTGACTACAGCGTTATTTACAATAGTCAAAAAGTGAAAACAACCCAAGTGTCCATCAATAGATGAATGAATAAACAAAATCTGGCAGGTACGTGAAACTGGATAATGCTCTGCCATAAAGAGAAAGAGTGCTCTGATACATGCCCCAGTGTGAATGAACCTTAAAAACATCATGTTGAGTGAATTGTCTGATACAAAAGGACCGATACGGTATGACTCCTCTTGTGTGAAATATCTCGAATAGGCACTTGCATAATGACAAAAAATTATTACTGGTTACCAGGTGCTGGAGGGAGGTATGAATGAGTGAAGGGGTACTGAATTCCTGTTTGGGGTCATGAAAACTTTTTCTAATGGATAGTGATGATGGTAAATGCAATTAATGCTACTGAATTGTATACTTAAAATGGTTAAAATAGTGATTTTTTTGTTATATATGTTTTACCATAATAAACTAAACTAGAAATGTATCATTATACATATAGCTGACTCAAGCACTCTACCTTAATTGATTCCTAGTTGACAGTTATAAGTAGGGCAGCCTTCATTTGTATGCCCCTATCAAAAGAGCCAAAATACTATCTTGAGTATATCTCACCTGAATATAGAGACCTAATGACTGAAGATCAGGAGGGTTATGAATTGACATAAAGGACATCATATCTGAAGGAAGCAAGAGGTCATTAAAAAACAGGAAACAAAGAAAAGACCAAAATGGATGTCAAAATGGACTCTGAAACTCACTCTTGAACATACAGTAGCTAAAGCAAACAGAAAAAATGATGACATAAAAGAGCCACACAGAAGATTTCAAAGGGTAGCTTGAGAAGACAAAGTATTGTAATGAAATGTGCAAAGACCTGAAGTTAAGACCAAAAGGGAAGGAACATGCTCAGCATTCCTCAAGCTGAAAGAACTGAAAAAAAAAAAAAAAAATGCAAGCCTTGAGTTGCAATAGTGAAGAATTCTACAGGGGAAATATTCAATGATGAAGGAAGCATCAAAAGAAGATGGAAGGATTCATTTTATCCCGGAAACTTCTTTGCTTTTGGTCCAGTCCAATTGAGCTGACCTTCCATGTATTGAGTGTTGTCTTTCCCTTCACCTAAAGCAGTTCTTATCTACTGATTAATCAATAAAAAACCCTCTCCCACCCTCCCTCCCTCCCCCCTTCGTAACCACAAAAGTATGTGTTCTTCTCAGGTTTATCATTTCTCAAGATTTTATAATAGTGGTCTTATACAATATTTGTCCTTTTGCCTCTGACTAATTTCGCTCAGCATAATGCCTTCCAGGTTCCTCCATGTTATGAAATGTTTCAGAGATTCGTCACTGTTCTTTATCGATGCGTAGTATTCCATTGTGTGAATATACCACAATTTATTTACCCATTCATCCGTTGATGGACACCTTGGTTGCTTCCAACTTTTTGCTATTGTAAACAGAGCTGCAATAAACATGGGTGTGCATATATCTGTTTGTATGAAGGCTCTTGTATCTCTAGGGTATATTCCCTGCAAAGAAGTTTCCGGGATAAAATGAATGCTTCAAAGCTCAGCGGAGCAAGCGCGGGGGTCTGGGGAACATGGTTTGCGGGGACTTCTCAGTCAATTGGCAAAATAATTCTATTATGAAATCATTCTGCATCCCACTTTGAAATGTGGCATCTGGGGTCTTAAATGCTAACAAGCGGCCATCTAAGATGCATCAATTGGTCTCAACCCACCTGGAGCAAAGGAAAATGAAGAACACCAAGGCCACACGACAACTAAGAGCCCAAGAGACAGAAAGGGCCACATGAACCAGAGACCTACATCATCCTGAGACCAGAAGAACTAGTTGGTGCCCGGTCACAATCGATGACTGCCCTGACAGGGAGCACAGCAGAGGACCCCTGAGGGAGCAGGAGATCAGTGGGATGCAGACCCCAAATTCTCATAAAAAGACCAAACTTAATGGTCTGACTGAGACTAGAGGAATCCCAGCGGCCATGCTCCCCAGACCTTCTGTTGGCCCAGGACAGGAACCATCCCCGAAGACAACTCATCAGACATGAAAGGGACTGGTCAGAGGGTGGGAGAGAGACGCTGATGAAGAGTGAGCTAATTATATCAGGTGGACACTTGAGATTGTGTTGGCAACTCTTGTCTGGAGGGGGGATGGGAGGATAGAGAGAGAGGGAAGCTGGCAAAATTGTCAAGAAAGGAGAGACTGAAAGGGCTGACTCAAGAGGGGGAGAGGAAGTGGGAGTAGGGAGTGAGATGTACGTAAACTTATATGTGACAGACGGATTGGATTTGTAAACGTTCACTTGAAGCTTAATAAAAGTTATAAAAAAAAAAAAAGAAGAAGATGGAAGGAATACACATAGTCACTCTACCAAAAAGAACTGGTCGGTGTTCAACCATTTCAGAGGGTAGCATATAATCAAGAACTGATGACACCAAAGGAAGAAGTCCAAGCTGCACTGAAGGCATTGGCAAAAAACAAGTCTCCAGGAGTTGATGGAATATCAATTAAGGTATTTCAACAAATGGATGCAGTGCTGGAAGCACTCATTTGTCTATGCCAAAAAATTTGGAAGACAGCCACCTGCCCAAACAACTGGAAGAGTTCCATGTTTGTGCCCATTCCAAAGAAAGCAGTGCAACAGAATGGAGGGATTATTGATCAATATCATTAATATAACACGCAGGTAAAATTTTGCTGAAGATCATTTAAAAGTGGCTGCAGCAGTACATCGATAGGGAACTGTCAGAAATTCAAGCCAGATCGAGAAGAGAACTTGGACAAGGGATATCATTGCTGATGTCAGATAAATCTTGGCTGAAAGCAGACAATACCAAAAAGATAATTACCTGAGTTTTATTGAGTATGCAAAAACATCCAATTGTGTGGATCATAACAAATTATGGATAAAACTGGGAAGAATAGGAATTTCAGAGCTCTTAACTGTGCTCATGTGGAACCTGTAGCTAGTCCAAGAGGTGTTCATTAGAACAGAACAAGGGGATACTGCGTGGTTTAAAGTCAGAAAAGGTGTGTGTCTGAGTTGTACCCCTTCGCTATATTTATTAGGTGTGCCGAGAAAATAATCTGAGAAGCTGGACTTTCTGAAGAAGAACAGGGCGTTAGGATAGGTAGGAAGACTCATTAACAACCTATGTTATGCAGATGACAAAACCTCGCTTACTGAAAGTAAGAGGATTTGAAGCCCTTGCTGATGATCAAAGATCAAAGACTACAGCCTTCAGTAGGGATTACACCTCAACATAAAGAAAACAAAAATTCTCAAAACTAGGTCATTAACCAGAATCATGATAAAGAGAGAAAAGATTGAAGTTGTCAAGGATTTCATTTTACTTGGATCTATAATCATTGGCCATGGCAGCAGCGGTAAAGAAATCAAAAGAAACATTGCATCGGGCAAATCTGCTGCAAAAGACCTCTTTAAAATGTTAAAAAGCAAAGATGTTTCTTTAAAGACTGACCCAAGCCATGGTGTTTTCAATTGCTTCATATGCATGCAAAAGCTGGACAATGAATAAGGAAGACGGAAGAAGAATTGACACCTTTGAATTATTATGGTGTTGGCAAAGAATTTTGAATATACTATTGACTGCCAGATATTAATGATATTGTATAATTTCTACATTTGGTTGGATCACCTTTCTTGGGAATAGGCATAAATATGGATCTCTTCCAATCTGTTGGCCAGGAAGCTGTCTTCCATATTTCTTGGCATAGATGAGTGAGCACCTCCCGCGCTGCATCTGTTTGTTGAAACATCTGCATTGATATTCCATCAATTCCTGGAGCTTGTTTTTTGCCAATGCCTTCAGAGCAGCTTGGACTTCTTCCTTCAGTACCATCGGTTCCTGATCATATGTCACCTCTTGAAATGTTTGAACATCGACTAATTCTTTTTGATATAATGACTCTGTGTATTCCTTCCATCTTCTTTTGATGCTTCCTGCATCATCTAGTATTTCTGCTAAAGATCATTCAAAAACAGCTGCGGCAGTGTATCGACAGGGAACTGCCAGAAATTCAGGCCAGTTTCAGAAGAGGACGTGCAACCAGGAATATCATTGCTGATATCAGATGGATCCTGGCTGAAAGCAGAGAATACCAGAAAGATGTTTACCTGTGTTTTATTGATTATGCAAAGGCATTCAACTGTATGGATCATAACAAACTATGGATAACACTGTGAAGAATGGGAATTCCAGAACACTTAATTGTGCTTATGAGGAACCTTTACATAGATCAAGAGGCAATTGTACAGACAGAACAAGCGGATACTGATTGGTTTAAAGTCAGGAAAGGTGTGTGTCAGGGTTGTATTCTTTCACCATACCTATTTAATCTGTATGCTGAACAAATAATCTGAGAAGCTGGACTATATGAAGAAGAACAGGGCATCAAGATTGGAGGAAGACTCATTAACAACCTGCGTTATGCAGATGACACAACCGTACTTGCTGAAAGTGAAGAGGGCTTTAAGCACTTACTAATGAAGATCAAAGACCACAGCCTTCAGTATGGATTACACCTCAACGTAAAGAAAACAAAAATCCTCACAACTGGACCAATGAGCAACATCATGATAAACGGAGAAAAGACTGAAGTTGTCAAGGATTTCCTTTTACTTGGATCCACTATCAACAGCCATGGAAGCAGTAGTCAAGAAATCAAAAGACGTGTTACACTGGGCAAATCTGCTGCAAAGGACCTCTTCAAAGTGTCGAAGAGCAAAGATGTCACCCTGAAGACTAAGGTGCACCTGACCCAAGCCATGGTATTTTCAATTGCATCATATGCATGTGAAAGCTGGACAATGAATAAGGAAGACCAAAGAAGAGTTGACGCCTTTGAATTGTGGTGTTGGCAAAGAATATTGAATATACCATGCACTGCCAAAAGAACAAACAAATCTGTCTTAGAAGAAGTACAACCAGAATGCTCCTTAGAAGCAAGGGTGGTGAGACTGCGTCTTACATACTTTGGACATGTTGTCAGGAAGGATCAGTCCCTGGAGAAGGACATCATGCTTGGCAGAGTACAGGGTCAGCAGAAAAGAGGAAGACCCTCAACGAGGTGGATTGACACAGTGGCTGCAACAATGAGCTCAAGCATAACAATGATTGTAACGATGGTGCGGGACCGGGCGGTGTTTCGTTCTGTTGTGCATAGGGTCGCTATGAGTTGGAACCAATTCGACGGCACCTAACAACAACAACAACATTGACTGCCAGGGAATTTTTTATGGGCTGCCAGAAGAACAAACAAATCTGCTTTGGAAGAACTACAGCCAGAAAGATCCTTGGAGGCAAGGATGGGGGGACTTTGTCGCACGTACTTTGTGCATGTTATCAGGAGGGACCAGTTCCTGGAGAAGGACATCATGCTTGGTAGACTGGAGGGTCATCGAAAAAAAGGAAGACCCTCAAAATGAGATGTATTGACACAGTGGCTGCAACAGTGGGCTCAGACATTGTAGCCATTTTGAGGATGGTACAGGACTGGGCTGTGTTTCCTTCTGTTGTATATGGGGTCGCTGTGAGTCAGAGTCGACTTGATGGCACCGAACAACAACATCACAATACTCTCAGCTTCCACCAGAATGCTCATGTTATGTCACCCAGCCACCTTTCTGATTGGTCAAACCATGGTTTGCCTTTGCTAGAAATGTCTACTTTTAAAAGCTCCCCAAAACCTATTTAGTGAAGAGAAAAGGACTTTGACAAAATGATTCCCTGGTTCAATGCTATGGATTCACTGTGTCTGATTTCACACTTGAGTAACTGAAAGTTTTTCCACTTCTTAAATCATGGGAATTCAAAATGGCTCAGGGGTTGTGGAAAACAGTGTATGTACTGTTTCCTCAAAAAACAAAAAATAGAACAACCCTACCCAGCAATTCCACTCCTAGGTATATACCCCAAAGACTTGAAAGCAGAGACTCAGAGACTTCTCCACCAATGTTCTGCAGCACTAGCTGCAATAGACAAAAGGTGGAAACAACCTAAATGACCATCGACAGATGAATGGATAGACAAAATATGGTACATACATACAATGGAATGGTACTCAGCCTGTAGGGAAAGTGAAGTACTGATGCATGGAGGGAGCTGAGTGAAATAAGTCAGTCACAAAAAGACAAATGTTGTATAACCTCACCTATATAAAAACACAAGAAGAGGCAATGTATAGAGAACAAAGTTCATTAGTGGTTACCAGGGACAGGAGGAAGGGGGAAAGAGGTGGATAATGGTGATAGAAATATCACATTAATTAAGAGCAGGGTTGCACAGCTGGTTATTGTAATTGCTGTCAATAAGTGATAGACATATAAGAAGTTGAATTGGCAGAAGTTTTGTCATAGATAAATTTACAACTAGGACAAAAAGAAAAAAAAATAAAGAGTAGCTGCTGAAGCTACTTTTGCACAACCAGTAACCTCATGGGATTAGTTTCTTGGTTTGGAGGTTTAGGGTAATGATTTCATGGGACATCCCAGTTAATTGGCCTAATAACACGTTTGGTGCTTCTAGTCTACTTCCTAGTTTGTTGCGTAGTGCCTGGGGTATTAAAAGCTTGCAAGCGGACATCCGAGGTACGGTTGGTCTCTATTCACCTTGAGGAAACAATGGAAGAAGGAGAGTCAGGAATAGGAGGGGAATATGGAATGTGCAGTTAATTGCCTCCGTGAACAACTGCCTACTTTGCTGTGAGAACAGAAGAACTGGATAGTGCCCGACTACCATTACTGAACGTTTTGATCAAAGGTTCCATAGAAGAATCCTGATCAGGAGGGAGAAAATGCAGAACAGAATTTCAGATTCTCATGGACTCCAGACTTCCTGGAGCCATGAAGGTTGGTGAACCCCTGAAACTATTGCCCTGAGATAATCTTTAAATCAGAAATATCCCCTGAAGTCTTAAAACCAAATGATAAAAAAAAATAGTTTAGCTTAATTAGTAAAAAATGTTTGCCTTGAGCATTGCGTTCTTTTAAGAACTATCTATATGGGATTAAATTGATGACAGCAACTGGAAAGATTAGACAGGGACCTTAGAGGGGTAGTGACTTTATGTTAATGGGGGAGGAACAACTCAGAAAACGAGGGTAAGAATGGCTGCACGACTCAGAGAATGTAATCAATGTCACTAAATGGTACCTGTAGAAACTGTTGAATTGGTGTATGTCTTGCTATATATATTCTCAACAACAAAATAAAAAGAAAAAGCCTCTCGTATTTCCTTACAAACTTCGCCTTTATTGTCTGAGCAGTAGGCTCAGTGTCAGCAACTCGGTCATATTTAACTATTATAAATATGTTTTTTCTACGTTACTGTCTTTTATTTACCATAATAAAGGGACTAAATCAGCATAGGTTAGGAACCACCTATGTACTGAAAATGAAATAGAAAAACATTCCTGCCAAGAAAATGAAATGTCTTTTGAAGGTAACATGTGATTTGCTTTTGTGCGCCCATAGTTGGGCCCCTTGTAAACGCCCTGCTAGGTTCACACATGGGGCCAGGTGTATCTAAGGGGGCAGCTCTAAACGGGGAAAAGAAATATATTTGATGGCTGAAGAACAATGAAGTAAATCTCGTGGGGCACACTCCAAGGCACTTCAAAGAGACAGCACTTTCAGGAAAGATACACAATTTGTGGGAAGCCACTAATTGCAACTTATATAAAGTGGCTTTAAATCCTTCCAGAGTAGCACCCTGCTTATTCAAAACAAGGCATTTAAAACCTGCAAAGCAGCCAAAAGCTGTTGCTTCGGGTGACTGGCATCCTGCTGTCCTGGGGGGAGAGCAGTTTTAAGGGCTTATATTGACAACTGGACTTCAGTGTCCTGTGGTGCTGGAGGAACCATTGGCCAATACTAAAATGTAAGACACTAAAAAAAGAAATTAATATGTAAAGGAAAGATAGAATGCTACTGTGTGCCTGAGGGTAATCTGATTTCAGACCACAGCTCTACGTTTATGGATTAAGCCCACAGTTGGAAGGCTCTGCGAGATGTGTTATATAAATAAATATAAAAATAAAAATAAATTTGAAACTCAGTTCCAAAGTCCTTACTACCCAAAACACTGTCTACTTCTGAAAAGTCAATTAAGAAATATTTTTAAATGAGACATATAACTACCATTTATCAAGAACATGTGATGTATCCGGCATTTAGTAGTATACTCCTCCCATGCAAGTCCCTGGGTGGTGCAAATGGTGCTCAGCTGCTAATGGAAAAGTTGGAGGTTCAGGTTTACCTCGAGGCACCTCAGAAGAAAGGCCTCGCGATCTACTTCTGAAAAATCAGTCACTAAAAACGCTAGAGAGCACAGTTCTACTCTGACACACATGGGGTTGCTACGAGTCAGGGTTGACTCTTTGGCAACTGGTTAGACGGTTTATGAAGCCCTCCACATTCAGGCCAAGTCTGACCCCCACTTTTTACCTTATAGCTGTCCTGGGCTTCTTCAAGTTTTTGGATCTTTATTCATGCTGTTCCTTCTAACCTCTCCGTACCCTCCCCAAAACTGTTTTTTTCAAGAACTCTACCCCCATCTTTTGGTACTCAACCAAAATGTATAGTAAAAGGTGAAGAGCTATAAGACAAAGATCACCTCTCTCAGCATTTGATCCTTTCCTTTCAATATGTATGATATGACAGTTTCCTTCCATGACCTGAGACTATGTAGATCTCATGCTTTTTATTCCTATAACACACTTCACATCTTCTTTTATAAGGCCAAGCACAATAGCGATTGCTTACGTGACCTTTCCCATTCCCTATGCCAGGAGCTCCAGAAAGCATCAAAGAACCTGATTGTCTTGGTCTCTTCTACATCTTAGTCCCTGGTTCAATTCCTGTAGGTGTTCAAAAGTATCTGTTGAATGAATGAATTGTTAGTGAATTCTTCCATCAGTCCTTTTAAGGTAGGCATTACTACTATCCTCGATCAACCCATGAGAACACTGAGGAAGATTAGCGATGCAACCTCTCCAAGATTCACAACGTGATAAATGATACAGCTGCCTTCCAAATCTACTTCTGTCTTACTCCAGAATATTTTAATTCCTATGCTACATTGCCTTATGTTTTTAAAAAAAGCTCAGAGTACATGAATTTAAGATATAAAGGGAAAAAAAGTACAAACCTCAATGCAAATAAACCTATGTAAAAGTTACATAAACAACTTATGGTTAGTGGGCGGCAATGGTTTTGGTGTGTTTAACTTGCCTATTCTGCTTTGGAGTCTCACGGGAATTAGCTTAGGAATCAGAAGTCCCTGAAGACACCTTATGACTGCCTAAAATGAAGTTGGGAGAGGGGATGAAGTGAAAGTAAGCTGTGTTTTCCTATTGAGCCCCGAGTTTGAAATCAGTGGAAGAGGCCTCACCAATCGAATCAGGACTGAAACAGACCACAAGGGAGAGAGAGATGTCACTCTGATAACCCACCTCTACTCTTTTTAGCTTGAGCTGTGACTGTTTCAATCAGAGGTAATAAAATTATAATCACATGGAAACACTTCAAAAGGTACAACATTCTTTGAAGACATAGTATTGGTGATTTCATCAGAATGGGGTATCAGGCTAACTTTTATGGATATGCAGAATGTCTGAGAAAAGCTGAAAACCTGTTGAATGATTTGGAGAAGGCAAACAAAGAAACCAAAAAACCCAGTTGTGGTTGAGTCATCTCCGACTCATGAGTGTCAGAGTGGAACTCCACGTGTGACAGAGTAGAACTGTGTTCCATAAGGTTTTCAACAGCTGATTTCTTGGAAGTAGATCTCCAGGTCTTTTTTCCAAGGTGACTGGGTGGACTGGAACTTCCAAACTTTTGGTTAACAGTCGAGCATGTTAATCATTCACACCACCCAGGAACGCCTTGGAGAAGGCAGACATTACAAATTTCCACACAAGAGTGCCGATGAGCAGATCACCTAGGCATGGTGCCTACAGCTGCATCGAGGGCAGCGTAGACTTTGTGGGGGAAGTTCATGGTACCCAGTGAGCAGTGATTCCCCTAGAAACTAAAAGCGAAGAAGCCATTGTGTTGTTGTCTGACATCTTACTCTGCTGTCAATCTTGTTAAAAAGACTCAGTAAGTCTTTCTTTGAAGCTCAACAATCAGCAAGTGGGGAAAAGTGCAGTTGCTCAAGAAGTCAGTTCCTCAGATTTCTAGATCAGAGCTTGAGTCAAATGAAATGAAAATTCCTTTAGGCACAAACCAGGCTCTCCATGACACTGCCAGCTTTGACTCATTTAAATGTGAACCCCTAATATAGTGTTACCCCAAGATATAGAAGATATGGCACAGCAGTGGGCTTGAGCAACTGGGAAAAATAGACTCCAAGGAGATTTGTTGAGCCAAAGATGAAAACGATAGAAGGGAAATGGGCAAGGCTGGAAGACTGGAATTAAGTCGCAGGAGGAGCATAAACTTCGTGGCCAGGAACTAATTTTATTCATTTATTAAATAAATGCACATGACGTATTTTTATAAGTCAGTTTTGGGAACCATGCTAAATTCTAGGAATCTGAAAAATAATTATGCAAGGTAATTAAGACATCGTTTCTCTCCTTGACAATCTCTTTATTTAGTAAAGGATCCAGATATGTGGATATTTACCTTAACATAGAGACATTCAAAGATGTCACTGGTGCCCAGCGCAGACAGAGCTACCAATCTGCAACCTGAAGCATTTCTAAAAGGAGTTATGCAAGCAAAGTGACCCCTGAGGAATATTATTCTGAATGTTAGTTATATAACACATTGGAATAGGCCCACTCTGAAGGGAGGAAAATGTCCAGAATGTTCTCCTAGCTGTCCAGGTTCCAGTGGGGTAAGGCTTGAAGAAATAACATTTGTCATGAGAAATCAACTTTATGAGCATGGAAGGAGAAATACGCTTTCCCATCCATTCCTTTGCAGGGCTCACCCTGTCTCATGGCTCCAGAAGCACCTAAGAGCCACATAGTTTTGGTTCTAATCGTTTACAAAAGCGCCCATTGCGTATATCTATATATACATATCCATCAATTCATCAGTCCATCCTCATTTGACAAATATTGATTAGCCGTTCATTAAGTTTCAGGAAATGCACCAAGAACTAACAGATAAAAAATGGGTAATATACAGACTCCTGATCAATAAAATGTCCCTGGGTGATGCAAGAGGATTGCACTCCACTACTAACCTAAAGGTTGGTGGTTCAAATCCACTGAGTAGTGCCCTGGAAGAAAGACCAGGCAATCTGCTTCCATAAACATCACAGCCAAGAAAACCCTGTGGAGCTCAGTTCAACTCTGTAACACATGGGGTCATCATGAGTTGCAATTGGCTCAAGGCAACATGTTTCTTTTTTTTTTTCCCCCTGATCAATAAGAACCGCTACTTGAATGCCTTTTTCACCTACCAAAAACCTTCGTCTAATTGACCAAACCCTGGTGCTGTCTAATCTCATTACCGTGGCATCAAATTGGAGGATAACATGAAATGAAAAGGGCCTGGCCTAGACAGTGGTCTCAGAACCACCTGGAGGACTTAGTGAAACAGAGTGCTGGAGCCCAGCCCAGAGCTTCTGATTCAGTAGGTCTGAGGAGGAGCTATAAAAGTAGCAATTCTTATTCGTTTTAGGGAGAAGTTGATGTTTCTGGTCTAGGAACCATATTTTGAGAACCTCTGGAGGCACAGGGAGTCCCTGGGTGACACAAAAGTTTAAGCACTTGACTACTAATCAAGATTGGTGGTTTAAACCCACCTTGTCTGGGAAGCCAAGCCTAGAGATCTGCTTCTGAAAGGTCGCAGCCTTGAATGCCCTATGGAGCACAGTTCTACCCTGCACACTGTGTGCTTGTTTGGGTTGGAGACAGACCAGTTCCCCATTCCTTTTCTGCCATTACTCTAACTCAGAGAAGCTGTCCTTACTTGTCAACACTGGTAACACCAAAGGTTAGATTCTATACAGTATAGCTTTCTGTATACTATGGAGACCATTTCCATAGGACTAAGTAGGACTATTAGGTGTTTTGGAACTTCTTTCCTACTGAAGGGTACTTGTTCATTAAATAGTAGCCGATGGGAAAACACAAACGGCCAGTAAGCACATGAAAAGATGACCAACATCATTAGTCATTAGAGAAATACAAAACAAAACCACAATGAGATACCACTTCACACCCACTAGGATGGCTAGAATCAAAAAAGTCAGCTGATAACCAGTGTTGCCAGGAAGTGGAAATATTGGAGCCCTCATACGCTACTAATGGGAATGAAAAATGGTGCAGGCGCCTTGGAAAACATTCTGGCAGTTCCTCAAACAATTAAACACAGAGTTACCATACGACTCAGCAATTCTACTGCGGGGTATAGACCCAAAAGAAATAAAAACATACGTCGAAAAAAAAAAACTTTTACACAAATGCTCATAGAAGCATTATTCATACTAACTAAAATAGCCAGTGGAGGAATGGATAAACAAAATGTAGTATATGCATACAGTGGAATGCCATTTGGCCCTTAAAAGTGAATGCTGCACTCATACATGCTACAATTTGGCTGAACCTTGAAAACATTATCCTAAGTGAAAGAAGCTGGTCACAAAAGACAACATATTATATGACTCCATTTATGTGAAATGTCCAAAACAGGGAAATTGGAAGAGACAGAAAATAGATTGGTGGTGGCTTAGGGCTGGGGGGCGTGGAGAATGAGAAAACAGAGAGGTGGTAGCTAAAGGGTGTGAGTTTTCTTTTTGAGGTGAGAAAATGTTCTAATATTGGCTGTGGTGGTGGTGGTTGCACAACTTGGCATATGTACTAAAAATCACTGAATTGTCTACTTTAAATGGGGGAATTGTAAGTCTGTAAAGCTGTTTATAACACAATAGAAGACGATACGTGAAGGGTCAAGGTTTCCCTACCCAGGGGAGGAGAGGTGTCCTCACAGATAAGGGTGAGGAAGCTCGGTAACAATCTCTGAGCAGCTACAAAGGACAGCTCTGCACCACATACATATTGGACATACATAGCCTGGGGAAGAAGATGGTCTTTACCCAGGGGCTTGTGCCCCCCAAGGTCAGAAGAAACTTTCAGAGTGTAGACTGTGAAAAAGCTCAGCCTCAGCAACAGAATATTTATTCATCATAGGAGAAAAAGGAAGTGTAAGTCTCCAGTTCACCCAGATTGCTACTAAAAAGAAAGGCCTGTCTCCAACTTTAGAATAATCACTAATGCACGACACAAAGCTTCATGTGACCTTCGGCAGATACCCATCTAGTCTGCAGCATCTCCATGGCCAGGGCAGGAAGTTCAAATAATTAAGGAGAAGATGAGGAGAGGCTCAGTATATTAATTTGCATATATTTGCATATCAAGGTCAAACCACGCACATGTAGACTGAAAAGAAACCAATTAATTAACACAATTTCCTGCAAGATCATTTGGCTTAGGAAAACAGCCGGTTAGGCTCATTTTGAGCGTGCGTGAATGTTCTATCTCAGCAGATGACTGAAGAAATGCGGGAAATCTCACCCTGCTCACATATGAGGGAAATCAATCACTCTTCCAACATGTCTTAAGGACTATTTTGCTTCATGCTGCATAAGCTGGGTTTCCACTTTGGAAGGATGAGAATACCCAGATTCCCACCTGGATTACCCATGTGCAGTGCAATGCTTGGCACACGAGAAGCAGTCCATAAATACTTCTGAATGTGGAATTTAGTCGAGAAAAAAAAGAGCCAAGGTTTGTTGGGTTTTATTCATGAACCTGCAATTAATTTTGGCCTCAAAACATTCCCCAGGAAAAAGGCTATGTTCTTGGCCTTGCGTATGTATTTCTCGTAATTTTCCATGATAAGTCTTCTGCAAGGGTAAGTTGTAGGAAGGTGAACATGGCAGTGTCCTGTAGAGTAAGTACATTAAATAAGAGGTTATTTTGCTGGGTGACTAAACATCATCAGGCTTAACTGTAAAGCCTTGCTTTTCTAGATGATGAATGGATGTGAAAGGGTTTTACAAGCCCTTCTTTTCCACATGTTGAACAACGTTCATTTTTTTTCCTTGTTATAAAATGTTGGTGTTCCAGCCACGGAAAACAGTGCAATATGAAAACTTGCCGATCTGCTTTTTGTCAGGAAAAAGAAAACAACTTGTTTGGCACAAGTCATTGATTTTTCCAGCTGTATGAGCCATAAAGGGACGAAATTCTTAGAAAAGTACCAAATCAAACTCCACCTGCCTGCTGTTTCCAGAAGACCTGCACACTCAGCTCAGAGAACGGAAACATTTATAATTTATAGTTCTTAATGAACTGATGGAAAGGCGAAGGAAGATGTTGATAATCTCCCCATTTTACAAGCTATGGGCATAGCCACCGACTTCTAAGTAATTATGAATAAAATATTTAAACTCTTGGCCTCCTTATCTCCAACTGAAAAGGAAACCAAATAACCAAACCTATTGCCATTGAGTCAATTCTGACTCATGGCGCTCCCACGTGTTGCAGAGTAGAACTGCTCTGTAGGGTTTTCTTGGTTTTTTTAATCTTACAGAAGTATAACACCAGGCCTGTCTTCTGTGGCTCTGACTGGTGGATTCAAACCACCAACCTTTCAGTTAGCAGCCAAACACAAATCGTTTGTACCACTCAGGGACCTTTAATTATAAAGTAGGAGTCCCCAACTACCTGCTTTTCCAAATATTTCATTAATAATAGTAAGGATAATAATTAAAAAAAAAATGCTGTCAAGTTGATTTCAACTCACAGAGACCCTAGAGAACAGAGTAGAATTGCCCTATAGGGTTTTGAGGGCTGTAATCTTTATGGAAGCAGATTGCCACATCTTTCTTCTGCGGAGCAGCTGGTGGGTCAGAAAGGTCGATCTTTTCATTAGCAGCCGATCACTTAACCACTTTGCCACCACGGCTCCTAGGATAATGATAATAACCCCTTTTTGAATAATAATAACTCCTTCCAGAACCATGGTAACATGCAAGCCACCCCAGTATGACAAACTGACAGATGGGTGGTAGATATATAAAGTATACTCGTATGCTGCTGCTTCTAGGTGCCATCAAGTCAGTTCCAGCTTACAGTTACCCTATGTATAACAGAATGAAACACTGCCCTGTCTTGCACCATCCGCACAACCATTTTTATGCTTGAACCCATTGTTGCCCCTGCTGTGTCAATCCATCTCCTTGAGGGTCTTCCTCTTTTTTGCTGACCCTGTACTTTACCAAGCATGATGTCCTTCTCCAAGGACTGGTTCCTCCTGATAACATGTCCAAAGTATGTGAGACATAGTCTCGCCGTCCTTGCCTCTAAGGAGCATTCTGGCTGTACTTCTTCTAAGACAGATTTGTTTGTTCTTTTGGCTGTCCATGTATATTTAACATTCTTTGCCAACACCATAATTCAAAGGTATCAATTCTTTTTCGCTTTTCCTTAATCTTTATCCAGCTTTTGCATGAATATGAGGCACTTGAAAACACCAAGGCTTGGGTCAGGTGCACCTTAGTCTTCAAGGTGAAGTCTTTGTTTTTTAACACTTTAAAGAGGTCTTTTGCAGCGGATTTGCCCAAAGCAATGCATTGTGTGATTTATATACATATATATATATACACACACATACATATATGATATCAAAAAAAATTGCCATTGAGTTGATTCTGACTCATAGCAACCCTATATATATACTTTTTATATATGATAAATTATATAATGATAATATTATATATGTAAAAAGTATACATAAATACAGTCCCCAGGTGGTACAAACGGTTTGTGCTTGACTGCTAACCTAAAGATTAGAGGTTCGAACCTACCTAGTGGCACTGTGGAAAAAAAGTTCTGGCAACCTATTTCCACTAAGATTACAGCCAAGAAAACCCTATTGAACATTTCTACTCTGTAACACACGGGGTCGCCATGAGCTGAAATCACCTCAATGGCAACTGTCCACAACATACATACATACCCTTTTTCTCCAATCTTAATAGCCCATTCTGGTCTTTCCATAACTCTGGTTTGGTTCTTTCTGTGACTGAACAGATGGGTTGATCACATAGCTTGGGGCAGAGGGGAGGGGGAAGTTTGGGTCACTTTTAAACTACATGACTTGTTTTTGCAATTAATACGTCCAGGGAAACGATCTAAGTCCAAACTTATTTAGCAATTAAAATGTCTTTCTTCCCCCAGCCAGGAGTAGATCCAGGTTTTGGGGGCCTAAAGCTTATAGAGTGTGGGGTAGGACTTATTTCAGAAAAAGGACACAATATTTCAAATACAAAATTAGATATATAAGTGAATATTTATTTAAAATAAGAAATCACAATAAATTACTGGTTCCTTGGAGATTCAGGACACGTCTTTTCTGCCTGAATCATCTTTAAGCAATGTAATACAAATGCTTACTTAGAATGTCTTCCTGATCAGACACACATTCTTCTCAATTTAACTCTCCTTCTAGTTCTCCTATCTGCTGCCTCAAGTGTCTCAAGTCTAGTTTCCCATATAAGTTGTTGATGTTCTCATGCTTAGGGCACAAGTGGCAGGTCCTCCAAGGGTTCCCCCAGCCTCTCAATTGATGTAGTTGAAGGAGGTATCATGTCTCTCTGCCCTTTGAGAATGTGAATGGCACCACTCTCAAGTAAATTCTCTCTGCTTCTTAATTTCAAACCATCAGTAACCTAGAGACGGATGTGGATGGATTAGGCAGTGGCTCTCCACAGGAAGTAAGACTGACCCTTGGTGTGTTTGGAAAGGTGTAAGTGCCGTATTTGGGTAGACATTTTAATCAGACAGTTTTACTGCAAGTTAGTTGGTGGCGCCTGGGGTGGCAAACCCCTAATTGTGCAGGACGGGTCCACACAGCAAAAAATCTCCTCCTGAAATGCCCTTAACACTCCATCGAGGAACACTTTTCTCTGGATGACCATTAGTAGTTTAGTATCTCTTTTCGTAGGTAACTAGAAGCTGTTGTTTTGTTCTTGATCTTTGGAAGCCAAAACTGAAACAGAGACCATTTCATAGTATGCTACGGAGTGAAAATATTAGGAAGAAGGGGGAAAAAAAAATCAAGCCCAAACTATCCATTTTATGTATAAGAAAATTAATAACCAAAATGTCAAGAGGAGCTGATGTTGACTCTATCACAAAAGGTTGGCCTTGTTTCAGAGCACAAAGTTTCATTTAGGTCATCATAACATGACATTTAATAATTTCCTAGGCTGGCCAGAATAAGATTGTAAATATTCCTGGACCAGAGAGCAGTGGAGTCATCCCAATATTTGCAAATGATCAGAGAGGTCAAAAAGTGGCAGAATCACCATGGATGCTGAGGCCCAGGTGGAACCTGGCGTACATAGATCACTCATCTCAGCCACGTGCTCATTTGCATGTACCACTCTACTTGTCCTTACCGACCTGGCTCAGCATATAGATATAGTCACCTCCATCCCACTCACCACAGACCAAAGTAGAAAGGAAATAAATAAGTAAATAAGACAGAGGGAGAAATATTTTCTTAAAATAGATTCTGGTCCCTTCAAGTACTAAGCATTAGAAAAAACAAATACTTGACATAGTATTCATATCTGAAAACTGGCTCCTTACCACAAATACCGTAAAATTTTAAAAATAGAAATGCTGAAAGCAAAGGAGATCCAAGCTGAGAACCAATTTTTATGATGCTTCCTTGAGAGACCGTCTTCATTACAGATAAATCAATATTTGTTGGTCAAGATTTCAAGTGTGAGTGAAGGGTCAATGCTGTGAGAAGAGCAACCTCACAATAGATTTGAAGCAACAAGAAAATTTGAACAAGAGTAGACTCGGTGAGCTATATCATCAATCACACTCAAGTCAGTTATTTCATAACATCTGCTGATAGCTACCCACAATAATCTACAACAATTACTCTACATCAATGCCTATTAACTCTAATTCTTAAAACAAATCAACAAATTTGAAATTCTTTTGCCTATCTTACAGGTGAAGAAATTGAATTTATAACGGTGTACAGTATCCACTCTGTCAAACAGCTAGAGCTGAACATCAAGTTCAAATACTGACCACTCCAACTCTATTCAAAGATCAGTTATAGTCTCTAGGTGGCACAAATAGTTAAGAGCTCAGCTACTAACTGAAAGATTGGTGCTTTGAATCTACCCAGAGGCCTCAGAAGAAAGGTCAGGGTATCCTACTTCCAACAGGTCATAGCCGTTGACAACCCGGTGGAGCACAGGTCTGCTCTGAGACCCCTAGGGTCACCGTGAGCCAGAGTGACTCTCTAGCAACTGGCTTGGTTTTAGGTTTTTTACCCGTCGGGAACAATGTCAAGTGCTGGAGGTTCAGTGAACAAGACATACTCTGTCACTAGATTCTGGGGACATATATAAACGGGAGGCATATAAAATACAAGAAAAAATACTTATGTAAAATTAAAATTTTTTATATGAGACAAACAAAATTTGAGAGAAACAATAATCACAGGGCATTTGGCCAAGACTCCTATTGCAAACAACAAAACTCAGCAAAAACTGAAGAAACAGTGCTTACAAGATCAGAGAGCTTGCATGCAAGAAAGAAGTTAACCCACCAAAAAAAAAAAAAGAAAGAAAATAACGATGGGAACCAAGAAAAGTACATGAAAATAGGTACTGCTCTTACATGATTTCTAAGTCCATTGTCCCATGAAGTTGTGAAAAACAAAATTCAGAATTCAACTTTCTTTTTGATGGTTTCATGGGACAAGGGGGACGGAAATCACAACCCAGCACTGACAGAGAGTTTGACAGAGTCCAATAACCCAAGAACATTTAAGGCGATATTGTCAGGATGAAAATGAATAAGAGAAGGACCACTCCTTGGGAGAAGCTATAGCCAGAGATCAAAACATGTAGATCTCCCAGTGAGCCTCAGTCCTTGAATTTATTTTAAAGTGTACCTGAGCTGGTACTTCCTCCAGGAGCCTACCTGCAGGAAATCCAAATCCTCTCTGGAGGAAGTACAGACTCTGGAGGTATGTATTCAAAGTTATTCAAATTATTTTTTAAGATAGTTTTCACATCAAATAATTAGCATAGAGTCAAAAATAACCAGGTAATAAAGAGACAAAAAAAACACCGTGAGTAGGAACCAGAAGAACAGACCCAGATCCAGAAGACCCACGAAATACTTTGATGTTGAGTTATCAAACAGTCTTTAAAATAAGTGACTTTAGTATGTTGAAGGAAACAAAACAAGCTTGAGAATATCAGCGGCAAAATTTAAAAAACGGAATTATAAATGAATGAATGAATCAAAGCTTTTTAGACCTAAAATTTAATAAACGAAGTAAATTCTGCAAAGAGTAGGTTTTACATCAGATTAGGCACGACCGTACAGGTTATTTGTAAACTAGAAGATAAATTAGAAGAAATCATCCAGGATAAAGCACCAAAAGATGGAAAATGTAGAAGAGTGGGATGAGATATAGTAGATCCAGTGAGATCCAACCTTTTTACAAAAATTGAGATCCCAGAAAAGAAAGAAAGAATGAGGTAATATTCAAAAAGGTAATGGCTATGAATTTTCTTTAACTCGACAAAGATGTCGATCCACAGATTCAAGAAACCCAATGATACCCAAAGAGGACTTAAAAAAAAAAAATTTCTCAAGTACATAGATCAGAGTGAAACCACTAGACATCAAGTGAAAAAGAACATTTTAAAAGCAGCAGAGATTTTAAAACTAGAGATTACTTTCATTGGAGCGACAGCTAGGATTACAGCTGAAGGCTCAAGAGCAACAAGGATAGCTGGAAGACAGGGGAATGATGACATCAAGGGTCCGAAAGAAAATATATGCTATCTTGGGGTACAATACCCAGGAAAATACCCTTTAAAAATTAATTTGAAATAAAAACATTTTCAGATCCACAAAAATATAAGCATGCAGCAGACTGTCCTAAAGAAAACATTAATAAAAAGCACTCCCAGTATTAAAAAACAAAACTAATCTTGCAAAAAGAAGTGAAATAATACAAGAGATTAAAAAAAAAAAGCAAAGGAGGGAAAACTGGGGGTAAGTCTAAACAAACACCGATGGCCGAAAACAACAATCATAAAGTTGTTGGTATGTTTGTGATTTTATTGTACGTTTCCTGATTACTTATAAGGATGAAAATTTTGATATTTTCCTTTTTGTCACCACTCATGAGAGTTTTCTGAGAAATCCCTGCTTATGTCTTTTGCAAAGTTTTCTGTTTGGTCATTTGTCTTCTTGTAATTTATGTATTTAATATGTACTA
The DNA here is from genome assembly GCF_024166365.1 of Elephas maximus indicus. NCBI lineage: Eukaryota > Metazoa > Chordata > Mammalia > Proboscidea > Elephantidae > Elephas > Elephas maximus. Next base: position 84,146,136 of record NC_064831.1, on the reverse strand, counting down.
AAAATATCTTCTCCCAGTTTTTGGCTTATCTTTTTGTTTTATGCTGTCTTTTGAAGAAAACTATGCTTAATTTTCATGAAGTTAAATTTATAATTATTTTCCTTTATACTTACCACTTTTGCTGTCATATTTAAGAAGTTTTTGATTTTTTTGTTGTTGTTGTTGTTTACCCCCAAATCCAAAGTGAGCTTTGGATTGTGATTTTATGAAGGAGGAGTTAAGGATGAATTCTAGGCTTCCAGCTTGGATAACTCAGTAGGTGGTAATTCTATTCACTGGGAAAAAAGACATAAAGAGAAGACTAAGTTTTTGTTTAAGTTTCAGAAGGGGGAGGATTATTACTTTAGTCTTGGACACGTTTAGTAGGAGTTGGCTTTGAGTTTTCCATGACTGACATATCAACAGAGAAGATGGTTATATTAACCTGGAGCTCAGAACTATATCAGGGATAGGGAGATTATTTATGAATTATTTGTGCGACAGTTGAGCATGAAGATATGAGTGTGAATGACTTCATCTAGGGAGAAAGTAGAGCAGTGGTTCTCGGCTGAGATTCGTTTTGCTCCCTGGAAACATTTGAAATGTCTGGAGACATTTTTGATTGTCACAATTGGTGGAAGGAGGGAAGGTATCTAGTGAGTAGAGACCAGGGATGCTGATAAACATTTTACAATGCACATGTCATCTTCACAGCAAAGGATTATCCAGCCCCAAATATCAGTAGTGCCAGAGTTTAAAAGCTCTGAAGTAAAAGGAGGGAAAAGGGTTTAGTCCATGTTTTAACAGAATTTGACGGCTGTGTAGAAGATGGTAAACTTCAAGCATTCCTGAAAAGGAGGACCTAGTGATTTAGGAAGAAAACTGGAGTGCTAAGTCTTGGAAGTAAAGAGCAAAAAGTGATCAATAGTCTCAAATGCTACAGAGAGTTTGCTTAAGTTGAGGAGTAAAAAGTACCAGTTAGACATAGTGTTAATCAAGTGTTTTGGTGACCTTACCAAGAGCTTGACAACTTACTAAGTTGTCAAGGATTTCATTTTACTTGGATCTACAGTCAACACCCATGGAAGCAGCAGTCAACTCAAAGGACACATTGCACTGGACAAATCTGCTGCAAAAGACCTCTCTAAAGTGTTAAAAAACAAAGATGTCACATTGAGGACTAAGGTACACCTGACCCAAGCCATGGTGCTTTCAATCACCTCCTATGCATTCAAAAGTTGGATAATGTATAAGGAAGAACAAAGAAGAATTCATGCATTGGAATTATGGTGTTGGCAAAGAATATTGAATATACGATGGACCGCCAGAAGAATGAACAAATCGGTCTTGGAAGAAGTACAGTCGGAATGTTCCTTAGAAGCAAGGATGATGAGACTTCGTCTCACCTACTTTGGACATGTTATCAGGAGGGACCAGTCCCTGGAGAAGGACATCATGCTTGGTAAAGTAGAGAGTCAGCAAAAAAGAGGAATATCCTCAAGGGGATGGATTGACACAGTGGCTACAATAATGGGCTCAAATATAGCAACAATTGTGAGGATGGCAAGGGACTGGGCATCTATGAGTTGGAACCGACGGCACCTAACATCAACAACCAAGAGCCGTTTTGGTGGAATGATGAGAGTAAGAGGGCAGCAGATGTCTGATTGGAAAGCATTGAGGAGTGACTCAGAGATAATAAAATGAAGTTATTAAGAATAGCTTATCTCTTTCAAGATATTTGTCTGTGACTGCAAGAAGAAATAAGAGATATGGAGTGGAGTGAGATTTCTTTTTCTTTTCTCACTTTTTTTTTTCCTTGAGGAAGAGATTTATCAATATTTAAAAGCCAGTGGAGTGTACCCAACTGAGGAGGAAAGAGAGAGAGACCCTTTTATGTATGTATGCAGAGGATCTGTAAGGGTTCAAGGACCATGGGAGAGGATGACTTTAGGCAAGAGGAGACATTTTAAAAATTACTTCTTTAGCGTAACAGGTGAGAAGGAAGACAGGAGGTGTGTATGTGTAGGTGGGTGTGTATGTTTAAAGGAGCCCTGGTGGTGTAGTGGTTAAGTGCTTGGTTGTTAACCGAAAGGTCTGCAGTTTGAATCCTTCTGCCCCTCTGTGGGAGAAAGATGACAGTCTCCTGTCATAAAGATTTACAGCCTTGGAAACCCTATGGGGCAGTTCTACTCTGTCCTATAGCGTTTCTAGGAGTCAAAATCAACTTGATGACAGCCAGTTTGGTTTTTGGTTTACGTAGGTTTAGGATCAAGATTTCCAACCTGCTTCTATTTTTACTCTAAAATTAGAGGCAAGTTCGACTTCTGAAACCTGGGAAAGGAGTGCAGGGCGAGATCGTGCGTAGAGTGGAGCTGCTGTGAGGAATGACTTGGATTTAGTGAAAGTCAGCTGATCAGAGAAATATAACGAGAGCACCCTTCTTCTGTCTCATTTCAGTTTCTCTCTTGCTCTCTGGTCCTCTCTCACCCTTTTGCTTTCCCTCTCGCTCTGGCTCTCCCTCTCATTCATTTTCTTGGTTTCATCTCTCAGTCTGTCAACCTGGAGCACAAATACCTAATACCCAGGGGATGTTTGAGTTCTCTCATTAACATCTGGTATTACTAGATTTTCATGACTTACTGGACATAGCTCCTCAGAACATCCTTTACTAGAATATTTTTTTCTCTGAATTTTCTACCATAGGACCACATCTTTACATTCTAAGTTTCTAACTTACAATACAGTGATCAGAAATATGTTCAAGTAAGTTCTATCTAAACCCATTATTTTAGGCTATGACTACACAGTAAATTACCTAAAATGAATGAGAATCTATTTTTAGAAGAATTTTCATCTCCTTTCTACTCCTCAGCAACCAATGACATTTGCAGGGTCACCACTGAGTGGAAGCCATGGTAAATCTGACTGATCTCACTTCTGGTTCATTTTGTTTCACTCTGTGTGAATGAGATTTGAGGAATTTAAACTTTCTGAGGCTTCATTGACTCATTCATTGCACGATCGTTATGATAACTGACTTTCACAGACATTGTGAGGACTCCTATATAGAAAGAGTAATCATAATTGTTGTTCCGCATAGTTTCCTAGATGTAATTATTAATAGAAAAAAAAAGAGCCCCCTTTAAATCTTTAAATTGTCCAGGTTTAATGTAAATTATATGATCACCCTTATGGCCACTGGTGTGCTTGTAAATGTTTAGCAACTGGCTCTCAAAGAAGATAAAAAATTGATATGTAACATTTGTCGGTTCTCATGGTAAAAATACTCCCACCGTGAACAGTTTCAAGCTACCAACGTGTTTACTGACCAACTCACAATATTTCCAAAAATTTAACAATGGATTCTTGTAAGCCACTTGTATGGTTTTGGCATTTGGAGGCCGGGGGTGATACAAATGGTTAGTGGTGTGAATAAACCCAGAAACAAAACAAAAAACCCATTGCCATTGAGTTGGTGAGGACTCTAGCAACAACAAAGGGCAGAGTAGAATTGCCCCATAGAAATTCAAAGGAGCGGCTGGTAGGTTCGAACTGCTGAACTTTGGTTAGCAGTGGAGCTAACCAAAACCTAGAAGGACCTCAAAATACAGGCCTGGTGATCTGCTTCCAAAAGGTCACAGCTTTGAAAAACCTGTGGAAGGAAGTTCTACCCTGCACATATGGGGTCACCATGAGTTGGAAATGACTGGATAACAACTGGTTTGGTTTGGTTTAATCTAGTTGTTGGAACATATCCATGAGATTTTATAGGTCAAAGAGGGAAGGGAGAGGGAATCAGTCTTCTCCTGATCAGTCCATGGCAGGGGGGCTGGGGGTGAGCACGGGGATGGAAGGGGAGCAAGGTGCCCCAATAAATACTAAAATAGAACATTTTCATTTTCAAATACTTTAAACTCTTGTCTTTAACTTTAAAACCCACTTTAAAGATAGACAATTTATTTTGGTGAATTAGCCTCTGAAAATTTTTTTAAGCTTCATAAATTGCTTTTCTAGAGAATATATTTTTTTCTGGATATTTTCAGAAAATGCTGATTTTAGGAAGAAAATGACAAAAGCTGAATCCCTTGAATTTGGGTGTAAGAGATCAAGGTCAATGTTTCAATCCCAAATTGTCAGAGAACTAGCATCAGCGTTAGCATCACCCAGGAAGTTATTAAAATGCAAATTCCTTTTTTTAACCTTAGACCTACTGTATCAGAATCTTTAGGGTTGTTGTTGTTGTTAGTTGTCCTCCAGCGGATTCTGACTCGTGGCAAGCCCATGTATGCGAAGTAGACTGCTTCATAGACAGGCCTGTCTTCCAAAGTGCCTCTGGGGTTTGAACTACCAACCTTTCGGGTAGTAAGTAAAGCACTTAACGGCTTGCACTACCCAGGGATTTCTTCAGAGTTAGGGCCAAGGAATCTGCGTTTTACCAAGACCTCTACATAATTCTGGTACTTACTAAAGTTTGAGAAATTCCACTTTATACAGTCCCAAGCACAATGAACCAAAACTTGTTGCTGTCGAGCCGATTGCGAGACATAGCAACCCTACAGCACAGAGTAAAACTGCCCCGTAGGCTTTCCAAGGTTGTTATCTTTACAGGAGCGGACTATCACATCTTTCTCTCATAGAGTGGCTGGTGGGCTTGAACTACTGACATTTCAGTTAGCAGCTGAGCATTTTAACCACTGTGCCACCAGGGCTCCTAAGAGCATAATGACTCTTCTCCAAATATCTATTTAACTGTGAACTTCTGACTTATTTTAGGCAACCACTTATCAGGCTCTGGACCAAGCCAAGCTGTTCCCTTTCAAGATAAAGCTATCTCACAGGTGGAGAGCTGTGACATTTCATCCTCTTAAAAAGAGAAATGTTCAATATCTCTGCCCTTCCCCCAAAAGCTTGATGTTAACTTTTGTCACCTTTAGATTTCCATTTTCTGATGAGACTTATGTCATGGCAGCCAAGCTATATTTAAAAATTTGTCAAATGGTGCATTTCTAGATTATCAACACAGCTTTGCAAACACATCAATAAACCAAAAACATAAACTCTTTTTATGAATACTTTCTGCAGCCCTGACAAGGGAGCCTGTCTCCTATCAATGGCTGTTATGGGAAAGAACAAGATAAGAAAATGGCATTTATTATTTTTCAGAAACAGGTGTTTTAATGCATAAGCTATGTTGTTCAATCCTCTACTCAGCTCTAGGAGATAGGTAGTATTTGTTCCCATTGTATAGATAAGGAAGTTAAAGCCACACCTACAGTAATCAGTAAGGCCAGGATAAGAACCTAAGCCTGTTCTCTGTCAGTGATACTTCATGACTTCATGTGGCTTCCATTAAATTAATAAATGCGACTTTTGACAAGGAAGAACTTCCAGCTATGGAAGCATTAACTTCAGAGTTTGAAATGAGTATTTTTTCATTCTTCTGTTACTTTCCTTTCACCCTGCTGAACTCTTCAGGGGACCAAAGAGATTTCTAGTATGGGGCCCCACCTCAAGGATTAAGTGTTGGTTTAAAAGGAGCCAGGGAACAATATAAGATAATCAAAACAAGTCCCAAAATTTGTGGCACAGATGCAGAGGACTTTGGAAATCTGGAAAGGAAAAAGAGGTCAGTGTGGCCAAAGGCCTCTGGGCAAGATTTGTGGAGGAAGTCAGAGTAACACAGATTTTGGAGCTGAGTGATATTTAGACAGCTGGAGGAAACCAGACCAAGAGAGCTGCTCCTGGGCTAAGAAATTTGTAATACAGGCAGTCCTGGGGTTAGGAATGTCCAACTTACCGACAACTTGTGCTTAAGAACAGACTGCCATAAAGCCTATTACAGTAAGTCCCAGGGTTAAGAATATCCAGCTTGAGGACAACTCCTATTTAAGAATGGACTGCCATAAAGCCTATTATATTAAAAATTTGAGTTAAATACAATGGTTCATAATAATGAATGCACGCACTACTTTGTGATGCTCATGAAAACATTGTGTGGTTTGGCAGTGTTTATTAAGTGTTTTATATGCATAGAAAAGTAAAATACATACTATATACTAAGACAAACATTTGACTAACTGACACTAAATAAGAACCCTACGTACCTGTTCCAACTTACCTACAAATTTGACTTAAAGATAGACAGGAAAGGATCTCGTTTGTAACCTGGAGACTGTCTATATATTTGTAATGTACTTGTAATATACCAGGTCTCGATCAATCTTAAAATGAATGAGATTAGGTTATCACTTCCTTCCTTTAAGGGGGAGTTTATGGGAAGATGGAGCCCTGGTTGCACAGTGGCCAAGAACTTGGCTGCTAACAAAAAGGTTGGTAGTTTGAATCTATCAGCCGCTCCTTGGAAACCTTATGGGACACTTCTACTCTCTCCCACAGGGTCTCTATGAGTTGAAATTGACTGGACAGCAACAGGTTTCTTTTCTGGTTTATCGAAAGAGGGATTCCTGTAACTTCTCTCAGAATGGAAGACGCTGCACAGGTTCTACACTGACCACAGACAACTCGCAGCTAAATACTCAGATGCAGAGAAGTAAAGGTTGTTTGATGACCATCCCCTGAGAGAAGTCTGATTATATTCCTTGTAATTTACATTTATTTCTTAACAGACATTTAATACATGGTGTGTTTTGGTATGAAATGGATTTCTTTAGGGTTGTTGCTATATATTAGTTTTGTGACTTTCAGCCTAACATAGTAAAGGAGCAAGGGCTTTAAAACCCACTAACCCACTGCCGTCGAGTCGATTCCAACTCATAGCAACCCTATAGGACAGAGTAGAACTGCTCGTTAGAGTTTCCAAGGAGCGCCTGGTGGCTTTGAACTGCCAACCTCTTGGTTAGCAGCCGTAGCGCTTAACCACTTTAAAGTCAGGCAGAATCAATCGTAATCACTACCACTGAATTTAAGTTAATTGTCTGCTGGGCCCTGGGCTGAGTGGAAACTGAGACTCCAAATGACGAATCATGAGTCTAGAATCACACGATGTCAGACCTAGAATTCAAACACCCCGGCTCCAAATTATTTTCCCTTAACCTATGTTCTGGAGTCTCTGGGCGGTGTAAACTGTTAACATGCTTGGCTCCTAACCAAAAGATTGGAGGTTTGAGTCTACCTACAGGTCCCTCAGTAGAAAGGCCTGGAGATCTACTTCCAAAAAACCAGCCATTGAAAACCCTATTGAACACAGATCCTCTCCGACACACCTGAGGTTACGGTGAGTGAGAGTGGACTCAGGGCAACGGTAAAACCATTGTTCTAACTTCTCAACTTGATTCCAGATCTTCGGCAAAAGAGTTTAGATTGGAGCTTCAGTCACTGCATCTATACTATGGAGTCAACTTTTCCACTAATGACCTGAGGTTCAGGTAAGACAAAATGCACAAAGCCCCTAGTCCAGTTGTCAGTTCATAAATGCGTATGAAGCACCTGACATTCATGCCTCCAGGCGCTCCTTGGAAACTGTATGGTGCAGTGGTTGTTTTTGGCTTTTGGTTATCGCATTCTAGTGAACTGACCAGACACCTTCCTTGACTAGCCCACACCATCAAAAACAGGACCTTCCTTTGTTCCAATCCCAGGGGACCAGAAAAAAAGGAGAGTTGCTCTGAGGTGTTACTGCTTTGATTTTATTTTGCCTCAGGAAGTAAAAATAGTGACTGTCTTATAGCAATATCAAGTAGGGAGTTCAGTGCAAATTACCTATGAGCTTATATTTCTGTCAGATTCTCATACTTTTAAGATTTATTACTAGAAAATGAGCTTTGAAACTTCATCAGCCCTTCAGATCCTTACCAGGGCCTCTAAAGAACATTCTTCATCAGCAGTGATCATTTATTTTAAGACTACATTGCTAATTGGTCTACTGTGGAATATAGAGGGAAAAAAAAGTCCCAATTCTTTTTTCTTTTTAGACCAGCTGTGTCCCTAAACCACTGGCAGCTGCTTTACAAATTGCCCAGCTATTAAGTAATTATTTCTTTGCCTGAAGGGCAGCTGGGACAGAGAGCGTCCTTCCCTTCCCCAACACAATCACCACTTCCTCCTGCCTCCTCCTCCACCCTGCCCTGAGATGGGCCAGGTTTATAGAAGTACAGTATTGATTTTCTTCTTCTAGTTGAAGATGTGATTGAGAATTCTGGTAGCTGATTATCTTCCTAGAGCCTTAAAAGGCAGAGAAGGGATGGCTTAGGGTGAAGAGATGCTAGATTTTGAGCTACGTGAAATATTATCTAGGTCATTTCCTTTTTTTTGTTGGCCAGGAACTTAAGTTCAGAGACATGATTTGTTCAAGATCCTGCTTAAGTGAGTGGCAGAGCTAGGTCTTGAATTCATGTCTCACAACTTCTGGCCTTGCTGCTGTTAGTTGCCAGTGGGCTGATTCTGACAGAGCAGAACCGCTCCGTAGGGTTTTCTTGGCTGTAATCTTATCAGAAGCAGATAGCCAGGCATTTTCTTACATGAGACTGCCGGGTAAGTGAAAACTGCCAACCTTTAGGTTAGCTGTTGCACACAAACCGTTAGTACTATCTAGGGACCTTTGGCCTAAAACCAAAAAAAAAAAAAAAAAACCATTGCCATCGAGTGCGTGTTTTCTCCACTAGTCCATGGTCCTTTCCTCACCTGATACTCATCAATGGTGTCAGGAAGAAACAGATGTAAATGAATATTTTCTCTTTGTGGAAAAGAAGAGAGCACTGAACTTTTAGCAATTCGCATACAAAAATTTTAAAGGTGTATGGAAAATATCAAAATGCTTTATACAAAACAAGCACTCAAAAGCGTTAATCGATCACTTCAATTCACCCCGCCAAGGTCAAGGAACATTCACAACTTACAGGTAAACTTTGTTGTTGTCAGCTGCAGTTAAGTTGGGTCCAACAACAGAATGAAACGCTGCCCAGTACTGCACCATCCTTAGGACCAATTGCAGATCAAACCAACGTGACCCACAGGGTTTTCATTGACTGATTTTCCAAAATAGATCACCAGGCCTTTCTTCCTAGTCTGTCTTGGTCTGGAAGCTCCACTGAAACCTGTTCAACATCATAGCAACACGCAAGCCTTTACTGACAGGTGGGTAGTAGCTGCCCATGAGGTGCCTTGGCTGGGAATGGAACCCGGGTCTCCCGCATGGAAGGTGAGAATTCCATCACTGAACCACCAGTGACCTCACAGGTAAACATTAGGGGAAGATTAAGTCTTCTAACAACTAGATTTATTGTCTGGCCCATGTTTGGAGCTCAAGACATTCTAAGGCCTTTTCCTAAACCTACCTCTTTTCTACCTCCTAATATATATATATTTTTTAATATATATATATATATATATATATTTTTTATATTTACTTCCAAACTCCCTCTGACAGTGATTTCTCCTTTGGATGCATTTCACATTACCATAATCCAGTATTTCATAAGGTTTGGTCCATGGATCCTTTGACTGTATTCTAAGGATCTAAGGGGAGGGGTGCTTGCTATAATGCAGGTTCCTAGGCCTCGCCCCAGACATACTGAATCCTAATATCCCTGTTGGGTTGGGGGTAGGTTCAAAGTAGGAATCAGGCTTTTAGATAAGTTAATAATTCATCCCTCTGTACTTGCCTCCAAGGTGCCTGGCTGGCGCAAATGGTATGCACTGGACTACTAACCTAAATGTCTGCAGTTTGAACCCAGCCAGCAGCACCACAGAAGAAAGGCCTGGTGATCTGCTTTGGTAAAGATTACATCCAAGAAAACCTTACAGAGCAGTTCTACTCTGTAACACATGGGGTTGCCAAATGTTGGAATCAACTTGATGGCAATTTTTTTTTTTTTTTTTGGTACTTGTCTCCTGAACTTTAGATAACCAGCCTAAATATAAAGGAAGTAGCATGTAGTGTTAAAAATGCCACCTGCTAGATCACTGCTTCTAATTATCACTTTAGCATCTTTATATCACCCATCATGGCATTCTACTCACTAAGAATCCCCACCAATCACCCCTCACAGAGTCTTCTAGTCCATCTCCATATTCATGCCCACTCCCACAAGCCTCTCCTAGAGGCATCTGGCTACAATGCCCTCCCTGAGAGCAACTCTACTTTGCTTAAAGGACCTTCTCCTGGTGTTCTCATAGATGTGAGATTCTTGAGCTACCGAAATGATACTGGGCTCCCTTCTGCCATCATTGCAGTACAGGACTCATACCGTGATATGCTCCAAGTGAGGGGAAAAATCCTGTCTCCAGCTTGGGGTTGCACGTTTTCAACTAAGCTCAGGTTTCCCACTCCTTGTCCCTGGTATCATAGAATCCCTTACACAAATAACTTCCTCAGCTTTCACCTCTAACCCTTTCTCTGTAATGGGATATGGGCTCAGGTTGGGGGCCATGCTATGCTCTTTGCTCAGGGTTCCATCTCTGACCCCAATCCAACACCCCAAACCTCTTCCTCTAATCACTACCCCCCCACTACAGAGCTCTTCATAAAGACACATCTGTTTTCCACAGACCCAGTATTCAGCAGAATGACTGTGAGTCGTAGTTAAAGTGCCAATGAAATATCCCACCCTATTCATTTTCACTTCATTCCTTTAGAAATTGCCTTTAGCCTTATATCCACATTTTGTTTATTCTTAAACAAAGTTGAGAAAATGCGTGACCAAATACCAACAGGAAAGGATCAACGTAACACGAAAATATAAAAGGACAGAGGCAAAATGAGGGAAATGAGAAAATTCTAAGCAGCAATAATAAAGGAATGGAGAAATACAATCAGAAATACCGAATAGGCACATGGCTAGAGTAAGGCAATAAGAAAGCATGACAAAGAGAGCGGGAACGAGCAATTGCATAATGATAGTAATATTAGCTAATATTTATTGAGCACTTATGTTACGTCAGGCCCAGCGTGCTTTATTTGCAAAATTTCAGTTGAGCTCCGTAACAATACTATTCAATAAATAGTATTTTTATTGCCATTTTGTACTAGGAAAGTGAAGCTTAACCAAGTTTGGCATGTAAAGTCTTACAGCTGTTAAGATATTGAAATACTACCATACCAGTGGTAAATCTGCTACCCTGATCTACTCAAGCACTCTCCTGCTACCCTGCTACCCCAGGCCTTCCCCTGAGACCCCCTCACACCCCTGATATCCCTCCTCATACTGCTCCTCCCCATGACCCAGTGACTCCAGGGGCCTCCAGTCTCTGCCCCTGAGTTATGGCTGCGGAGCTGTTCTAGCTGGTCATGCCTCACCCACTCTATGTATTTTGACCCCTGATTAGAAGTTAAGTAAATTTTCCAGCTACTAAGTGGTGAGCTAGGATATGAACCCAGGCAGACGATTATTGACAAAAATAAAAGGGAGACGGAATATGTTGTAGAAAACAAAAGACATGCTAAACTGAGATTTTTTGTTGTTGTTGTTGTTGTTAAAAGCTTTGAAATGGTCATTTGGTAAATCATTTAAAAAGTAAAGGGTCCTAGAAGACCCTGCTTTTGTTGCCATTACTTGCTGTCCATAGCTCCAGCTCATGGCGACCTTATATATCACAGAAGAAATACTGTTTGAATTTATTGTTGTGACCACTGTCTGAATCCATCTCCCTGAGGGTTTGCTTCCTTTTAGTTGGCCCTCTACTTTATCTTTTCTAGCAATTGGTCTCTCCTGATAACATGTCCCAAGTAGGCACGTCAAAGTCTCATCATCCTTGCATCTAAGGAAATTCTGGTTGTATTTCTTCTAAGACTGAGTTATTTGTTCTTTTAGCAGTCTGAAACCAAAACCAAAACCGAGTTGATTCCAACTCATAGCGACCCTTTAGGAAAGAGCAAAACTGGCCAATAGGGTTTCCAAGGAGCGGCTGGTAGATTTGAATGGCCAAAATTTTGTTTAGCGGCCAAGCTCTTAACCACTGCACCACCAGGGCTCCTTTAGCAGCCCAGGATCTAGAACATGAGCAGCGACGCCCTCCCCCCTTTTCTGGCCATTGAGAAAACAGACTGCATGGTCTTCTCAGCCATGGAGGTGGGCGTGCCCTGCCTGAAGATGGGCAGGCTTCACATATGTGCTCTCTCCAGCCCTGGGAGAATTCTGGAACAATTTTCCATACTGTGTTGCTAGCCCATGGCAGAGACCATGATAGCAACATGCTAGAAAAAGAGCAATTGAAAGAAAATGCAAATGCGGCAGGAGATGTGCTTAAATGAAGGAAACAGCAATTAAAAACTGTTGTGGAAAATATTAAGCCTTAGTTACAGCATCAAGCAATTTACATACTTCCCACCAGCTCTCAAATTTGGGCCTTTAAGTGCGAGAAATGCATTATGCAGATCTGATCATGAAAATCTATATTCCATAATTTGCAACCTGCTACCTATGTTACCTCAAATGCATGTTAAACAAGGTATTCTTCAACCTAATTGCAAGCAATTTCTCCACGGTCTAATTGTGTTATGAAAATACCTCCTTCTATCTCACTCATGCTCACCCAGATCATTTTGCTTTTTCCCTAAAGCACAGCAATAAAACAAAACAAAACTGCTGATTTTTTATTTTGCTGTGCACCCAGGAATCCTGAATGGAAGAATAATGGGGACTGGCAAGAGGTTTTCATTTGTTTGTTTTTTCTCTTAGGTTCCAGGTCACATGTTGGGATTGCCTACTTGTTACCAAAGCTAGGATTGTAAAGAATAGTGTTGTGGCACACAGATATAAGTTTTTAAGAATAGTGGTTCTCCATCAAAGGCAATTTTTCTCCCAAGAGGCTTTGGTAATGTCTGATGACAGTTTTGGTTGTCACAACTCGGGAAGGGGGTTCTGGCCTGGGATCATATTAGAGGCCAACTGGTTAAAGTCGAGTATCACCACACATTCATTACACCCATTACGCAGGAAAAGTCAAAGCTTTTTATTTGAAAAGACCACTAACTTACTTGAAGAAATATAGACAGTCGATCTTCATTATTCAGGGGCTCTGTAAGTGCAAATTCACTTATTTGCTAAAATTTATTTGTCACCCCAAAATCAATACTTGTGGGACTTCTGCAGTCAATCACAGACATGTGTCTGCACAGAGCAGTTAAGAAATTTTAGTCACCCGACACACAAGGCTGATTCAGAACGTGCTAATTCAGTGTTCTTGGAGACTTTTAGAACATAAACCAGAAAAAAAAAAAAAAAACTTCTGCCAGTTGATTCCAACACACAGCAACTGAGTAGAACTGCCCCAGAGCGTTTCCAAGGCTGCAATCTTTATGGAAGTAGACCTCACATCTTTCTCCTGCTGAGCGCCTGATGGGTTTGAACTGCCTTTGGTGAGCCATCAAAAGCGCTTCCTTTTACAGAACCTAACCACCGGAAGTATCCAGATGGATTGGCCTGTGCGCTTTTGTCTATGGCAGCCACACAGGGGGGAGAATGCATTGACTGTCTAATACGTGGTGTCAGTAACTGCATATTTTACCTAGTTTAATCTCTGCATAATTCTAAGGGGTAGGTATAATATTGCTGTTTCCTAGATGAGGAAATTAGGATTCGGTGTGCTTCATTATTTCTCCTAAGAAGTGACTTCCGGGAAGTAGAATTAGGATTTGAATCAGTTCCATCCAGAGGTACGCTCCAGTGGGTAGGTAACAGCTCCGTCACAGTAGGTTGTTACATCTTCCGCAAATTGGCAAGTGACTATTGAAGCTTTGGAAACCTGGGTGGCGTAGTGGCTAAGAGCTATGTCTGGTAACCCTAAGGTCAGCAGTTGGAATCCACCAGGCGCTCCTTGGAAACCCTGGGGCAGTTCTACTCTGTTCTATAGGGTTGCTATGAGCCGGAATCCACTCGATAGCAACCAGTTTGTTTTTTTTTTTTTTTAATTGAAGCTATAATGGCAGTATTCACACCACAGAAATCGCTATAAATCAGGGCTCCCCCACCCCCTGGTCTCCCAGCTAGTTTGCCACCTGACCTTAAAACCCATGCTTTTTCTCAGTCCTGAACTGCTGTGGAACCAGAAAAGTAAAAAATGAAATACATCTTCTGCAGGTAGTCCACAGAATTTAATTCCTTGCATCTTTCAATTTTATAAAATTATTTGAATGTCTGAGTTTCACAATTGGAAATACTGAAACCCTCTGTCTGATAGAACATATTTAATCTTCTTTGTTCTTATGATGTCTGAACTTGTCGGAGTTTACTTCCAACAAAAATGAAAATAAGCTTCCCCAGAGATGGAAGCTTAGGAAGGCTTTGACTAATGAATTTTCAGTTTGTAAGTATAGTAAGAGAATATGGCCTGATTGAAACAAAGTAGTCACGTTTTTTTCCATGTTTTAAAATCTCATGGCAAAAATAAAATTCTTTTAAAATATTTAGGTTTACATTTTATTTTGTGACCTTAATCAGCCTCAGTTTTTAAAAAAAATGCTTATTAATGTTTTCTCTTAGAAAAAATTAATGCAAACAGTTACTAGCTTGGATCTGACATAATAATTGTTTAGTTTGTTTTCTATATATATGTAATATATTTAAATATACGTATCATATATATTTTAAATTCATATATGCCTGTGCGTATATATATTCATTCCCTTTGAGTCGATTCCAATTCATAGCAACCTTGTCTCTCTCCCTCTCTCTCTCTATGTGTATAAATATACACATATGTGAGTGTATATGTCTGCGTGTGTGTGTGTGTATGAATCCAAAGGTGGGAGGTATTTGCGTACATTTATGATTACTAGCCCTGGAGCTTCATTAACACATATAATTTGATGACTTTCATCAATCTCCCACTGGATGTCACATACTTTTTTCTGCAAAGTAAACATATAGACAGCATAAACCATGGTCTTTTCTTCCTCTAACTTAGTGAAATTTTTCCTCCTTGTGTTTCCTGCTTTGAGGAACTCTTTTTTCAGCCATGTCATGGGAGCCCTCCTACTCCTCTCGCTGAATCACCTTGTATATCTAATCAACTATCTACTGCTATCCATGATATCTTCAAAGTATCTGTACAATTGCTTTTAATAATGACTGTTTATTGAACAGCTATTCTGTGACAACCATGCTTCAGAGTACTTGGGATGCTAAACAAAAGTGTCTTCCCCCTTGGATCCTACATTCTAGCGGAGAGAATTGACAATACGCTTAATAATTAAGTAAATTACTTACAGTGACAGAAGGTGGTCAATGTTTTGGGGAAAAAACAAACAAACAAGAAAAAGTAGAGGGATAGAAGTGCTGGGGTAGGTTCCAATTTAAACCTGGTGGTCTGTGAGTCATTCAAACAAAGACTTAAAGTTAGTTATGCAGCTATCTGGGGGAAGATTACTCCAGGCCAAAGCAACAGCGAATTCAGAGTCCTAAGCCTAAGATGTCCTGCATGTTGGAGGAACAACAAAGGAGCCAGTGTATCTAGAGCCAAGTGAGGGACGGAGAGAGTAAGAGGAGACTAAATGGAAGGGTGAATGGACCAGACCATGTAGGTCTTAGTCATTGTACAGATGCTGCGCTTTATATGAATGAAACGGGAGCCACTGGAAGGTTTTGAGCAGAGGAATGACCTGATATGACTGATTTAGATTTCTAAAGGATGGGGCTACTGCCCTAATAACAACCTATAGGGGGACAAGGATAGAAGTAGGAATACAAGTTAGGAGGCTGGTGTAGTAATGCAGGCAAGAGTCAGATATCTTCGATGAGACATGGAGTTT
Source organism: Elephas maximus indicus (assembly GCF_024166365.1). Taxonomy (NCBI): domain Eukaryota; kingdom Metazoa; phylum Chordata; class Mammalia; order Proboscidea; family Elephantidae; genus Elephas; species Elephas maximus. The sequence goes on along the minus strand of NC_064831.1, from coordinate 84,130,448 downwards.
GTAAGAAGGGTTTGAATTCTATTTAAACTGAAGCTTTCATCCTTGTACTATTACAGAATGTCCCCAGATCATCCCCTCTGTCCAGTCCCTCACCCCTCTCACATATCCTTCTTGCTGCTGTCTGGGTGCTCTATCTGAAACCACAGTTCAGATCCCACGTCTTTGCTTCAGCATTGCTAGTGGTCTCTGAGGTGAAGACTGAACTCTTCGGTGCCTAGAGCCCTACAACGTGGACCAACTACACCTCTTCATGGGAGGCTGCCCAGCTGCTTTCAGACTGTGTTTCAGCCACACCTCATTTCTGAAGTCCTCCACAGCTTTGAATGTCCCCATGTTTCTCTTCAAGCTACTCCTTTCCACCTAGAAAATTCCTGCCTTACTGCTATATTCAGCTCGTGTGTTGTTGTCCCCTCTTACTCTTGCCATCCCGGAGTGGTAAGGGGTTCTCCCCCTTTTGTTGCATAATTATTTAGATGTATGTAGGTCCCTGGATAGCACAAATAGTTTGCCCTTGGCTACAAACTGAAGGATTGACAGTTTAAATCCCCCAGTGGCACCACAGAAGAAAGGTCTGGCAATCTACTTCTGTACGACTACAGTCTTTGAAACCCTATGGGGCACAGTTCTACTCTGAAGCACCTGGGATCGCCATGAGTCAGAATTGACTCAACAGCAATGGGTTTTGTGTTTTAATTGTTATTTTTAGTAATTTCTAGGAATGCCTGGATGATGCAAGCATTTAACATACTTGGTTGCTAACCAAAAGGTTAGAGATTTGAGTCTACCCAGAGAACAGCTTGTAGGAAGGCCTGATGATCAACCTCCAAAAAAATCAGCCATTGAAAAACGTATGGAACACAGTTCTGCTCTGACACACATGGGGTGGCCATGAGTCGGAATCGCAACTGGTTAGTAATTTCTAAATTTATATTTAATGTTCTTATTTTATTGCAGTGCTGTGTTTCCTTGCCTTTATTTTTTTACTGCAAAGTGTACTCACCTTAAGAGCACAAAATATGCCTTGTTTATACTCCTGGTATAGGGTCTGACCTATTTTTATGAACTCACTAAAGAGAATGAATCGCTGCAGCGCAATTATTCCTGGCACTGAGCTCTGTGCCGCAGAGGTTACGTTGCAAGGACACCTGGAACTAACCAACCTTAAGTAACTCACCATCTCATAAGGAAAAGACCAGAAGTGACTGAAAATGTTGAATATTTTGATCTCGAAATGCTAAAGCCAGTGATTTGGATATTATTACAGATGACCTGAAAGTTAAGAATTTACTTGATAAATCATTTGAGTAATTGGGTCTCCCATATGATATAATCAGGTTGTAGGCAAATCAAAAAGCAAATGGAGGAGGGTAAACTACTGCAAAAAGTTTCTTGCCTCCAAGAGTTAATAATTCCATTAGCATATTTGCTTTTGTATAGGCCTTGTTCTTGTCTATAGGAAACTCTTCATTTTTAGACCATTTTCCCCTTTTATTATCATTTTTGTCAAGACCATAAAACAACAGAAGTATAATAATTTGTACATTAAGTTTAACATTGTTGATGTTTTTCAGCATTCTACAGTTTTGCCTTTACAATTCTCTTTGATTTGCAACGTTAGGACCCTACAGATAAAAAAGAGAGCTATGAACAGTTCATTCCAAGGACCACAGAAGAAGGAGTGGTAGAGAAGCTATTTCAAACTGGTGAGGAATGCATTCAATATATGTTTATGAAACTGCTACCTAGCAATTTAGAGACAAATAAATTGAAATCCTTACTTCATACTCTATATCAAAATAAATTACCAGTAGTCAAATATAGATATAAAGTATAAAAGCATAACATGATTAAGAGAAATATCAGCGAGTTTTTTTTTTGTAAATTTGGAGTGTGAAAATCCTGTCTATGTAGGAAACCTGATGCAGAATTATAAATAAAAATATACATGAATTTTATTACGTAAATGAAAAATAATTCTATGCAAAACACCATGATAATATTAAATGCAAAAAGTATAACCAGGAGCAGGAGAGCTGTATGGGTAGGGTGGTAGGGAAGACGCTCAGTTTGAGTGAGTGGAAGAGTCAGAGAAAAGAGGGGAAATGGAGAGAGACAGAGCACAGAAAATACGTTCAAGGAGATTGGTTGTGCAATGAGAGAGAGAAATAGAGTGGTCTTTGGAGACAGATGTAGAATGTAGACATTTTGTTTTAAAATGAGAGTCTTAATGACATCTAAAAGTCAGTTAGGAGGGAGTGCAGTAGAGAGGCTGAGGTACATATCACCAGATCTAATGTGACCTCTTCAGCCCTCATCTTGCTTGATTTTCCTTCCGGAAACACTCTTTCCTTGGTTTACAAGCCATTCCACTCTTCTCACTTTCGTTTCGTTCTCTGGCTTCTCTCTCTCAGTAGCCTTGGCAGGCTTATTCTTTTGCACCCAGCCAACCAAGGTGCCATCTTTTCACACTTCCACTCTCCCTAGACAATCTTATCCATACCCATAGCTTCAGGCACCACCTGAATGCTGATGACCCCCTCGTCTCTGAACTCCAGACCCATGTGTTCAACTAGCCATGAAAATATCTATTTGGACTGAGTGGTCTCCTTGAGGGTCTTTAAAGATAGGCTTGTTATTCAAGTTTTCCATATCATAAGATGAGCTGCAGATGACCAGAACTTGCATAAATTGGAAAACATTTTAATATTCTGAAATTTTGGCCTTTATTAATCCTACTTCTCTGAGAGCTTGTGAGTGAAATTAATATCTCCCTGTCATTTAAGGCAGGGGTTCCCCAAACTGGCTGGACCTTATTATTGTCAGGAAATTATAAATGTCAGGACCTTACACAAAAAGATTTTGATTCCATAGTCCTGAGGTGGAGTAAAGGGGATTAGATAATAGGCGGTCAGTGAATCAATGCTCAGGAGCCTTCTTGTAAAGCTGAACTTATTTGGGTTAGAAGCATCTGCTAAATTCCTATAGAATTCATTAACTGGTATTAAATATGTTGTTCTGGCTTGAATTTTTTTTTTTTTTCTCAAATAAAGATAAACTCTTTGTGGAAAGAGGGAAAAATATCCATTCGGAGGCCTATAGACCACACTGATCTAATCACATTCAAGACCAGAGCCAGGTTTGGAATCTCTCTGCATCCCCACCCAGCCCTCTTCCGGCGTTTATTCTGGAAATGGCACTGGATGTATTCACTTTCATTTGTTATTTTCATCTCCCTCACCTCTGAAAACTAATTCATCACCAGGTGCCATTGCTTTTGTCTGCTCAATAATCCTGAAATAGTCATCTCTATCTCCACTGCCAATAACCTAGTTAATGCTACACGTTACTTAGGCCTCAACTGTGAATAATATTAACTAAGTTTTCCACCAAGCCATTCATTGCCCATCGGACACCCAGAGAGGTCTTTACAGCAATTTCTCTTTGCTCTAGGAATCATGATGAAATTCTTACGGTGTCCCTGCATCATCTACCATTTGCCTATTTCTCCATTCTCTTCTTGTTTTACTCTCAAGTTGCTCTCTGAGATCAACCACACTGGTCTTAATTCCGTTCTTTTAAAAATTCTATAATCCCTCCAGTCCAAGGCTTTTTCACATGCTGGACCTCTGTATGGAATACTCTTCCCCTGTTGAGCTCTCCTGGCCTGGCTGCTCTTATCACCCTTCACGTCTCAGGCTCATCAGCGCCTTCTCAGTGACCTGATGAAGCTACACCACATTCCTATGAGATATGTTCTTCAAGATCAATATTTTTTTTTCCTTCCAGGCATTTGCCTCAGTCTGTTATTAGAACTGAGGAGTCTCTGGATGGTGCACTTGGCTGCTAACAAAAGGCTAGAGGTTCAAGTCCACCCAGAGACACCTTGGAAGAAAGTCCTAGTGATCTCCTTCTGGAAGATCAGCTGTTGAGAACCCTGTGGAGCATGGTTCTACCCTGAACGCACAGGATTGCCGCGAATTGGAATCAGCAACTGATCTGGTTATTGTTCACTTATTGGTGTGATTATTTAAATGTTTGATTTTTACTACCTTTCCTCACTACTCTATGAATTCCATAAAAGAACTATGCTTGTCTTCCTAACAAGTATATCCCAGACACATAGTACAGTGCCTAGCACAAAATAAGACCTTAGTAAACAATGAATGCATTCATAAGTGAATAAATGAATGAATCAATGTAATAACTCGTATGACCTTAGACAAACTACTTAATGCCTCTGTGTCTTATTCACCTATACACGGAATCATCATGATGATAAAATGAGAAAATACAGGTCAAAGCACTTTATAAGCACCATTTCACTTAAATTGATGTACTGCTGGTAGATTGTTTTCTTTCCCTCCCTCTCCATAAAGAAGACTGATGGAGCTTCAGGCAACCCTTGCTGAGTCAAAATTCTAACCATTGCCTGGGCAGTCTGGACTCCACTACTCAATTTTTTTCTGCAGTATTCACTTCAAGGTTAAATGTGAGATGCTGAGAACTATGAATGTCTGGTTGATTTAATTGTTTTTAGTTTTTTTCAGTGTTTAGGATAAGCACAGTCCACAAGTTTAAAATCCTTTTCAAGCAGGAGTCTAGGGAATAGGATCTTATTCCAAGAGTTTGGTTTAATGTCAGGGCGTGGAGCAGACAGAACTGAATGTTTAAGGTCACGGTCATGTGTGTGTTTCAGTATCCAGCACATGTGTTTGAGAACTCACACCCCGACACAAACAAACACACGCCCCAAAACAAGGAGAAAACAATCAACTCTGGGTGGCCCGGCGTCTGAGGAATGAACAATACGAGCCCTTTCTGAGTGTTAAGCTTGGAAGCCTCCAAGTGACCTTGCCTTTCTGAAGGCCCTGACAATTACTTAGGGACAAGGATTTAGTATTTTACCAAAGAAATGTAGGCGCTTTGTTGATTCACTTTCTGTCCCTACTCCTTACCTTTGAGCCACACCTAACAGATAACCAGTTGCCATTGAGCCCACTCCGACTCATGGCAACCCCGTGTGTGTGTCAGAGTAGAACGCTGCCCCACAGGATTTTTAATGGCTGATTTTTTGGAAGTAGATCACCAGACACAGTTCCCCAGGTGAGGGGGCTTAAACCTCACCACTCCCCACCCAGTGGAAAGAGTCAGTCCAGGCACCAACTATGCGAATTATGCCCTGGCTCCTCCAGCTTTCAGCTAGTACGATTCTGCATCTGCAATTAGTTGGAATTATAAAATCCCCACCCTGTTTTTTTTTCACAGCAAACACACAGCATTTAATTAGCAAGAAGGGAAAGGGAGATTGAGCAATTTTCTGCTGTTTGGTCAATCTGTGATTTCATTCAAATGACCAGAAAAACAAGATAGGATTTTGTGATCAAGAGAGCTGGTTTGAGAGTATAGATGGGGTTCTCTTAAGTGTTAAAGTTTTTATTGTGTTAAAAAAGAACTTTTAAAAAGTTCCATCATTTAAGAACCCGTATAGCACCTGTTGTCATTTTAAGAATAGAGTAATACTTTATATAATTATGAGATTCAAGGGCAATCACTGTTGTGAGTTCCGTTTGTTCTCTTTAATTAAAGATATATATTTATATATCATAGTCTTTTCCCTCTATTAGTCTACTTATACATCTACTTATATACTTTTTTTTCTTTTTTCACTCTTCTTTCTTACAAAAGGCCTATAACTATTTTAAAAAAATGTTTTATTATGGGAATAGTCAAGCTGACAAAAACAGAACAAAGCAATGAAATCTTATGTACCCATGGTACAAATTTAGCAGTGATCACTATTGTGCCAATCTGGTCTCAATAATTTTATTCTACTTGCTTTATCACATATCTTATTATCTGTCTACGCCTCTTTCCATCCATAAATCGATTTTATTTTCTTATTCCTTTCAAAGTTACAGACATCAGCATCACCCTACCAATTACCAGTTACCGTCGAGTTGATTCAGACTCATGGCAACCTCATGTGTGTCAGTGTAAAACTGTGCTCCGTAGGGTTTGCAATGGCTGATTTTTCAGAAGTAGATTCCCGGACCTTTCTTCTGAGGTTCTGCTCTGTGGACTTGGAAACCCTATGGGACAGTTCTACTCTGTCCTACAGGGTCACTAGGAGTCAGAATCCACTCAATGGCAACAGAAAAAAAAAAATGGTCTTTTGCTGTTAGAGAAAGTCTGAAGTCAGAGGTGAGAAGACTTGATATGTGGATTTCTATTTTTCTCCTCTGAGATTTCATTAAATGTCCTATACCAGTGGTGACTGGCTCTTGCTGGGAATGTACACCCATCTGTGCAGGCTTACTTTGAAGCTTCAGATAGTTCTGCTCATTTCTGAAGCATTTAACCCATTGCTTCCATCAGAGATTCAACCCTGGCTTCTCTTACCCAATCTCAACTTTCTCCTCAGAAAGTGGATTTTGGCATGTTGGTAAGAGTTCTCACAGTAAAGACTGGAACTTTACCCAGGGAGACTTTCCATAAGTTTCTTTCCCTACTTCCTTCTTCCTTTCAAGATTTAGTCTTTTTTTTGTTTTGTTTTGTTTGTTTATTGTACTTGAGACGAAGGTTTACAGAACAAACTAGTTTCTCATTGAACAATTACACGTTGTTTTACGACATTGGTTAACAACCCCCTGACATGTCAACACTCTCCCTTCTCAGCCTTGGGCTCCCTATTACCAGCTTTCCTGTCCCCTCCTGCCTTCCAGTCATTGCCCTAGGGCTGGCGTGCCCTTTTTAGTCTTGTTTAGTCTTATTTATTTTATCCTTTATATTCCGATTAAGCCTTATTTTTTGCTAGATAATTAGCTCTGGGTATTTGTGACTTTTCTGTCTTCACTTTCTTCTAAGCACAAAGAAACCAAAAATGGCCAATACCAGAGGTTATACTACCTGTAGTGGGTCTTGGAGGTGGAGTGGGATTGAGAGGCTTTTACTTTTGTGAACATCTTTGATGTCATTATCTATATATATCTCCAAACTAGAGCAACAATGAGATTTTCAGAATTTTGTTGATGCTTCTGATCCCTTTAAATGCTTTTGGGGATGGGAACGTTGGGAACTGCCTTGTACAATTGTCATATTCTGGGAAACCTGGCTTCTCTTTCTATGGCCACAGAGCCAATATCCACCAATCTTTTCTTTCTTTAAGTCTTATTGGTGTATTTTGTTGTACTCTAAAATCTATCTACTGTACCAAATTTTGGGTCTTGAAGAAAAGAAAATGTTGAGATTTGCTTCTCTCTGGCCTAACCATTAGTTCGTGAATTATATTAACAATGATGTTGTAGTTGTTAGATGCCATTGAGTTGGTTCCAACTTATGGCAACCCCATGTGACAGAGTAAAACTGCCCCATCGAGTTTTCTTGGCTGTGATCTTTACAAGAGCAGATCGCCAGGTCTTTTCTCCCACAAAGCCACTGGTTTGAACTACCAGATTTTTGGTTAATAGCCGAGCTCTTAACCTTTGTGCCACTAGGAGTTGTGGTCAATGGATTTACAGGCAGATGAGGGTGGGAGATAATATTTACTAAATGAATAGTCCATGATAGGTTCTAGAAATTGTGGGTATTTTGCATCCATCATCTTATTTAATCTTAACAGAAATCTATTTGGTAGGTATTCTTACTAGCATTTTAGGGACAAAAAAATAAAGGCTAAAAGAGGCTAAGGAAGAGATCTACCATCTACACAGCCAGTAAACAAAGAATCAAACCCAGGGCTCTATGATTTTTTGTTAACTACTGTTTTTTACCCTCTGTAATCCTCTTCCTGATATAAATGCCATAGGCATTTGACTGAAACAAGATTGGAAGCCTCTCTGGTGATGTATCTATCCAGGCATTGTCAGCTTTGACCAAAAAGAAATATATTTCATCCACTCCATTCACTACAGATCATTTAAAGATCATTCAGTGTCAAAAAGTAGCTTTCAGAGAAAATTATCCAAAGTGAAAAGAAGTGAGAAAGGCCATTTCAATAATGCTATCAAATGGTGTTTTTTTTTTTTTTTTTTATGGCTGGGAATGGAAGGGATGAGTAATGAAGGTCAGTCTTTCAGGGAGTGACTAGCAGTTAGAGCTGACTGCCTTTAACTTCAGTGCACATATCCAGAACAATAGTTGCAATGGAGATGTTTGTGAAGCCAAGAATAACACTGGCTTCAAACTTTCCACCCTTGGTGAATGATGACAAAGATGAGAGTGGAGGGAAGTTTGCAAAGTATAAGATCTACGTGATCAGCCAAAAGTTAAGCTCATGTTGGGTAATTTTTCAGCCTGGCGCTGAGGGGACTGTCAATTTTAGAACTCACGGATCCTAGATCTTATGCTTTAAGAAAGGGGTAGGTGAGGGTTTGCTAAGTGAGGTGCTATTAGCCAGAGGATGAAGCTCACTGATATAACAGTATCCATCCCTACTCTTGACAGGGAAAGTACTCTTTTCCATCCACACCCCTCGTTGTCTTTGGGTTTCAGGAGAGAAAGTTTTGCTTGAGTCACCAAGGCGAGCCAGTGCCTGTGAGCTCTGGTTGTTTTCCCAATTTGGGACCTAAGGTTTGAAATAAAGCCAGACACTGTGGAGTGAACCCTAATCCCTCAGAGTTTGGATGGTTGCTCATGCAGAATTTAGTGCTGACTCAACAGATGAGTACCAGCATGTTCCTTAAGGGAAACAAAAAGGAAAAGTTCAATAAAGCACTTATGAAAATCTTCAGAGCCTTTTCCTTTCTACAAGAATATGCAGAAAGCTGATGTAAGTAAAACATACGCTTCTCAAGAAGGATTTTAAATAATTAAAAAACTGTTAATTCCATTAGTCAGAAACATACTGTGATGTAAAGTGGCTCTTCTGAGTTGTGAGATTATGGGCAATTCTACTTTTTTTTTTGGCTTATATACATTCCAAATTTTCTGCAATGATATTACAGGTAGGAGGGTGAAAGAGGAGGACAGTGATGGAAGAGAATAAAGTAACTTCCAGCTTCATCATCCAGCACAGCTCCATTTTTTCTTGCTGGCTAAAGTGCCATGACAAGACCCAACATTAAAATGTCAATAGATATGCTATAATGGGGATTTGATCTTCAGTTTTGATACCAAGAAGAAAACAAAGCCTTAAACACATGGGAGAGAACATAAATACCAGAGAAGAGTGGAAAAAACAATTCCAGAGAAGACATATAGGAAATAGTACATGGCTCACCAGTATCCGTCCTAGCACAGATGTTGAAACCAGTTATAGAAGTTCCACCTTCTTGTCTATGACTGGTTCAGGAAAGGGTCTCTAATCCAATACTGGCCTAAGAGACTGGAATCTGCTAGCTTGAGGGTGAGGGCAACACCCAGGATGGCAAAGCAAAATCCTACAAAGAACGGACAATACCAGGCAAGCCCTGGATCACCCACCATGCAGTCAGTCTTCCTGTTATGGGAAATAATACCTGCCATCATTGCTGAGCCAATCTGAGCTGTGATTTCTGTAGCTTTTTGTTCAAAGTGCCTTAATTACATGAAGCCCAAAACAAACTTTCCATTCTTCACAATTTTACCTAATTTACCTTTTGGAAGCAGATTGCCGGGTCTGTCCCCTGAGGCACCTCTGGGTGGCTCCCACAGCCAACGTTTTTGCTAGTAGTTAAGTGCATAACCATTTGTACCACCCAGGGACTCTCTAAAAAGTGAAGTAACGGCTCCTATATCTTGAAAATTGTCTCCATGCACTAGCTTTTCGTTTGTTTATTCTGCAATCCTTCACTTGCCCATTACAAAACTACATTTCCTGATTTACTTATGGCTATGCAATGCTTATTGTAAAAACAAAATAATGTAATTTATTGCTTGTAGCTGAAGGATTATATACATAAACTTCATGTTAGCATGTTAACACAACATTTTGACCAATTGAGTTCACTAAAGTGGGAGTTTTCATATATTTGAGGGAATCATGTGTCAATCTTGCTTTGGGGAAAAAATAAAAAACACTGGCATTCAATCTGGCAATAAGGAAACACGCCCAAACACACAAACACACATGACTATAAACTCGGTTTCCTTGTCTATTTCAAAATTTTGAATTATTTTATGAAATACAAAACAATACAAAGAAAAATAAAAAATTCACTTATGTACACAGATTAACTTTTCTCTTGTCAGGGAAAGTACTCTTTTCCAGCCACACCTCTCGTTGCCTTTGGGTTTCAGAAAAGTTCTGTGCACCCAGGTTGGATTTGATGCATTGAACACTAATGACCGAAGACCACATGAGTTGTGGGATGACATCAAGGACACCATACATGGAGAAAGCAAAAGGTCATTAAAAAGATAGGAAAGAAAGAAAAGACCAAAATGGATGTCAGAGAAGACTCTGAAACTTGCTCTTGAATGTAGAGTAGCTAAAGCAAAAGGAGTAATGATGAAGTAAAAAAGCTTAACAGAAGATTTCAAAGGGCAGCTCTAGAAGACCAAATAAAGTATTAGAAAGAAATGTTCGAAGACTTGGAGTTAGAAAACCAAAAGAGAAGAACACACATGACATTTCCCAAACAGACAGAACTGAAGAAAAAATTGAAACCTAGAGTTGCAATATTGAAGAATTCTATGAACAAAATATTGAACAATACAGGAAGCATCAAAAGAAGATGGAAGGACTATAGAGAGTCACTGTACCAAAAAGAATTGGTAGACATTCAACCATTTCAGGAGGTAACATATGATCAAGAACTGATGGCATTGAAGTCCAAGCTGCACTGAAGCCATTGGCGAAAAACAGGGCTCCAGGAATTGATGAAATACCAACTGAGATGTTTCAACAAAGGGATGAAGCACTGGAAGTGCTCACTCTTCTATGCCATCAGGACTGGAGACTCATTAACAACCTGGGTTATGCAGATGACACAACCTTGCTTGCTGAAAGTGAAGAGGGCTTGAAACGCTTACTGATGAAGATCAAAGACTTCGGTCTTCAGTATGGATTACACTTCAACATAAAGAAAACAGAAATCCTCATGACCAGACCAATAAGCAGTATCATTGTGACAAACAATGAAAATACTGAAGTTGTCAAGAATTTCATTTTACTTGGATCCACAATCAACGCCCATGGAAGCAGCAGTCAAGAAATCAAACGACGTATTGCATAGGGCAAACCCGCTGCAAAAGACCTCTTTAAAGAGTTAAAAAGCAAGATGTCACTTTGAGGACTAAGGTACGCCTGACTGAAGCCATAATACTTTCAGTCACCTCATATACATGTGATACTTGGACAGTGAATAAGGAAAACTAAAGAATTGATGCCTTTGAATTATGGTGTTTGCAAAGAATATTGAATATACCATGGACTACCAGAAGAGGGAACAAATCTATCTTGGAAGTACAGCCAGAATGCTCCTTAGAAGGAAGGATGGCAAGGCTTCATCTTATGTACTTTGGACATATTATCAGGAGGGACCAGTCCTTTGAGAAGGACATCATATTTGGTATGGTAGCATATCATCCAAAAAGAGAAAGATCCTCAATGAGATGGATTGATACAGTGGCTACACCAATGGGATCAAACACAGCAATGATTGTAAGGGTGATGAAGAACCAGGAAGTGCTTTTTTCTGTTGTATATAGGGTCGCTGTGGGTCAGAACCAACTCCACAGCATCTAACAACAACTCCACCCAGATTAACAAATATGAACATTTTGTAATTTTTTATTTAAAATGTTTTAATTAAGGAAATAGGATATTGAGGGTAAAGTTCATTTCTTCTCCTGACCCTTTCTCTATTTTTTTTCCCAGAAGCAACTATTTTGAAGTAATTTAAAAAATCATTTTAATGAACATGTATATTCCCATTAACAAATGATAGTATCGCTTGTTTCTCTTTTTCTTATTGATGCATAGAAATTCTTTATATAGCGTGCATGCTCATCTTCAGCCTGCTACATGCGTCGCAAGTACATTCCTCCAGCTTGTAGTTAACTTTTAAGCTCCTCTTCTTCTTCCTCTTCCTCACCTTTTCCTCCTCCTTCTTCTTTAGAGTTGTCTTTCATTTGATTCGCTATGAGTCGGAATCGACTCGATGGCATTGGGTTTGGTTTGGTTGGGGTTTCATTTGATTTGTTAAACTTATTTATTTTTTAATCTATGGTTTAGATTCTTTTTGCTTTGTCCAAGAAATCCTTTCCTACTTCAAAAATCATATACACATTCTTTTATATTTTCTTATAAATTTTGAGATTATTCCCTAAGGAATTTATATGTGCATGGGTGTGTTGTATTTCGAATGTCTTTTTAAAAGTATTTCAAATATGATATTATTATTTATTTCTAATTTAACTAAATTGTGGCCAAAACATACAATGTGTGATATAGATTATGTTTGGTGTATAAAAATTTCCTTTCAGGCCTAATACGTTGTCAAAATTTATTTTAAAAAAATTACATGTGGACTTGAACAGAATGTGGTCACTATTTGTTACTTAATATGTGTGGGTCTCTGTGTGCGTATGTGTAAAACCACACCCATTGCCGTAGAGTCAATTCCAACTCAGTGACCCTAAACAACAGAGTAGAATGGCCCCATAGGGTTTCCGGGGAGTGGCCAGTGATTAAACTGCCAAGCTTTTGGTTAGCAGCCGTAACTCTTAACCACTATGCTAATGTATAAAAAATATACATATATGTTCATGTAATTATACTATATATGTTTATTTATTATACATTAATATTTTATATGTGTGCTATATATTATCTATATATTAAATATGCACACATTTATATATTTATATTTTATATATTTGGAAACCCTGGTGGTGTAGTGGTTAAGAGCTATGGCTGCTAACCAAAAGGCTGACAGTTCAAATACATCAGGCGCTCCTTGGAAACTGTATGGGGTAGTTCTCTGTCCTATAGGGTCGCTATCTGTGCACACACACATGCCATTGTCAAGTGTTGTTCAGCTTTTTCCATTACCTTACTAACATTTATTCTACTTCATCTGTCAGCTTCTGAGAGACGTGAAATGAGATATTCTTTTGGGATCGTGGATCTGTCAATTTCTCCTTACCATTTTCTATAGGGAATTTTCACTACCCTTTTTCAAGCTGTATTTTAAGATACATGCAATTTCATGATTTCTCTGTCTCTGGGGAATATTTGTTACTTTCTTCACGTGAAGTGTCCCTGTTTATATCTCTTAATGCCCTTAAACTTCAATTACCTCTACTATCAACACTGCTATATCAGCTTCCTTTTTTTTGATTAGTGTTTGTTTAGTACATACTTCCCTACCGCTGTTTTCAACTTGTCTATATATTTCTTAAGTGTACCTCATGTCAACAACACATAGATTTATCTCAGATCTTACCCGTTCCTCATGTTATTGTTCACTAGTATTTTAGCCCAGCCTTGTTTTATTCCCACCAAACATCACTGTTATTTTTTTATGATCGATCAATTCTAGTTGGTACTTAACGATGGTTTATTTATTCGTTATTGTATTATAGTATAGCACTCCTCTATGTTAAATTTTTTCTTGCAGAGTCTATTTACTGGTACTTCAACTAGAGACTGTGTTTCATTGTCTAAAAGCATCGTTATTTTGCTGGTCCTGCTCAATGCTGTTTTGTAGTGTTTATAATTCTAGATTGGTAGTTATTGATCCTTCTGCTTGCTGTATTCGCCCACTGAGATTGAGTTGTGTTGGCATCTCTAGCAAGCGCGTTTGAGTTTTTCTCCACCAGAGCCCTGGTGAGTTTTATTAATTCAGGAGTTTTTGTTTTAATTTTTTGGCTTGGGGTCACTGCACCACCGTAGTAGTAGCCTGAATTGAGACTCACGCCTACTTGTGGTGCTGGCCTGGCTGACTCTTTTTCCACCCTGGGCCTTAGGAGGCAGGTGAGTTTCTGTGCCAAGGACAGGAGTCTTTGCCTTGGCCAGCAGGAGAGCCCAAGCCCCAGCTGTCTAGGCCTGTGCCCTACCCTGATTTCCCCCATGAGCCCATTGGCTTCAGCTCCCAAGTACCATTGACTTTGAGTTGTGTCTTCATTTCTTGCACATGGGGATTACCTTCTTTTGGTTTTGAACTTAGCTATATATTTAAATATTTTAATTTTAATTTAATTTTTTTAGTGTTTCCACGTGTTTGAAATGGGAAAGGGGATTTCCTATGGCAGCTTAGTCTGCCTGATTGACCACAAATCCCTTCAGCATCCTCTCTTTTAGCCTGTAACTCTCCTAGAATGTGTCTATTAATGGGGTGAATCTGAAGAGGTGAAGAATGGGAAACCCTTTTAACTCCACCAATTGTATATGTAAATTTGATGTTCACTCTCACTGAGGAATGATCAGCTCTGTCCATGCCTAGTGTCCCTAAAGGAAACTAGGCCTTTGGGCTCCATGCACTTTATGAGATGACTCTAGACTTCCACTCTGGAGCACGTGGAGACAAAGCTGACATTAGCCACTCCCTCCATGCACTTCCAACCCAACTGTGTTGGAACCTGTGGGATACCATGACCTCATTCTCCTTCTTGCTTCAGTGACAATTCTACTTGTCGGATAAAGTCCAGAGTCCTGCGTATGACATTCAAGACCCCAATATGTTCCTTCTGATCATAGAGAACATCTTGTAGTTTCCTGAAAAGAAAATCCTCTCCTTCACTACAAACTTTTCCATGTACTATTCCCCTCTCCTAGCTGGCCTTATCCATCCTTTGTCTTCTTGGAAAAGTTGTACTCTTCCTCTAAGACTGACCAACCTTGGGATTCACCATATCTGTTGAGCCTTCCTGGACTTCCAGTACCCTCACTCAGGCAGTGATTAGCATGTCTTCCTCTCTGTAGCACCTTGTACCTCTACTCTAAGGCATCCCTGGGTGGCACAAACAGTTAAGCACTTGACTACCACCCTAAAGGTTGGCAGTTAAAACCCGCTCAGTGGAATCTTGGAAGCCATGCCTGGTGATCTTCTTCCAAAATGTCATAGCCTTGAAAGCCCTAAAGAGCAGTTCTACTCTGCATACGTGGGGTTACCATGAATCAGAATCAACTCAACAACAATTAACAAAAACGACAGCTATACTACAGACCTCATTGCAAAGTCTATTAATGGATTTCTCTGCCTCCCTAACTGGATTATAAATTCTTGAGTGAAAAGAATATGTCCTATTTGTCATGGTGTCCGATGCAAGGCCAATGCTCAATAAAGTTATGTTAAGTGACTAAAGAAGCCCTTGGGTGCTAACCGAAAGGTTAGAGGTTCAAGTTCACCCAGAGGTGCCTCAGAAGGAAGAGTAGGCAATCTACTTCTGAAAAATCAGCCACTGAAAACAATGCTGATGACATACATGGTGTTGCCATGAGTCAGAATCCACTCAATGGCAACTGAAAGTGAGTAAAATTGCTTGTGTAAGAAAAAAAACTTCTATTACCTTTCTGATCTCCTTCTGACCAGCTTTTTGGACATAGGACTCTTGATACTTGGTCCAGCCTCAAGGATAAAACCAAGGCCTGAACCTCAGCTCCGTCATCTAATGGCCCTAACTGGCTTTCCTGGGAGTGTAGCCCATGACATGATCTGTTATTCATGGGCATCTCAGCTTGAATCTGGGCTGCATCTAAACCCAGGGTTCAGGCTTATCGTCATGTGTCAGGTAGCCCAATTAGGAGCAGCCCAAGATAAATTTATACAAGAAGGTTGAGGAAACTCTTCTATGGAAGAAGGAGCCAGGCACAAAGAACCTCACCTTTTTCCAAAGTACAAACACATGAGAATAGTCTTAATTCAGTTAGTAAATGTGTTTCCAGTGCCTACTATGTTCCAGAAACGTGCCTGGGGTTCTGGGTATAGCAATGACCAAGGCAGGTATGAGCCCTGTCCTTCTGGATCGTATAGTTTGGGAATATATTAAACAGATATAACATCTATCCCCTGATCCCACCAAATGTGAATACAAAATACATCACGTAACCTTTAGTATTCAAAATAAAGCAATCTGGAGCACTCTCCTTGAACAGAGTTCCTGGATTCCAGTCTTGCCCTCTGGGCTTGTTATTCTCCATGTGTTCTGCATAATTCATTCTTCGTCCTTCTCTGCCCTGCTCTGTGCCCTGGGAGGGCACCCTGTCCTCTAGCTTCAGTTAAGAGCGGCCAGTAGGAGTTTCCTACAGGTGATTGGAGGATTGGAAGAGACAGGAAAAGGTTCTTAATCCCCCATAGAGCACAGTTCTGCTCTGACAAACACGGAGTCACCGTGAGTTGCAGTTGACAACAATTGGTTTGATTTTGTTTAGTTTTCCTTTCCTGATCCACTTTTCTGTTCTTCCCCTAATTACATCCAACCACTCCTATTTGGAGCCCTGGTGGTGTAGTGGCTAAGAACTCAGCTGCTAACAAAAAAGTCAGCAGCTTGAATCCACCCACTGCTCAGGGCTGTCAAAGCTTTGCTAGTTCTGCAAACAGTTTCTCCCCCAGCCCTTCAGTCCAAATTCTGGTAATAGCTCTCTGTGGTTGCTAGCCCTGGGCTGCTCCACTCTCACTTGTTGATTAATCCCTGGGCTATCCAGGCCCCTCAAGTTATGCCCCATATATACAGCTTATTCTGCTTTTGCCAAGTATGGCTTTGATTCCTATGGTGGGTTAATAGGCAGCCCCTCAAAGTATATGTCCGTATACTAATTCCTAGAACCTGTGAAGATGAATTTATTTGGAAAATGGTCTTCGCAGATGGAATTAAATTAAGGATCTGGAAATGAGATTTCTGAATTATCCAGGTAGACCTTAAATCCAATGACAAATATCCTTATAGGAGAAAGGCCAAGGAAGATTTGAGACAGAGAGAAGCACAGAGAGAAAGGAGGAGATGCTGTTACCATGGAGACAGAGAATGGAGAGATGTGGCCAATGGGCACCAGTAGCTGGAAGAGGTAAAGACTGAATTCTCCCCTGAAGCCTCCAGAAGGAGTGTAGCCATTCTAACACCTCGATTTCAGACTTCTGGCTTCCAGAACATTGAAAGGATAAATTTCTGTTGTTTGTACGTCATCAAGTTTGTGGTAATTTGTTATAGCAGCCCTAGAAACTAATGAGATCCCCAAACAAGAAGAGGCTGACACCTTAATTTTGGACTTCCTGCCTCCCTAGGCATGCCCTGGTGGCCTGGCTAGGGTTATAGCATGTGTCTTATCATGTACCCTGAACCAGCTACCCACTGATGGCCTCATCCCTTCTAAATTTCACCTCAAGGGCCTCATTTCAATTATTTTGTGTCTCAAGAAAGTGGTCTGTATCTTGAGCTCTTTCCACTAGGTCATATCGCCTCTATTTAAATATATCCCATCTTTCCCTGCAACCTCTAGCTTCCCTATGTTAATGAGCATGGGACAGGGATCCATTGGCCAGCACACCCTGGCCCACCACAATAAGTGCTTACTTGCTTCATATTTATGAAACCAAAGAACCCCCCCCCCCCCCCCGCTGCTTTTCCTAAAGTCAAAAGGAGTTTGCTGGAGAGATGAAGTCTCCATGTTCATAGAGTTTTAAATGACACCCCCACAAGCTTAGAAAATGTGTCACAGGACCCTGAAAGTAAGAATAATGAGCAGGAGAATCTAACTTAGTTGAGAAGTTGGGGGACTTGTTGCTAAGCAAATGTCAGACATTTCCCAGGGTTTCCTCGGATTATT
Source organism: Elephas maximus indicus (assembly GCF_024166365.1). NCBI lineage: Eukaryota > Metazoa > Chordata > Mammalia > Proboscidea > Elephantidae > Elephas > Elephas maximus. The sequence continues at coordinate 84,112,762 of NC_064831.1, read as the reverse complement.
TGGAAGGACATTGAGAGGGTCCAGAGAACCTGCATTAGGAGTGTGTGTGTGTCTGTGTGTGTGTGAGTGTGTGCACACGCACAGGGGTGAAGTATTACAGGATGGTGAAGACTGGAGAAATCTGGGCTACACGTTTATTTCTTCACCCAAATGTTAATTGAGAACCTGATATGTGGCAGGCACTTACCAGTGGCTAATGGACTAATGCACACCCCCATGTACATAATTAGAACTGACCCCTGCCCTTACCTATGGAGTTAATAATTTGAACAAATATGACTTAACAAACTTTACAAATGTCATGATAGATGCCTCTGTAGGGCACAGTGTGAACAAGAGACAGGGAAGTGGAAAATTCTATGGGAAAATGACAGCAGTTTATGCATTCTCAATGGGGGTGATACTGCTCCTGAGGGGGTCAAAAATTGGTTCTGGTGGGACAAAAAGTTTTAAATATCACAATAGTTTGTGGCTGCAGTAAATAAACAGATATACAATATATCTGTGGTATTGAAATTTCTGGCTCTCACTCCTCTGACATTGATATTGGCTGATCCAGGCCTCTCTTGGCAAAAGGTCGTTCTTTCTGTCTCAATGAGTTCATATTCTCCCTTGCCTCTTGACCAACTTGTCTTTCTCCTCTGAAGAGATTACCAGCAAACCTTATGATGACCGTGGCCAGCCATTTTGTTTTGCCCAAGACTGAAGGATTTCCTTGGACATAGGACTTCCAGTGCTAAAACAAGAACAGTTCTGGGAAAACCAGGACAGCTGGCCCCCCTCCTTAGGAACAAGATTACAGGCAGTCCCTGGGTTATGAAGGAGATCCATTCTTAAAACTCTGCCTTTAAGTGGAATTTGTAAGTGGAAACAGGTGCATATGGTTCTTATTTAGCCTTAGTGCAGTGCAAGAAAAGGCTTGAAGCCGTCTCAATGCTCTGAAACCTGCATCTGCAGCAGGCGATGGTGACCGCAATGAAGAATTTGTTGCAAGTAGGGGTTGGTTCAGTCGTTTCAAAGTGAGGGCAAATTTGCATAATGTTAAATGGCAGGTACAAGTTTTCTGTAAGTCTGACTTTCATAACCTGGGGACTGCCTTATGTCATTTTGACCTTCTACAAGTTCAACTAGCTGGCATATAAGCACCTCTCTCCTCCAGTCCTACACCCTATTATTTAAGTAGTAGTTCTATTGCTGCTTAAATCATCTAGGCTCAACCTTGACTGCGTATCATAATCACCTGGGGAACTTTTAAGACTCCTGCTACTAAGCCACACCTTAGAAAAATTTAATCAGAATCTCTGGGAATAGAACCAAGCATCCATATTTTTTTAAAGCTTTCCGGGTGATTATAATGTAGAGCCAAGTTGAAAACCACTGGCTTAGAACAATAGTAGAGATTAACTCTTGGGGTAAGGTAAGCATCACTCTGAGTTGACTCCAATTCAGAGGGACTGTAGTTTTTTACCTTGATGGTATAAGATATGACTCAATTTAAGGGTCGTGAGTACCCTGGCCTGTTGATATTTTGATAATAACAGCCATTAAATCAAGAGTTTAAATTAAATTGAAATTGGGTGTAGAAACATTTTTCTCTACTCTCCGTATGCCTCTGCTTTGTGTCTGTTTGCATGTATTCCTTTTTGGTAGGTCAGAACACAATGGAAAAGGGCAGTCTGGGCTTACAGGAGTTTGCATCACAGAAAGAAAATCTCTGATTTAAAATCAACCAGAACCACTTAAAACTAATGGTTCACTGCTGTTAGTAGTCAGTGGAACCCTCTGAAGCCCACATGAGTAATCTCAAATCATTCCCATCAATAACCTTCCCTGTGGTGTGCCTCAAGTCGTCCTAGGGGATGCTGTCACCAGTTGGAAGGATTATCCATCTGTCTGAATGGTTAGCATGCATGGAGCTGCTTGCTAACATGTGAAAGAAATAAAGAAAGGAATTAGTTTGCAACTTCAGTGCAGATTTATGCAACAATGTTAGAGCAGAATCGACCTGATGGCAATGGGTTTTGGGTTTTATCAAGGCCTTCAGTTGGCATTGCACTTAGATCCGCTGAACATTCCCAGAACCTTCTATAAAGTCAACCTTGTTAGTGTTTGTGTTTTTATTATCTACTGACGGCCTAACCCAAATAAAGAAGTGACCTTAGCCACCACCTCCCCATAACTGGATATGCATCTCAGGTGAGCTTGTGTCTTTGATTCAAAAGGTACTTAAAAATATCTTTCTTAAGATTATTCTTTTTCCAAGCAGCATTAAATGAAAAAATGGTGAGCTTACTCCTTCTATGAAAAGGAGAAGCATGAATACATTGTAATGGGGATAATACTTTGAAAACATTCAACCGTTACATGCGGTTCTTTGATGTTCCTCATTCCTAGTTGTCCATTGGTTTCACTTAAACAATCAGTTAAAAAAAAAAAAAATGGCTGTAGAGTCAATTCCGACTCATATTGACCCTATAGGACAGAGTAGAGCTGTGCCATAGGGTTTCCAAGGAGTGGCTGGTGGATTCAAACTGCCAACCTCTTGGTTAGCAGCCAGATGCTTAACCACCATGCCACCAGTTGGGTGTACTCAAATCATACATCTATAAAGGACTATGCATGAGGCCACTGGCCTAAGGAACAAGGATGGAGAGCATTTCTGAGTAGACTAGAAAACCTGTCCCTGTTGATGACTGTATGTGTGAAAAAGAGAGACAGAGACAGGCAAACATGGGGGTCAGAACTCTGTGTCTTGATCTTGCCTCTGGGCCAGAATTCTGGAGGGATGAGGACTCCTTTGGTCCAGGTATAGTCATAGCACTTTCCTTCAGAATCATGTTGTAACCATCCATTCCAGGGTCCAAGTAACCCTATGGATTGCAGCAGATAGAGAGGGTGAGGTCCAAGTGACAAAGTCTTAGCCTCGGCACTTTTTGGTTTATATGAGTGGATAGCGGTTGTAACGGAAACCACATGACGATTATGTGGCTTTATGAGGCTATATCCTGTCAGTCTCCTTAGGTATGAACCGAACCACTACCAGTCGCCATCGAGTCAACCCTGACTCATGGCGTCCTCATCGGTGTCAGAGTAGAACCATGACATGCTCCACTGGACTTTCAGTGGCTGACCTGTCAAAAGCAGGTCACCAGGGCTTTCTTCTGAGGTGTCTCTGATGGATTCCAACTTCCAATCTTTCGGTTAGCAGCTAAGCGCACAAACCATTTGCACTACCCTGGGACTCCCCATGGAAGCCTGGTGGTGTAGTGGTTAAGTGCTACGGCTGTGAACCAAAGGGTCAGCAGTTCGAATCCACCAGGTGCTCCTTGGAAACTCTATGGGGCGGTTCTACTCTGTCCTATAGGGTCGCTATGAGTTGGAATGAACTCGACGGCACTGGGTTTGGTTTGGTTTTGGGGACTCCCCATAGCCATTTAAAAAAAAAAAAAAAAAACAAAAACCCATTGCCATTGATTTGGTTCCGATACATAGCAACCCTACAGGACAGAGTAAAACTGTCCCATAGAGTTTCCAAGGAGCGCCTGGTGGATTCGAACTGCTGACCTTTTGGTTAGCAGCCATAGCTCTTAACCAGTAAGCCACCAGGGTTTCCAAGCTATTAAAAAAAAAAAAAAATTTAGGACGTATTAAACCCACATTATGGAGGACAGAGCCAATATACCATACTGTCTGTGCTGCCCTGGTCCCTGCTCCACAGGGAATGAATGACTGAAAGATACCCTGACCAGACACGGAGGAGTATCACACTGAAGATCAGCAGATCCAGAGAATATCACCAGGGCCCACGCACACAGAGCAAGGGCATTTTTCCCATGTGCCCATGTGGTCAGATGAGCCCTTCTACACACTCATCTTCAGTAGAGCAGTGGAAAGGGAAGGGGATTTGAAAGTCTGAGCAATTATCTGAATGAGACTAGGCTAACAGAATGAGACTGCAACAGAGTGAAGCCAGAAGAGGTTGCTATATATTCATTATCATCAAGTTAATACTTCCGATCACCACTCGCCTCCACCACCCCTGCCACATCTCTGGACTCAGCAGTCTATGTGGAAGGTTAGATCAGTGCTAAGAACTAAGAAAGCATACCCTTAACATCAGTGACAGAGAATATATTCTCCGTCTGTCACTGTCCATATGACTGTGGGTAAGCCATCCATATTTTCCAGGCATGTGGTGGGCACTAGGAACATGGAGGAAAAAGACAGTCTTTCGCTGTCATCATTTCTCTCAATCTCCGTTTTCCCTTTTAAAATGTAATGCCTATAGTTAATAAATAATATTTTTCTTGGCCCTCTCAAACTCAGATAATTTTTTAAAACTTTAAAAGAGGTAGTGTAATTTTTACTCCATCATTGTTGAAGAGTAAATGAAATAATGGACATAAAAACAGGTAAGATAATAGGTGGTTCTTGTGAGTTAATTTTTTCATCCAAAACAGCAAGCTTGTCTTGAAAATAAACTCTTAAAAAATATGTAATCCAACGAACAGATATATGCACACCCATGTTCATTGCAGCACTGTTTACAATTGCAAAAAGATGGAAGCAACCAAGGTGCCCGTCAACAGATGAATGAATAAATAAATTATGGTATATTCACACAATGGAATAATACACATCAATAAAGAACAGTGAGGAATCTGTGAAACATTTCATAACATGGAGGTATCTGGAAGGCATTATGCTGAGTGAAATTTGTCAGTTGCAAAAGGACAAATATTGTATAAGACCATTATCATAAGAACTCGAGAAATAGTTTAAACAGAGAAGAAAATATTCTTTGATGGCTACGAGAGGGAGGAGAGGGGGTGGGAGAGGGGTATTCACTAATTAGATAGTAGATAAGAACAACTTTAGGTGACAGGAAAGACAACACACAATACAGGCGAGGTGACGAACTAAACAAAAAGCAAAGAAGTTTCCTGAATAAACTGAATGCTTCAAAGCCCAGCACAGCAGGGGCAGGGGTTTGGGGACTGTGGTTTCATGGGACATCTAAGTCATCTGGCATAATAAAATCTATTAAGAAAAAAAAATTGTAACCCAAATGTCAGAATTTTCAGTCTCCAAGGGCCATGTTATCTATGATACATTTGGGGAATGGCTTGGATGCTCTTGCTCCACGTTGTGGGCTCCTTTACCTTCTATACCTTCAGTTCACCTTCCCTGTGAACCATCACTCCTTTCACTCTGGTAAGCACCTGGGTCCTTGTCCCTTGGATCCTTTCTCCCAGTGCCACTAAGACAAAACTGTATGTCACCTACATAATTTATTGCAAGACCAGGGATAATTAAAAATATTGAGGGAGGCTCTTAAACATTTATAAGAACCCTGTTTATGTTCTTCCCTCAAATGTGAGCATTGCTTTCTATGTTTTGAGAACTCCCCTCTCCTCTTTCTCTCTAACAAAGGAAAATTTAACCGTAAGAATCCTTAACGCTTTTTAGAAAAGTCCCACTCCCTATCCAAAGAGTCTTTTTCTTAAGATCTAATTTCTCACTGAGGGAATTGGGGGGCATTAAATTTCCCTAAAATATATTTATCCAGTCATGGATGATTCACTTCTTTTATCGACATAGGCTGAAGTTTGACCATGGTAAATGCTTTGGCACTCTAACAGAACCTTCCAGGAAAGTTTTGGTGTTCTAAGGCTAAAGTTTCTGCACTACTGTAATGTGGACATATGTCCCTTCATTTATCCTTCAGGAACTTCTGGTCTCTCTCCTTAATTCCCAGAAAAAATTACACACATAGATATGCAACTATGTAGACGCACACACAAACACTGTGTCTTTTCTGGTATTACATCCCAGCCTGGCATTTCTACCAACTCCATTCCCTTATTCACTCTACCCCTGTTATCAGCCCAATGGCACTAGTTTCGGAGCTACAGATAGGGAAAAGGCTGCTGTCTGAGATGAAGCATAGCAGTCTCTTTTATCAAATGCTATCTGCAGGGACTTCCCTAGGTATCCATGTGTGCTCATGATGGCGACCATGTTTCCAAGGGTAGAAGACACCAAAACCTAAATTGTTGCTACTTTTAAAACTCAGCTCAAAGCTGACTTGCCCATACTCTGTTAGACAGATGAGACCATCACAAGTTTGGATGAACTAGTTGGCATAGGGGCATACCCTTTTTCTGTAAAAACTTTAAATCTGACACACACAAACTGGCCCTAGCCAAAAAATTAGATGTTTCTTGATCCACAGAATTAGATATTCTAATTCTTCTCCACTGAAGCACTCTGGAGGCAAGACCTGAGAACACCACTCAGAAAGAGGACAGAAAGAAGTCTTCAGGGGTTTTTTTGTGACTGGCTGAACAGTCAGGCTAGAATTACTACGCCTGACGGGTACACTACTTTCTCTGTGAAAAGCAGCCTAGAAATGTAATAAATCTCCTCTTAACCCAGTGACAAGGAGTTGAGAATGAACTCGGCTTTTAGACCCCAAACAAAAGTTCATGGAATTCCACATGGCCTAAAGGGGAAAGAATAGCTGTCAAGCAGGAGGTGGGGAGAGTTCTGCTGGAAACGTTTTTTCTCACTTGTCTAAGAGATTTTCCAGAGGTAACACTTTTTCTCAGGCTCTGAACATCCGAGTACATGAATCTGAACCCTGGGAGTGCTGTAGCCTTCTTGCTAAGCTTGAAGCTGAAGTCAATGCAGGAAAGAGGACACAGTCAAGAAGAGCTCAGAGAAACAGAACCAGAACCACTGGATAACATCCACCCAAGAGCCCTCCTTCTCCTGGACCTCCAATTATGTGAACCAATAAAGTCCTTTATTGTTCGTGTGATTCTGCGTTGCCCAGCAGTGAAAGCAACCTACCTGCTATCGTGCTGAATATACGTTTCTATCGAAATCATGTATGACGTTTCCCGTAAACTCACAATTGCCTTCTGGTAGCGAGAGATCATATTTGCCACACAGCGTTATAAGGATGTTCTCCTGTACATGTTCTGTGGAAAGGTATTTTTAAAACTAACATATTGACTTGGAGTAACTTTGGGTTGGGGGCAAGCCTGAGAAAGAATGTGAAGAACACTTCTTATGTAGCTTATATTCTAGAAGGGCTTGGCTAATGACTTTGCCAGAATTACCTAAAACTCTATTAAAAAAAAAAAAAAAAAACTCTATTAGGGACATCTAATCTTTAATTTCAGCGATCTTAGAAAACCCTTGGTTGTTACATAAATTGGCCATTCACTGACTGGAATCATATGTTCTCTTTCTGAGAAACAGTTGTTCTTACAAATCCTGTAAGGATGAAGATGGCAATGGGGATCAGGAAAACCCATCACCTGGGTGCATATGGAAGCTATCCCAGACACCCCAACCACAGCCCCTATTTTTCACAGCATGAGTTCACTTCCCTTAATCATACTTTCTGCTCTCCAAAAATAATGTAGAGGAAGCATACATTTACCTACTTAAAGATACACCATCTGTTTTCCTTCTCTGCCAAGAGAGGAATTCCTTATTAAAATGAAAGCCTCGGGTCATCATAGAAAGCAGAAAGCTAAGATACATGTCTTTCCTTTTCTTTTCCCCCTCCAAAGCATATGTATAAAATGTTTCTCATGGCCACTCAATGAAACAGGTGGATACACTTATCTTTCAAACACAGGCCAGTGAATACAAACCCATAGTCTCTGAGATTCCTTCACCTAAAGGTAGTGAGTTACATGGAACCAGAGGAATAAAAGGAAGTTTGGAAATCTCAGTCAATAGATTGTGGGCTCTTCTAGGGCAAGAAAGGAGTTTTATTCTTCTGCCAATCTCTCAAATGCAGCTTTAGAAGGCATGCACTAGGAATGAAATGTTTTTGGAATGAAGAAATATGCCAAGAACCATATATTTTTTGTGACATAATGTGTTAGGCCAGTGGTCTCAACCACTGCACATTAAAATCAAGTCCCTGCATAGTGCAAATGGTTAACGTGCTCGGTCTCTAACTAAAAAGTTGAAAGTTGGAGCCCACCCAGAGGCACCTCAGAAGAAAGGCCTGGCAATCTACTTTCAAAAATTCAGCCATTGAAAACCCGACGGAGCACAGTTCTACTTTAACAACATGGGATTGCCATGAGTCCAAGTTGGCTTGATGGCAACTTTTTAAAAAAAAATTTTTAAGTTGCTGCTAAAACATAAAGCTGCCTGGGATTCTACCCAGATCAATTAAATCAGAACTAATATCTCCCAGGTGATCTGATGTAAAGCTTGGACTGAGAACCACTGTCTTAAGTCCTCTCAATGCCTTCAAACATAGCTTCTCATTCTTTTAAGCAGCCATCTATTTAGCTTATATGCAAGCAAAATATTTCAATGACTTTTCCTCTTCCCCCGGTGCTTATGATGGATCCCAGGTAGCACTGGGGGAGGAGATAATGTATACTGTGGTCCAGGGTTTCTATTAAGCAATTTTTGGAGGGGTTAAATAACAGAATCAAACTTCAATTTAAATCAAAATTAGACACTGGCTGTAGAAGTTTGAGGAATTATTTTGAAATTTAGGGATTGTTTTTTAAAAAACAGCTTTCCTAAATTAACCTAAATTTCAGCACAACTACAAAATGCTGTAAAAAAACAATTACTTCCCAAGCCCCTCAGATGAGACCAAACCTCAAGCAGAGGACATTTAATGACAATAATTGGTTTTATCAGATTTCCAGACCAGGATTGCTGACTCTGGGAGACTTTCTAGCCCTTCAAAGTGTGGCATTTCATCCATCCCAAAAACTACTCTTTTTAATAAGACTTCTGAGAACAAACTCTGGTTTATTACACAATAATAAACAAGGATATTAACTAGATCATCTTGTCCTTTTCCCTGAAAATATAACTTGACTCCCGGTTGTTTGTGCTATGCACTAAGCCATTCCTATCAAATGGAATCCACTTTTTAACAAGATCCTGGGTGATATTTGCCCACATGCAAGTCTGGGAAGTGCTGACTTAGACTAAGCAGATCCAGACCTCTTGCCATCACGGGATGTCCACAGCAGCAATTGTGGGCAACAGGAGGAATTGTGGCCACATGAATCTCGTGGAGCCCGTCAAAAGCTGTATTCTTCAACAGCTGAAAATAAGGAATCTTTGCCCTCACATCATTTGCCTTACGATCAGGCTTTCTGGCAGAGGCTCACGGTCCTTCAAATATTTCAGATCTCTGTTTGGAGAAAAGGAAACCCTGGTGGCATAGTGGTTAAGAGTATTGCTGCTAACCAAAAGGTCAGCAGTTTGAATCCACCAGGCTCCCCTTGGAAACTTTATGTGGCAGTTCTACCCTGTCCTATAGGGTCGTTGGGAGTTGAAATTCACTCAACAGCAATGGGCAATGGGTGGGTTTGGAGAAAAAGACAGCTTTTTCCTTTTTGCCTTTGGCTCATGAGTGACGTTGTGTGAAGGCCTAGTGCAGAGGCTCAGGCTCTCATCTAGACCGGGGCTGGGGTCGCTCTTGCTCAGTGATGGGGAGAATGGAGAACTCCACTGCAGGACCTTTGAGGAGAACCACAAATGAGGGTGTGGGTAAAGCTGACAAGTGCTTTGACTGGAAGCGTTTTTCACTCTTTTCCAAACTGTGGCCTTTAGATAATCTTCTCTAGGAAACATACATTCCTGCTAAGAAACTTGATATTTCTTGTAAGTGGGATCATACTATATTTGTGACCAACCTATTTCACTCAGCTCAGTGTTTTCAAGGTTTATGCATGTTGTAGCATGTATCATGTTGACAGACCTGATATTATTTAAGGAGCAGTGCAAGGTCGCAAACCAGAAGGTTGGTGGTTCAAACCTACCGGTGGCTGCGGATGGAGCAGGAGGAGATGTGGCAGTCCACTTCCATAAAAGATCTGCAGCCTTGGAAACCCTATGGAGAAGTTCTACTCTGTCACAGAGAGTTGGAATTGACTCAACGGGCAATGGATTCACAAGGGTCATGCAGGAGGGAGGGAGATAGGGGGACTCACTGCTTAGGAGACACCAAGCTTCTGTTAAGTGTGATAGGAAAAGTTGGAAATGGCTAATGGTGATGGTTGCACAACACGACAACTACAATTAGCTTTACTAAATTTTTCATGCTAAGAATGTCATACTGGCAAATGTTTCATTACATACACATTTACCACAATAATAAGAGAAAAGAAACACTAATTTCCAAGGTTAGCATGGTATCAACCAACAAATCCATTCTGTCCTTCACGCCCTTCAAAACTCACTCTATGAGAGAAACCAGAATTGTCTGCGCTGTACCTACCATTTCTAACCCAACCTTCAAAATTCTATCATCCAATAATTTCTAATAGCTCTTCAACATTTCCAAAGAATACCCTTCACTCAACTGTAGAACATCACCTGCCAAATGATATCATTTCTCTGGGTGTTATAAGAACGAATTGCCTTGAGCCAGGAATTTAAACACAATATTGGAACATAATACTAGGAAATTTCTGTATTTCACAATAGAAGATAAATTCGTCTGTGAAATATACACAGCAGAACTTGAGTTTTAATTGTGCCTGAATATGTAGTTTGTGTGTGTGTGTGTGTAGTAGTGCAGATATTTGTGAGAATACTCCATCAGCAGTGCAAAAATGAACAAAGGAGAGAATTAGCAAATGTCCTGAAATCTATTATATACAGATGCCCTATTACCCATAAAAGGCTATGTCTTCACACTAGTAAGTCAGAACTTTGCAATCAGAATGTTTTCAGTTCTGAACATAAAGCATTCCTTCTTCCCTCCATGCTTATGATAGATCCCAGTTAATATTTGGGGACGATTCGATGAGATCTAATGTATACCATGTTCCTACCTGGAAGAGATCCATATTTATGCTTATTTCCAAGAAAGATGATCCAACCAAAGGCAAAAATTATCAAACAATATTATTAATATCACATGCAAGTAAAACTTTGCTGAAGATCATTCAAAACCAGCTGCAGCAGTATATTGACAGCGAACTGCCAGAAATTCAACTGAATTCCAAAGAGGATATGGAACGATGGATATCATAGCTGATGTTAGATGGATCCTGGCTGACAGCAGACAATACCAGGAAGATGTTTACCAGTGTTTTATTGACTGTGCAAAGGCATTTGGCTGTGTGATCATAACAAATTATGGATAAATTACAAAGAATGGGAATTCCAGAACACTTAATTGTGTTTGTGAGGAACCTGTACATAGTTCAAGAGGCAGTCATTCAAACAGAGCAAGGGGATATTGCATGGTTTAAAGTCAGGACAGGTGTGTGTCAGCATTGTATCATTTCACCATACCTATTTATTCTGTATGCTGAGCAAATAATCCAAGAAGCTGGACTATCCGAAGAAGAACAGGGCATCAGGATTGGAGGAAGACTCATTAACAACCTGCATTATGCCGATGACACAACCTTCCTTGCTGAAAGTGAAGGAGACTTGAAGCACTTACTGATGAAGATCAAAAGCCACGTATTGATCACACCTCAACATTAAAGAAGCAAATATCGTCACAACTGGACCAATAAGCAACATCATGATAAACTGAGCAAAGATCAAAGTAGTCAAGGATTTCATTCTACTTGGCTCGCAATCAACACCTGCGGAAGCAGTAGTCAGGAAATCAAAAGACTCATTACATTGGGCAAATCGGCTGCAAAAGACCTCTTTAAAGTGTTGAAAAGCAAAGATGTCATCATGAAGACTAAGATGTGCCTGACCCAAGCCATGGTGTTTTCAATCGCCTCCTATGCATGGGAAAGCTGGATGATGAGTAAGGAAGGCCAAAGAATTGATGCCTTTGGATTGTGGTGTCAAAGAATATTGAATACACCACGGACTGGCAAAAAAGCCAACAAATCTATCTTGGAAGAAGTACGACCAGAATGCTCTTTAGAAGGAAGGATGGCGAGATTTCCTCTCACATACTTTAGACATATTATCAGGAGGGATCAGTCCCTGGAGAAGGACATCATGCTTGGTGAAGTAGAGGGTCAGCGAAAAAGAGGAAAACCCTCGATGAGACGGATTGACACAGTGGCTGCAACAATGGGTCAAGCATAACAGTGATCATGAGGATGGCACAGGACTGGGCAGTGTTTTATTCTGTTGTACATAGGGTTGCTATGAGTCTGAATCTACTCCATGGCACCTAACAACAACATGTTCCTACCATAGTTCCTGGCACATCACGAAACCCAAACTAAACCTGTTGCCATAGAGTCCATTCAACTCATAGTGACCCTATAGAACAGAGTAGAACTGCCCCATAGGGTATCCAAGGAGTACCTGGTGGATTGGGACTGCCAGCCTTTTGGTTAGCAGCCATAGCGCTTAACCACTATACCACCATCACAGGAGGTTAATAAACGTTACCATATCTTCTCAAACATAGAGGACTAAGAAGAACTTCATTAAGGTGGCAGCATTTGAGTGGAACCTGGAAAAAAAGTATTTTCATAGTTGGAGAAATTGGGGAGGGGAAGATTTCATGATGAGAGAAGAATACCAAGAGAAAACACTTTGCCGTGGAGTCAATTCCCACTCACAGTGACCCTGTAGGACAGAGTAAAACTGCCCTACAGGATTTCCAAAGAGCAGCTGGTGTCAGATGGATCCTGGCTGAAAGCAGAGAATACCAGAAAGATATTTACCTGTGTTTTAATGACTGTACTGAGTGTGCTCTTTCCATTTTGTTTTCTAACTCCGGATCTTTGCACATTTCATTATAATACTTTACTTTGTCTTCTTGAACCACCCTTTCAAATGTTCTTTTCAACTCTTTCACTTTATTGCCATTTGCTTTAGTTACTCTATGTTCAAAAACTCTTGACTGGAGGGGGGATGGGAAGATAGAGAGAGAGGGAAGATGGCAAAATTGGCATGAAACGAGAGACTGTAAGGGCTGACTCAATAGGGGGAGAGCAAGTGGGAGAAGGGAGTAAGATGTATGTAAACCTACATGTGACAGACTGATTGGAATGGTAAATGTTCACTTGAAGCTTAATAAAAAATATATATATATTAAAAAAAAAAACAAGTTTCAGAGTCTCTTCTGGCATTCATTTTGGTCTTCTTTCTGTCTTTTTAAGGACCTTTTTCTTTCTTCATGTATGATGTCTTTGATGTCATCCCACAACTTGTCTGATGTTCGTTCTTTAGTGTTCAATATGTCAAATCTATTCTTGAGATGATCTCTAAATTCAGATGGGATTTGTTTTAATTTTCTTTAGCTTCAACTTGAACTTGCATATGAGATTTACATTTTAACAATATATGAAATATCCCAAATCATTTTGTTGTTGTTGTTGATGTTATGCTATGAACACTTGAGTCTGCAGGTAGCTATTTGCCTAAGAAAATGGGGAATCCATTCTTTAGGATTGAGCACGTCTATTCTGCAGCAAGGCAAGACATGGCTTTTTCAGTTCATTTTCCCATGAGTTTGGAGTCCCTGGTTGGTGCAAACAGTTCATATGCTCTGCTGCTAACCAAATGGTTGGAGGTTCCATTTCACCCAGAGATGCCTCGGAAGAAAGGGCTGGTGGTCTACTTCTGACAAATCAGCCATTGCAGACCCTTACGGAGCACAAGTGTACTCGGACACACAGGTGGTTGCCATGAATCAGAATTTACTTGACATTAACTAGTCTGTTCCCATGCACTGAGGCCTGTAAAACTCCGGGAGTTACCGTCATTTCATATAAAGGCTGTTTATTATTTTTTCCACAAAGCTTGCTCTGTTGGGCTGTTGATAAAACAATATGGAGCTGAAAGAGTATTAAACTAGCACAGAATAGGACCTAGCATAGGGTAAGTGTTTAGTAATTTATTTTCTTTGACATAGACTTGATTCTATCCCTGGTCTAGCAGTCGTTGCCTGTCCTGATTACTAATTGACTGGGGGCTTTAAGGCTGTCTTGTAAAAATTTCTAAGCCTCAGTTTACTCATTTGAAAAAGAAATTGGGATTATAGTCCCTACTTTAACATTAAATGGAATATATGAAAGGGCCAAACACGATACCTGGCCGTAGATGTGGGAAGGCAATAACAGCTGACTGGCTCATGAACACTTATAATCTGTGATTCACAGGGCCAAGCAGGGCTTGACTCTCCTGTCCTACCTACTACACAAAATCACACACAGATCGGCTTTGAGGATTCTGTCAAGATATGTTTCCTTCTAGTCATTTTCATTCTCTTTTTGGTTTGTATCTTGGTAATAAGCTTCTTTTGTAGATACATGCTTTCTGACCTAGACCAGAGAAAGAAAATGAGGTGAAAATAACCACATTTCTACAAACACCCCCCTCCCTATTCTGTTGGGGAGACTTGAGCTCCTTGGCCTCTATTTTATCATCTGTAGAATGGGGGGTATAATCAAGAGGGTACCCGAGTATGCTTCCAGCCCTAATCTCTGAACCACATTTATGGTAGATGAAACATGTGCTTGGAACCAGAAGAGTTATATTCAGCCCCTTGTCTGCCTCAAATATATATGCACTTTTTAAAAATTACTTGGTTGTCAAAATACATAATTTACTTTATCTTTGTAGTTTCCATCTTACTTAAGGCTCACAAAAACCCCCTGAGAAAGGATTTGCCATTCCTGCTTGTTTTAGATTAAGAAACAGAGACTCAGAGAGGTTAACTGGCTTGCCCAAGGTCACACATGAAATGAGTAACAGAACAGGAACGTGGACACAGACATCTTAACCCGAAGTCTTTCTTCTCTCTCAGTTGTCCCTGGAACTCAATGTTCTGGGACCATATGTTCAGAAAACATTTATATTCTTAAAAATTGCCTTGGATGAGGAAATTTTGGACAAAGTCAGTTTGCCTTGTGTTTCTGTTTGTATAACTTTTCTCTCATTCCTCCTGCTAAGCAGACTGCTCACTTTTCTTTGCTATCAATGTGCCTACCATAACAGTCCCCTCTCTGTATTTAATCTTCTTCTTTTTCATCTAGTACAGCTTTACAAAGTACAAAGCAGAACTTGCTAGAAATGTGTGAAATGTAAAGGATCTTGGAGGAGGAGGACCCAGGGTTTCCCCTGCAGAGAAGCGCACAGACATGGGCTTCCTCAGAAATTTTTTGAGGAGGCTCAGAGGTCTAATTTCTTTCCTTGGTGCTCAAAGTAAATTAGATAACAGGTGGGAGAATTTCTGCCAGATGCGGTTTTGCTGCAAAATGATTGGTCCCACGGTTGGTTGGTTGTTTTTGTTTTTTATTGCTTTTCCTCTTTCCTGAACCCTAAACTGTGAGCTTAAGCACAGGGTATATGTATCAGTCACACCTTTCTCTCTGTGCCCACCGTATCTTTTCATTCATTTATTCATTCAACCTACATATTTTGAGAGTCTGCTGTATGTCAGGCACTGGACTAGACATTGATGCTGCATGGATTAAGAAGACACTCAGATCCTGCCCTGAAATTGCTGATAATGTAGAAGGGCTGTTGATAGGAAGACAGACAACATAATGAAATGGACTCAGCGTCACAGTCAAGATAAGTCCAAAGGGCAGTGGGAGGATAAAGGGAGGCCTGCCAACATCTCACCAAAGGATTCTTGCCCCTTGTATTAGGAGTTGGTGGCTTCCAGGAAGAGTATCAGAGAAAATACTCCAGGCAAAACAGGCATCGTATGGAAATACGGGACAGCAGAGAATGAGGCTGGCATGACCGGGAGCTGCCATTAAGCTGATGTTGCTGTCAGCTGCCTTGGAGCAGGCCTCTGACTCATCTCGGCCTCATGCCCAGCAGAACAAAATGCTGCCTGGTCCTGTTCCATTCTCAGGATCGGTTGCAGATCAGGTCATTGTCATAGTGGTCCGTGGGGTTTCATTGGCTTATTTTTCAGATGTAAATTGCCTGGCCTTTCTTCCTAATCTATCACAATCTGCAGGTTCCACTAAAATCTGTCCAGCGTCATGGGTTCATACAAGCCTGCACTGACAGATAGGTGATGGCTATGCGTGAAGTGCACTGGCCAGGAATCACACCTGAGTCTTCCTCATGAAAGGCAAGAATTCTACCACTGAACCACCATTGCCTCCCGGTGATATTTAAAAAAAAAAAAAAAAAAAAACCTGTTGCCATTGAGTTGATTCCAACTCATAACGACCCTATAGGACAGAGTAGAACTACCCCGTAGAGCTTCTAAGGAGTGGCTGGTGGTTTTGAACAGACAACCTTTTGGTTAGCAGCCAAGCTCCTAACCACTGTACCTCCAGGGCTCCAAGGTGATATTGCTACAGTGTAAATCAATGGTATGCTAGGAAACCGCTCTCTAAAGTAAAATCCCTGATTTGTACTGCTTGATACAATCCTCCCACCACAGCCAATTTAAAATTACCAATCATGTGACAACTGCCTTGCAAAATTCCAGAAGATTAAACAATCTCCTCTGTAGGGTGGCTCCAGAACACTATTGAAAAAGAATCAATCTCCACTGAGAGTAAAGCAAGTGGTCCCGAGCCTGCTATCTCACACTGTATGGAAAATCTAATCACCCAGTCTGGTTTAGATCCACCTTCTTTTCCCACATTCAGGACCTTCCAGGTTTATTGACACAAATGGCTCTGTGTTTGGGCTCTGTATGAAATGTCTGTTCTTTCTTGACTCTTTACCCTCTCAGCAACTTCTCTGTTCCCTCGAGTCTATGATAACCCACCAAGGAACTGAGCTTTCTTCCTTGTTTTATCCAAAGCTACGTACTCACAGCACTTGTAAATACAGAGATTTGTAGTGAAGTCTGGGGTTCACAAAGCAGGAAAATGAGTGACCTGTTTGACCTTGTTCTTTACAAGATCATCAGCCACTTGACACAACGAAAGTGCTGGGCACATTTCTGAGCAGCCTCCAGCTACCTTTTCCCACTCTCTTGGGTCTCTCACCACAGGTCCTCAGTGGTTCCCTCCTTTCAACTTCCCCAAGAAATTCAATTTTCCCCACTTTATCAAACAGAGCATTTTACCTCCTTACCTTACCTTACTAATGAAGATCAAAGACTACAGCCTTGAGTATGGATTACGCCTCAACATAAACAAAAATCCTCACAACTGATCCAACAAGCAACGACATGATAAATGGCAAAAAGATTGAAGTTGTCAAGGGTTTCATTTTACTTGGATCCACAATCAACACCCATGAAAGCAGCAGTCGAGAAATCAAACAACATATTGCATTGGGCAAATCTGCTGCAAAGAACCTCTTTAAAGTGTTAAAAATCAAAGATGTCACTTTGAGAACTAAGGTGCACCTGTCCTAAGCCATGATATTTTCAGTTGCCTCATATGCTTAGGAAAGGTGGACAATGAATAAGGAAGACCAAAGAATTGATGTCTTTCAATTATGGTGTTGGTGAAGAATATTGAGTATACCAGGGACTGCCAGAGCAAACGAATTTGTCTTGGAAGAGGTACAGCCAGAATGCTCCTTAGAAGCAAGAATCAAGAGACTTCATCTAATGTACTTTAGACATGTTACCAGGAGGGACTAGTCTCTGGAGAGGGATATCATGCTTGGTAATGCAGAAGGTCAGTAAAAATGAAGAAGACACTCAATGAGATGGATTGACATAGTGGTTGCAACAAAGGGCTCAAAGATAGCAACAGTTGTGAGAATGGTGCAGGACCGGGCAGCTGTATGTGGAGTCAACATGGGTTGGAACCAACCCCACAGCACTTAACAAGAACAAACCTCCCTATCATCTGTGTACCTCCTGGCCTACTTTTGTATTGTGAATTTTGCTTAGCAAAGGGTTTTTCTGTTGGATCTCACTGTCTAGCAATAGGGAAGGAGTGGAACTTGTCACAGAGAAAAATAATCACAAAGTTCTGCTTGAAGTAAAAGCAAAAGTTTTGTTGAGTGAGAAGACAATTTGCAGACTGAGGAGGCACAGAGTCATGAAACTCCTGACACAGTGCTCTGAGGGGTCATTCATTTACAAAGGTTTGTAATGGAAAAAAAAACACAAAGGAGCCAGCAACCAGGGTACAGTGTTTGATTGGTGGGTACTTCCTGAGTTGGCAGCTGGCTGACAACAAGCCTGAACGGGGGTTAGATCCCCCTTGAGTCTAGCCTGAAATTACAAGGTGTGAAATGAGAGAGGGAACAGGTATGTAAGATTATCATAGGTTTTAATAAATTTTTGTTAAATTCAGTACTTGTTGGACTTCCAGTCAGTTGCCCTGGATTTAATTCCAACTCATGGCAATCTTTCAATTAGTAGCCAAGTTCTGACCATTTGTACCACCCGGTGACCTTTGGTCTCCTCAAGAAGATCTTAATAAGGAGGGCAACTCTGGAATTTGTCAGCTCCTGTTCCATTAGCAAACACAAATGGGATTGTTTTATAGTTTTATTTTGTTTGCCTTGTAAAGAGATCAGAAAAACATTTTTTGAGGGCGAGCGAAGGGGGCTTCTTGGGAGAATCGGCTTAACCACTAAAGTTTACATGCCTAACACCCGTACAGGCTGCTCTTACCATCGGCCATTTCTAACCATAAAAGTGTATTTTTCTGTAGAACTTCCTCATTTCTAGGTCAAGGAATACTATGGAAATAATTACGGAAGTGACAGGCTGCATTGTATGACAGAAGCTGTATTTAAAAATACAAAATGGAGTTTCTTAAGCTAAGATGGAGTTAGGCCTACACCATAGTCAGAAGCCCCACCCATGTCAAGTGCCTTGAATTTTAGAGTACTCTTTGTCATTTTTTTCCTTTGTCAAGTTTTGAACATGTGGTCTCCCCTTTTACATGTCTCCAACTGTCTCTGTAGGTAAAAGAAATCCAAAACCAAACTCACTGCCATCAAGTCAATTCTGACTCATAGCCACCCTATAAGACAGAGTAGAACTGCCCCATATGGCTACCAAGGTTGTAAATCTTTAGGGAAGCAGGCTGCCACATCTTTCTCCCACTGAGTGGCTGGTGGGTTTCAACTGCCAACCTAGCATTTAGCAGCTGAGTGCTTAACTACCACACTACCAGAGCTCCTTGTAAGTGGAAGAGTAATTTTAAAAAGAGCAGTTTTCCACTGATTAAAATGATACCACACCCCTTAGAGGGCGGGAACTGCTACAGTCCATTTTACTTATAAGCAGTAATTTCTTAGCCATTGCTCTGGAGGTAACTTGACCACGCTGGAACTACAAGATGTGAAATGAGAGAGCGAACAAGTGTGTAAGATTATCATAACCCAAAACCAAACCCAACCCAGTGCCATTGAGTCAATTCCGACTCATAGCGACCCTATTGGACAGAGTAGAACTGCCTCGTAGAGTTTCCAAGGAGCACCTGGCGTATTCGAACTGCCAACCCTTTGGTTAGCAGCCGTAGCACTTAACCACTGCCACCAGGGTAGGCTTTAATAAATATTTGTTAAATGTAGTACTTGTTGTTGGACTCCCAATCAGTTGCCCTCAAGTTGATTCCGACTCATGGCAACCCGTGTGTTGCAGAGTAGGACTGCCCTCCATAGGGTTTTCATGGTTGTGACCTTTCAGAAGCAGATCGCCAGGCCTTTCTTCCCAGGTGCCTCTGGGTGGGTTCAAACCACCAATCTTTCAATTAGTAGCCAAGTTCTGACCATTTGCACCACCCAGGGCCCTTTGGTCTCCTAGAGAGGATCTTATTAAGGGGGGCAACTCTGAAAATTTGTTTTGTTATTTTATTTCATTTGCTTTTGCTCCAGACACTTCCACTAGGTATGACTAAAAACAAAAAAAAAAAAAAAAAAAAAACCATTTTGCAACCATTATCTTAATAAATCTTTAAAAAAAAAAAAGGAGAACCAATTCCCTAAATCAATAAAACATAAAATAATGTTCACGCTTGTCTGCTCTAGCAAATCCTTTTCCAAGTGATATAAAGGCGTCATGTCCCTCCCAGAGAGCATCGTGCAGTCAGCAGCTCTCCGGTTTGATGGAAAGAGGTATCTTTAAACAACTTGCACTTAAGTGAGCTACAAATGCCAAGGGACATTTCAACTTTGCTTACAAAGTGATCAGACCCGATTAGGGAAAAGATGGTTTTCAGCAGGAAGAACTCTGTTTAAAAGTCCCCAAAGCAGTGAGCAATGAGATGCCTCCCTGACTTTATACTATGAAATGTTTCTGGGCTAATAGACTGGATTGGTTTCTCCATGGACTATTCACTGTTAGCAAACCCAAAGAGTCAGAGGAATTGCACGCAAAATTAGAGACCTGGTTGAGGAGTTTCAGGATGAGTAGCTCAACACCATCTTAGTTCGTGGTGACATTTATGGAACTATCTGGAAAAGAAGTGTAGAGGCGGGGCCTGAAATGCTTTGGGTACCCTCACACTTGGTCCGTGCCGGGTGCTTGCACACGTACAGGTGGCTACATGTACGCATATGTTCACACGTGCACACACACACGCTTACAGAGTGTATTGAGAAATAATGCCTGGTCCTAAACTCACTTCGCTTGGCTGCTGGAGCCCTAGAGCAGAGCCAGGATTCAGGTCAGTTCAGATGGCTTTTCCTTCAGGCTGAGCAGCAATCCCTTCTAAATTAAATGCCAGGTGTGAAACAGGTTTCTCCTTTATGCTCCTCCACTGCGAATAGACAGAAATTCCTGTGCAAGTATGAGATAATCCATGCATAATTCATTGCGGGCTTCATTTTCCAGATGTGCACACCAGTGGTTCCTACATCTCCTGCGGGGCTTTGTTTCTTTGAGACACAATATTCCATCCAGCCGGCTCTGGCTCTGGGACCCCACCTCCCTCCCTGGCTGTCTGGCTTCCCCTGGCCCTACTGCCGAAGCTCCCCTTGGGTTGCTGTCTGGGATTCTCTGCTTTTTGGCTTTACGCTGACTTTTCATAGTTTTGACTTTTCTCCAAAGTTTAAATTGAATTTACCTTTATAAAGTAAACACTTATTGCTCAGTGGGGAAGATTGACGGTTTCCTCTTGCTTGCCTGTGGAAGACCTCTTTTAAGAGTGGGAAAGAACTTCCAAAGTTTTAAATATTAGTATTTTAAATTATTATTTTATTTATTGTGATGATGATGATGATTAGTTAAATTTATTTTTCTAAAGAGATTATAGAGGTGCCTTTTTTGTTTTTCCTTCTTGACACCTACTATATGCCAGGCACAGCTAAACACTTTCCATGTGTCATTTATATGTAATCTTTCAGGACGACAAAGGTCAAATGTTTACCCAATGCTGTTCAGTGCCCTGTTACCATCTCTAGTAAGTGCACTTCAGACTCTGCTGAATGAAGGCTGTGTGGGTAAATGTTGCAGCCCCAGTACTTCCTGCTGTGTGATTTTAGGGAAGTTACCTAACCTCTCTGTGCTTCTTTTTCATCACTTGTAAATTAAGAGTTGTGAAGCTTGTTAGGGAGGTCAAATGAACGCATATAAAGTGATTAAAATAGTGTCTAGCAATAGATAATGCTTTGTAAATATTCACTATGTCCTAGGAGCCCGAATCGACCCGACGACAGTGGGTTTTGGATTATTCCTACTTTATACCATTTAAGAAGGAGCCCTGGTAGCACAATGGTTAAGTACTCGGTTGTTAACCGAAAGGTTGAAGGTTCAAACCCACAAGCTGTTCCACGAGAGAAAAGACCTAGCAATCTGTTCCCATAAAGATTACAGCCTAGGAAACCCCATGGGGCAGTTATACTCTGTCATACAGAGTAACTACAAGTCGGAACCGACTGGATGGCACAGAACAAGAAGAATGAGCACTGAAGGAGCCCTGGTGGCTCAACGGTTAAGCTCGGTTGCTAATCAAAAGGTTTGAGGTTTGAACCCACCCAGCAGCTCTGCAGGAGAAAGACCTGGCAATCTGCTTTCATAAAGACTACAGCCAAGAAAACCCTATGGGGCAAGTTCTACTTTGTCACATGGGGTCGCTACGAGGCAGAATCAGCTGGACGGCACCCAGCAACAACGGACACTAAAGGTTGCCATCTGTATCCTTAATTTTAGATACAAGAGCACTGGAGCTTGGGCCTGCCCCATGTCTTAAGCCAGCTAAGCTCACAGGCCAAAAAAAGTTGCTGCTAAGTTAATTCCGACTTAGAGCAGCCCCATGTGTGACAGGGAAGAACTGTGCTCCTAGGGTCTTCAATGGCTGATTTTTCAGAAGTAGGTCGCCAGGCCTTTGTCCCAAGGCTCCTCTGGGTGGACTCGAACCTCCAGCCCTTCAGTTAGCGGCCAAGCGCATTTGGACCACCCAGGAGCTCTGAAATTCATAGGCAGTATTTCTGAATTCAAATCCTATGGCCTTCATGTTAGTCTATGCCACTCTTCTCTCTGATTTTACCTCCTCTAAATTAACCTTGGGATCCTGGATTATTTCCAAGTTGGCAAGTAAAGCAACAATGACAACAAACCATCTTTGGAGCGAAATTTGCCCCACTGCAACATCTGTCTCACTAGGGTGGGTGTGTAGTTTTTCTTCTATTGTCTTGTCAAGTTAAGTGTTTTGTTAAAACATTGCCATGCCTTTCCCAATGCCAGGCCAATCCTGATAAAACTAAATTGTGAACCTTGCCACATTGTTCATTTTGCCACCTGGATATCACAGGTGCCATTTCCAAGGGACACTAGTCTAGCATAAGCTTGTTCAGTTCATTCTTGCTGGCAGTATTAATGGACATTAGTTTGGCTTTACTCCCTCTATGGCCGTTTCCAATCTTTGACTTCCTCTTTCCCTAATGGCTAACAATGACCTTTACATTCCAGATTCCATACCATTTGTTTCAGATTTTCCGTTTGATTTTCTAATAATCATTCCAAGAAAAGGTTTTGCGTACAGAGTATCTGCTGAAAATTCTAGGGGGTCACCTACCATCACTCCCCTCAGACTGGCTTTACTTTAAATTGAGGACCCTAAGCTTCACATGGGGATACAACACTGTCCAGGCCTTTTAATTCTGTGTAAAGAGAATCTATCAGCAATACTAGACTTTATGCAAAATGATAACACTAATACTACTTCACGTGAATCTCTGAATGAAAATTCACAACGATCCCAGGAAGTTGAGTTTATCCCCATTCTGTTAATTAGAAAACTGAGATTCAGAGACATTTGGTGCACTGCCAGTTAGCTACAGCTACCACATGGCTTCTGTTGTACCTAGGGTCACTATGAGTCAGAAGTGACTCAATGACACCTAACAACAACAATAACCACATGGCAGCCCCAGTCAGGCTGACTCCAATTCCACTCCCTCCCTTCATGAGTGTTTTGCTCACAAAGGTCACGGGTTTAACGTGGGTTTTATTATTTTAGGATATGGCCAAGTGTTTAATTTTGTGAATAAGCAAAGTGAGAATTCCAAAATCTGCAAGGAATGAAGAAGGGTGGTGCTGCTCTCTTTTTATTTTGCAGATGGTGAGAAAGTCTGGCTCCTATCACAGAGAATGGAGTGGAGTAGAGACAGCTCTATGGAGTGGCAGTCAAGGTTCAGAGGTAGAATTCTTGCTTTCCACGCTAGAGACCCAAGTTCGATTCCCAGCCAGTGCACCGCACGCACACCATCGCCCATCTGTCAGTGGAGGCTTCCATGCTGCTATGATGCTGAACAGGCTTCAGTGGAGCTTTCAGACTAAGACAGACTAGGAAGAAAGACCCAGTGATCTATCTCCAAAAACCAGTTAGTGAAAACCCCATGGATCACAATGGCCTGATTCTCAGCCAATCATGGGGATGGCGCAGGACCGGACAATATTTTGCCTTGTTATGCATGGAGTCACCATGAATCAGGGGCCAACTCGACAGCAGCTAACAACAAGAGCCAGGTCTGCAGCTACCGTCCTATTCTTCTTTTAATACAGTGCTTATGAGTAAACATTCCCTCAATAAAATCAGATGAGGGGGGTAAGTCTCTCCACACCGGGGGGGGGGGGGCCTTAGCCTCTGGGATTGCAGAAAAAGGGTAAGATTTGAAGTCAGATGACTAAACTCCCAGTGTGATTGCTGCAGGTCAATGAACTTTTCGGAGGTTCCCAACTGCTTCATGCATCCAGTGTGAGTAATTCTACCCACCTCCAAGAACTGATCTGAGAATTAAGTGAATTAATACGTGAAGTAACTAGCATAAAGGAAAAATAAAAACCACTTGTTGCTGAGTGGCTTCCAGTACATGGCACCTCATGTGTGTCAGAGTAGAATACCGTCGGATTCTCAGTGACTGATTTTTGGAAAGTAGATTGCCAGGCCTTTCTTCTAAGTCACGTCTGAGTGGACTTGAACCTCCAACCTTTCAGTTAGCAGCTGAGCATGTTAACTATTTGCACCACCCAGGGACTCCATAAAGTCATCACTCAATATTCTTAATGTCTTCCCCATGACTTGCCTAGAGCCCTGTGACTCACCTAGAGCCTTGCAGATGCTGCCTGCAGAAGACTTGGTTTTGAACCCCCATATTGCCCTCAGCTATTACTATTCATCAATATAACTGCTCCGTCTGCTCAGAAGACCCATTTTGTAGGAAATGCTGCTCCCCACTCCAAGCTTGTGATTTGAATGGGGTGTTCTTATAATTCATTGAGAGCCAAAGACGAGCATTTGCTCTTATCAGGGCACTTCACTGAGATTTAGAACTTCTGGTCAAATCTATGAGTGTCACAGGTACTAAAGCTAGCAGACCAGACAGGAGTTGCTGGCACCAGTTTCCACCATGTGGAGAAAGCTGGTCTGAGAGGAGGAAGCAGAGACCAGCCATGGAGAGACAGTCTCTGAGCCACCTGCACCCCTTCCATTACTGGCTTGTGAGAACTTCCCAGTGCCTCGTTGTCCCACTTCCTCTCCCAAATCCTTGCATAACCTAGTTCAAGTTTGATTGCTCTGAACATGCAACCAAGACCAAAAACAAGCCAGTTGCTGTCAAGTTGATTTCAACTCATGGCAACCCCTTGTGTGCAAGGTAGAACTGCTCTACAGGATTTTCAAGGCTGTGATTTTTTGGAAGCAGATCTCTGGGCCTTTCTTCTGAGGAGCCTCTGGGTGTATTCAAACAATCAACATTTCGGTTAGTCATGAAGCGCCTAACTGTTTGCACCAACCAGAGACTCTTAACATGCAACCACAGGAATCTTAAAATATTTTCCCCAATGATTTAAGGTAAGCATTATTCTCATTTTACTGAATGGAAATACAACTTCACAGGGGTTGACTGATGGACTGAGGTCAAGAGACTAGTCAGTGGCAAAGCTAGAATTCCTACATAGACGTCTTCCAGGCCAAAGCCCAGGCTCTGTCCACTCATCACTGGGAACCCTACTTTTCACCAGGGGACCCCAGACCATTTTTCTCACTCCTATTCCAGGTCTTCCAGAGGCTCTACCCCAGCTGTAAGTCTTATCTCCCTGGACTGCTGACCACACAGACTGTGCTGACTGGGCCAGCCCCACGCCCAGCACCAGCCTCTCTCTAACTGCTGCTGATCTGTTCTAACTTTTGAGTATAATTGAGGTCATCGCTCTTCTCGGAGTGTGGGAGAGGCTTTGTATTTCCTGCTTCTCCCTAGGTCAGGAGCTTCTTGAAGGTAGGGATAGTGTCTTACTCATTTTTGCTTTTCTGGAGTCTGGCATATGTAATTCGTGAAGTAACTTTTGTTGGATGAAAGAATGCAAGGCTGCCTGATGATGAAATGTGGATTGAATTGAAGGGAGAAAGATGCCTCCTCAATTCCAGACAGTAAGGAATGCTTCCTAGGGAGGGTGTCAGCTAAAGGTAACATATCCCATTCTCTTCTTTTAAATCCCACTATCCCCACCACTTTCAGCCTGAAGTTTCCATAACTTCCTCTCAACTACAGAGCAGTATCATAATAGGCAAAACTTTGTCTCAACTTCCTGTTTATATTCTTACACAAGGGAAACCCACTGTTACAATTTTATTCTTCTTTATGCCTTTATGTCTCTAAATTTTTTTTTAATCTCATCTTTATACGTGTGAGAGAAGTAAGGCAAAAATAAGAACAGGTTTACAGACAACCAAAGTTAAGTGTAAGTTCCTTATATTTGAAAAACAGTATGGATCTTGGAAAAGGCATGTACAATGCATGTGTATTGTATGTACTGCACCAGTTGTCTTGCTAATGATACCACCTAACAAGCATTTTTATGATCACTACATGACAGTTCTTTATTTTTCAGTATTACATCCATTTATTAGCTTCTGCGATGTTAATTTAACCTATACTACACCATATATAGCAGCATCAAGTAGTACTCTTGGATACCTGGTTTTAATATAAACAGATACAATTATAGTATAGTTACTTTGTTCCTCTCAAGAAAATGTACCATTTCCCATATAAAGAAAAAAAAATTTTTTTTTTTTCTTTGTATTTACCACAGAAGCATAGTTTACAGGACTGGTCTCTGTTACTTCAGGGTGCCAAACATCTCGAAAACATAGATTTGTCTCAGTTTACATGGTGTGAAAATGTTGGTTTTCCTGCATCCATGTGACAGTTCTTGAGCATCACATTCTAAGACCTCCAGATGACAAACAATGGTCCACCACTCCTTGAACTCCAGGCTTCAGAGTCAGAACCAAAGCCCTTGGCTTCAGTCTGCTTTTCGTGGGGTCTTGCCTTGTGCTAGGAGTCCCTGGGTTCAGTGCTTGACTACTAACAGAAAAACTGGCAGTTCAATCCCACCCAGAAGCACCTCAGAATGAACGAAGGCTTGGTGATCTGATTCTGAGAGGTCACAGCCTTGAAAACCCAATGGAGTAGTTCTACTCTGACACACATGGAATTACCATGAGTCAGAATCAATCTGATAGCAACTGATTTGGGTTTTTTGTTTGTTTGTTTGTTTGCCTTGTATTGGTCTGAGTGGGCTCCCCAGATCACATTGCAGAAGCAGGATTCATCTTGCAACCGAGGCACTTACAAAGAAGGGTTTCTTCTCCCCACCCTCCTACTCTCACTGCCCCCACCTTTATGGTGACCTCCTGGTGCTTGGTTGGGCATGTCTCCAAGAGGGCTCTCTCTTTATCTCGAGTGTGGCTAATTCATCGCCTCCATATTAACATTGCCCTCGACACAGAATTACAAGGGGAGAAACCCTCAGAAGGTGGGTGGGGGAAGGGGTGACATGACAAACTACACGCAGCTGACTTCTTGTTGAAAAGGTGCCCCTGGAGGGAGATTCCAGATAGAAATCTATCACCTGTCATCAAAGTGAACATACATCATTTTGTAATTAATTTGGAGAGCTTAGAAGAAACATTAGCTATTGATTCCAATTAGCTTTGGGGCCTAAATTAATTGTTTTCTTACTTGGAAATTCCTCAGCTAATGGCTAGAGGGGAGAAAGAGCCATGCTAGGAAGCCACAGTATGGGATCAGAGCAGTACTTCAGAAGATTCCTTAATCGGATTTTCCAAGTGCTTTTCTGACGGCTGACTCACTCACTGCTAGTTCTGTGAAGTACAAAGAGGCAGAGATTTTAGGTCACGTAGCAGCATCAGTCTCAGCCAAAGGCCAAGACTTTCAAAGTTATTTACAAGTGAGTGGATTTTGCTCTATATGAGAAATTAGCACACGATAGTTAGTGATTTTTGTAGTGAGATGTTTATAAAGCACCCTTCCTTACTTCCTTGATTCTGAAAATAACTATATTTGGGAGAAGATCTAGACGTCTGGCCTTGAGGACTGGTGTCTGTAATTTGTGCCTTTGGTTCCAGGTGGGAAGTTTACTTTGCCCTCTGAGGCCCCTATGGTTTTATTGGTCCACTCCTTTAATGCCCTCGACTGCTGGCCAAAAGATTGGTGGTTCCAGTGCACCCAAGAGGTGCCCTGGACAAAAGGCCTGAAGATGTACTTCCAAAAACTCAGCCATTGAAAGCCCTATGGAGCACAGTTCTGCTCTGATACGATTCTGTTCATCACAACTCAGAATCGACTGGACGGCAGCTGGTGGTAGTACAGCTACGCCATGAGCCCGATAACCGTGATGTCTACCTCAGCAACTCTTTCCCCAAAGGCTTCATTTATGCTTCCAGACACACTCATTTCTCCTCTCCTGTTTACAATTTGGGGATATTTTCCAGTTCTTTGTTGCCAAATAATACATTGACACCAGACATAGAATATAATCTGAGAGTGACACTTAGTTTTGTTGAGAAAGAAATGGGTTTTCTTAGAACCTTTAAGGCTGAACTTTTTATAGAAAGAGGAAGACAAGCCCAGAAAACTGGAACAAAGAGTTTATAAATATATATACTAATATATATATATGTATGTTGTTGTTATGTGCCTTTGAGTTGATCCCAACTCATAGCAACTATATGGAGTAGAGTAGAACTGACCCATAGGGTTTCCAAGGAGTGGCTAGTGGATTTGAACTGCTGACCTTTTGGCTAGCAGCTGTAGCTCTTAATCACTATACCACCGGGGCTCCATATATATGAATGTATGTGTGTATATATATGGAAACCCTGGTGGCGTAGTGGTTAAGTGCTATGGCTGCTAACCAAAGGGCCAGCAGTTTGAATCCGCCAGGTGCTCCTTGGAAACTCTATGGGGAAGTTCCACCCTGTCCTATAGGGTCGCTATGAGTCAGAGTCGACTCGGCGGCACTGGGTATATATATACATTTGGCATAAGCTACTGGTCGAGACAAAGAGGCTTCCAGAAAAGACACAATACCACCTCTGATAATGTACCCAGTGGACAAATGACATTGGTTGAAGAATTTTCTTGGTCTGGTGGGCCTAAGACAACAACATAGTGGCCTGCTTGTTTCACTGTAATAGAGAAAATGTCACCCAGAGTTACTGGGACCCTAAGGAAGACACAGAAGGGCTAAGCCGGGTGATAGACTAGAAGAGGACTAGGTTGGCATGAGGAGACCACAGAATGTGCAGACTTTACAACCAGGGGCAGTAGCAGGAGCATTTGTCATCAACAGTTGTTACCTGCATGGGTGCCCAACTACACCTCAGCAGATAGAGCCGGGATAGACATAGAGGGTCAGAGACAAAGTGGGGATGAAACACCTCAACTACAGGCCAAAAGGATCAGATATCTCTTCTCTGATACAAGGAACTTGGGTCACTTTTAAGGGAAAAAGCTGGAAGACAGAAGAAACCCTGGAAGATTATTTACTAAAAGTGACCCAAAAAAGAACTTGATAGCAGCCGAATAGATATTTTAATTTTCTGAGGAATCTGTGCATCAGTCAGAATAAACCAGAATGGGATAGAACAAGTTGTCTTGTTCAAGAACAGGTGTGCCGAGGCTGGAGGGGAAGGTTGAGTTTAGTCAGAGGAGAATTTATTGGGAAGCCAATGGGCTTAACCCTCAGGGCTTCCTTGCACAGGATTCTATCAAAATCCTCGGCCTCATTTCATGCTTGCAATTTGATATGCTTCATCTTAAAGAATACCCCCAAAATTAGGATCAGACTCTGAGCTCAGATGTAGACATTAAAAAAATGTATGTATTTTTAATACCTGAGCTTCAGTGCATAAACTGGAACTCCTACTGCCCACTGGTTCCTGATCTCAGTAGAGCTAATTACACTTGATCTATTTAAGAATTCTGAGTTTGTCTTGGTTCTTATTCCAACAGTTTCATAAAGTCAGATAATTTTATTTGTCTATGTATTTGCCTGTGCCTTGCACAGTACACAATTCTTGGTACATAAAAGAAGCGCAAATGAATTCTAAATGAGGAAGCCAGGCAATGAGCTTGTAGGAAGAGGAGATGTCTTGGGTAGAGCAGTCAGGAATGGCTTCTTGGCAGAGAATGGCTCACATCAGCTTTGATATCAGCATTCAGACTTCTGAGAAGTAGCATAAAACCTGCCAGGTGGGGGAACTAACAAATTCAAGGAGGGCCATGGTAAAAACCAACAGGGTAGAATAGAAATTTCAAGAAGCCAGAGCACTACAGTCTACATCATTATTGTTGTTGTTAGGTGTCATCGAGTCTGCTCTGACCATAGCAAACCCACGTACAACAGCACAAAGCAACGCCCGGTCCCGCGCCACCCCCAAGATCATCGCTGTGTTTGAGCCTATTGTTGCAGCCACTGTGTCAATACATGTCATTGAGGGTGTCCCTCTTTTTTGCTGACTTGCTTTGCCAAGCATGATGTCTACACTGTTGGTCTTAGGTGCCGTTGAGTTGGTTCTGATTTATAGCAACCCTATGTACAACAGAATGAAACGCTGACCAGTTCTGCCCATTCTCACAATCATTGCTATGTTTGAGCCCAATGCTGCAGGCACTGTATCAATGTCCTAAATAACTACCCCAAGTCATGATAAAATGTGTTTTTAATGGTGTATTGGTATGTTTTTTTGGTATATCTCATTCTACAGCTCAATGTGCTAAGAAGATTGATCCAAAGAATGTTCCCCAGTATATGTAATCTTTAACATCCAACTAATTGGGGACTTTGGATAATATGACTGAGAAGGCTTATAAGGGCTGTCTAGATTTCTCCTTAAGTGGGCCACCCAGTTTTCAGTGGAGTTTAATAATTACTCCCATAGAAGCAAAATTTAAAAAGACGAATGAAGTAATACCTAGAACTTTTTCAAAAGGTCTTATTTTATTAAGGAAAAAAAATGTGATGCATACAAGAGCAAATAAAAAGGATATTTTATATCTCCATATATTAAAATGTTTGATTTTGCTGACAGACGATCTTGCTGGAGGATTTATCAACAAGTACAAAAGGATTTCTCACCTCCTGTATAGCTGACCGAGGCAAACTAAGACCCCATAAGCATGGAGTCGTAGGCTACAAACAAGAACATGTCAGAGGCTTCCCCCAATTGCAGAAGTCCAGCCATCCACATACACACGTGACCCCCTTTCCAGAGACACAATTTAATACACTGGTTCACATCAACAATGGAAACAAAAATAAAGTGGAAGGGTTGAGCTTTAGGCAAGTTTTCTCAGAAAGGAGTAGGGGCTGAGCCTATTGCTCAAACTCTTGACCTTGCCTGGGCTAAAAATTTAGTTCTGCATAAAATCTAGGAGATTTCAAAGGCATCTCTCTTGCATCTCAGTAGATTATATTTTAGGAGCTTAAATATCCAGGAACTAAGAATCTGGTACTGATGTCTAGATCCATTGGTACTAAGGTAGAAGATGTTTCTGGCAGTGTAAATGAAGAAAAGGATATGTGACCAGGTTTTTAAAAAAAGGTCTATGTAAATACAATATATAAAGTCTAGACAAACACAGTAATTTTGTTCTAAGGGACTCAAGGCAATCATTTTATCCTGTAGAAGAAAAAACTCACACATTGCCCAGCCTTCAAAATCATTAACCACCTTTACATAATGCAGTGAGGAAAAACAAACAAACAAATAAAAAATTAAACCAAGTGTTTATACTCTAAAATACACCAAAAACAACAAGCCATCTTGACTGCTTCTAGTCCCCGAAATAATAAACTGTTGGGTATTTTCCATTAACCTGGACTCAACCATCATGTAAGAAAGTGGTTGCTTTTTCACAATGAACAGACTAATATAAACTTAATAACCTTGGGAATTTTGCTTTTTTCCCCCCACCCTTTACATACTTGTGGTTTTTTCTCACTCTGTGTCGGAGGACTTCAGTCCTTCCAATGTCTTCCTTACTTGCGGACATTCAACATAAGCTTTTTTCTTTCTTTTTCTGAATGGCTCTGTCTCTGAGTCTTCCTTTTAGAGTGACTTCTGGAGTTCCATTGAGATCAAGTCCACCTGAGTGCAAACAATAATGATTTGTCCTCTTTCCTATCAGAATATAATTGGATTCATCTAATTTGTAAACCCAAAAGCTCATTTAATTAAGTCTGACAAGTTCACTATTACATAAGGTATATGCTTCACATGTAGAGAAGATATCAACAAAGTCCTCCCAGAAAAAATTGATACCAGCTCCATGCTTATGATATCCCATCTTTACAGGTGCTAGAGAATATCATTTCCTGGAAGGGGAGGAAAATTTATAAACATGGGGATTCCAGAGAAAGAGGATACCCTACTGTTGTAGGCATTGCAGGAGCAACCTGGCAGAGATAAAGAGATGGCCCTTGGTTCCTGATCCCAATAGAGTTGATAAGGGCAATAACATCTTTGACACAGGAAAGTAAATACAACCACAAAGTCTTTTCAGAAGCTCCAGTCAAAAATTAACTTTTAAATTCTAATGTCATATGTCTCTAAAAAAAAAAAAAATTTTTTTTTATTTATGTCTCTAATGAAAAAGAAAACCTTTAAATATTGATCAACTTTCTTGTTAAACTTAAATCATTAAAACACACACACAATATCAAATTAATGATCCAGAATCATAAAACTTCTAAGCAACTTAGGCAGTCAAACTCATATCTTGATGGCAGGAAATTGACGACGAGAGGGGATCGTAGAAGCAAAAGTGTTACTCGTACTGCTTTCAATATGATTAAGCATTGCATAAATTTCAGTTAGTTAGAAAAAAATTATAACACCTGGCTGGTACCTGAAATGAACCAAACATAACAGGGTCTTCCTGAGTTAGCCTTTGCTTTAAACAATAAAAAAACTTGACCTTTTCCCGAGTATCTGGACTACTTCACAAAAACGTTTTTATTCCTGATGTTTGTCCTGCTAAAGTTTAAAATTTGCTTTATTGTTTATGAACATGATAGTCATCTGAGAAAGTCGCTGTTTCCAACCTTGAACAGACAAATGTACGTATGGAAACATTGGTACTTTTGCTTTTCGTCTAGTTTCAAATTGCGTTTCTTATTCGGCAAGCCAGTTCTTCTGAAGAAGTCTGACTTCCTTGCACTCATTTTCTTTATAAATGTTTCTGAGTCTTCCTGTGACAACACACAATTGTAAAAAAAACGAACAAAAAGAATTGCCAGCGAGTTGATTTGACTCATGGCGAACACATGTTTGTCAGAGTAGAATTCTGTTCCATATGGTCTTCAATGACTGATTTTTCAAAAATAGGTCCTGATGCCTTTCTTCAAAGGTGACTCTGGGTAGAGTCAAACTGTCAACTTTTCAGTTGGCAGCTGAGGGCATTAACCATTTACACCACTCAGGGACTCCTACGCAATTACAAGCTGAAGTATTTCTTGCATTATTTAAAGTGAATCCCATCAATTACCCACTGTCCAAAACAGTCACCTAAAGTAATTGCAGATTAACCATTTTTTAGTAGTGTTGTTAGGGGCCATCTAGTCTGTTCTGAATCATTGTTGTTACGTGCCCTCTAGTGGGTTCCAACTAATAACGACCCTATATACAACAGAACGGAACTTCGCCCTGTCCTGCGCCATCCTCACAATTCTTGCTGTGTTTGAGCCCATTGCTGCAGCCATTGTGTCAATCCATCTTGTCAAGGGACTTCCTTTTTTTCACTGATCCTCTATCTTACCAAGCATGATGTCCTTCTCCGGGGAACTGTCCCCTCCTGATAACATGTCCAAAGTACATCTTGACATTCTCGCTTCCAAGGAGCATTCTGGCTGTACTTCTACCAAGATGGATTTGTTTGTTCTTCTGGCAGTCCTTGGTATATTCAATATTCTTCTCAAACACCATAATTCAAAGGAATCGATTCTTCAGCCTTCCTTATTCATTGTGCAGCTTTCGAATGCATATGAAGCTACTGAAAATATCATGGCTTGAATCAGGCATACTTTAGTCCCCAAAATGACATCTTTGCTTATTAACACCTTAAAGAGGTTTTTGCAGCAGATTTGCCCAATACAATACATCATTTGATTTCTTGACTGCTGCTTCCGTGGGTGTTGATTGTGGATCCAAGTAAAATGAAATTCTTGACAACTTCAATCCTTTCTCTGTTTATCATAATGTTGCTTATTAGTCCAGTTGTGAGGATTTTTCTTTCTTTTTATGTTGAGGTTTAATCCCTACTGAAGCCTGTGTCTTTGATCTTCATCAGTAAGTGCTTCAAGTTCTCTTTAAGCAAGCAAGTTTGTATTATCTGCATACTGCATGTTGTTAAATGAGTCTTCTTCCAAACCTGATGCCATGTTCTTCTTCATACAGTCCAGTTTCTCAAGTTATTTTCTCAGCACACAGGTTGAGTAAGTACGGTGAAAGGATGCAGCCCTGACACACACCTTTTCTGATTTTAAACCACGCAGTATCCCTTTGTCTGTTCAAAAGACTGCCTCTTAATCTATGTATATGTTTCTCATGAGCAATCTTCCAAATCTTCCA
This sequence comes from Elephas maximus indicus, assembly GCF_024166365.1. NCBI lineage: Eukaryota > Metazoa > Chordata > Mammalia > Proboscidea > Elephantidae > Elephas > Elephas maximus. The sequence goes on along the minus strand of NC_064831.1, from coordinate 84,078,548 downwards.
ACTGTTACCCATAGTTTGTTATGATCCACACAGTTGAATGCCTTTGCATAGTCAATAAAACACAGGTAAACATCTTTCTGGCATTCTGTGCTTTTAGCCAAGATCATGTGACATCAGCAATGAGATCCCTTGTTCTATGCCCTCTTGTGAATTTCTGGCAGTTCCCTGTCAATGTACTGCTACAACTCTTTTTAGGTTATCTTTAGCAAAATTTTACTTGTGTGTGATATTAATGATACTGTTTGATTAACATCAAACAGATATTAATGGGCACAAAAACAGATCTCTTCCACTCGGCTGGCCAACTGTCTTCCAAATTTCTTCATATAGAAAAGTGAGCACCTCCAGGGCCGCACCTGTTTGTTGAAATACCTCAGTTGATATTCCATCAATTCTTGGAGCCTTGTTTTTCAATAATGGCTTCAGTACAACTTAGACTTCTTCCTTCGATACCATTGGGTCTTGATCATATGCTACCTCCTGAAATGGTTGAATGTCGTCCAATTTTTTTGATACAGTGACTCTGCGCATTCCTTCCATCTTCTTTTGATGCTTCCTGCATCATTTGATATTTTGCTCACAGGACCCTTCAAAACTGCAACTCGAAGCTTGATTTTTTTCTTCTGTTCTTTCAGCTTTAGAAATGCCTCGTATATTCTTCCCTTTTGGTTTTCTAACTCCAGGTCTTTACACATTTCATTATAATACTTTATTTTGTCTTCTTGGGCCTCTCTTTGAAATCTTCTGTTCAGTTCTTTTACTTTATCATTTCTTCCATTTGCTTTAGCTACTCTGTGTTGAAGAGCAACTTTCAGAGCCTCTTCTGACACCGATTTGGGTCTTTTCTTTCTTTCCTGTCTTTTCAATGACGTTTTTCTTTCTTCATATATGATGTCCTTTTACGCCATCCCACAACTTGTCTAGTCTTTGAATATTAGTGCTCAATGCATCAAATCTATTCTTGAGTTGGTGTCCAGAGTCAGGTAGGATATACTCGAGTTCGAATTTTGGCTCTTGTGGACTTGTTTTAATTTTCTTCCACTTCAACTTGAACTTTCATATCAGCAGTTCATGATCTGTTCTGCATTTGCCCCCCAACCTTATTCTGACTAATGATATTGAGCTTTTCCATCCTCTCTTTCCACAGATGTAGTTGATTTGATTCCTGTGTCTTCCTTCCCGTGATGTGCATGTGTATAGTTGCCATTTATGTTGTTGAAGAAAGGTATTAGCAATGAATAATTTGTTTGTCTTGCAAAATTCTATCATGAGATCTCCTGTATCCTTTCTATCTCCAAGGCTGTATTTTCCAACTACCAATCCCTCTTCCTTGTTTCCAACTTTCCTATTCCAATCACCAGTAATTATCAATGCATCTTGATTGCATGTTCAGTCAATTTCAGACTGCAAAAGTTGGTAAAATCTCCAATTTCTTCATCTTTGGCATTAGTGATCAGTGTGTAAATTTGAGTAGTAGTCATATTAATGGGTCTTCCTTGTAGGCATATGGATATTATGCTGTCACTGACAGCATTCAGGATCGATCTTGAAATGTTCTTTTTGACTACGATTGTGATGCCATTCCTCTTCAGTTTGTCATTCCCTGCATAGTAGACTATGTGGTTATCTGATTCACAATGGTCAATAGCAGTCTATTTCAGCTCACTAATGCCTAGGATATTGTCTTTATGTAGTCCATTTCATTTTTGATGGCTTCCAATTTTCCTTGATTCATACTTTATAAATTCCATGTTCCAATTAATAATGGATGTTTGCAGCAGTTTCTTCTCATTTTGAGTTGTGGCACATCAGCAAATGAAGGTCCCAAAAGTTTGACTCCAGCCATGGTATTAAGGTTGACTCCACTTTGAGGAAGCAGCTCTTCCCCAGTCGTCTTTTGAGTGCCTTCCAACCTGAGGGGCTCATCTTCCGGTACTATATCAGACAATGTTCTACCACCATTCGTAAGGTTTTCACTGGCCAATCCTTTCAGAAGTAGAATGCCAGGCTTTCTTTCTAGTCTGTCTTAGTCTGGAAGCTCCACTGAAACCTGTCTACCATTGGTGACACTGCTGGTATTTAAAATACTGGTGACAGAGCTTCTAGAATCACAGTAACACAGAAGCCACCACAGTACAACAAATTGACAGATGTGTGATAGTTCCGATTCATAGCAAACCTATTTACAACAGAAAGAAACACTGCCTGGTCCCCTGCCATGCTCAAAATCATTGCTATGTTGGAGTCCATGGCTACAGCCACTGTGTCAATCTATCTTGTTGAGGGTCTTTCTGTTTGTCGCTGACCTCTACTTTACCAAGCATGAAGTCCTTCTCCAGGACTGGTCTCTCCTGATAACATGTCCAAAGTACTTAAGACAAAGTCTTCCCATCCTCCCTTCTGAGGAGCATTCTGGCTGTACGTCTTCTAAGACAGATTCAATATTCTTCACCAACACCATAATTCAAAGGGATCAATTCTTCTCAGGTCTTCCTTATTCATTGTCCAGCTTTCCCATGCATATGAGTCAATTGAAAACACCTTGGCTTGGGTTGGCACACCTTTTATAACGGAAAAACTTAATTTTTCTAATTAGAAATATAATGCATGTGCATTTTTAAATTAGAGAACATATAATTATAAATAAAAAAGTATAACCAACCAACAGAAAAAAAAAATCACTGATATATTTAACAATTCCATATCAGTGTATATTTTATACTGTGCTCATTTTTTACTCTAATAATTAGACCAATATTAACTCTTATGTATTTGAATTTCATCCCTACTATTCATTATTTTCTTAAGATACATTTCTAGAAATAGAATGATTAAGACAGACAGTATTCACAGACAGAGTTAAGGCATTTAAAACATATTGTCAATTTGTCCTGCATGACGATAGTGCTAATTTATACAATTCTTGAAGTTACTATTTTTCCCCTATCTTTGCCAGCAGGAGCATTAGTAATTTATTTTCTTTTTCAGTCATATGGAATCTATCTACATGGATTAACTATGACGTAATATTCTTAATGCTGTTATTTGACTGTACAGTATTTGAAAAAGAGTATATTTATATATGGTTTTGTTAACATGTCTATTATCTATATTTTAAGTAAATTCTCATATATTGATTCACAGTATTAAAAAAAATCTTGACTGATATTCAAGACTTTGTTTATTCACTTTCCAAAAAACATATATATATATATATGGAAACACTGGTGGCATAGTGGTTAAGTGCCTTGGCTGCTAACCAAAAGGTCGGCAGTTCAAATCCACCAGGAGCTCATGGGAAAGTCTATGGGGTAGTTCTTCCCTGTCCTATAGGGTTGCTATGAGTTGGAATCAACTCAACATCAATGGTTTTTTTTTTTTTTTGGTATATATGTTTATAAATACATGTTATACTGGTAATCACATTAAGGAGTTGTAACTATCATTTAAGGAAACAATTATCTTTAGAAATAGAAGTTTTAATAAAAAACAGATGTGTGAATTTATTAGCTTCTTTCCAACTGTGTACACCAATTGCCACTTGAGCTTTAGCTCTGACACATATTTAGCTGTAGATATACTACACGTACACATGTATAAATACACAAATCATGGTCATGGTAATACCAAGTCAATCCTGAATTTCGATTCTCTAGGGATTAGCTTTGTAGTCGGAGTCTATATTTGTGCTAAAGGTCACGTGAGTAATGGAATCGAGTAATAAATATTAACTCAATTTCCTGGTTGCCTCTCTTGTACTAAAGACTTGTTGATAACTGGTCAACCTAGTGGCACCTAGGTGCTCTAGTATTTCAGTGAGGCATGGGCCCTGCTCACTCACCCCACACTAACATGCACGAACCCTAAGATGAACCAGGTGTAGAGTGCATGGCTGGGGGTCTGGGAGGGGAGGGGGACAGGTGCTGCACAGGGAGGAGCAAGTCATGGTCTGTCTTAGAGCAGTAGAAGTAGCCAATTAATTTCCTCACGGCACTATGCAAAATACCATGAAATTCCAGAGAACAGCTTGATTTTCTTTCTCTGTTTTACTATGTTCACACGTTTTGTGAAATATGACTTTAATAAAAAACAGGACAGCGTGACTGCAGAGGTCAGTAAGGCCATCCACATGGTGGAAAGGTCATTCAGAACCACCTTAGGAGTTGATGTGGTCCGTGCTGGAGAATGGCGTTCCTTAGCAGGTATGCTGAGACTCCTGGGAGGATGAGCGCTCCTGGCTTCCTCCTAGTTTACCCACTGGTACTTGGAAATTTTTCAGTCTCCTGAGTGGTTTAATGCAAATTAAGTTGCAAATTGAAATATGAGAAGAACCCCTGAGATGCCTGCCTAGCACTAAGAGGCTAGACTGAAGTAGTCACACTTGACATACAGATGCTTCACACTGATCAGTTAACAGAAAAACAAATATAGCCTGATAACTGAGGAACAAGTATGCTGTAACTTTAATTAAACAGAAAGGACATTCTTAATTTGAAAAAAAAAAAAAAAGGAATGATATTCCTAATAGGATTTTTTTTTTAATTTTTAGTTATATTTCTTGTGTGTATGCATGTGTTACTTTTTATTGTGCCTAAATTTTATTTTTACTATATTGGCAGTTTCTTGGTAAGGAATAAATTCAGTCCCTCTAGGTTTCCCAGAGCTCAATGCTTTCTGCAAGTTATCGGTAAATTTTGCTGCTTGCTTTTGAAGAGAGTGTCCATTGCTGCTTCCAATCTTCAGGAGTCAAGGAGTATCTTGAACAGTGCACACATCCACACACATACACACACCTAGTTCCTTATCTCTACTTGACTTTGACTTTGAAAGCACTAGACATGTTGTTCTCTCTAATACATAAAAAAGAAAAAAAATTTTTTTTTCTTTTTTATATCACAAGATAAACCGAGCAAGATTTTTGAAATCTTCTTAGTTACAACACAGGACTGACACTGTCATGGCTAAGCTGTTAATCCTGACACCCATGGTCCTTCAAGGTAAAGCTCCGCAGATCTCTCCAGGCCTGATTCTTATCACACAGTGAATCATGTACCTCCACCCCAACACCTGTGTCTCCTCAGACACCTCCACTCCCTCCGTGGCGCAGTCAGTCTGGAAGGTCCTGTTCCTCTCTGCTAGGCACTGCTGTGAATCTCACCTCCCTCAATAGCCCCCAGTTTATACCCTCCACTGCACACTCCATGCTGCCAAGACACCACACACTTGAGAAGTTCTAAAATGAAATCACGACCTTTCTCCAAATCCCAAATTTAAATGTGCGCATTTCTCAGCCCTCCTCTGGTCCCTTACCTTGGTCAAGAAAAAAAGAAAAAAAAATTTTTTTTTTCTTGGCAGATTATTCAATAGGTAAGGTAAGCACGGTGCTTACCTTGCTTACCAGATTATCTGAAGTGAACATATGAAATTGTTCATTACAGATTAGTAAGTAAGCACAAGTAAGCCCATGCTTACCTTGCTTACTGGATCATTTGCCCCGTCAGGGACTGAAAATTTGATACAAGGCTTTGATTCTGTAGGAAGGTGCTATGGAATTGGGAGAGACACGGATGCCAGCTATACCTAGAAGCAGAGCCTTTGACGTGGTAAAAAAAATGTGAAATTGTTCACTACGGACAATCTGGTAAGCAAAGTAAGCACAGTGCTTACCTTGCCTATTGGATAACCACCCCAACCCAGACCAAGGTACACCAGGCCTAGCATGGTCTGGTCCTGGCTCCCTCTACTAGTACTCTCCCTGAACTTTTTGCATCCTCGGATTCAGCCATATTACCCTTCCTCCAGGCCTACAGATATTCTGCAGATTCTCTCAACATTCCACCTTGTCAGAGATGCCTGCATTTCTGCACGGGGGTCTGCTCCACCCCATAGTCCATGTGATGGGGAACACCTGATCTGCCCACACTCACCTCCAAGACATTCCTGCCTTCTTGTGGTGAGGTGACTGTGACCCTACCCTAGGACACAACTTGCCTTTGTTTGCACACTTCTGTGACCCTCTGGCAAGTGCTCTCTGCAAGCACAGAGAGTGTCTTACTCGTGTTTGTGTGTCCAGCTCCAAACACAATGCTGCCACTTAGAAGATGATCCAAAAGAACCCAGGCAGTCTTCTTTTTAACCATCCTACCTTAATTAATCATTCTCCTCCCTGGACTCCTAGGGGTGAGTTTTGCTATCCTTAATATTCTCCTCACACACGCTGCTTTATATTACAGTTTATCATGTGCATGTTGGTCAAGAGAATAGCAAACTCCCTCTCATGAGGCTTGGCCTAACACTCTGCATCTGATAAGTGCTCACCTGTACAATGATGAATAAAAATAGCCAGCAGGATGTCACACCATTGTTTTGAATATTAAATGAGATAATGAGAGAGAAGGCATCTTGTAATATGCTAACTGCTTCATAAATTACCTTTATTGTTGGGTGTTATTACCATTCTCTCAGGAATTACTTGGAAAATATGACTTTTTTTTTTTCCCAAATGGAGAAAAGCTAAATACCATAATTTATTAATTCAAAAAGTATTTGTTGCGTCTATGTTAAGAGCCAGGTCCTCTACCCAATATGGAGGAAACAGCGATGAGTAACTCAGACCCAGCCCTGGGACAGAGGAGAGTGGTTAGAAAGTCAGGGCAGTATAATACTGTGTAGTTAAATTGATGGAAACAGACAAGAGAGTCCTGGAACCCAGATGGTCAGAGAAGGCATCTTCCAAGTAGAAGTGATGTTAAGGTAAACTCTTAAAGTGTGACCGGATGAAACTCTGGCATTTGGGGAAATCCAAATCTCCAATGTAGCTAGGCCAACCCGTTTACCCTTCGGTATGACTGCACCGTCTTAAAGCAAGTTGAATTAGAGCAGATATTCAACAACTAATTGACTCCTCTCCTATGTGTCTGACTTCAGCCGTCTTTCAGGTTTGCTTTTGCATCACAATTACCTGTATACCTTGAAGAAACTAAGCCCTGGTGGCGTAGTGGTTAAGAGCTACGGCTGCTAATCAAAAGGTCGGCAGTTCGAATCCACCAGGTGCTCCCTGGAAACCCTATGGGTCAGTTCTACTCTGTCCTATAGGGTCGCTATGAGTTGGAATCCACTCAACAGCAGTGAGTTTGAAGAAACTAAAGGAAACATCACCTTTAGAAGTGCCCTCTTTAATAGAACACCATTAACATTTACTTCATTTGTTGTTGTTGTTGTTGTTGTTAGCTGCCAACAAGTGGGCCCCTGACTCTTGGCCACACCATGTACAACAAAATGAAACTCTGCCTGGTCCTGCGCCATCCCCATGATCGGTTGTTAGGTTAGGATGGTTAGGATCCACTGGGTTTTCTTTAGCTGATTTTAGGAAGTAGATCACTAGGCCTGTCTTTGTAGCACCTCTTAGTCTAGAAGCTCGGCTGAAGCCTGTTCAACATCCTAGCGACATGTAAGCCTCCACTGACAGACAGATGACTGCTGTGTGTGAGGTACACTGGACGGAATCGAACCTGGGTCTCCCCATGGAAGGCAAGAGTTGTACCACTGAACTACCAATGCCTCACTTACATCATTAAAACCAAAAAACCAAACCCGCAGCTGTTTACATCATTAGGCATTAATAAAATTAATAATTTTACATGTGTTGTTTCACCTGAATGTTACAGTCCTATCTCGCCTATTAAAAAAAAGAAAAAAATCCTTTGTTTAAGATCATACAGATGGTGTCTAGCATCATCAGGACTTGAACCAGACCTGTCTGATTCCAAAACCGATACCTTTATCCTGTGCACTGTACTGCTTCCTTCTAGTACATGGAGATTGTGTCTTGCTCTCTCACTAAAGGCACACTGCCATCTATGAGATTGTCAACAATTCTGAATTTTTACAACATACATTGTGGTATGGCTGTGGTATGGCTGTCAGACATACTCTGACAGGAATACAACGCAGTACAACCCCTATGGGCAAGAATTTGTTTATGTCTAGCAAAATTATGTTAGCAAAATTATATAGACATTTCCACTTTGTCCCAGCAGTCCCGATTCTGGGAATATATCTCAAAATACACTGGAAAAATACAAAAAGACATACATGGGTATCCACTGCCGCATGTTGTTAATAACCAAAGACTGAAAACTTGTCAAGCGTTTATCAATAGGGGACAATAAACCATGGTACAATCACAAATGAAGTACCATGCCACCATAAAAAGGAATGAAGACTATCTCTATACCTTTGCATGACGTAACGTCTAGTATACATTGTTAGGAAACCCTAGTGGTGTAGTGGTTAAGAGCGACAGCTGCTAACCAAAAGGTCAGTGGTTCAAATCCTCCAGGCATTCCTTGAAAACTCTATGGGCCAGTTCTACTCTGTCCTGTAGGGTGGCTATGAGTCAGAATTGACTGAAGGCAACGGATTTATATATTGTTAAGGGAAAAAAATAAGGTGAAGAAAATGTTACAGTATGAAATTACTTTTCTAAGAAAAGGAGTAATAAAAATATACACACATACGTGTTTTCTTATATTAACATGAATCTTAAATTATATTTTCTTGTAGTAAACTTAAGGAGCCCTGGTGGGAAAAAGGGTTAAGTGCTCAGCTGCTGACAGAAAGGTTGGCAGTTCAAACTCACCCAGATGAGGGAGGAAGACCTGGTGACCTGCTTCTATAAGGATTACAGGCATGAATACTCTGTGGGACAGTTTTACTCTGTCATATGGTCTCCAGGAGTCAGAATCCACTCAATGGAACTCAATAACAGCTACAGTAAAAACGCATATACACATTTTCACATACTTATTTTCTGATACTAACATACCTTTAAACACAAAATAATAAGAAACAAAACAACAAATGACTACCTTTGGGAAGGTAGAGAAATGAATGAACAGGGAGAGAAGCTATACTTCTTTGGATATATATTTTTTTAGATTTGACTTCTGAATCATTTAATATTTTATATAATGATAAAAATTGAAAGTAAAATTGTATATATATTTGGTGCTGTAATGCCCTAGAGACACATTGGATGATTTGACTATTCATCTCTAGGACGTATTTCCTAAGATCTGAAAAAAAACTTAACCTGCTTTTAGGAAAACATAGTTGGTGGTAATGTTTATATTACAATTCTGAGACTGTTATTGCTCCTGTGTGAATAAAACAGATGGATATTTATGTTGGATTCTTTGAGAACTGGGATTTTCTCTTTAAGAGCTAGAATTTTCAGCATGGGAGAACATTGACATATTGATAAGGTTAAGAAAAGTGTTTGTAGCTCTGAATTTCAATTGGCAATATCAGTATGAATTCATGAATGTTTTATCTTAAAAAAAAAAAAACGTTTCTTGCTTCTCTTCACCGAAAAGGCCTAGAAAAACATGAGCAACGCAGAGGTAGATTACCCTTAGTTCTTCAAATGTGGTTTCTAAATTAGAAAGCAGGGCTAGTCAAAAAGACAGCTGATTAAGAATAACAGAACTTAAGCAGGCGCACACACACACGCACACACACGCAATATCAGAAAGAAAAAGGGACGTAACTACAAGTATAAGAGATATTTTTAAGGGAATATTCTGAACAATTTTATGGCAATAATTTTAGGAAATTATAATTTACCAAGATTTACTCTAGTTTATAAAAGAAACTTGAATAGAAAACAAATTTTTTGTAGTCGTCAAAGATCAGCAGGATTTTAATTCATAAGGGTATACATTAAAATATAGATTATTAACCTATATGTGGTGAGATTATGATTGATTTTTATATATATTTCTTCTTGTTTTAGAATGCTTTTCTACTTCTTGATCTATTATACATGTACATATACACACACACAGTAAAAAATAAGTAAACAAAAATAACAAGTCATTTTTTAAAGACCTATTTCCTTCCTCTATATTAGACAATTCTAGGGTTCTGGTTTAGGGTTCTGCTAACAACAATCTGTTCATGAGGAAGACACTCTTTGTTTCTTCTGGAGCCTCACACACATTTAAAGTGCTATCTGACAAGATGGCCCTACTTCACCAGGAAGTCCTGGCTCACCGCTTGTCTTAGGAATGGAGAAGAGACCACCTTACGTGGCCCCACCCCTCTCTCATGCCCCTCCTCTCCTGGGAGCTCTGTTCCCTAAGCCTGGAGAAGACGGACTCTCCCACCTCTGCCCTTCAGTGCCCTCTGACCTCAGCCCAGTAGTTCACTTGTCCAAACCTCAATTTCTTCATTTTAAAAAAGAAAATAAAAACTAGCATGACTGTTAAAGGAGGGGTATTTGGTAAGGCAACTGGCACGCTTCCTGGAGCAAAGTAAATACTGAATGAATACACTGTAGTTAATTTAATACCTAACTACCCAGTTGCCATCAAGTTGAGTCAGCTCCGACTCATGGCAACCCCATGTGTATCAGAGTAGAACTGTGCTATATAGGGTTTTTAATGGCTGAGTTTTCAGAATTAGATCACCAGGCCTTTCAGCAGAGGGAAGGTCACTGACATTAGAGACCTTTGGAAAATACTGCAGCTGGGGAGACCATATCTTTCTTATGACAACTGCAATGCATCTTTCATACCTTCGTGGACCAGCAATGCACCAAGCACCACCCAGTGTGAGTTTGAGTGTGTGTGTCTGTGTGTGTGCACACATTTACACCCAAGCTTCACCCTTTCCCTCATCTAAGGCTATTTGCACACTTTTCCCTCAGCTTTTGCCCTATATCAGCGAAAATGTCAGGGGTCAATGAAAGAAACGTTTACCTCTATTAGGAAAACCAGTGACAATAAAGTAACCCAAAAGGGCCACCCCGATGCACGCCATCTCTCTGGAGCCCAGCTGATGGAGTGTGGTAACCCAGTGTGATCAAACACTGACAGCACGCTACCCGGTTATGACTGCTCAGAGAAAACGTCCCTTCATAATAACCTTATTAGGGAGAGAGAGTATTTTTTTGTCTCTCTGCTTTGTGTGAAGCAGCTTATTTTTATGGGTAGTAAAAGGAAATAAATTGCCCTGAAATGGTTCCTCGGTGGATCAGGGCCCGTGTAGCTCATTCTGTGTTTATAGATAAGCAAGAGGTCAATTGAATGTGATGTCTTTTACGGTACAGCGCAGTTAGACGCTGCATAGCCCAGCAGTGGCAGGGAACCGACTGACTGATCCAACAGTTACTGGTGTCACCTTTGGGGACCGGTGTGAGGGGAGATTTCTGTGCCTGAGGCTGTCAGGGGAAAAACCGATCAATCATCTGTCATCAGGCATTTGTTTTGCTGGTGGGATTTAATACACCATAGGAGATTAGGAGGCGTTGATTTTGTCACTGTGGAAAATATACAGATAATTTTTCAGGCATGTGTTTGACAGGTTTCAAAGGAGTGCCATACGTGTGTCTGATTAATGACTTACTCCAGTTATCCACAGGCCATTGCAATATTTTATTAAAATAAAAAGCAGGGGTTTGTTTAGAGACAGTGGAAGAATCTGGGTCCAGAAAAACAGATTCTGGAAGAAACGGAAGGTCTTCAGACTCGAGTCCTCTCCAGATAGACAAAATGCAAAATCGCAGTCAGTTCTCTTGGGAGTGCCCTGTCTTTCCTGGCCCCATTTCCCATTTATTCAACAAATGTTTGATTAATAGATACCATATATGAGACTCTACGTGCCAGACCCAAAGAGGAGTGTGCTCTTAAAATGCTTAATTTCTGGTAGAGACAGGAAGGAGGGTTGATTCCACAAGCATCCAGCACCTTTTGCATGCTAGCCCTCTAGCTGCTGAGAGTCTAATAGGGAAGGAAGCCAGGATGGACATTACACATAGCGAGCACCAGCGATGGCCCAGGCAATATATTAGACATTCACACAGAATTTTTTCCACTTTATCCTCAAAAATATTCTGAGTCAATATTCTTATCTCCATGTTTTCAGGTAGGAAAATTGAGACTCGGAGAGATCTTGGCAGTAAGAAGTAACGTCAGAATCCAAGCACAGGCCATCCAATTCCAAATCCAGGGGTATCTTTTTTTTTTTCCTGCTTCATCCTGCATTCAAATAGAAAGTGAAAAAACAAAATTAAAATAAAGATGACTCAGGGCAAAGCATTATAAAAGAAATGCATAAAAATTCTATAGCATGGGAAGCCAGTGAACAAGAGGGATGGGGTGGAGGGTAGGGGAGGAATAGGGGTAGGAGGTGGGGATGGGATGCGGTGGGAGACGGAGATGCCCAGAGAGAGCTTCGCAGAGGAGGCGGCAGTTGAACTAAGGACTGAAGAGCAGCAGGATGTAAAAGTGAAATGTAAGTGGGCTCTGAGGGCAAGGGAAATGCAAAACTGCCCTGGGCAGAAAGCAAGGATCCTCCCTGTGTTTTCAGCCTGTGCTCTTTATAACATGGCAAAGAAACGGATTAGAGCGAGAATTTCACTCCCTTGGCCAAACCAGCTCAGACTCAGGAAGGAATACGGGAGGCAGTGGGGCACCCCGGGACAGAGGGGTGATCAGCATGGGCACCCGCCATTCCCTTCTCCTCACTCTCCCTGTGGCCCTGGGTGGTTATTACCTCCCCTGGTCTGTTCGCTGCCTCTTCCCACTAGTGCTCCCCAGGTGCAGCTGCAGCCCCCTCTGATTCTCTGGCTGACACACTGCCTTTCTCGGTGACCTCCAGCACCGCCTTTGTTCAACACCTCCAGACCTCTCTCTAGGCCTGACCTCTGGCTCTCGGCCTTCAGAAAGGTCAGCTCTGGCTTTGAATCCCTACTGTGAGTTGTCCCACCTGGATTGCTACCAGCTGCCATGGAGGTGACTCCAACTCTCGGTGACCCCATGAGTGTCAGAGTAGAACTGTGCGCCACAGGATTTTCAGTAGCTGATTTTTAGAAATTGATAGCTAGACCTTTCTTCCAAGGCACCTCTGGGTAGACTTGAACCACCAACCTTTCAGTTAGCAGCCAAACATGTTAATATTTGCACCACTCAAGGAATGCATAGAATGGCATAAAAAAAAAAAGTGACTGATAATTTTTTTTTTTTAACTCAAAAGTAGGATAAGGTATTATTATGACAGAGCTGGAAATATCATAAAGGGGATGAGTGAGAAGGAGAAAGTGAGAGAAAAATGTAAGAAATGGAAGAAAGGGAGAGTTCGAATAGTGTTAATTATGGGGAGATCCAACAGAAATTAGATTCAGGAGATCCAGCTTCCAGGTCTGTCACTTACTACCTGTGGGGACCTGTCTAAATAGTCTACTTTCTTGATAAAGAACATGCATGGGATATTTTCTGTTTTTGATTTCATTTCAGCAGGCCTTAAAGTCATCGGCTCATTGTTGTTTCCACGAGAGACCAGTGCACCTGGGTTGTGAAATTGTTGCCACAGACAGCTGGGAAAGTGTGAGGTCAGCTTGCAGCGTTGGAAGAAAAACAAGCCTGGTAACCAGTTGCCATCAAGTTGATTCCAACTCATGGCGGCCCTATGTGTCAGAGTAGAACTGTGTTCCATATGGTTTTCAATAGCTGGTATTTCAGAAGTAGAGTGCCAGGCCTTTCGTTCAAGGTATCTCTGGGTGAATTTGAACCCCCAACTTTTCAGTTAGCAGCAACCAGGTTAGCCACTTTCACCACCCAGGGACTCCTACCTGGTCTACCAAAAAAAACCCAAACCCATTGCCATCAAGTTGATTCCAACTCATAGTGACCCTATAGGACAGAGTAAAACTGCCCCACAGGGTTCCCAAGGGCATCTGGTAGATTCAAACTGCTGACCTTTTGGTTAGCAGCCATAGCTCTTAACGACTGTGCCACCAGGGTTTCCACCTGGCTTACAGTAGCCCTTTAATAACTCCTCCTTATGCCTTGTTCATAAAATACTTATTATGGTGGTGATACTGTGTTCCCATGTATCACCCTTAATAGTATGTGAAAAAAAAAAAAAATAGTCTGTGAGCTCTTTTAAATAGAGGCCCTGGTCTGGGTTCACGCTTGCATTCCAAACATCGTCTGGCACTCTGAACTTTCAAGGAACGCTTGCTTGTGAAGGAACAATTCATCGGACGCCCCCCAATCCATCCTGTACACAACTGCTGAATTCATCTCGTGATTGTCCTGCTCGGAAACATCAATGGCTATCGAGAATAGACAAAATAAAACTTAAATCCCATACTCTTCCATTTAAGATTCTCACAGTCTGGCCCTGATTAACCTTCCTAGCACTATCTCCTATCCCTCTCCCAAAGTAGCTATTGTTTTAGCAAGTTCTCCCCATAATATGTTGCCCTTTCTTGCCTGCCTTCACTGCATCCTCTTCTCCTCTCTTCCTAATTAAATCTCACTCCTCTTTCAAGGCAAAATTTCAATCCCACCTCATTCATAAGCCTTATTAGGTTTCGCTAGCATTACATCATCACTCTCTTTTCTGAACTCTACAGCATTTAATGCTTAAAACACCCACATACCTTGTGCCCAGCCTTTTCCTGTGAGGCATCTTGTATGTGAACCAGACTTTTCTATCCAGATTAGACTTACTCGACTCTGCCCTACATGTTATTTGCATCTCTACTGAGCTCTACACAGAAAAGATCCCGAATAAAACTATTATGACCTTCCAGAACTGACAAATGATAATTCTTCAGAATGCCCACTTTCTTTCTTGCATGAGTCAGATTCCAATCATTACTCAACCCCTGTGCACAATGCAAGTCAACTCAGATCCTGCCGGCCTAGTTTTTGCAAGGCTCCTTCCAAGGTGGCCGTGTCTGTAGGGCACGGATCTGTATTGACTAGAAAATGGGCCGGGGGGGCGGGGCAGGGGGCGGCGGGGGATGACATTTCAATGGCCGGTTCAGTTAGGGACTGCGATTCAATTACAGTGCTTGATACCTGTAATGTGAGCTACTTGTACTTTTTGAGCCTTTTTTTTTTTTTTAAAGAGCCTTCTTGTCATCAGAAGGACATGCTGAGTCAGCACTTGACCCACCTTCCATTCATGTCATTCTACTTCGTACTGAAACTCATTTATACTTCTGAGATATCACGACCCAGATAGTAGATGGTTTATGCTAGAGCATGCTGCCTGATGGATGTGCGCTGACTTTCTCAGGTTAATTAAACACCTACCTGGAGGGATTACAGCCAAGCAGTGGCTGAAGCTTGAAATCCTACCCACCTATTTCTGCATACTTTGTGCACCTGAATGGCCAGGCTGAAATGCCCCAAAGAAAGAAGGCTGTTGTGGTGAGAAGAGCTTGCATTACCTGCCAGCCCCTGGGATGCATTTTCATCATACTGAAAATCTTAAGCTGAGTAAGACCCTGGGATCATTGCAAGGGAAGAAAGGTGAATGGAAGTTCCACTGACTTTGCAGACAAATCCCCGCCCTGAACATTGATACTGGTCAACTCTCCCCTTCTTACCTGTCTTCAAAAGAAACCCAGGAATTATGAAAGAGGGTGGAATTTCAGTCTCAGCGACCCTTAATTTTTTCAGTACCTGCGTGTTTCCTTCCAGACAATTGCTTTCTTCTTAGTACTGGTTTGCCCTTCAAGGTTTTCAAATGTATATAAAGTGCTAACTAATGCTCGTAAGGAGTCCTACTATTCCCCATGTTTCTCTGGCGGCAAGAAAAAGACAGCAGAGGAATTAAATGGCTGAACATTCCAGAGATACAAATGACATATGCCCAGGACAGCTCTCTGCATAGCATGTTTTACCATGGCAGTGGTGTATTCTTGAATATGATCCTGATCACAAAGAAACAACCTGTATAGAAAACCTCCCAAGCTGATCATCTCTTCACTGAGGAAGAATATACGACTGTTGTTGTTAGTCACCACTGAATTCACTCCGGCTCATGGCGACTCCATATACAACAGAATGAGACTTTGTCTGGCCCTGCATCATCCTTACAATTGCTGGCCTTTTCAAGTCCATTGTTGTGTCTCTCATGCCAATCCATCTCACTGAAGGTCTCCCTTGCCTTCATTGGCCAACTACTTCATCAAACATAGTGTCCTTCTCTAGCAGTTGATCCCTTCTGATGACATGCCCAGAGCAAGTGAGTTGAACAATGCTCTGTTGTGAGCCATAAGGTTTTCAAAGGTTAATTGTTGGAAGTAGATCACCAGGCCTCTCTTCCTAGTCTGTCTTAGTCTCTGCTCCACTAAAACCTGTCTGCCATGGGTGACCTGCCTAGTATCTGAACTACTGGTGGCATAGCTTCCAGCATCACAGCAACCTGCAAGCCCGTACAGTAGGACAAACTGAGAGACGGGTGGTGGGTGAGACTGTTAGGCACGCGTTTTCGAGCATGTACATTGTTCTACTCTCTGTGTCATAGACCTCTTGACAAAGTGTATAATCATCAGTTAATTTTCCTGGAGTCCACAGACTCCTCTAGCTCAAGAATTCTATCTAACGTTTTATAGCTCCCATTATACTTTCTGGTTTAACTTAGTGCTTGACACACAGTAGGCCCTCAGTTACTTATCGGTTGAATGAATGAACTGACTTTTTATAACTGAGTTGGACAGGAGAGAATTGGAAGTAAAGGCTGCCAGTGGTTCATAATTGTTGCTCTTCTGTAACGCCAAAGCACTATGGATATCACAGGAACACATGCAAGGATTTAGAACAGTTTTCCCCAAATTCCTCTCAGGATAACAATATTTTAGGGTTTGGGGTCTATGTTAGATTAAACCATGTGAAATTGCTGTTTTTTAGGTCAAAAATGGTGTTGTGTCAGCAGTTTCATATGGTTTAATCTATATAATTAATTCAAAAGCTCACATTTCAGCTTCCAAGGACTCTCCCCTCTTGGGAACTCTGAGACAGTGGAAGCTAGTGTGAGGCCCAAGAATTGATTTTTTATCATCAGGGGAATTTGGAAAACATCAGACTAGAGCATATGTGGAGTTGCTCTTTATGGTTAATGCAGTTGGATTCCTAAGGAAGGAGCACGTTTAGGCCAACGTTTTACCACCAGGGCTTAAGCCAACATCTTTCCCAGGACTAATGGAATGCCACCAAGATCTGGTGAATGCTGACGTGATCACTTGCTGGGCAAACCTGGACACTTTTTGTAGCCTTTCTGAGTCTCAATTCCTTTTCAGCACAACTGAGACCAAAGAACCACCTCCAGGGACAGTGAGGATGAAGTGTGTATAACTGGGCCCAGCACCTGACATGGAGTGGGTGTTCATGGATGTCTCTGGGAGGGTCTGTGGAACTTGGGCTGCCCCTTCTGTCCTGGCCCTGTGGCTGAGCCAAGTTTGCTCACAGGTGGGTGCTGGGAGCTCACAGAAAGTGTTCTTGGGAACTGGCATTGTCTCTACTCAGTCAATCCCATCCTCTTCCTCCTCCTTCTCGTCTGCACTCCTCAGCACCTTCGCTCTAGAATAAGTACTTTAACACCCGCCACACTTGGACTCTGTCCTTTCGCTCCCACTATTCATCTTCCCCATTACCACCCTCAAACCCATTGACTGTTGATGTAGCTGAAACTCACTGGCTTTTTTTCCCCTTCTGTTTCTGTCCTGGCATTCACTCAAGGACATGGCTTTTGTAATTTCCTTTCCGACTTCTTGCACCCTATTTCTGGACAGCTGACCCAGCCTCCTTATTGCCTGCAAGTCTTTCTGATTCTTCTTCTCCTGGTTAAGAATGGGGCATCTTCCATGGGCTAGGACTTCCCCAAGGGCTGTGATCCCATAGTAAATGTGAACCTGTTAGTTAGATGCTGCCCCTTGCCAGCTCTCTGAATTTAAATGGGAGAACGGAGAGAAAGGCAAACCTCTAGGCTATAACATGGCACGGGCAGCCCTTAAAAGAGGCACCTGTTAACAGGGAGGCCTCTTTGAGAACAATCAGGACTTATACACTCACATGAGATGCCCCCCAACTAAGGATCAAAGAGAGACGGTTGATGCCATTTCCTGCCCCGGTACCTATCCACATGAGTCCCTCCCAAAGAGTGATATCTGTGAACATGGGAAGGAGATCAGAAGAGTAGTAGAGAACTATTTTTTAGTATTTATACAGTCTAAATACTTACGCTGTCAACCACAGGGACCAACTAGATGGCCTTAGACAAACAACTTCACCTCTCTGGGCCGCTGTTTCTTCATCTGAAAGATGGGATAATAACTGTACTTATCGTCTAAGATTATTGTCGGTGTTAAATGATGTGATAGATGGAAGCTGCTTAGAACAAGGCCCGGTATGCACCAAGCACTGAAGAACATGAGTTGATATCCTCACTGTTATTACGGAAATCTCTGTCTCCAGTAGATTTTTTCATAAAACCAAATCATAAAGGCTTTTAAAAGAAATCAATCTGAACAAAATTTTGGGGTCTCTTGTGAATGAGAAAAATATAGAGGATCAGCTATGGGTCTCTGGTGAGACCAAGGGGGCTAGATTTATTCCCTTTTCTCAGTTTCCCCACCTCAGTTAAGGTGCTCTGCTGGTCACTGAAAGGTTGGAGGTTCGAGTCCACACAGAGGCACCTCAGAAGAAAGGCCTCATGATGTTCTTCTGAAAAATCAGCCATTGAAAACCTGATGGAGCACAGCTCTACTCTGATGCACACAGGGTCACCATGAGTTGGGGTTAACTTGATGGCAACTGGTTTTCATGTAATGCCAAAGGAGCTTGTTATTTTAGTTGGTAAAAAATCCAGTAATTTACTACCAATAAACAACAAAAGGAAAAATCATGCTTTACTAATGTTTAGTATAGTTTATTCAGAACATAATTCACACCTGAATCATTCCCTGGCTGTGGCCGTTATATCGGGAGGCATAAATAATGACTCCCACATTTGGCAGAAATAGAGAGAAGAAAAGAAGAAAGAGAAATTGCTAAATAAAAAAAATAATAAAAGATGTGAATCAAGCCCCTTTGTTCATTGGATAAGCTGGTGTTCTCTAAGCATGCGTGCACATGTGTGTCTATTCACCAGGCTTCTTTAATTTCATCACATCTATCTTTCTCGATTGCTCAGCTGTGATATAGTCTTAAATATTTTATGATTCTTAATGTCAAGAAAATCGTTTCGCCATGGTAGCAAAATGACAACAAATGTAATGGAAAAAATATTAAATATAATTTCCTCCTGCGTAGGAATTTACAAATGCCATCAATATTTACACAACTCGTAAGTGGAAAATCAAAGATGTCTGAGGCTGAGCAGAAAGCATGCATGCAGGGAGTCCTTTCCTGATTGTGGGATTCTCCCTGCTTAGGTTGTAAGAAAATACTCTGGGGTGTTTCTCTAGTATAGCGTTTTCTCTAATATGCCTGAAAATTTCTCTCTAACCCAAATGCATCCATTTTTCTTATTAGATGAAGTATTCTTATTTACCTTCTTAAACAAGGTTGATGCTCGCCAAATCACCATGGTGTAACAGTTGTGATGATATCATTAAAAGGAGGCAGAGTTGAACCAAAGACATGTTACACAGATATTCAATTGTAATTATAAAAGAGGAATCACCGGGTGAAAAACGAAGCTAAACTTTTGTCGAGTAATAGTAAGTTAGTAGGGTCTTTTGCCAGCCTGTCCTTGTTGCTAACTGCCGTAGAGTCTGTTGTAACTCACGGTGACCCATATATAAGAGAAAGAAGCGTTGCCCAATCCCGTATCATCTTCATGATCGCTGGTATGTTCATGGTCATCGTTGCGATCACTGTGCATTTTGAGCACCTTCCAACCTGAGAGACTCAACTTCCAGCACTCTATTGGACAATATTCTGTTGCAATCCATAAGGTTTTCATTGGCTAAATTTAGGAAGTAGGTTGCCAGGCATTTCTTCCTAGTCTGTCTCACTCTGGAAGCTCCACTGAAACCTATCCACCCTGGGTGACCCTGCTGGCATTGAAATATCAATGGTATAACTTCCAGCATCATAGCAACACACAAGCCACCACAGCACAACACACTGAGAGACAGGTGGTGGTTTTCCAACATAGCTATTTACAATTTAGCCTAGCTGTCAAGATAGAATATCTTTGAAACCATTCACAACGGAAGAAGTGTGTTATTTTGGGGATGTTGTATCAAACCACCATTGACATCTTAGCCAAAGGCTTGCGCTCTGACCTATTTAAATCACCTGCTTTGTGGCTGTGCCTATGACTCTTGTTTGCTTTCACCTAAGTTTTTTTTTTTTTTTTTAAGACAGACAAGAAGCGTGTGTTCTTCTCAGTTTCAAAGTCATAACATATGCACTGTAACTTATGTTTCTGTTTCATCAACGTAATTTAATTTTTGTACCTGAAATTAAGGTGAGTCATGAAATCACAACCCTTTACCCAGGGATGATCAATGATCAATCCGTCTTACTTTCAAAATCAGGAGTGAGGATCTGGTCAGCAAATATGCTGGGCATTTTCCATGCACCACTTCATTTTATCCTTGTGACAACTCTTTAAGTACGAGGGCACCACGTTACAGCAGAAAACCCTAAAGCTTAGACATATTCTTTAACTTGTCAACAGTCACACAAGAGTTCAAGCAGAGGCATATTTAGTACACATCTGTCTTCTTTCTAGGCCACCTTTTGCTTCCTACAGAATTACTGCCATGGACAAAAGGCCATATGCTGGTTTGTTTTCCCTGATGGCATTCCAGGGAATTTACCATAGAAATGTTGTCCTTGTTAGTTGCCATCCAGTCGGCTCCAACTCATGGCAACCTCGTGTATAACAGAATGAAACATTGCTAGGTCCTGCACCATCTTCATGATCACTGGTATTCTCAAGTCCATTGTTATGGCTACTGTGTACTTGGAGTGTCTTCCTACCTAGGGAGCTCATTCTCCAGTACTTTATCGGAAAATGTTCTGTTGTGATCCAAAAGGTTTTCCCTGGCTGATTTTCCTAAATAGATCACCAAGCCTTTCTTCCCAGTCTTTCTTAGTCTGGAAGCTCCCCTGAAACCTGTCAACCAGAGGTGACACTGCTAGTATTTAAAATATTGGGGGCATAGCTTCCAATATCAGAGCAGCACACAGCCACTACGGTATGAAAAATGGACGGACAGTGGTGAAGTACAGAAAAAGATAGCTTCAAAAAGTAAATACACATAATTTAGCAAAGAGACTGTATACAGGCTGTTCTTATTTTGAGGAATGAAACTACGATACGCTTAGCCCTTTGTTCAGATATGTGGTTATTTGTCCCCCTGGTCCTGCATTAGCCTTTTCCCTGTACATATGAAACCAGGGCTAGGCTGTGAACTTGGCAGCCAGGGGGTTCCAAAAACGTTATCTCCTTAGAGAAGAGGAATCTCATCAAACATTGCTGACTGACAGCCTTTTAATCCCAGAACTAGTACCTCAATGTCAGTAGGTTCCAAAACGCGAAGGAAAAAAATCAGAAGACAAGACACGCTTTGGGGAGCAATGGTCATTCCCAGGATTGCCAGGAGCTGAGTTAGCAAGTGATGTCCATAAACAAGCTCTGTTACATTTTTACCTCCTCTGCACAGCTGGATTGTGCTACTGAGTGATGTGACCCTCACCAGATGTGCTGATTCCCCAGAGCAAGGCACACCCACTGTTCATCCGACACACATGTTCTTAGTTCCAAGGGTCACCACTCTCCCAGCTCAGCATTTTTTCTCACTTCTCAAATAAATCAGGCCTGACAGAGCTGTATGTTGTCTGTGCTTTCCTCTGTCCTCAATCTGCTGCTTGAGCAGTACCAACTCCCCAACGTTTACGGCACACGCAAGCTCTCCTCTGGCCTAACGATGGTTCCACAACATTGAACGGACATGTTGCCAGTAAGCAGCCACCTCAAAGCTACAAATTAGGAAATAGTCATCTCACTTGAAGAGCCGCAAGCCCCAGGAGGGCCAGGTGGAGCAGGCCCACAGTAGTATAGAACATTTTCCCGCCCAGCTTGTCCCCTCTAAAATATTTCTCAGTAACCACGCTGTCAAATTACATTTTTGAGAGTAGAAGGCACAACACAATATTGACTGGGAATTTTGTGAGGCAAATACAACTGCATTGCATCTACATGAGAACGCCCCAATTTGGGGGGGGGGCCCACTCATAATCGCTCCGTTATATGTAGGTAAAGTAAATGTTTGCCTGTTAGCAACTGGCTCCTTACATCATTGAAATGCTCAGAACTGTGTGCCTTATACCTGCAACTAGTCCTGGGCCCTGTGTTTTTAGTGAAATGTATTGCAATTTGTGGATTATCACGTGATCTCTTGCAAAGAAGCCCAGTGGTTTTTATGTCATTATGTATTATTCTACCCCTTCTAAACAAATTTGGCTACTACCACAAACAAACTTAAAAAAAAAATTAGGAACCATACGGTGAAGAGATGTTCAAGATTATGGTCTAGGCAGGAACAGGTCTGGACTGCTCAGTGTCCCCTAATTACAGAAGAACCTCTGAAGATGATTCTCACCACATTTGTCCCCAATGACATTTCTATTTCAGAGTAGGAACAAATAGAGTGGGGTGGTTTTGGGGTAGAAGTATGTGTAAAGTGGCTACATCTTATGAAATCGAACTCAGAACACATGGGCAGACCTGTGTACTTCTGGGAGCTGATGGAGAGAAAAGTTACATTTAGGACAAGAATGCACAGTCACAGCAATTCTTATGCACGGAAAACTTTTTTTTTCCTTTTAAAATATATGTGTAAACATCATTGCATTTAGCCCTCTTTTCGTTGCAAGTGACTGAAACTCATCTCCAACTACTTAAATAAAAAGAGAGTTTATTCACCTGGCACAAAAGCACAGAGCTATGGCTTCCGGCTGGGAAAAAGCCTGGTGATCTACTTCCAAAAATCAGTCAGTGAAAACACTATGGGTCACAAGTGTGTGAGCTCGTTGCGTGTGAAGTTGCCATAAGTCAGGGGCAGCTAACCACAGCAACTACATGACTTCCGGCACCTTACGTCTGAGTGTCCATTCCATGTCTTCAGACGGCTGTTTCCCACCAGCCTTGAGTTTCACTTCCCTGTGTTAGCTTTATTCTCAGGTAACTTCTCCACATGTGGGTGAGAAAAAGGATACCAGAAACTCCTAATCTACCATCAGTCACAAGGGAGTGAGAGATTAGGGGCTAATCGCCCTTGGTTAGGCTGGGTTACACATATTCCTGACCACTCCAGTAACCGTTGGCCAAATTTTGAGCCTGTAAACTGGGGTTTGAGGGCAGCCACCCCAAATTGCATAGTCTGGGCAAGGAAAGTGGTGCTATTGCTGCAGGTGGGAGGAAAAGCTGCTGTATGGGGCTCATTTTACAACCTCTTTCTGTTTAAACTGCCTTGTTCTATCGTACTGTATGCATCTTACCCATTTTGTGTGTTCTTCTAACACGGATCTGTCGTGTAAAAACATGGGATGTGTGACAAAATCCAATCAAAATGCGATAAGTGAGACCAGAATGTAAATGCTATCATGTTTTTTGAGACCCGCTCAATCAGATTTTTTAAATATATGTATTTCTTATCCAAACATACAGTTTTCTATGTAAATGTATGTGTATGTATATCTGTGTGTGTACGTGCACATATTGTTATTGTCAGGTGTCATTGAGTCAGTTCCAAATGGTAGCGACCCCATATGCAAAACAGTGAAAAGCTGCCCAGTCCTGCATCACCCTCACAAGACTTGCTATTTTTAGCCCATTTTTGCAGCCACTGTGTCAATCCATCTCATTGAGGTCTTCCTCTTTTTTGCTGACCCTTTACTTTGCCAAGCATGATGTCTTTCTCCAGGGACTAGTTCCTTCTGATAGTGTGTCCAAAGTATATGGCAGTCCATGGTATATTCAATATTCTTCACCAACACCATAATTCAAAAGTATCAATTCTTCTTTGGTTTTCTTTATTCATTGTCCAGCCTTCAAATGCCTACGAGGCAATTGACAATACCATGGCTTGGGTATGTATATGTATATGTATATATATATATATATATATATATATATATATATACGCTATGCACACATTTGTTGTTACTTACCATCAAGTTGGCGACTCCATGTACAACAGAAACAAAAGTTGCCTGGTCCTGTGTCATTTTCACAACCCTTGGCATACTCAAGTCCATTGTTGCAACTACTTCCAACCTAGGAGGCTTATCTTCCAGTGCTATATTGGAGAATGTTCTGTGGTGGTACATAAGGTTTTCATTGGCTAATTTTCAGAGGTAGATCTCCATATCTTCCCAGTCTGTTTTAGTCTGGAAGCCCCAGTGAAACCTGTCCACCAGGGGTGACCCTGCTGGTGGCATAGCTTCCAGCATCCCAGCAATGTGTAAGCCATCACAGTATGACAAACTGACAGACATAGATGCTTCTTATTTTATAAGCCACTTGCCTCCCCTTCCCTCTTCTCCCTCTCTCCTCTCCTTCGAGTCCCAGAAGGAAACTATCCTAGAAGCCCTAAGCCAGAGGTATTATTTCCTTGCCTTCTGTAACTTGTTTTACGGAGGGTGGGGATGGAGACAAAAACAAACAATAAACAGGTAGACATAGGGAACGTCACCTGGAGCTGAGTCAGCTGGAGGCTAGGCTAGGCTTGTCCACCATTCCCTGGGTTTTTAAAAACAGCAGCCCCCTGAGTATGCTGTTCAAGGAGAGCTTGCTGTCCAGGGGGCTCGTTCTCCTCCACCTTCTTCTGTGCGAAGCTTCTCTGACCTGGAAAGGAGGGACTTGGTCTGCACCTGCGATGGGCGTGCCTTCTTCCCACAAGGCACTGCCTCACCTGTCCACCCACTGCAACCTCCCTCTCTTTCTGGCCTTCTCCTGGAAGCTCCTTTACAAACAACAAGCATCGGTTTTACTTACTTGTGATTTACCGACTTGCCATTAAGCCAACCTCAAGAAACAGCGTCTTTCTGTTTAGAGATAAATTGTCCTTGTTTTGCTACTGTTCGGCCTTCCTGTTAGACATCCTGATTTTATCTCCTGCTTGCAGGTAAATAAATCTTCTAAATTGTTTTCTATGGGCGTCTTCATCACTTTCCCTTTTGTACTTTACACCCTTACGTTTGATTTATTTTTTTAAGTTTGAACAAAAAAAATTGATGTTTTAGGTGTGACTAATTTTCACTATAATGTAAGCTCTGAGCTGTAGGGTCTTTCTCGACCTTGTTGGTAACTGTACTGCCACCACTAAGAATGATGCCCAGCACATGGCTGGTACTGAATAACATTTATGGAATGAATGAACTACTGAAGTCTTCAGTAATGGAATTGTGCCTTTCAGCTCCCAAATTTAACCCTTTGTGATTAGCCTTCCCTCCCTAAGGTGTCCCTGGGTGGTGCAGTCAACATGCTAGGTTGCTAGCTGAAAGGTTGGAGGTTTGAATTCACTCAGAGGGACCTCAGAAGAAAGGCCAGGAGATCTAGTTCAAAAAAAATCAGTCATTGAAATCTCTATGGAGCGTGGTTCTACTCCGGCAAAGGTAGAGTTGCCGTGAGCCAGAATCAACTCCACAGAAACCGGTTGTTTCGCTCCCTAAGTTTAATAACCGCATCCTCCTTGCCGATGCCCTTCTCCCTCACTCTCACCCCCTTAAAGCCAACCCACATTCTCTCCAGTGGCTGTTCTCCACCCTCCGTCTGACTAGGGGTTTGCCAAGTTGCTGTCTCCGATCCTTTTCTTGAAAAATTTATACAAATACAAACATATTTATGCATCTTGAATTGCTAGCTGAAATCAAACCCCCTTCCGAGTTTGTGCATAATGTCCTATACACCCTATAATGCCTCAGAGGATGATGTTCGATGCTTTCCTATCTCAACTCATCCTGTCATTGCATTTTAATCTCTGAGAAACATGTAGAATCTCCAATAAGACAAAAGGGCATATAAAATGATATAAGCCTCTGACCCCTTTGAGTCCATGTGCACCATTATCGCACAGCACCAAGGTCTTCCGAGTAATGCAGCTAAGCCTTTACCGATGGCTTTTTCTGGTTTGGGCTGCTTGAGCACACTCTCTCTGGAATGCTCTGAGTCTTATCCTCCACATGACCTTGTAAGGAACCAGAATATTCACAGATGCAACATGGGGTTGCTTGGCAACCTGCTTCAAAAGCTTAGGGTAGACATTTGCAGAGAACAAAAGGAGATGGTGACTTCAATGATATGGCTCTTGGGACCTGGTGTTACCTGTGTTCCTTAACAACCAAGACACTCGGTTATTTCAGTTGAAAAAAAAAAAGATCCTAAAAGATCGTCTGACAAACTTGAGGTCAAACCTTAGACTTTTCTGTAGCAACATTCCTTCCGCTCTCTCTCAAGCCTGAGACAGGAAGTCCCATCTTTGAAGCCGTGTCCCCTCTAAAGCTACGTTGCCTGGACTTTCAACCCAGCTTCAAGAACCCAGCCTAGTTACTTCCCATCTCTATGTCTCAGTTTCCTTCTTAGTAAAATAGAGTTAACAATAGCGCTAACCTCTAGGAGTTATCAGAATTAAAGGAGAGAATTCACAGGAAGGGGCTTAGTGGGCCTGCACCTTGCACACAGTGAGTCCTCAATAAGTGCAAGCCATTCTAATTGCAATTAAAACCTTCCCTCTGCTCACAGAAATAATGTGCAGGGATTTGGGGTGAGGGAGTAAGGAGGTTTTATGGGGAGAATAACCTGGAAATTAGATGTGATTAAAAGTCTAAAAGTAATAACTTGGTGGTGAAAGAGTCCTGGGCTGGGAGTCAAGGGGCCTGGACTTAGCTCTGACTCTGTGGCCAATTAACTGTGTGACTTGGGCTGAACAAGTGTTTTCTGAGCACCTACCATTTGCCAGGCACCAAGAACCCAGAGCCAATAAAACACTGTCCCTGTTCTCCAGATATTCACCGACATGTAGAAGAGAAAGATATATGAAGAGAGAAATAAAATATTGTGTGATCCACACAATAAAACAATGACAGAAAAGGTAATAATTCATGTTCTCTGGAGTATCAAAAAAAAAAAAAAAGGTTTCTCAGAGGCAAGTTTGAACCAAGAATAGCAGTTAACTAAAGCGAATAGAACTGAGAGGGAGAGTTAGGCACTTAGTTTAAAAACTGAAACCAACAAACACCTTTGGAGGTGAGTGAAATTGGGTAAGTTATTTACCGTGCTGTGAGCCTCAGTTTTCTCTTCTGTCAACCACCTGTTTTATAGGATCATTAGAAGGCTTAGAAATAGTACATAGAAGAATCCAGCCAGGGCCGTTAACACACGTCAGCACTGGGCACATGGCAGAAACACAGTGTATGTTCCCTTCTCTCTGAAACTCTCTTCAGCCCTCACACTCTAAGCCTTCATACATCAGACCCAAAGGACTGGAATGTTGTCACCTCCAAGTACAGTTTTAGAGGCTGCTATGAACTTTACTGGAACTGAAAATTTAATGTGGAAAGTTTCACAAAGAGTTGTTGGTTCAGGTAGAGAGCCGGGGTGAATAGAGACATGAATATATTTCTAACTTTCACCAACTTTTCTGTTAGGGCAAGGCCAAGGTTAGTCATTCATTTTGCCTTTTCCTGCCCCTTCATTTCTTGTGGAAAGTTATTCCTACTACCAAATTGTGATCAATCCTACTCTCTCCTTCCTAGTGGGCAAGATGTAGCATGACACCTTCTAAGTCAAAAGGGAGAACATCTCTCTCTAAGAAAAATGCCAGGTCTCTCATTCCAACCCCAAACTAAGGAGATGCCCTTCCCTGGATTGAGAGGCCCACATTACATATTGTAGCCTTATCCTATACTGAACTTAAAGTTTGAAAGCTTGAAAACTCAGCTGGGTCTCAGAAAGGAGTACCCATTCTAACATCATAGAAATGTAAAGAAGGAAGGGAGCTGAGAGGTCATTTGGTCCTTCTTATTCCTACGAATTAGTAAAAGCAGACTGAGACAGGCGTGGTGACTCATCCAAGCCTCTGTGGCTGGCTTAGGAGCAGGGTCAGGAATAGAATTTGAACTTTACACTCCTGGACAAGTGCCTTCTTCCCACACGCGTTCAGTCTTTCCAAATAATTGTTAAGTGAATGTACCCATAAAGCCCAATTATAGCCATACCGAGACACTCCAGTAATTGGAGTTTTCTGGCATCTCCTGGTAAATGTAACACTAACTGACACAAGTAGAGAAGAAAAAAAATGAAGATTACAAACAAATGTACTGGAGGTTGTCATGTGTTAAATTCTTGTAAGATTCTTGCTATTTTCCATTCATTTTCATGATGCCTATGAAGATCATGAGGTCCATAATTAGGTAAGAATTAATTCAGAGAAAAGCTGAAGTATTTCTGGACATTTTAAGAGGGTCAAGAATTATTTCCCTTAACTTCATTGCGAATATGAAATGAAAATGAGCACCAGCTACTTCGTATATGTTGAGCAGCTCTTCAGGAAATGGGCATTTAAGTTCATTGACCGTAAAATGGGGAAAGAATAATAAATAATTAGGAAAGTAATCTGGAGATGTAGAAACAAATTAGGGTTCAAATCTTGAATGAACATCATGGTTGAAAAATGTTAATCAAATGACTGAAGTTCTTTGAACATAATTTTCTCATTTGGAAAACAGAGGTAAAAACATGTATTTCAGAGAGCTGTCCTGAGGGTATCGTGACACAGGAACATAAAGCACTCAGCATTCTGCAGGCCTTTCTCTTTGGTCCACTTACAGTTTGCTCACAGTAACATATCCTAATAGAATGAGAATAGAGCAACAATTGATTAACTAAAAGTCCTTTGCATTTATTTGCCTTGCAGACAGCCTGAAATACAGACTTATATATGTTGTGAACTCTCAGTTCCAAGGTCCCTAGGGCTTTAACACTGGTGAATGGTCCATGATCTAAGAGCATAGCTCATGACGGATGGAAGTTGTTTGTTTGTTTTTATTTTATCATGTAAATCTTATTTTTAGAGTGGGTTTAGATTTACAGAGAAAATACAAAGAAGATACAAAGAGTTCCTGTAAACCTCTATTCATTTCCCCCCATTACTAACATCTTCTATTAGTATAACAGCTTTGTTGCAATTATGAACACATATTGATACATTAGTATTAACTAAAGTTCACACGTTATTCAGATGTTCTTAGTTTTTTGTTTTTATTGTGCTTAGTTTAAACTTTACAGCTCAAGTTAATTTCTCATACAAAATTCTGCATTCATATTGTCATGTGACCCTAATTGCGAGCCCTGTAATGTGACAGCACACTCTGCCTTTCCACAGTGGGTTTCCCATGTCCATTCAACCAGCTCATATCCCTTTCTGCCTTCTCATCTCACCTCCAGACAGGAGCTGCCCATTTTGTCTCCTGTAACTACTTGACGGCACTGGGTTTGGTTTGGTTTTTTTTTTTTAATCTACTTAAACTAAGAAGCTCACTCCTCACGAGTATTATTTTATGTTTTATGGTCCAGTCTAATCTTTGTCTGAAGAGTTGGCTTCAAGAATTGTGTTAGTTCTAGGTTAACAGAGAGTTGGGGGGGCATGCCTGCGGGGGTTTCTCCAGTCTCAGTCAGACCATTAAGTCTGGTCTCTTAACTAGAATTTGGGTTCTGCACAGTTTTCTCCTGTTCTGTCAGGGACTCTCTGTTGTATTCCCTGTCAGGACTGTAATTGGTGGTAGCTGGGCACCATCCAGTTCTTTTGGTCTCGGGCTGATGGATTCTCTGGTTTATGTGCCCCTTTTGTTTCTTGAGCCCGTATTTTCCTTGTGTCTCTGGTGTTCTTCGTTCTCCTCTGCTCCAGGAGGATTGGGACCAATTAATGCATCTCAGATGGCTGCTCGCAAGCTTCTAAGACCCCATACACCACTCACCAAAACGGGATGCAGAACATTTTCTTAACTTTGTTATGTCAATTGACCTAGATGTCCCCTAATCGTCGTCCCCAGACCCCTACCCCTGCTACTCTGTAAGTTGTCTTTATCCTCTTTTGATGAAGTCTTTTGATGAGTATATGTGTTTGATTTTTAGGAGCTCCCAGTTGTCTAGTTTCTGTTGTTTGTACATTGTTAATTATAGTTTGTATTCTGTTTATTCCATGTATTTGGGCTTCTCGCATTGTCTCTATTTTTTCTTCCATGATTTTTATCATTTTAGATTTTATGTTTAGGTCTTTGATCCATTTTGAGTTAGTTTTTGTACATGGTGTGAGGTACGGGTCTTGGTTCATTTTTTTGCAGATGGATATTTAGTCATGCCAGCACCATTTGCTAAAGAGACCTTTGCCAAATATCAGTTGCTCATAGATGGATGAATTTACATCTGAATTCTCAATTCTGTTCCATTGGTCAATGTATCTGTTGTTGTACTGGTACCAGGCTGTTCTGACTACTGTGGTGGTATAATAGGTTCTAAAATCAGGTAGTGTGAGGCCTCCCACTTTGTTCTTCTTCTTCAGTAATGCTTTACTTATACGGGGCCTCTTCCCTTTTCATATGAAGTTGGTGATTTGTTTCTCTATCCTGTTAAAAAATGTCATTGGAATTTGGATCGGGATTCCATTGTGTCTGTAGATTGCTTTGGGTAGGCCTGACATTTTCACAATGTTGCTTCTTCCTATCCGTGAGCAAGGTATGTTTTTCCACTGCAACAATGAGCTCAAGTAGAACGATGATTGTAAGGATGGCGCAGGACAGGGCAGTGTTTCCTTCTGTTGTGCATAGGGTCGCTATGAGTCGGAACCGACTCGACAGCACCTAACAACAACAACAACAGGTCTCTTTTGGTTTCTTGCGGTAGTGTCGTGTAGTTTTCTTTTATGTCTCTTGTGTCTCTGGTTAGATTTATCCCTAAGTATTTTATCTTCTTGGGGGCTATTGTAAATGGTATTAGATGTCCTTAGTTCTACCTAATGTCCTTTTTCTCTTCCAGGATACCACCCAGGATACCTCATTACATTTAGTTGACATGTCTCTTTAGGCTCCTCTTAGCTGTTACAGTTTCTCAGACCTTCCTTGTTTTTGATGATCTTGGAAGTTTTGAGGAGTACTGGTCAGGGTTTTGCAGAATGTCCCTTGATGGAGATTTGTCTAATGTTTTCTCACGATTAGGCTGGGAGAAAGACCACACACATAAGGTACCATTTTCATCACATCATATCCAGGGAACTTACTATCATTATGAAGTATTATTATTGATGTTGACCTTTGTCACCTGACTGAGGAAGTGTTTGACGTGTTTGTCCACAGTAATGTTCCTCGTTTTTCCTTCTTTTTATATTGAACTCTTGGAAAGAAGTTCCTATGTACAGTTCATACTTAAGGACTGGGGGATAACCTCTTTTTCCTTAAGATTGCAGCATCAATATAACCTATTTGGAACTCTACTACATGGAAGAGTTATCTATTCTTTGTATTTACTTATTTATGCAAACACTTATTTCAGTATGGAGTGATGCATATTTCTTTTACATTATGGGTGATGGTTCAATGCTACTTTATTTTGTTGCTGAAATTTTCCCAGCTTTGGCTACGGCTCTTTTGGCTCACATGTCCCTTTGACATAGTACAACATTGTTTTTTGTTTGTTTTTTGATAATTTTCTTACTCTTGGCACTACAAGATGCTCCAGACTCATCTTGAATATGTCCTGTCCCACCTAGAAATGGTCTTTTCTCCCAAAAGCATTGGTTCCTTTCATTGCAGAATGGTATTCTCCAATGGAGCTAGGTGTGCTTATTACTACAAGGTCTTCTCAGATCAAAGAGCAAAAAATGTGTGTATTATAATTTGTGTGTATATGTATAATATGTTCTTGTTACTTCTTTCTCCAGGGACTGGTCCTTCCAGATAACGTGTTTAAAGTATGCGAAATGAAGTTTCGCCATCCTTGCTTCTAAGGAGCATTCTGGCTGCACTTCTCCCAAGACAGATTTGTTCATTCTTTTGAAAACCCATGGTACACTCAATGTTCTTCGTCAACACTATAATTCAAAGGGGTCAGTTCTTCTTCAGCCTTCCTTATTCATTGTCCAACTTTGAAAACACATGGCTTGGGTCAGTCACACTTTAGTCTGTAAAGTGACATCTTTGCTTTTTAACACTTTTAAGGGGTCTTTTGCCCAATGCAAAGAGCAGATTTGCCCAATCCAATACACTGTTTGATTTCTTGACTGCTATGGGTATTAATTATGGATCCAAGAAAAATGAAATCCTTGACAACTTCGATCTTTTCTCCGTTTATCATCATGTTGCTCATTGGTCCAGTTGTGAGGATTTTTGTTTTCTTTATGTCCAGGTATAATCCATATTGAAGACTGTGGTCTTTGATCTTCATCAGTAAGTGCTTCAAGTCCTCTTCACTTTCGGCAGGCAAGGTTGTGTCATTTGCATATCACAGGTTGTTAATGAGTCTTCCTCCAATCCTGATGCCCCATTTTTCTTCATATTCCAGCTTCTCAGATTATTTGTTCAGCATACAGATTGAATAAGTATGGTGAAAGACTGTAACCCTGACACACACCTTTCCTGACTTTAAACCACGCAGTATCCCCTTGTTCCATTCAAATGATTGCCTCTTGATCTATGTACAGGTTCCTCATGAGAACGATTAGATGTTCTGGAATTCCCCTTCTTCTCAACGTTATCCATAATTTTTTATGACCCACAGTGTCAAATGTCTCTGCATACTTAATAAAACACAGGTAAAAATCTTCCTGATATTACCTGGTTTCAGTCAGGATACATCTGACTTCAGCAATGATATCCCTCTTTTATATATATATACACATATATATACACATATATATAGACACACCCACACACATATTTGTATATGTGTATATATAAACCCATTGCCTTGGAGTCAATTATGGCTCATAGTGACCCTATAGGAGAGAATAGAACTGCCCCATAGGGTTTCCAAAGAGTGGCTGATGGATTTGAACTGCTGACCTTTTGGTTAATAGCTGAGCTATTAACCACTGTGCCACCAGGGCTAGATATACACACACACACACCAAAAAAAAAAAAAAAAAACTCATTGCTACTGAGTCAATTCTGACTCATAGCGACCCTATAGGTAGGACAGAGTAGGACAGCCCCATGGAGTTTCCAAGGCTGTAAATCTTCACAGAAGTAAACTGTCACATCTTTCTCCTAAAGAGCAGGAGCAGGGTTTAAACCATTGATCTTTTAGTTAACAGCTGAGCACTTAACCACTGTGCTACCAGGGCTCCTTCATATATATGCATATTTATAAACATTTCTACACGTAATCATCTGTATATTAAGCTGAACATGAGTTTATGCTCAGGACTCTAAACTTAATCTGTTCCAACATGGTTCGTTCTAGCCTTCTCCCCTTGCTTATCTGTAAACCTCCACTTGAACAGTGAGAAACCTGGCTCACGCTAGCCACCATCCATTTACTTAAATGTTGAATTCCAGTATGCACGTACAGCTGTATCAGAAGTGTCAACATGTGTTCTGATGGGAAACAGTGTTATCAACTAGAGTACAGTGCTTATGTGCACTTTATTCTACTTTTAGTCTCACAGACTCCACTAAATTCCAAAGTTACTTAGGCCAACCCCTTCTCCCTCCTCCACCCTCACTGATGCTGTTTCACACCACTGTACTAAAGTCAAATTATTTTGTCACATTCTGTGATCCATTCTGGCTTCTGCTAACCTCCAAAAGAATTCTTATTTTTTTTAGGAGGTTGCACACATAAAGGTTTATTCCTAGTGATACAGTGAAACCTGTGAAAGCCAGAACTCAGTGAGACTGCCTTATTTTTCCCTGTCTTACAAGTTTTTCACTTTTGACACTGTGCGTACTATCACTCTCTATTAAGCATCCTACTTCATTTTAGTTTTGAGTTTCCTTTCTCTGACAGGTGTCCACCTTACATAGGTACCAGCTTTGACAGGTTTTACTGTATAATGCTCTGTGGTTTAACAGAAGTATAGTGTAGTTTCACCACTCTACAAATTCTTCTGAGTTTCACATATTCAACGCTCACCCCCAAATTCCCCTGGCAACCACTGATTTTTTAACTGTTACTGTAGTGTTGCCATAAGCACAAAGAGCTCTGAAGCTTTCCTCAAAGTAGAGAAATTCAACGTCAACAAATTTAAAATCTTTTGTACTTCAGTAACACCGTTAAGAAAGTGAAAAAAATCCATAAAATATGAATAAAAAATTGCAAGTCATATATAGGATAAGAGATTTATATCTTGAATGTATGAAGAACTCTTACAAGTCACTAATAAAATGCAAAAATAAAAAAAAATAGGCAACGGTTCTGAATAGACATTTCTCTAATGAAGGTATTCAAATGGCCAATCAGCACATGAAAAATGAAAACGTCACTAGACATTAGGAAAATTCAAGTCAAAACCATAATAAATACCACTTTGTACCCACTAAAACGGGTATAATAAAAAATGACAGATAATAACAAGTGTTGGCAAGGATGTAGGGAAATAGTCACCTTCCTACACATCTATTGGGCCTGTAAAATGTTGCAGCCACTTTGGAAAACACCCTTTCAATTTCTCAAGAGGTTATATATAGAGTTACCTTATGACCCTCTATTGCAATGCTTAAAATTTCAAGTGCTATTTTGACTTTTTAGAGATTCACAGGACCCCAAAAACCAAACTGTGGGTTCCCCTGCTCTCACAAGAAATTAGGTATGATTCAAGACTCATAATAACAAGTACGCACAGTACCATTGCTGGTGAGGAGGAAGAACAACTAGAACTCTTAAAAATTGGTGGTGAGAATCTAAAGTAGTACAGCCACCCTGGAAGACAGTTTGGCAGTTTCTTAAAAAGTTAAACAGGCATCTACTGTATGACCAAGCAATCCACTCCTAGGTATTTAATCAAGACAAATGAAAACATAGTTTATACAAAGACTTGTACACAAATGTTCACAGCAGCTTTAATCATAATAGCAGAAAACTGAAAACAATGCAAGTAATTGTTGAATGGATAAACAAATTGTGGCATATCCGTAAACAATGGTATACTACTCAGCAATAAGAAGGAACAAACTACTGCTATACACAAGATGGCTGAATCTTAAAAACATGGTGCTAAGTGGAAGAACCTAGACAAAAAAAGCTATATTCTGCATATTTTTATTTATATGACCTTCTGGAAAAGACAGAACTATAGGGACAAGGTTTAATCAATAGTTCCGAAGGGTTTGGGTAGAGAGAGCAAATTGATGGCAAAGGGCCATGGGGGAAATTTTATTGTGATGGGACTGTTCAGTATCTTCACTGTGGTTGTGATTACATGACTGTATACATTTGCCAAAATTCACTGAACTGTATACTTCATCTGGATGAACCTTGAAAACATTATGCTGAGTGAAATAAGTCCATCGCAAAAGGACAAATATTATATAACCACATTTATATGAATAGGCAATTATTTAGAGATCAAAGTTTATATATACCATGGACTGCCTGAAGAAAGAACAAATCTGTCTTGGAAGAAGTACAGCCAGAATGCTCATTAGAAGCAAGGATGCTGAGGCTTTGTCTTACAAACTTTGGACATGTTACCAGGAGGGACCAGTCCCTGGAGAAGGACATCATGCTTGGTAAAGTAGAGGGTCAGTGAAAAAAAGGAAAACCCTCAACAAGATGATTGACACAGTGGCTGCAACAATGGACTCATTGTTATCAAGCATAAGAATGAATGTGAGGATGGCGCAGGACTGGGCAGTGTTTCATTGTGTTGTACACAGGGTGGCTACGAGTCGGAACTGACTTAAAGGCACCTAACAACAACAACAAAGTTTATTAGTGGTTGTGAGGGATGGGAGAGAGAGGAAAAGGAGGAGTCATTGTTTAGGAGCCATGGAGCTTCTGTTACTGGAATAAACAAATTTGGAAAAGGATGGTTGCACAATGTAATGAATATAATTAATGTCACTGAATTCTGTCTCCAAAAATATTAAAATAGCAAATGTTATAAAGAATAAAGAAAGAAAGATGAGTTTTACTGTGAAAATATTAATGTAAATTCATAAATTACCACTCAATAAATCTGACTTTTGAAAAAGTCACAAGAGTAAACTAATGCAATGGAATAAAATAGATTTAGGATCAGACATACCTGTGTGTGGTATCCAGCTCCTCTGTGTATGAGCTCTGTTATTTAACCATCCATCCATGGGTTATCCATTCATCTATCCATCCATCTATTCAATAAAAATAAAAATATTCTAGGTACTGAGGATGATTAAGAGGAAATTGTTGCCTTGTAATGGGTTATATTTAAGTTGCATCCTGAATGACTAGAGAGAGCAAGCCGGGGACCATCTGAGAAATGCATTCTAGGTAAGGATGAAAGCAATCAGAGGGAACAGGTGATAAAAATATTGGTGTTTTCTTCTGGGAGAAATGGGAAACCACTGGAAGGTTTTAAGCAGAGAATCATGTGTTCATAAATGTATTTTGAAGTGGATTATGCTGTCCTCTGTATGGAGAATTGCCTGTGGCAAGTGGATAAAGATTGTGGGGAGAAAATGGAAATTGATTAATTGGACATGATAAGTGAGACACAGAAACAAAGATTGAGACAAGAAAATCTTAGAATAATTTACTGAGCCCACTGGAGTATTCTTTAATTTGTAAAATGGGACTGCATATATATGTGTGTGTGTGTGTCTGTGTGTGTGTGTGTGTATACCAAAAAAGAAAAAAAAACCCAAACCCGCTGCCTCTGAGTTGATTCCGATGCATAGCGACCCTATAGGACAGAATAGACCTGCCCCATAAGGTTTCCAAGAAGTGGCTGCTGGATTCAAACTGCTCATCCTTTGGTTAGCAGCTTATCTCTTAACCACTGCACCATCAGGGCTCCATACATGTATATATTTTTTACGAAGTTTTGAGAGGATTACTTAGGACAATATACATAAAGCATGTATCACAGAGCCTACCACACCTCAAAAAAAAAAAAAAAAAAACCATTGCCATTGAGTCAATTCTGACTCATAGCAACCCTATAGGATAGGGTAGAACTGCCCCATAGGGTTTCCAAGGAGCAGCTGTTGAATTCAAACTGCCAGCCTTTTGATTAGCAGTCAAACACTTCACCACTGCACCACCAGGGCTCCTACCACACATTAGGCGCCCAGAAATTATTTGCTAATTTCTCCTCTACCAATATTTTGGGAATATGCACACAAATGGAAATTTCTGTCTGCCAGAAAGCAGTTGAGTCTTTATTGCCTTATTCAAATCTCAGATTCTCTAACCTTATTTCTCTGAGGCTTAAATATCATCCAGTATTGAAATAAGCAAATAATAGCCAAATGGGATTGAAGGTCTGGCTTCTGAGTTGGAGCTTTGGGAGGACAAACAACCCTTGTATTTGTTTAGAAATAGGAGTCTTGTTTCTAGAAGATAAGAGCTATTTCATACAGGCCCATTTCTCACCTAGGACTTTTCAAAATCTAAATGCTGCTTTTAGTGTCTAATGCTTCGTAATAACAAAATGGTAAATTAAATTTCAATATGAGGAGAAACTAGTAAAACTAAATCCACCAATGTCTTATATATATTCTATTGTTCCCCTGAAAACATTTGCCCTCTTTTAAATGAAACTTGTATATTTTCTATTTAAAAATCTATTTCAATTCCATAACACTATAACTAGGTTCTGATCATTTGATTTCAGGCTATGTAATAGCCTTATGGTCATGATGAAAGGCTTACCAATTTATCCCAGACATGCTTGATTTACTCCCTAAATTCTCAGAGGCAAGAGATATCTTCAGTCATTTTCTACACATTTATTTATTCATTATTGCAAGCCTGGTTCTATTTATTGGTTATTTCTGAAAGTCGGTAAAATGACCTATATTGATGCCTACATCCACAAAGCATCGAGTAGCAGAGGGATATAGTCAGTGTTATATAAACTGAGCTGATGAAGAAAGCATCAGCGAACTTGAAAATAGATTAGAGATCATGCTACCTGAAGATCAAAGGACAAAGAATGAAGATAAATGAACAGAGACTCATGGATATTTGGAACATCATTCAGCACACCCATGTACGTGTAAAGGAAATGGAAGAAGAGAAAGAGCAGAAGAAATATTCAAAGAAATAGTGGTTGAACTTTTCTCAAATCTAATGAAAAATATTAATCTACATATCCAAAAAGCTTGAAAAATTCCACATAGGATAAACACAGAGATCACACCCAGACACGTCGTGGTCAAAATGTTGACCAAAGATAAAGATAAAATATTGAAAGCAGCATGAGAAAAACCACACATCACATTCAAAGGAACTCCAATAAGATCAGTAACTGACTTCTCATCAAAAATAATGGAGACCACAAGGCAGTGGGCTGACATATTCAAAGTGCTGAAAGGAAAAAAAAAACTATTGACAAGAATATTATAGCCAACAAAACAATATTTTTAAAGAAGAAAAAAATTAAGATGCCCCAGATAAATAAAAACTGATAAATTCATTACTATCAAACCAATCTTACTAGAAATACTAATCTCTTCAGGCTTAAAGGAGTGACACTGGGGAGTAATT
Organism: Elephas maximus indicus; assembly: GCF_024166365.1. NCBI lineage: Eukaryota > Metazoa > Chordata > Mammalia > Proboscidea > Elephantidae > Elephas > Elephas maximus. The sequence goes on along the minus strand of NC_064831.1, from coordinate 84,040,046 downwards.
CAAATCCACATAAAAATATGAAAAGAGCCAGCTAAAGTAATTGTGTAGCAATTGTAAAAGCCATAATTGCATATTCCTCCTTATTTCTCTTATTTTATTTAAAAAGCAAGTACATAAAACAGTATGTATATAATTTGTGTAGTTTTACCTATTATTATACACATATGTATACATAAAGACATATATGTATGCTCAGCCCTGGTGGTGCAGTGGTTAAGAGCTTGGCTGCTGACTAAAGTTTGGCAATTCAAATCCACCAGCCACTCCTTGGAAACCCTATGGGGCAGTTCTACTCTGTCCTTCGGGGTCGCTATGAGTCAGAATCAACTCAACAGCTATGGGTTTGTTTTGTAATATATTAGACAAAAGCAGCACAAAGAAGACAGATGGAAACAAATGGGGACTTAAGTAAAATGTAGCATGTATAATAAGAAAAGCAGAAAAAGGGGAAGGAAAAAATCCAAAACCCATTGCCATTAAGTCAATTCCGACTCAGAGAGCTATACAAATAACAGGAAAAATAGATTTAAAAAATTTGAAAAGATCGTTGGAGATGAAGATGGATATTTTATAATAAAAAGCTCAATCAGTTAAGAAGATACAACAATTATAAACATATATGCATATAACAAAGGGGTCCCACAATACATGAAGCAAAAACTGACAGAATCAAAGAGAGAAAAAGAAAATTCAACAATAATCACAGGATACTTAAATACTCAGCTTTCAATAATGAATAGAACAACTAGACAGAAGATTAACAAGGAAACAGAAAACTTAAACAACACTATAACCATGGCATAACAGACATTCATGAAAGCACTACACTCAACAACACCAGAATGCACATTTTCTCGAGTGCACATGGAACATTCTCTGGCATAGCCCGTATGGTAGGACACAAAACAAACCTCAGTATATTTAAGAAGTTTGGAACCATACAAAGTATGTCCTCTGATCACAATGGAATTGAATTAGAAATACATGACAGGCCCCAAGGACACGGCATGACACCACAAGGAGCTCTGTGGGAATACTCCCCATTGAAACTGGTGAAAATTATAAAAAAGGACACCATTTAAAGTCTCTCAGAATGGTCGTAAATGCATGCAGAAATTGAAGATACATTTATTCAAGAAAATTGACTAAAATTCAGGAAGAACAGAGGGAGTCTGGTATTTGAACAGAGACCTGCTACTTCTCTTTTCCCTCCCAATTCAGTGAGATGGAGATTCCAACTTAGGTGATTACAGCCAAGAATACAGGGCACCCTCTGCCCTCGGCTCCTATTTGAAGGGCTAACTTCACTTCATGGAAGGAGCAGGACAACAGCCTTTCCAAACCAGTGTGGCCGAGCTCTGGGGGCTCCCTTATTTCACTCATCCCCCATTCATGGGATAGAGGCTATACCCTGGGAGTGGCTTTGCTGAGAATACTGTGGCCCTGATTACCCTTGCCCTGGTTCATAAGGTGATGGGTCCATAACGGGAGAGGCAGGTGGAGAAAATCTGAGGCTACTGCCCCCTCCCTACACTGAGTGTTCAACTCCTAAGGTGAAGGTATTCCTCAGAGAAGATACCATGAAGGGGCAGCTCTGACAGCAAAAAGTCAGATTAAAGCAGGAGGAAGGAAGAGGCCAGGTTATATGTATCCAAGAAAGGCGTGGAATTGAGGAATTGTCTGAAATGTTTAATGTACTAAGGAGGATATTCTACTTTTGGTGGAGTGCCTAGGAAAGAATCAAAGATAGGCACATAAGGGACTCATAAAACAGAACAAAGGAAACTATAACTCCAGAGGGATAAAAAACATTTATTATATACTAAATGGATATACTGTGAAAATATTTATATACTTACATAGGGAGCCCCGTGGCAACGGTAAGCACTTGGCTGCTAAATGAAAGACCGGCGGGTCAAACCCATGAATGACTCCTGGGGAAAAAAGACCTGCTGATCTGCTGCTATGAAAATTACACCCTAGGAAACTCCATGGGGCAGTTTACTCTGTTCTGTAGGGTTGCTGTGAGTTGGAATCAACTATGAACCAATTGGTGGCACACAGAAACAACAATATAATAATAATATAAACGCTGAGTATTGATTTAGCAAAACGTATACACTCTCAGAGGATATATGGGAGACGGAAACGGAGGAATGGGAAGGCATAATAGAGCTAATTGTTCTTATAGCCCAAGGTTGGGGCTCCCCTCAGTGTAACATCCTTCCTGACTGCTGTGAACAATGCCAGAGGGGGACAAGGAAATGAGGGACCTGTACACCTGACCCTGCTCTGCTTCCATGACTTTTCCCAAATGCACAGTTCAAGCAGGCCTGACGTGTGCTTCTTGGCCTTTAGTCACATCACAAATATTTGTTAAAATTTGTGGGATAAAGATAACACACTACTTAGAGGAAAATTTATAACTTGACAAGATTGCATTAAAGTAAAGCCTGCTTAGGGGGCACTGAGCTTCCGTTAAGGGTGATGGAAAATTTGGAAATGGATGGTGGTGATGTTTGAACAACACAATGCACGCAAATAATTTCACTGAGTTGTTCACATAAAAAATGTTGAAATGACAAGAATCTTATTTTATATACATATATTAACCACAATAAAAAGAAGCATAAAGTCTGAAAATTAACAATCAAGGCAAAAAAATTAACAAATCAGAGACAAGAAAAACATAGTAAATGCAAAAGAAGTAGACAAAAGGAAATATTTCAGGTCAGGGAAGAAATTAATAAAAAGAAGGTAAAGACACAATATACAGGATTAACCATGGCAAAGTTAGTTCTTTAAAAATAATAATAAAATACAGCATCCCCAGTAAGAATGCTAAAACTTGGGGAGTCACAACCAAAAATTTAAGAATTAAAATGAAGGAGAAATTATAGATATAATAGAAATTGCTAAGGTAAAACATTTTTTAAAACCCCACGTCAATGAAGTTGACAACCTAATTACATGGGAAAACGCCTTGAAAAATATGAGAAATATTTAAAAACTGAGCAAAATGATAACCTTTAAATAAAACGAATCATCAGACGCAGATTTTCCGCAAATAAAATAACAGGTCAGATGATTCTAGAGAGAGTTCTATCCAATATTCAAGAGACACATAATTTGAATATTATATGAGATCTTTCAGAAAAGTTTAAAAATTTAAATGTATTGATCCTCTAGCTGATGCAAAAGAAACATTCGGTGAAATATGACAGCCATTATGACAAATCTCTTAACAAACTGAGAATGGAAGGAAATCCCCCAAACCTAATAAAGAGGATCCATAGTCAATCTACGGCAAACATCTGAGCCAAAGATGGATCATTAAAAGCACTCCTTTTAAAATCAGAAATAAGATAAAACGGCTGCTATTATCCTTCTATTTCACAGATACTCAAGGTCCTAGATAATGCAATAAAGCAAAATAAGAAGAAACAAAACACATACAGATTGGTAAGTAAGAAATAAAACTGTCCTTATTGGAAAAAGATATAATTACTTACGTACAAAAACCTCTACTTATAAATCTAATATTGAATACACCACGAACTGCCAGAAGAACGAACAAGTCTGTCTTGGAAGAAATACAGCCAGAGTGCTCCTTGGAAGCGAAGATGGTGAGACTTTGTCTCCTGTGCTTTGAACCTGTTACCAGGAGGGACCAGTCCCTGGAGAAGGACATATTGCTTGATAAAGTAGAGTATCAACAAAAAAGGGCAAGACCCTGGACGAGATGGATTGACACAGTGCCTGCAACAATGGGCTCAAATACAACGTTTGCGAGGATGGCGCAGGATTGGGCGGTGTTTGGTTCTGTAGCGCACAACGTTGCTATGAGTCGGAATCAACTCGATGGCAACAGCAACGACATAAATCTAGGTACAAATTATTAGAATTCGAAAGAGAGTTTAGACAGATTGCTTCATGTAAAATAAAATAAGAAGTCAACTGCATTTTATTCAATAACTAAAAATAATTAGAAAATTAAATTTTAAATAAAAACATTTTATCAAAGCAACAAAAGGTAAGTTGAAGAAGAGTAAATCTAATGTTGGAGGAGCAACACCTTTTTGAAGAAAATTACCAAATTTTATTTAAGATATAGAAATTCTAGTTCATGGGTAGAAAGTCTCAATACCGTACAGATATTGGTCCTCACCAATTGAATTAAATGTAATTCCAATAGATAATCCCATCTTTTCCTTTTTCATGCGTCTTGTTAATTCTCAAATTTACACCAAAGAGCAAAGACCCAAGATGAGCAAGATACCCCCAAAGAAGATGACTAAGGTAGAGGAACTTGCTTCTTAGTTATCAAAATTTTTTATAAAGCTCTAGTCATAACAAAATAGATATTTGTGCAGGAATTTATAAACAGTTCAATGGAGAAGAATAGTGAGTCCCAAAACAGAGGAGAGAATATAGGGAATTTGACATAGAACACAATTTAATTGGAGATCAGTGGGGAAAAGATAGACTACTTAAATAACGGTGCTGGGAGAATTAAATTAACCATATAAATAAATAAAATAAGCTTCTGCTTTATACCATACAGAACTGTTTTATTCAGAGTTCTAAGTGCTTAAAAGGTAATAACTCAGAATTACCATATGATAGAGATTTTTAAAAAAATTATCCTTACTTTGTAGATGAGAAAACTAAGACACAGAGAGGTTAACTAACTTGCCCAGGTTGAAATTCATCAAGGAAATGATAAGAGCTGGGATTTAAACTCACATGTCATGATGTCAAATCCTTTTTCTTAACCACTACTCAAACTGTCTTTGTTGGGGTGTGTGTGTGTGTGTGTGTGTGTGTGTGTGTGTGTGTGTGTTAAAATCAATTCCGGAGAGATTAAGGATTTAAATAGAAAATCTAACTTTATCAATGTCCACGGAATCAAAGCCCGTGGAAGCAGTAGTCAAGAAATCAAAGTATCACATTGAGCAAATCTGCTGCAAAAGACCTCTTTAAAGTATTAAAAAGCAAAGATGTCACCTTGAGAATAAGATGCACCTCACCCAAGCCAAAGTATTTTTCAATCACCTCATATGTATGCAAAAGCTGGACAATGAATAAGGAAGACTGAAGAAGGATTGATGTTTCTGAAATATGGGGTTGGCAAAGAATAGTGAATACACCATGGACTGCCAGAAGAAGGAACAAATCTGTCTTGGAAGAACTACAGCCAGAATGCTCCTTAAAAGAGAGGATGGCGAGACTTCGTCCAAAGTGCTTTGGACATGTTATCAGAAGGGAAAAATCCCTTGGAAAGAACATCATGCTTGGTAAAGCAGAGGGTCAGTGAAAGAGAGGAAGACCCTCAAAAAGGTGGATTGACACAGTGGCTGCGACAATGGGCTCAAACATAGCAATTCTTAAAAGAATGGCGAAGGACCCGGCACTGTTTCATTCTATTGTACCAAAAGGTCTCGATGACAGGTAACAACAACAAACAACTTTAGGCCTTTTGTAAAAAAAATCTGAAATATCTTCATGATCCCCAGGAAACAAAGAATTTCTAAACAAGAAGCAAAAAAGCGCACTGCATAAAGGAAAAGATGATCAATTCACCAGCGATGAAGATCTGCAGTTCATCAAATAAACTTTAAAGAGATAAGAATATGAGGTAACAACTGAGAGACAATATATGCAACATTTATGACCAACCAAGAATTAGTATTCAAAGTTTAAAAATAACTCTGAGACAATGAAAAGATAAGCAATTCCATTTCAATGAACAAAAAATATAACAGGCATTTTCTGGACAAGCATTTTACAAAAGGAGAACTAAGACTTGTCAAAATACTCAAACTCAAAATGCTCAAACACTTCAGTAATCAGAGAAACACAAACACAAAGTAAAACCAGAATTAGATTCCATTCCATGCACACCAGACTGCCAAAAAGTAAAACAAAACAAAACATGTGTATCAAATATTGGAAATGATATGAAGCAAAAGGAATGCTATACCCTGCTAGAGGGAGTGTAATTTTTTTAAATTCATTTTGTTGTAGATGTCGGGCATATACACAGCAAAACATAAACCAATTCAACCATTTCCACATGTACAATTCAGTGACATTGATTACGTTCTTTGCATTTTGAAACCATTCTCACTCTCCTTTCTGAGTTGCTCCTCCCCAATGAACATAAACTCACTGCTCCCTAAGGTCCCTAGTGAATCTTTGGAGTTGCTGTTGTCACTTTGATTCCGTATAGACAGTTCTTAAAAGAGCACAATGCTCAAAGCAGACATTCTTTACTACCCAGACCCAGCGCCATTGAGTTGATTCCGACTCAGAGCGACTTTGGCTTTAAGAAGACTTCAGGAGATAATTTTGGTTTAAGGTGCAAAAATTATCTCAGGGCAATAGTTTCAGGGATTTATCCAACCTATGGGAAACCTGGGTGGCATAGTGGTTAAGCGCTATGGCTGCTAACCAAAGAGTCGTCAGTTTGAATCCACCAGGTGCTCCTTGGAAACTCTATGGGGCAGTTCTACTCTGCCCTATAGGGTCGCTATGAGTCGGAATCAACTCGACGGCACTGGGTTTGGTTTTTTGGTTTGGGATGGTTCCAGAAAGTCTGGAGTCCATAAGCATTTTTAACCCTGCTCTGCGTTTTCCCTCTTTGATCAGGATTCTTCTATAGAATCTTTGACCAAATGATCAGTAATGGTAGCCGGACACCAGGCCGTTCTTCTGGTCTCATGCAAAGGAGGCAAACGTCCATGGAGGCAATTAGCCACGCATTCCACATCCTCCTCCTATTCCTGACTCTCCTTCTTCTTCAGTTGCTCCAGGTAAATAGGGACTCATAGTTGTGCCTTGGGTGCCCTGGCAAGCTCTTAAGACCCCAGGCACTACACAATGAGCTAGGAGTTGGAACAGAAGCACTAAACATTTTACTAAACATTTTATTAGACCAATTAACTGGATTGCCCCATGAAATCATGACCTAAACCTCCAAACCAAGGAACCAAATTCCATGAGATGTTTGGTTGTGCCTAAGCAGCCCCAGCAGCTACTCTTTGTTGTTGTTTGTTGTAAGGACATCACATAGCTTTTGCCTATTCAACTTTTTACAGATGTACAATGTATGGCCAGCAATTACAATAACCAGGTGTGCGACCCTACCCTTAATCAATGTTCTTTTACCATCACCATTAACTCCCCATAAACCCTCCCTCCTGTCCCTGATATCTGCTAATAAACATTGTTCTCTATACATTTGCCTTTTTTTGTCTTTTTATGTGGGGCCCCGGTGGCACAGTGGTTAAGCGTTTGGTTGCTAACCAAAAGGTTGACACTTGGAATCCACCAGACGCTCTTTGGAAACCCTGTGGGGGAAGTTCTACTCCGTCTTATAGGGTAGCTGTGAGTTAGGATCAACTCGACAATAACTGGTTTTCTTTTTTGTTTTTTTGGCTTTTTCTATAAGTGAGGTCGTACAATATTTGTTCTTTTTGCTTCACTCAGCAAAATGTCTTCCAGATCCATCCATATTGTAACATGTATCAAGATTTCATTACTCCTACTGACTGAGTAGTTTTCCACTGTATGTATGTACATTTTGTTTATCCATTCATCTGTTAATGGGCATTTAGGTTGCTTCACCTTTTGGCTATTGTGAGTAATACAGCAAGGAAAATTGGTGTCCAAATCTGTTTGAGTCTCTGCTAGGAGGGGAATTGCTAAAAGTGGAATTACTGAGTCATACTGGAAACCCTGGTGGCATAGTGGTTAAGAGCTACTGCTGCTAACCAAAGGGTCAGCAGTTCGAATCCTCCAGGCGCTCCTTGGAAACTCTATGGTGCAGTTCTACTCTGTCCTATAGGGTCGCTATAGTTGGAATCGACTCGATGGCACTGGGTTTGGTTTGGTTTTTTTTATAGTAGCTCTATTTTTAGTTTTTTGAGGGATCACCACACTGTTTTCCCAACGGCTGTACCGTTTGCATTCACACCAGCATGGATAAGGGTTCCAATTTCCCCACGTCCTCACCAAAATTTGCTGTTTTCTTTTTTTTTTTTAATCTTAGCCATCCTAGTGGGAGTGAAATAGTATCTCATCGTGGTTTTGATTTGCATCTCTCTGATGGCTAATGATGCTGAGCATCTTTTCAGGTGCCTGGTGGCCATTTGGATGTCCTCTGTGGTGAAGTGTCTATTCAAGTCCTTCGCCCATTTTACGTTTAGGTTATTTGCCTTTTTTTTTTGTTAAGTTGTCAAAGTTTTAAATATATTTTGGTTATTAGATTCTTATCAGGTATGTGGGTTCCAAAGATATTCTGCCAGTCAGTAGCTTGTCTTTCCACTTTTTTGGTAAAGTCTTTTGATGAACAAAAGTTTTTAATTTTTATAAGGTCCCTTTTATTTATTTTGTCATTTGTTGTTTGTGCTTTTGTTATTATATTAAAAGCGAGGCCTGGCAGAGTTAATCCTGCATTTTCTTCTAAGAATTTTATGGTTTTAATTTGCACATTTAAGCCCTTAACCCACTTTTAATTTGTTTCTGTGTATGGTGTGAGGCATAGATCCTGTTTCATTTTTATGCATGTGGAAATCCAGTTTTCCCAAAACCATTTATTGAAGAGATTCTTCTTTCCCCATCAAAGGGACTTAGCACCCTTGTCAAAAATCAGCTAACCATAGATGTATGAGTTTATTTCAGGACTTTCAATTCTATTTTGTTTGTCTACGAGTCTATTGTTATACAAGTACCAGGCTCTTTTGATTACTGTAGCTATATAACATGTTTTAAAATCAGGAAGTGTGAGTCTTCCTATTTTGTTCTTCTCTTTCAACATTGCTTTAGCTATCCGGGGTCTCTTGCCATTCCATATAAAGTTGAGGATTGGTTTTTCCATTCTGTAAAGAAGGCTGTTTTTTATTGGGATTGTGTTTTGATCAATGACTTTAAATACAAAAGAGCCCTGGTGGTGCAATGGCTAAGTGCTAGGCTGCTAACCAAAAGGTTGGTAGTTTGAACCTACCAGCCATCCAGCAGGAAAAAAGGCTTTATGGGAGCAGCAATCTGCTCCCATAAAGATTACAGCCTAGGAAACCCTTTGGGGCAGTTCTATTATGTCCTATAGGGTCATTATGAATTGTAATTTATCGAATGACACGCAATAATAACAACAATACTTAAGATACAGTTTGTATTTCCCAATAAAGGGGAAGATACACATACCTGTCTATATGGCAGTTCCACTCCTAAGTTATGTCAAAGAATTTTTCCTGGTAGAATGGTTTGTAATTGTAAAAAAAAAAAAAAATTTTGAAAAGAAAAAGCACAAATATTTTTCAACAATGGAACAGATATATAAATTTAGATAAATTTATGCAATGTAATTACAACTAACAATGGAAATAAAGTAGATCTATAGGCATCAAAGGCTCGCTGGGTGGCTCAAACAGTTAAGCTCTTGGTTCCTAACCAAAAGGTTGGAGGTTCAAATCTACCCAGAGGCACCTAGGAAGAAAGGTCTGGCTATCTACTTTGAAAACATCACAGGCATTGAAACCCCTATTGAACACAGTTCTACTCTGAAACATGTAAGTTGCCATGAGTCAGAATCAACTCAAAACAACTGGTTTAGTTTGGTTTTATAGGCGTCAACAAGAATGAATCTCAGAAGTGATCTTTTAGTGAAAAAGAAAACGGATATTAAAAAACACATACAGCATGACTCCATTTATTAAAAGTCAAAGACATCAAAACTAAGCAACATATTGCTTAAGGGTACTATGTATGTGACAAAACCCTAAAAGAGAGCAAGAGAGTGATGATCACAAAGATAAGTGGTGGTCTTCTCTGTGGGGGAAGGAAGGGTATGGATTGGGGAAGGGCACCCTAACCGTAGAAGTTCTTGTAACCTGATCTGCAGGTACCAGCATGATTGGTTTTTCATTATTCTCCAAGTTATACTCATACATCATATATACTTTTAAAATTCTATATCATACATTTAAAATGTATGCTTGGTATTTAAAAGAGTTTTAAACAGGAAAATTAAGAAAAAAAAACAAGTCTCAAAGAAGGCTAACCAAACTGTTAAGAGCTATGTTTCATTGCCATGTGTAGTAGGGGTCAAAAGAAAACTTCCACATTTAATTTCTTCACTTGTGTATTGTTTGGGTTTTTTGTTGTTCGTTTTTTCAGCAATTACATATTAGGTTTGAATTTTAAAAAATAAGAACAATAACACTGCTGCAATTAAAAGCTTCGTCTATGGTTAGGATAAGTTCCTAAGAGTTTCAAGGTATAATAAATAAAACAAAACCAAACAAACTTATTTCAATGGATAAACAAACTGGTATATCCACAGGGAATGCTTCCTAGCAATAAAAAGTAGTGGACCATGGACACAGGCAACAACTCAGGGGCAGTTTGCAGACTGCAAAAAGCCACTTTCAAATGGTTACACCCAGCACGGGTCCATTTATACGATATTCTCAAAAAAATAAAGCTATACTGACGGAGAAAAGGTGAGTGGTTGCCAGGGGAAAGGGTAAGAGAAGGGTCTGGCTCTCAGGGAGACAGTTTTTCAGGGAGATGGAACTATTCTGGTAGTGGTTTCACAAATCGGTATGTGTTAAAAGTCATGCAACCGTATGTCCCCCCTAAAAATTGGTAAATTTTACTGCATAATGAAGAAAGGGATGGAGGGAGGGAAGGTGAGAAGGAAGGAAGAAGAGAGGAAAGGACCAAGGTGAAATTTCTAAACGTAATGTAGTACCCTTGATTGGAGCCAGGAACAAAAATCAGACATTAGTGGAAAAATTGGTGACATCGGAATAAAGTCTATAGTTTCATTAGTGGTAATGTAGCCAAGTTAATTTACTAGTTCTGACAACTGTACTACAGTAATGTAGGTAATGTAAGATGCTGGAGTCCCTGGGTGGTGCAAATGGGTAATAAGCTCGGCTGCTAACTGAAAGGTCAGTGGTTCAGGTCTACCGAAAGGCACCTCTGAAGAAAGGCCTGTGGATCTACATTAGAAAAACCAGCCATTCAAAATCCTATAAGCACAAGTTCTACCTGACACACAGGAAGTCGGACAACCTGTTAACAAAAGATGTGAATAAGACTTCCAAAATCAAGGTGTTTGACTAAAGTAAAACAGCTGGCCTGGGTCATAGTTCAGAGCCCATTTTAAATTTCTGCTTTCTTCCTAGCAACTGTTAACCCTGAGCAGACTTAAATCTTGAAACTAAGAAAATGTTTTTCTCTGTGGTTATGGTAAGAATATGGAAACAATGTTTCTAAAGGGAGTGTCTTGACCCAAGCCCCTTATCAGAAAGTTCCTGCACAAGCAACTCTTAGGGAGTGTTTGCTAAGGGCGTTATCTTGGCAAAAAGTTCTCAGAAAGGAATGTCTTGTGATTGTTTTACGACTGTCTGTAATCCCCTACTCCCCCCTTTATTCACAGGCTTCTGCAATTATGTGAAATAACCAATCTAAGAATCCCACATTTACACTTTGAACCAATCCCTATCAATTCCTTGCTTCAAGTTATCCCACCTCCTGCCTCCTTACATCACTGACCACCAATCAGAAAGTTGGCATTGTTAGTACCTGATTTAAGGATATGATATCTTTGAAACCTCGCCACCTCGGAGTGTTCGATTTTCACTTTGTGAGATCAGATGCGTCCCTAGTTTGAATCATTTTGAAACGTCAATAAATCTCTTTAACTTTAACAGAGTATGCATTTTACTCTTGGATAGATGTTACCATTAGGAGTGCTTTGTTTCTTAGTACTGCTCTAACAGAAATGCCACAAGTGGGTGGCTTTAACAAACAAAAATTTATTTTCTCACAGTTTAGTAGGCTAAAAGTCCAAATTTAGGGCACTGATGCTAGGGGAAGGCTTTCTCTGTCGGCTCTAGGAGAGGGTCCTTGTCTCTTTTCAGCTTCTGCTACTTGGTTCCTTAGCAATCTTTGTGTGGTCTGTATAGTCCCCTCCTTTGGGCTTCTCTGTACCTAATCTGCTTTTTTTATATCTCAGATGTGATTGTTTTAAGACGTACTCTACACAAATATGGTCTCATTAGCATAACGAAGAAAGTCCTATTTCCAAATGGGGTTATATCCATAGGTACAGGGGTTTAAGATTTATAACAAATTTTGAGGGGACACAATTCAATACGTAACAAGGAGAAATTGGGTAAAAGGTATATAGGAACTCCGTACTACCTTTGCAACCTTTCTGAAAATCTAAAATTATTACAAAATATAAAGGTTATTGTTTTGAAAAGCATAGGTACTACAACTTTTATTCTAAATAAAGGAGGGAGGACCATATTTGAGTATTCATTTGTATTACCCATAGATATCTCTAGAAGAATACACAAAAACTTGACACTACTGCTTCTGAGGAGGAGACAGGTGTCTAGAGGACAGGAGTGAGAGAGAGATTTTCAGTTACGTGCTTTTTTATATTTGCAGTTTTGAATCATATGAATGTATTAACTATTTAAAAATAAAATTAATTAAAAAAAAAAAAAAGGAATCCAGGTGTTGAATTGGTTGGCCAAAGGCTATACAACTTTTACATTTTGATACCCACAGCCAGATTGCCTGAGGAGAATTTCTCATGAACTAATAATAGCCCCATTTCTGCTGGTCTCCTTAGCTTGCACTAACAGTTGGGCAATCCATTATTAATCTTTCATTGTTTCAATGTTTCTAGCAGTTTCTGTTCTCTGAAATCTGTACCATACCCAGCCCAGGGCAGCCCTGTCACAGGAAGGACACTTGGGCTAAAAAAAAAAAAAAAAAAAAACCTGTTGCCGTGGAGTCCAGTTGACTCATAGAGACCATATAGGACAGAGTAGAACTGCCCCACAGAGTTTCCAAGGAGCAGCTGGTGGTTTCGAACTGCTGACCTTTTAGTTAGCAGCCGAACACTTAACCACTGTGCAGAGAGGTCTTGGATGTGAGAATGGAATTCACCTGGGAAAGTTCCACTGAGTTATGATTTCAGGTTCCCAGAGTGACTCTGTTCTATCTTAGGATAAAGACCGTCTGCTTTACTCTTGGCAGTTTGACATTTACCATCAATGCCCGCAGAGAAGAAACTCGCTAATCCCCTTTCTGCTCTGTGGAAATAATTGACAACTCCAGCGGAAGCTCCCACCCGGAGGAGCTGCCTGTGGGAGAAGGTGGTCCTGCACACAACAGTCATTTCTGCAGGAGGTGGAGAAGGTGCTGTCTTCCCACTGGGCAAATCATTTGCTGTCTTTCTTGAATCTATGATATTAATTCATCTTTCACACTCACCTTAGAATAAGGAGAGAGAGAAAAAAAAAATAACTGGCGATTATTTTCTAAAGTGGTTTTAGTATTCACTTTTTAATCTTCACTTTTGACAGAGCCATCCATACAGTTCCGAGAGCTAGAGAGGGACTAAATAGCCTTTAAATACCTTTTCCGTATCCGGGAAAGTGGAATATAAATGAGACATTTCTTCCCTGCTTATAAAGCTGCCCACACTTGGGTACTTCGGTTGGGGATTAATTGCATACCCGCTGTGGATTTCACTCAAAGGGACCCAGGAATCCTTTCTTCATTTCTAAGATGTATTTTTTATGTTTCTTACTCTGCAGGGCTGCTGACCATGGTCACACGCAAAATGCCAGGGACGGTCCTTCACAAAGACTTAAAAAAGAATTTTTAAAAAACCTAGCTGCCATCAAGTCTATCCAACTCATAAGACCCCATGCGCGTCAGAGTAGAACTGTGCTCCATCACGTTTTCAATGGCTAATGTTTCAGAAATACCTCACCAGGCCTTCTTCAGAGGCACCCCTGGGTGGGCTCCAACCCCCACCCTTTCAGTTAGCAGTTCAGCGCGGTAATCATTTACACCACCCGGGGACTCCATAGCACCCCCTAGAGTTACATAAAACGTCAGCTCTGTTACCTGGGCTCATTGCCTGAGAACATTCAGTGAAATGATTACAAAACGCAACCACCATCTTACATGTTCTACTCCTTAACCTGTGAATGATGCTATTGAACTTGGTACCCTGGGGCATAAAGCTATTTCAAGCTACTCCAAAGGCAAAGCCTTCAGAGCAATTGTTCTGCAAACAGAACATTTTCCATTGAACAGATAGAAAAATGGAGGCACAGAGTGATCTAAGTACATTCCTTATACCTTTATTTTTTTTTCAAAGATTGCACATATTTCAAAAGCTTTTCTCAATCTGCTTTCAGTATTCCTAGGTAGAAGATGGAAAATAATTCTTTATCTTGTTAATTTACCAATACCGAAAAAGAGAATCACCTAGCTTTCCACATATGCTCTTCAGCGATGGTGACAAAATATACTTTCCCCAAGTAACTTGGGATTTAAGAAGCCCTGCATAGCACGGGAGTAGATGTGACAAAAAGTAAAGGTGTAAGGTAGGGTCCAACAGGCATCTCACTGGGCTGTGGAAGGAAGATTATTTTACAGAACAAGGAGTTGTTAAAATGATGTACGCATTCAGCGACCACCTGTCTGTCAGTTTGTTGTACTGTGGTGGCTTGTGTGTTGCTATGGTGCTGGAAGCTATACCACCAGTATTTCTAATACCAGCAGAGTCATCCACGGGGAACAGGTTTCAGTGGAGTTTCCAGGCCAACACAGGCTAGGAAGGAAGTCCTGGGAATCTACTTCTGAAAATTAGCCAACGAAAGCCCGTGGATCACAACAGAATATTGTCTAACATAGTGTTGGAAGATTCGCCCCCTAGGCTGTAAAAAGCTGGAAGGCACTCAAAATGCACAGTGGCCACAACAATGGACTTGAGCATAACAACAACTGTGAAGATGGCACAGGACCGGGCAACCTTTTGTTCTGTTGAGCATAGGGTTGACATGAGTCAGAGTTGACTCGACAGCAACTCACACACAGCATTCAAGGGGATACGCAGAGAAGAGAGAAGAAGGATAAACTGATTGCGACTAGCGGGTCATCTCAGAGAAAGTGCAGAACAGAGGATGACTAGCAGTTTCTGGAGGAGAACCAGGCAGCTTGCGGAGGTGTGAATTTAACCTGAAGCTAAAGGGGTCTTGAGACTTAGAAAGACATCATGTTCTTGACCACAAACAACAGAGGCAAGTTCTGGCTGACTCAGCCTGAAAAGTGTTTAAATGAAGTCTATGGGACAGGCAGGAATGCTGGGAGACCAGGCTTGGAAGGTGAGCAGGGAGTCTGAACATCAGAAGCAGAGTCACGGTCACATCAAAAGAAGAGGCTGGTTGGAATGGCATCAGTAGCGCCACTGACCTGGTCACTCACCCCTTCTCCTAGGAGTATTGCTTTTTTGAACCGTTTTTTTCAAACTGAGCTTTCGTGTCACTCTCTTGAGTTACCACCATAGGTGGAAGAATCCGGTTGGCCAAGCCTAGGCTACATGGCCATGTTCTAGCTGCCAGGGGACAGGCAAGGAGAGAAAATAGCTCCTTTTTTTTGGCATCTCCAGGGAGAGGTGAGGCTCTGCCTCCCACCAAGACTCATCATTAGGGATCCCCCAAATAGGAAAGTTGTTTGGTTGCTGGGTAGCCAATACAAACAAGCAAGCAAGCAAATATCCTTATTCTTGGGTAAGAGAATAGGAGAGATGGGCATGGAAGATAGAGTTTTCCATTGCTATGATCTTTCAAAAATAGATCACCAGGCAGATTGTTGTTGCATGCTGTCGAGTCAATTCCGACTCATAGTGACCCTATAAGACAGAGTAGAACTGCCCCATAGGGCTTTCTAGGCAGAAATCTTTGTGGGAGCAAACCACCAGGTCTTTTCTCCTGTGGAGCCACTGGTGAGTTTGAACTGCCGACATTTTGTTTAGCAGCCAATCACTTAACCATTGCGCCAAACCTGTGCAAATCTGCTTACTATAACAATGGCTGGAGTATAGGTACCCAGAGGCAATGTGAAGCTGGACATAAGAGATGTCCTCATACAGAATATAGATGGAAGCATGCAATTAACCAGTGTCAAATTGTGTCTATTGAGACCATGACCTTAAATGCCCATAATCTCTGTATAGCAGGATGCAGGACAGAGCTGAGCTCATAACAGGCAATTAACAATGATTTGTTCATTATACAGACTTCTTACTCTATACAGAAATTCTGTGCACTAGATCTCATAATGCCTTAGGGGACACATAGGCATGTCCCCTAAGGAGGTGATTAGAGAAGCAGGGGAGTTCTGGGATGAGAATCTTTTATTCTTCGTGATGGTGGCAGTGAGAAGTTACCCAGAGAAGCAGTAGTACTCACTTCATTGACCTAATCCTCTGTTAACCATACACTTTGGCCAGAACCCCTTCAATCCCAATGATTGCCAGAGAGCAAACTAAAGGGTCATGGCTTCCAGAACATTCTTACACCGCCCTCTGGTCATCATGGGCACCAGCAACATTCTTAGTTGAGACTCTGCCATTCTGACTTCACAATATCAAACATGGGAAGAGATAAAGCGAACATGTGTTTATCCCATCTCTAAGGAAGTGTAACACTATGGAACCTACCTGTAGAGGCTGTTTGTGAACAAACCGCAGCCACGGCCACACTGACAAATGATTACAACAGTTCAGGCATGCTGCACTCTTAGGCAAAGCATTAAAGAAAGAGGTGGTCAAGGAGTCCATAAAGGAGACTGGGTCAGAGGTGTAGGCAGACAACTTTCTCCCTGGAGGCCAAGGGAGAAGAGAGTTTCAAAAGCCAGATGTATCAGATGCTTCTGGTCCTTGGGGGTGTTAGATGTCTGCGTGGTTCACAGGCACCACCAGGTTATGGTGCTTCCCACTGGAGTCCTTCCCTTGTATTTACTCACTTCTTTTCAGCACAGCATGGCTCTAGACCATCCTTTGTTCCTAGACACTGAAGTGAGAAATGTATTGTCCCCTTTTTTTTAACGCCACTATTTGTTATAACCCTTCTGGTGGTGTAGTGGTCAAGAGCTCAGGCTGCTAACCAGAAGATCAGGAATTCTAATCCACCAGCCACTCCTTGGAAACACTCTGGGGCAGTTCTACTCTATCACATGAAGCCACTATGAGTTGAAATTGACTTTATAGCACCTAACAACAACATAGCCCACCGTGGAAGGATGCTTACTTGTGTCCTCGAGAGAGGAAAACAAAAACAAAACATAAGCCCACTGCCATGGAGTCGATTCCGACTCAAAGTGATCCTATAGGACAGAGTAGAACTGCCCCGTGTGATTTTCTAAGCTTTAATATTTATGGGACCAGATCTCCAGGTCTTTCTCCCCTGGGTAAGTTCAAACTGAGAACCTGTGGGTTAGCAGCCAAGTACTTAACCTCTATGCCGGCAAGACTCCTTCTCAGTTGGCTGCAGGGAAGTCTAAGTGATCTGTGCAAGGATGGCCTCAGAACTGGCCTTTCCCAGTACCTAAATTTGTTCGTAAGGTCCCTGGTGGACGCAAGCAGTTTGCGATCAGCTACTAACTAGAGGTTGGCAGTTAGAACTCAGTCCCATGGAAGAAAAGTCCTGGTGATCTGCTTCTCTAAAGATTACAGCCAAGAAAGCCCTGTGGAGGACTTCTACCCTGTAACACATGGGGTCGCCATGAGTCAGGATCCACTCAATGGCAACAAATTCATTTCGTGTTTTTTTTTAATCTTGTTTTTGGATTAGGATTGTGCATCTCAACTCTTTCCACACTTAGGGTGAAATCTTCCCCCCTGAATCACGATTTCACTAAACAGGCCCCAGACACAACTTGAAAACATATGTGTTTATAGCGGATGCACAGTTTAGGGCTACCTACAGGACTTGTTTTGCACAAAATAGTACTTAAACCAAACGAAACCAAACCGGGTACCATCAAGTTGATTCTGACTCATATCAATCCTATATTTAGTCCTGTGATTACACTTCCTTCATATAAACTTTTTTTTTTTTTAAGGAAACTGGAGAGGAAAGGTGGCTAGGATTTAAGTGGTAAGGTAAGGATTCATCTATTCACGGATTAAGTTGCAACAACCAAGTGTGAGAGCCTCAGCAGGACCTTTAGCGCCATGTGACTACAAAGCAGCAGGAGAAGGGGGAAGATGGGGAAAAGGACGAGGAAGACAAAATCTAAAAGAAAAGAAATGGAAAAGGACTAGCTTCTGTTTCCTTTGCTTTGGCCCAAAAGGATAGAGTTCATGAAGAATAACTTTTCTCCTTGACAAACTAAAATGCAATTGTCTCTTCAAATCATTTGGATCTCAGAATGTGAGCCGGCACAATGTTTGATGACACATTTCCTCAGAAGAGCAGCCCCATAGAAGGTGGAAACCCACTGAGTGGCTGAATGCATTATTCATCAGGTCTGGAAGCAACCTAATCGCCTTTTCTGTTGTTAATGGACTGTAAATAGTTGCTTTTGACAAGAACATTAACACCAGCAAGAAGAGGGGGTCAGAAGAGAGAGGAGAGCACAAAACTTGAAATAACAGGGCTGAGAGACAGTTTGGAGATGACTTATTATGGCAGCTGGTGCTGGAAATGCACTCTCTAAGCCTAAAGCTTGAAGCAGATCAGGTGTCCTTGTGTCCTTGAAGAACTGGAGAGAAAGCTAACCAAACTGCATGATAAAAATGAGACTGTGTTTCTAGTGATACCTCCTGGGGCATAGGTGCAAAGTGCAAAGGTCACCCACACACACTGGGTATTAAGACTCCAGCCTGCATCGCCCACTGTCTCTGCTCCTCTCCCTCTTGCCTCTCTTGGGTCCCTGAAGAGTAGACTGTCCTCATAACCTTTTTTAATGTCCCGAAAACCTCCAGGATCCCTGTCCATATGCAGTCAGACACAGAAGAAAGACCCAGATTTGCTCCGCAGCCATTACTGTCAGTCCATCTCAGAAAAAGATGTTTCTGAGCCTCTGCTTTCACTTTTCCTCATGGAAATAAATAACACCTGTTTCTCAAGACCGTCAAGAATTAAATGAGAAGAAGCAGGCAAAATTCCTAATATCATGTCCAGCATATATTTGATTCTAAATAAATTTGGCAGTTGCCTTGCTCTAATTTTTCATCTGTTAGACAGGAATGACAACACCTGTCACAGAGGTTTGTCTTGAAGGTGAGAGGAGATGATGCTTGAGACAGCCATGTGGAATTTGTATTTTGGTTGAGTAAGTTTTTTTTTTAAGTTATTTTTTATTACAGGAGCCCTGGCAGCACAATGGTTAAGTGCTCAGCTGCTGACTGAGAGGTTGGCCGTTCAAACCCACCCAATGGCACTGTGGAAGAAAGACCTGGCGAGCTGCTTCTGTAAAGATAACAGCCAAGGCAGTTTTACTCTGTCACATGGAGTCGCTATGAGTTGGAATCAACTCAACAGCACCCAACGACAGCAGACGTTTGTTAGGAATAGAGTTCTTTATATTTGTTTTTCTAAAGTTGGAAAAAGAACATCACTTAAAATATGGAAATAACATATGACATATAAAAAAAAAAAAAAAAAAAACCTGTTGCCGTAGAGTCAATTCAACTCATAGTTACCCTCTGGACAGAGAAGAACTGCCCCTTAGAGTTTCCAAGGAGAACCTGGTGGATTCGAACTGCTGACTTTTTGGTTAGCAGCTGTATCACTTAACCGCTGCACCTCCAGGCTGACCATATGCCATACAGTCTTGATTAAAAAGTAGCCAGCAAACATCACCAGTCTGCAGATATTGTTTGGAATAATTCACACTTCCCTGGTATGCGTGTGGCTGGCCTACATACTGCAGGACCTCGAAGTCCTGCCACAGTCCCTTCACGTCATTTCTGTGAGGTCCTTGGGATTGTCTCACATGTACACAAATTATTCTTCTGTGTTCTTCTGACCTAGGCCTCTTCTTAATGTCACTTCTTTAGAATCTAGTTTCTTCCTTGAGAAAACTGACTTCCATGCTAAATGTGCCATCCCTTCATGCCTCCACTTCCTTAACACTGCCCCCACCTCACTGCACTTATGTCTTTGTCTTCAGACACACATGAATAAAGCTCCTTGGAGGACCTTCTCTTCTCTGCCCCTCATGCAAGCAAATAATGCCTACGGATTAACAGTGCTACCAGCTCATTGGTGTCCCTGAGTGGTGTAAACAGTTAAGCACTCGGCTGCTAAACAAAAGGTTGGAGATTCGAGTCCACCCAGAGGTGCCTTGGAAGAAAGGCCTGGCAATCTACTTCAAAAAAAACCAACCATTGAAAATCCTATGGAGTACAATTCTACTCTGACACGTAAGGTCACCATGAGTTGTAGTTGGGACCATGACAATTGGAAACCAGCTCACATGTGTCACAACCCCTATTTAGGCTCAACAGGAACATTATTCATCCACAATCACAAGACACACACACAAACAATTAATTTGAACCCACACAAGACAAAATCAGATCTTCATTTACAGGTGGAAGTTCTTCCTCTGTTATCCACTTTCACCTTCTTCGCTCCTAATATGTAATTCAAGTGAGATGTCTCTCCTTCTGTGCAACAAAGGCTGGGGCATTCTGAATAAAGCTAAGTAAATCCAATGTCTGATCTATTTTCAAGGCAATAGCAGCTTGTTGTTGTTGTTGCTAGGTGCCGTCGAGTTGGTTCCGACTCATAGCGACCCTATGCACAACAGAACGAAACACTGCCCAGTCCTGTGCCATCCTCACAATTGCTGTTATGCTTGGGCTTATTGTTGCAGCCACTGTGTCAATCCACCTCATTGAGGGTCTTCCTCTTTTCCGCTGACCCTGTACTCTGCCAAGCATGATGTCCTTCTCCAGGGACTGATCCCTCCCGACAATATGTCCAAAGTATGTAAGACACAGTCTCACCATCCTTGCCTCTAAGGAGCATTCTGGCTACACTTCCTCCAAGACAGATTTGTTCGTTCTTTTGGCACTCCACGGTATATTCAATATTCGTCGCCAACACCACAATTCAAAAGGCGTCAACGCTTCTTCGGTCTTCCTTATTCATTGTCCAGCTTTCACATGCATATGATGCGATTGAAAATACCACGGCTTGGGTCAGGCGCACCTTAGTCTTCAGGGTGATATCTTTGCTCTTCAAAGCAGCTTAGGACTCCTAAATCCAATGTCTAATCTATTTTCTTGGCAATAGCAGCTTAGCACTCCTTGCTGGTTTCACAGGTGCCAGACATAGATGCCTTAAAGCGCCATTTAGTGACTTGGCATCACAGGATAGTCTTGACACACATACCTGAGGACAGTCCAGACCTGCAGTGCAGATAACTGACCCAGCTCCCTTAAATCTACTTTTTCTCACCTAAGTCGAGCAAAAGCTACTTGATGTCTACTTGACTTAAAAGACCACTATACCATGGACTTGGCAATCAGTTAATTGGAGCTGAATGGCCCCCTATGGAGATAAAAGCAGAGGAAAAGTCAGAAAGGATAAATTATAGGATTAATACCCATTTGCTTATTCACCATCTTAGCTCTACGGTTTACCTCATTTTATTCCAGTCTCTATTTAAAGTCACAGCTTTATCTTGCTCTTCTTCGTTACATGCCAGTTTACTGTTTCTTCTTTTCTAGTGATACTTACACCATGAGAAGGTCTTCTCTCTGGTATGTTCTTTCAAGGCTGCATCAGATCGTTTAGAGAAAGAATGCCCCCAGAAACAATATGTTCTGCACATTTATTTTTCTCCAAACAATTCACATTTTGCTTTTTATGACACCCTCAGTTTCCATAATTGGAGAATAAATATATAACTTTTTAAAAAGAGAGAATCTTAATCAGCCTATCAGAGGAAAAAATTTCCTCTGGAAAGATTTTATAATAAAAATAATAGAATAACAGAGATCTGAGATAAACCTACTGCCGTCGAGTTGATTCCAACTCATCGCGACCCTATAGGACAGAGTAGAACTGCCCCATAGAGTTTCCAGGGAGCTCCTGGCAGATTTGAACTGCCGAACTCTTGGTTAGCAGCCATAGCACTTAACCACTACGCCACCAGGGTTTCCGAGATCTGAGATAGGAAAGGTAAATATGGTTATTTAGCCCTCTCTCAAAGACAATGCTGGAAGCACTCCCTCATCTATGCCAAGGAATTTGAAAGACAGCCACCTGGCCAACTGACTGAAAGAGATCCATATTCGTAACCCATTCCGAAGAAAGGTGATCCAATGGAATGTGGAAATTATCAAACAATATCATTAATATCACATAAAAGTAAAGTTTTGCTACAGAGCATTCAAAAGCGGTTGCAGCAGTATATTGACAAGGAAGTGCCAAAAGTTCAGGCTGGTACAGAAAAGGATGTGGAACCAGGGATATCATTGCTGATGTCAGATGGATCTTGGCTGAAAACAGAGAATACCAGAAAGATGTTCACCTGTGTTTTATTGACTATACAAAGGCATTCGACTGTGGAGATCATAACAAACTATGGATAACACTGTGAAGTATAGGAATCCCAGAACACCTAATTGTACTTATGAGGAACCTGTACAAAGACCAAGAGGCACTCATTTGAACAGAACAAGGGGATACTGGCTGGTTTAAATTCAGGAAAGGTGTGCGTCAGGGTTGTATCCTTTCACCATACTTATTCAATCTGTATATGAGCAAATAATCTGAGAAGCTGGACTAGACTATATGAAAAAGAATGTGGCATCAGGGTTGGAAGAAGACTTGTTAACAACTTGGGACAATGCAGAGGACACAACCTTGCTTGCAGAAAGTGAAGAGGACTTGAAGCACTTACTAATGAAGCCCAAAGACTACAGCCTTCAGTATGGATCACACCTCAATATAAAGAAAACAAAAATCTTCACAACTAGACAATAAACAACATCATGATAAATGGAGAAAAGATTGAAGTTGTCAAGGATTTAATTTTACTTGGATCCCCAATCAAAACTCCTGGAAGTAGCAGTCAAGAAATCAAATGACATATTGCATTGGACAAATCTGCTGCAAAATACCTCTTTAAAGTGTTAATAAATGAAGATGTCACTTTGAGCACTAAAATGCGCCTGGCCCAAGATGTAATATTTTCAATCATTTCATGTGTATATGGAAGACAGACAATGAATAAGGAAGACCAAAGAAGAATTGATGCCTTTGGCTTATGGTGTTGGAGAGGAATATTGACTATACCGTGAACTGCCAGAAGAATGAACAAATCTGTCTTGGAAGAAGTACGGCCAAAATGCTCCTTAGAAACAAGGATGGCAAGTCTTCATCTTTGGACATGTTATCAGGAAGGACGAGTCCCTAGAAAAGGACATAACGTTTGGTAAAGTAGAGGGTCAGTGAAAAAGAGAAAGACTCTCAAAGAGGTAGATTGACAAAGTGGCTGCAACAATGTTCTCAAAGATAGTAATGATTGTGAGGAATGCGCAGGACCCGGCAGTGTTTTCTTCTGTAGTATATAGGGTTGCTATGTGTCGGAACTGTCTCAACCACACCTAACAACAACTGAGGTAAAATGCTATTTAAATCCTTCTGACTCTTAGATGGAAACCCTGGTGGCGTAGTGGTTAAAAGCTACAGCTGTTAACCAAAAGGTTGGCAGTTCAAATCCACCAGGCACTCCTTGGAAACACTATGGGGCAGTTCTACTCTGTCCTACAAGGTTGCTATGAGTTGGAATTGACTTGAAGGCAGTGGGTTTGGTTTGGTTTTGGACTCTTAAATGTCGGGGCTGTGCCCTCGGTCTACATAAACACTTTCTCAGTTTACTAGTGAACCTACACTGAAAAATTACGTTGCTTCAAGTTGAAGTCAACATGAATAAAAGAAATCGTTGCTGTATTGAAACATACAGCCATGGTTTCAAATCCCAATTCTGTCTCTACTCCCTCTGATTCTCAGGAAATTCCTCTAAACTTGTTTTTTCACAAGCCCTGAATGGCACTGTTAATAGCACTGGGTTGTGAGCCTGTCAAGAGGACTAACGAGTGTGTCCACATCATGGGATGGGATATAGAGGTAATACTCAATGAATGTTATCTCCTCTTCCAGCAACTAAGTCTAAGGGATCTGGGATAAAACAGAAAGTGTAACTTCTATGTTGAGGGGCAGTTGTGGTTCAGTAGTAGAATTCTCCCTTCTATGCCAGAGGCCAAGGTTTGGGTCTTTGCCAATGCACCTAAGGAGCAGACACCATTTATCTGTCAGTGGGGGCTTGCGTGTTGCTATAATGCTAAACAGGTTTCAGTGGGGCTTCCAGACAAAGGCAGACTGGGAAGAAAGGCCTGGCAACCTACTTCTGAAAATCAGCCAATGAAAACCCTATGGATCACAACAATCTGATCCACAACTGGTCATGGGAATGGTGCGGGACCAGGCAGTGTTTCGTTCCACTGTGCACGGGATTGCCATGAGTCAGGAGTGAACTCAACAGAGGCTAGCAATAACAGCAACTTTTACGTTCTTAAAGTCTTAGGTTAAACTATTGCTTCTGTGCCTATCAAATACGCACTGACAATGGACTCCCTTTAAACTGGGATGGATAAGAATATCTTTCTCAAAGAGTTACTGGAGTAATAAATGAGGTTAAACATGAAAGCTGTATAAAATTCAATAACCGGTGGTCCAGACTCAATCGAAGGGATTCCAACAAGTCATGGGATGATCAGGGATCCCTGTGATGACAGTGATGCAGTTGTCAGCATCCCAAGACAAGAGAGAAGAAAAAATGAAGCTGTATTCATGACTCTTCAAAAAGACAAAGGTATGGACTCATTAAAATTCCTGTATTGCCCGCAATAAACTATTGAACAGAAACATATGTTTGATAGAATGTTTTTATTTTATTGTTGGAATAAAAGCTAAAGGTCATCTATACCAATATTATCATCTCACACAGCTGGTAATGGCTCTCGCCCCATTCCTCTAACTCCCTTTTTATCTATAGGTTGCTATTTGTTTTACTGTAACCATGAAAAATGAACCTTGTTCTTGCCTTCCGGCCAAAGCGATGAAGCTCTCCAGTATGCTAGCACATGATTTTTATTTAGCTTCATTCTGCTGCTGCCATTTCTGAGAGGGTTAGGTCTCTAAGAAAGAATCTAGGCCAAGTTGTGTAGTCTGCAGAACTTAACTTCTAACCCACGGAGTTAAAAAATTGTAGTTCTGCTTCCTGTGACAGGGGAAAGGCAAGATATGAGTTTTCAGTCTCTATACCCAAAGAAATTTATCTACAACCAAAGGTTGTCTACAATCCAATCCTGCAAGATATTTAATTTCATATGTATTTTAAAACTTTAAAGTGAATTTACTCATGAAATCACAGAATTTAAAGATATGTGTGTGTGTATATATACACACATATATACCATATATACATTTATATATGTATATTCATATCTATGGAAACCCTGGTGGCGTAGAGGTTAAGTGCTGCAGTTGCTAACCAAAGGGACAGCAGTTTGAATCTGCCAGGTGATCCTCGGAAACTCTATGGGGGCAGTTCTACTCCATCCTATAGGGTTGCTATGAGTCGGCATTGACGGCACTGGGTTTTTTGGTTTATTCATAGGTATATATCTTTATATACACGTATTATATATATTTATATATGTACATATATCTTTAAATTCTGTGATTTTATGGGTAAAATCATACACACCCATATACATGCCAGACCTTAAGACAAGAGCTAGGAATTCAGCAGCATAAAAAAAAAATTATACTGGAGTCGATTCCAACTCATAGCGACCCTATAGGACAGAGTAAAACTGCCCCATAGGGTGTCCAAGGAGTGCCTGGTGGATTCAAACTGCCGACCTTTGGGTTAACAGCTGAACTCTAACCACTAAGCCACCAGGGTTTCTTCTCTGCAGTCTGGTAGGCTGAATAATGGCTTCCATAGATATCAGTACCCTAAATGTTATTTTATTTGGGGGGAAAAAAGGGTCTTTACCTATGTGATTAAACAAACATCTTGAGATGAGGTTATCCTGGATTATCTGGTGGGTCCTAAATGCAATCACAAGCCTCCTTATAAGAGGGAGGCAGAGGGAGATTTGATACATGCAGAGGAGGAAGACAAAGGCAAGTGAGACAACATCTAAAAATGAAAGCTGCTAATATATTAGAAAATACTGTTACTCATGGCAATTGAACTTAATATGCCTATAATTGTTTTGCAATATAGCATCTCTAAAATGAAAACAAAGTGAATTAGAACGTTTAATAAAGTTATAAGATAATTCAGCTCAAAAGAAAAATAACTTTCACATGTAAAATATAGAAAATTGGCCCAAAGATTAATTTGGATTGAATATCTAGAAATATGACTCAATTTTTCACTTTTTAATTTTTTTTTCATGTAAGTCTGTCCATTGGCCAGAAGGAAACCCTTAAAGAATATGCCTAGACATTGCCTAACAAATGAATTCTTTTTTTTCATTCTAGCATGATAGTCATTGCAGAAATAAAAAGATGAGTAGAAAATGGTACTGTCTTCATTGTTTGCAGTGAGAAGAATAGATATGCCAGATAGTGGTGCAATGATATCTGTGCTAACTAATATGGCTAGTGTTTAGTGAGTGTTTATCACATGTCAGTGGAGGGTTGTGTGTTGCAATGACTCTGGACAGATTTCACAGAGCTTCCAAACTAAGGCTGCCCAGAAAGAAAGGCCTGACAATCTACTTATGAAAATCAGCCAATAAAAACCATATGGATCACCAGGGACCAATTCTCAACTCATCTTGGAGATTCTGCAGGACTGGGTAGCATTTTGTTCCATTGTGCACGGAGCTGCCGTAAGTTGAGGAATGACTCCACGGCAGCTAACAACAGAAACAGAAAGTTTTTAGCATTGTGTTTGGTCTTCTAGTTGTAGAAGTAAACAAGACAGACAAGGACACTGTGCTCAAGGAGTCTACCTTCTAAGCAAAGCATTTGGAGAGCAGAGAGAAGGAAGCAGGTGCTGGGTAATGTGAATTGTAAAGGAAAAGTATATCGTCTAACAGATTAGGATGGTGGTTGGCGAAATTGGGGAAAGTTATTCAGACAAGGTGATGTGCAATCTGAAGTTTGACAGATAAAGAGTAATTCACTAGCTAATAGGGAAAGGAAGTCATGGAAGGCAGGACAAATAACAAAGCAAAGATTCAGAAACGAGAAAGTACCTACTATCTTCAGAAAATAAATGGTGCAGCCAAAGCATTGGAGATTGGCCAGATTATGAAGAATCTTGAATGACAAGTAAATTGATTTGGATTCCAGGTATTTCTAACCAACTAGGAAGGTATTTTTTGTTGTTTTTGTTCAGATGATCTGTTACTAGCATGGATAGCAGTACACTCAGCGTATCATAGAGCTTTTACATTAATTGTTTCAGCCCTGCTCCAGCTCCACATGGAGTACTTAAAATAAATGAAATGGGTATACACTGTGGTGTGACATTCATTCTTTAATTAAAAACTCTGCTGGCTAGTGATGGAGCATACCAGGGGATGAGGTGGATGTTCGGTCCCTGGAGTTCTAGAATAACATGAAGAAAGGCTTTGCGATAGTTTCAGGCCAGTCCTGTCCAGACTCAGGAAGTCAAAATCTATGACCACATTGGTCTCTTCTAGAAATCAAGATTTTTATGATTCTATGAGTCCCTGGGTAGTTCAAATGTCTTAACACACTCAGTTGCTAACCAAAAGGCTGAAGGTTCAAGTCCACCCAAGAGATGCCTTAGAAAGAAGACATGGCAATCAACAGCCATTGAAAACCCTATAGAGCACAATTCTACTCAGACACATGAAGGGTCAATGGGAGCTGGAGTCAACTTGATTGCAACTGGTTCTAATTTCATGAGCTTAAAGAATGAGCTAAAAAAAGATTGCTGAGGTAAAACTGAAACAATGAAAGGATTTCATTTCATGTTAGCATCCACCTTTATGAGTCTCTTAAACACTGTGACTTTTGCAGCACCTTGAAACCTGGCAAAAGTAAGAAAGCTTTTGTGGCTCCTCAACTAACGATTTTGTCAGCTATCTGGTAACATGGCCTCAAGCTTCTATAATATACCTCCTAAGTTTAAATTAATATAAACCCGTTACCATTACTCTCATAACGAAAGACAAGATCATTGTCATATATCATACTAAAAGAAAATTAATTCCATTTGTCACTGCTTTCTGTTAGAGCAAGCATTGTATTTCTCTAAGTAAAATATTTATTTGGGAGTAATCTTACAGCTACATATAACCGTAACCTTTCTGCAAAATGATGAATTTCAAAGGCCAAGACTTATATGATAAAATCCCACTATATAATTTAATGATCTAGAAGAATAGTTCGGCCATCGTTGAATTTATAGACTCTTTGTGTATTAAGACACAGACATGAGCTCAGACTTTGCCAGTGATGAATAGGTACAGGAGCAGGAGCACTAACTATTCATATAAGGCCAGGGGCTCCTCAGATTCTTCCATCTTTGGTCTAAGATGTACAAAGACTATTGTAAATTCTCTCATCACGTATTAAAAATGTAAACACTAAGAGGTGGCAAAACCCATAGCTTAAAGGAAAGGAAGTTTCACAGCTTCTTGCCCTTAGCCACCAGACCTCCAGTGGGATGATGTAATCCTGGGCACAAACTGGTTTTCCACGTGATGTAGGTCACACTACAAGCAGACTCTTAGAGGCCAGATGACACAGTTATGGGAAATGTTTCACTGTCAAAGCTTGGTTCTGGGTTGATGGTATGGCCAGTGTGACTCTGGAGATTTGAGAAAGAACGATAACTGGTCATGAGGAACGCACCTGACAGCTGTCTTAAGTTCAGAGCTACTATCCTTGGTTTCTAAAAAGGGTCACTTCTTTTTCATTCCAGGATGCCCATTCTCTTCTACTAACAGCTCTAGTGACAGGGTGAAAATAAACTACGAAACATCAAGATAAGCAGCTTATATAAGAAAAGTCAATAAATCAGTTGACTTGATGCATCTTCACAAGGTCAAATTGCAAAACAGATTGACTTTTCCCCACTCGAGTGTCCAATATGTGCCTCCTGAAGGCAGAGCGTTGGAGGACAATGATTTAAAACCTCTACAACAGAAAAGTGACTAGACCATAAATGGAATAATCTAAGACCTCAAATCAAAAGGCCTAAAATCAAACACCAAAGAATGGTCTCTCACCCAAATGAGATTTATTTTATTATTATTGTACTTTAGATGAAGGTTTACAGAGCAAACTAACTTCTCATTAAACAATTAGTACACATATTATTTTGTGACATTGGTTACCAACCCCACGAGATGGCAACACTCTCTCTTCTTGACCTCGGGTTTCCTATTACCAGCTTTCCTGTCCCCTCCCGCCTTCTAGTCCCTGCCCCTGGGCTGGTGTGACCCTTTAGTCTTGTTTTGTTTTATTGGCCTGTCTAATCTTTGGCTGAAGGGTAAAGCTCAGGAGTGACTTCACTACTGAGCTAAAAGGGTGTCCAGGGGCCGTATTCTCAGGGTTTCTCCAGTCTCTGTCAGGCCGGTAAATCTGGTTTTTTGTTGTTGTTTGTTTGTTTAATGTGAGTTAGAATTTTGTTCTACATATTTCTCCAGCTCTGTCTGGCATCCTCTATTGTAATCCCTGTCAGGGTAGTCAATGGTGGTAGCCGGGCACCATCTAGTTGTTCTGGATTCAGTCCGGTGGAAGTTGTGGTACTTGTGGTCCATTAGGCCTTTGGACTAATCTTTCCCTACAAAAATGATATTTAAAGTAGCCTTTTACCTCCATATTTATATAACGTGGGGGAAAGAAGCTATCTGGAAGACTGAGAAGGTAAGTGGAGCTTGAACCAAAACAAAGGGAAACTAAGGAAAGATGAGCAAAGGAGATACAAGGTAATTGACATTTAGTGGTTACAAGGGTGCATCAGGTACTCCATATCTTACCTCATTTCACACTTACAATAGCTCTGTGAGGTGGACATTTTATTCTTTCTATTGGTATTGTTGTTGAGTGCCTTTGAGTCGATTTTGACTCACAGCGACCTCATGTGACAGAGTAGAACAGTCATATAGTATTTTCTTAGCTTTAATCCTTACAAAAGCAGATGACGAGGTCTTTCTCCCATGGAGCCACTGGGTGTGTTCAAACGAGCAACCTTTCGGTTAGCAGCCAAGCACTTACCCAAACTGTAATGATGTAATTTACACACTGACTCACAAGTAGTAAGCGATGGACTAAGGATCTAAATGCAGGTATAGGAAAAGCCTTTCTTGTGTTCCAGTGTTCCATGCTGCCTGGAGTGTCGTATGTTCATCTGATTTCTAATCCAGCTCTAATTGCAGTGTTCAAAACATAACCAAACATAAATTACAAATGGTTGTTAGTCTTTAATCTTCAAGAGGGAGGAAGGAGAATCAACAAGAGCTATGGGCAACTACTATTCCAAGAGGGGAGAGGTAGAGGGATGGAATTACAGAGAAAAACCACTAAATACAAATTCCATTTCTCAGCTGAGAGGTTACATCTGCCAAGCATCTGGTGCGTGTGGCACCTTCTCTCAAAATATTCCTCTGTGACATTTCACAGGCTCCATGTCTGAGCCCTTCTCAGAATCTTTGCTCTTCAGCAATGGCTCTACAGAGTACAGTTGATGAGAAGCAGAGGATGAGGTGAGGGAGCACAAAAGGAACTTGTTGGTATTTAACATACCTCAAACAGCTGTGTTAAAGAAGAAAAACATAGCATCAGGATTGGAGGAAGACTCATAGCTAACCTGGGATATCCAGATGATACAACCTTGCTTGCTGAAACTGAAGAGGACTTGAAGCACTTACTGATGAAGATCAAAGACAGAATTACACCTCAACATAAAGAAAACACAGTTCTTCACAACTGGACCAATAAACAGCATCATGGTAAATCAAGAAAAGATTGAAGTTGTCAAGGATTTCATTTTACTTGGATCCACAATCAACACCCACGGGAGCAGCAATCAAGATATCACACAACGTATTGCAAATCTGCTGCAAAAGACCTCTTGAAAGTAATAAAAAGCAAGGATGTCACTTTGAGAACTAAGGTACGCCTGACCCCAGCCATGTTATTTTCAATCACTTCCTAGTAATTCAAAAGAAGAATTGATGCCTTTGAATTATGGTGGTGGCAAAGAATATTGAATATACCATAGGCTACCAGAAGAATGAGCACATCTGTCTTGGAAGAAGTACAGCCAGAATGCTCCTTAGAAGCAAGGATGGCAAGGTTTCATCTCACGTACTTTGGACATGTTATCAGGAAGGACCAGTCACTGAAAAGGATATCGTGCTTGGTAAAATAGAGGGTCAGCGAAAAAGAGGAAGATCCTTAATGAGATGGATTATACACATACGGAGCCCTGGTGGCACAGTGGTTAAAGTGATCAACTGCTAACCAAAAGATCAGGGGTTTGGAACCACCAGCTACTCCACTGGAGAAAGATATAGCAGTCTGCTTCCAAGGGATTTACAGACTTGGAAACACTGTCGGGTAACTTGGAAACCCTATGGGTCACTAGGAGTCAAAATCAACTTGACAGCAGTGGATTTCATATATAGTCTCTGGGTGTCACAAATGGTTTGCACTTGATTACTAACCCAAAGGTTGGCAATTCAAACCTGCTCAGAGAGGCACTGCAGAAGAAAGGCTTGCCAATTTATTTCCAAAAATATTACAACCAAGAAAATCCTAAGGAGCAGTTATACTTTGTAACACATGGGGTTCCATTTGTTGGAATCTATTTGATAACAACAGGCTTTAGATAGAGAGAAAGATAGAGTTTTCAGAATTCACATTTTCTAAGAAATTAACCAAGGATTCTATAAACCAAGGCTTATTTAAACTGGAAAGAATATACCAAAACTAGTTTTTGTCTCTGAGTAAAAAAAGCAGTGATTTTTTTTCAAGATTTTTTGAATTTTATATTTTCTAAAGTAAGCATTTATTACTTTTAAATGGAAAAATAAAACCAAACTTCAGTTTTCAAAACAATAGAAAAAAATTTCTGGCCTGACTAACTCGCCCTGAAATTACTTAGTGAGGATTTTGTGACATGTGTGCCCTGCGATATGGCGTTTAAGATGATCTCTGACAGAGGTTGAGTTACCTTGGTCAATAAATTTCAGTTCAGGCAGGAATTTTCCTCAGGCCTTCTTGGCAAGAATCTTGCATATTTTTCACCCTTCCCCAGGAGTCCTGGGCAGGGCTCTTGCTCATTTGTTTTCACGCCTGACAGAGACGCTATGGGGACAAGAATTCAGCTATTTCCAACCCAAGCTGCCCCAAGTCATCTAATGCAGCTCCTTCCAAATCACAGAAAAATGTTTGAGAAAGTCCAGGGACTCTCCAAGTTAAGGGGCTGGAGAGAATCATCTAGATGGGAGGTTAAACAGCTGTTCTGTCAATTGTGTGTTTTTAGATTTAAAAAATATATATTGGAATAGTTACAGATTTACAAAAAAAATCATGAAGAGAATAGGCATAGTTCTTATATACCATACACTGTTGACCCTATTATTAATGTCTTACATTATTATATTATCACAATTAATGCACCAAAACTGATCCATTACTATTAACAAAACCCATACTATATTCAGATTGCCTTAGTTTTTACCTAACGTCCTTTTTTCTCCTCTGGGATCCCATCCATAATCCATGTTACGTTTAGTTGTCCTATCTCCGTAGGCTCCGCTGGGCTATAACAATTTGTCAATTATGTTCTAATTTTTCAAAAGCTGAAGGAGATAAAGGGATTTTTGTTGTTGTTCTATTATTTTACAAATTTCTATAGGGCTAGATATTCCCAGGAAGGTATCTGAATCCAGAAGACCTTTATAAACTACCAATAGCCATTCAAATGCTAAACAAATTAGAAAATAAAAGAAGTAATTTGCCAGTGTATTTAAAGAAGAATGTGTCCTTTATGTTCACGCAGCTGTCTGATGAGTTTAAGGAAGAAAAGTCCCATCTGTTTGAATCTGGTTGACATCCAGTGCTTTTTAACAAGCAGAATTCAAAGGCCGGGTCCGCCCCAGAGAAGAGGACAGAAATCAGCCAAATACCATATATGGTAAAGGAAACAGGACACACTGTCATCTGGCACACAGTACCTAGGATAGTACCTGACACATATGTTGGCCTCCACACAACTTAATTTCAAAGGGTGAGACAGTTCGTGTGCAAAGTGAAATCTACCATCAACTCTAGAACATAATGCAAACTCAGATCACTGCAATTTTTTGTTTGTTTTAGTCAAGCTTACGACTTTAAAAGGACATACATCATAGAGTGTGAAGCTCATATCATGAATTGCGTCTAATTACTAGTTATTGGGTCTTTAAGGGAGTTCCATAAACTCTTTCAGAATCAGTTTCCTTATTTGTATGATGCAGATGGTAATTGTCCCTATCTAGATTTGTTTGGTAAAGTAGAAAGCCAAGGAAAACTAGGAAAATCTTCAATAAGATGGATTGACACAACAGACTCAACGATGGACTCAAATATACCAAAGATTGGGAAGATGGCACAGGACTGGACAATGTTGCCTTTTGTTACACACAAGGTTACCACGAGTTGGAGCAGGCTCAATGGCAACTAACAACAACAGCAAGATTTGCTGAGAGAATTAAATCAGAAAATGTCTGATGTAATAGTACCTGGCCTAATAGGTACTCAGAAAACAATAAAACACCATCATTTTCATTTCTTCCTCATCTTCTTCATAATTATCTTCATTGACATCATCATCAAAGATAAGACAGTGGGTGCATTTTATTTTCTCCCTAAGGATATTGTGTGTGAACTGGGGACTCTTCTTCTGAGAATTTACCCCTCACCACCACCTCCCTCCAACAGGGAATTTTCAGTGCCGAAATTACACCTTTATATCCTGTGACCTGTCAAATTTCTTTCCATTCTTTGAGATGCCCCTCAAAAAGCATCTCCCATGGAAAGCAATTCTCACTCCTCCCTAGCGCTGAGTTAATACCTCAATACAGCTCTTATTTCAGATATAAATCTTGTTTCACCTGTAGACCTCTGGCCAGTTAGCTAGGCTATCCCGAAGAACAGAGAGGACAATGAGTTCATTTTAGTATCTCTGTCTTAGTCATCTAGTGCTGCTATGACAGAAATACCACAAGTGGATGGCATTAACAAAGAGAAATTTATTCTCTCACTGTCTAGTAGGCTAAAAGTTCGAATTTAGGGTGCCAGCTCCAGGGGAAGGCTTACGCTTTCTGTTGGCTCTGGGGTAAGGTCCTTGTCATCAATCAAACCCAGGGTTCCTGCGCTGACAAGCTCCTCAACTGGGGAAGATTGATGACAAAGTCCTGCCTCCAGAGCCGACAGAGAGAGAAAGCCTTCCCCTGGAGCTGGCTCCCTGAATTTGGACTTCTAGACTCCTAGACTGTGAAAGAATAAATTTCTCTTTGTGAAGTCCATCTACTTGTGGTCTTTCTGTTACAGCAGCACTAGGTCTCTAAGACAATCCCCACGCCCAACATGTTCTGTAACACAAAGTAGGTGCTTTATGACATCCTAATGAGGGAATGGATGGGTCCACGACTAAATAAACAAATTCCACTCTCCCCATAACAAGGTACAGAAATACAGGTGGTAGCTCCTTCTTGTGTAACCACAATTCTGCTTTCAAATCCTGCGGCTTCTTGGCATCCACAGGATTTTGCCTTTTTTTAATCCGTGATTAAATAATCTCATGCTAAATCTCATAGTAATTCCCCTCTAGGGCTTCGTATTTGTATCCAATTATGGAAACCCCAAGTCAAGGCCTCAAAGGCATACTTTTAAAGCTGCTTTTTCCTTCTGTGTATGTCATAGTGAGCATGCTAATTAGATGAGTCTCCTTCACCTGTCTAGCATTAATAATTTGAAGGCAAACCAGTTCTCTGCAAGCACATTCAACTTATGGGGCAGAAGGAATGGAAAATATTGGAGGCAGAAGTTTGCTGCCTGCTTTTCTCAGTTCTGAACTTTTTAACATACATAATCAGCACCTTAATTTTCTCATGTCCAACCCCCCATCACCTGCCACCATTAGAGCAAAAGCAGAAGAAGCACTGCAAACCATACCAAAGCCTGATCTTCCTGGCATACTGGATTCCGACTTGAACATTTCCAATTCAGAGGCATAGGGAGGGGGACAGAGGGGAACACTTGCCCCTGGTGCAAGTCCAGGTGGGCACCAGTGATATCACTAGGAGGTATAGACCACACTGGATGCTATTGTCAGAGAAGGCGACACCACAGGTCCAGAGATACGTCCAAGACAAAACTACACAGGGCTTGAGCTGCTCCAGAAAGCCTGTGCCGCGTCAGCCGTGTTTCAGCACTGCTCTCCGTGTCTGCCCACATGACACCTCTGCTGCGCCCCAGAAGGCCACCTGTCAGCCTGCCCACAGCCGTTGAAGTGGCAAGGCAGAAAATGGAAAGTGGGCCAGCCTGCTGGCTTCTCATTTTCATCACCTCTGTCAACGTCTACTCATCTTGAAAGTTTTTTGGGGGGTGCGCACTTTGGAGATTGCCCCTGGGCACTCATTACCCTCGTTAGGTCCCTGTGCCAATTTCCTCACCTTGCTTCAGAATCATAGAGGGGTCACCGTGGCTTCTGAGGAATCGAGCCCAAACCTTCATTAGATGGTTCAGTTCCTTTGCCAACATCAGCTCTTTCCTCAGCCTTCACGGACTTGCCTCACAAAACCAAATGTAGCTTTCAACAAGCCAGGAAATGAAGTGCACAGCCTGCCTGCCCGGTAATTGTCCTAGTTCTTCATCCTGCTCGGCCGGCATATTATGCTAAATTAGGTTATCTGCTTGCAGTCTAGGGAATAAAGAAACACACATACACCTTTTTTGAACACCAATTAGGTGTCAGGTTTTATGCCAGGTGCTAAAGGTTTTATGCCCAATATTCATTTGCTCCCAGTTTTACTGGGTTTTTCTGTGGAGTAGTTTTTTTGTTGTTGTTTTTTTAATTTATATTTTACAGATGAGAAAACCAGAATTCAAAGACCTTAATGACTTCTCCCAAACTGACACAGATAATAAGTAGAAGAGTTTCTAATTCACTTTTATCTGATCCGAAGGCTCACGTTCTTAAAAAATCTGCCATATGTGACATGCGTTCCCCATGGCTCAAAACGGTAAGTACCAGAAAACCACAATAAACACCCCTGTACATGGAGAGAGAGCAATGGGAGACGAGCAGTACAGGCAATTCCGCAGGCAGATGGGGCAGCCGTGACGAGGACCCTTGGCAAGGTGGATGTTCCTTAGATATTCCCTGATGCTTCTGGCTAGAAGGGGCCTCCTCATCTCTTGACTTTTCTTGGCCTTTATCTTTGCACTCTGAAAAAAGTCTTTCTTTCTGTGATTCTCCCTGACCACATCTGAAGTTGGCATCAGAGGATCAGTCCTTCTGGGGTTAAACATGGTTCTTAGCCAGCTTCCCAGACAAGGAATCTGGGGACTCAGAAGTTGTTTTGAGTATCAAATAATCAGATTTTGTAGTTCACGATCAAAACAATGTAGCTCAGTTACAGGCATAATAGAGTTTTTACTTAATTGGCTCTAGCCAATTCCATAGGTCTACAGTAGTCACACCCACCATGTATATATATATATAGAGAGAGAGAGTCCCTGGGTGTCAAAAGCAGTTAAACCCTCAGCTATAAACACATATGTTGGCAGTTTGAATCCATTCAGAGCACTTCGGAAGAAAGGTCTGGGGATCTGCTCCTGAAGGATCACAGCCACTGAAAACCATGTGGAGCAGAGTTCTACTTTGACACACGCGGTGTTGCCATGAGTCAGCATCATCTTGACAGGAATTGGTTTTACTGGTTATATACTATATATTTTATATATAGTAAATATATTTACTCCCTGTATTTTATTGGAAGAACCACCCATTTAGGTTAAGTGGAGCCCACACACTCGGTTGGATTTTTTCTCTTAGGTACCATAATCCACTGATTTGTCTCTTGTTGAAAGGCTGAGTGTTAATTGCCCTTTTCTTTTTTTGCTCAAGACCCATCTATGTTTTATCTTTTGCCACGCGAGGTTGAAAAGTTTGCTTCTTTCTGCACGACAAGTCTCTGAAATACTTCTGCTCCATTTTTAATCTCGCTTGTAAAACTTGGCACATCTTTACTGAGCTTATCTCTTTTTTTTAATAACTTGCCAAATGCAGCCAACATCAACCATCGCACTCTGTTTCCCAACTTCTTCCACTAGAGCTACAACTTCATTAGTTACATGAGTTGTTCCCCAGTCAACACGGGCAACAGTTTTAGCAAAAGTTTCATCATTGCATTACACAGCTTGCCACCTTTCAAGCCTCAAAGAATGGTTTTGCAAACAGTCAAATAATCACTAAGCCAGTGTTTCAGTTTTTAGATTTCTGTCATGGCAATGTTCCTTTTTAAGTACAATTTTTTCCATCAGTCAGGATTGGGGAACCAAGTTATGATTCTTACACCTTAAGCCTGGAAAAGACACATCGCTCCTGTTTTGATGTCATTAGCGGTTGACAGTTACATTGATTATCCTAAACTCTATAGAGCCAAAAATAACATGCCCAGGAAAACAGTCAAAAACATTTTGTGGACAGCACTAATGACTGCAGAAACACTTAAGCAAATTAACTATAGGTCCGTGTTAGCATCTAAAATCCAGTCTATTCTGAACATTTTTTTCTATTTGTCTATCCTTGTAATTCTAACATATCATCTTAATATTGTAGCTTACAAATTCCCTAACAGCCCGTTTTAGAATACACTTTCACATTTTGTTCATGTGCTTTGCTACTCTTGGCATTTTGCATTTTCACATAATTTTAGAATCGATTTGGCAATTTCTACACAAAATAGCAACCTGCTGAGATTTTGATAGAAATTGCATTGAATCTTTAGATCAGATTAGGGATAAATGACATCTTTATAATATTGAGCCTTTAACTTCGAGAGCATAGTATACGCCTCTGTTTATTAGATTTACTTTAGTTTTTACATAGAGTTCTTGCGCATGTTTTGGTAGATTTATTTTTATTTATTTGATAGCTCTGATGCCAATATAAATTGTACTGTAAACTGAAAGTGTACGTTCTTTTTTCCAATTTATTGTTGATGGCGTCAAAATAGAATTGGTTTTCATATGCTGAACCTGTGTCCAGCAACCTTGAAAAATTCCCTTAGTAATTGTAATCTTTTAGATTCTTTTGGATTTTCTACACATCCTAACCTAGCATCTATGAATGACGGTTGTTCTTTTTTTTTTTTTTTAACTTAAT
Organism: Elephas maximus indicus; assembly: GCF_024166365.1. NCBI lineage: Eukaryota > Metazoa > Chordata > Mammalia > Proboscidea > Elephantidae > Elephas > Elephas maximus. The sequence continues at coordinate 84,001,754 of NC_064831.1, read as the reverse complement.
AACTGTTGTTATATTTTCTACCATTATTGAACTGGTTAGGTCCTCCAGTACTGCCATGAAGAGAGATGTTAATAAGGGATATACTTATCTTCTTCTCAGTCTCCACGGAAAAGTTTTCAACAGTTCACCATTTTGTATTATATTTGTTTTTTTTTTTGTAGATAACCTTTAACGAATTAATAAAGTTCACGTCTATTATTATGTCACCTGGGTTTTTATTATAAATGAAATATTGAATTTTATCAAATGATTTATTTCACATCTGTTGAGATGATCACGTAATTTTCCTTTTTTTTTTTTTCTATTAATGTGGTATTTACATTGATTTCAAGTGTTAAACCAACCTTGCACTCCTGAGCTTAGTTTTTGTGCCAAACCAAAATCCCACTGCAGTTGATTTCGGCTCCTCTTTAGGTATTTATTTACCTGTTTTGACAATAGTTTAAGAGTTTTTGTGCATTAGGTTGTGAAAGGGACTTGATTATAATTTGTCTTTTATTACAGTTTTCTTGTCAGAATTTGGTATCACACTTAAGTTAGCCTTATTAAATGAGTTAAGAAATCTTCACACTTATTTTCTGCTAGAGTTTGCATAAGATTGGTGTCATTTCTCAATTAAACATTTGGTAGCATATTCCAGTGAAGCCATCTGATCTTAGTTTCCTTTGTGGGATGGTTTAAAATTATGGATTCAATTTCTTCCACAGATATCAGACTACAAAAGCGTTCACTTTATAAGTTTATCTGTTTAATCAAAACATTTAAATATATTGAAATATAGTTTGTTATAGCCTCTAATATAGTTATTTTATCCTCTAACCAGCTTTTTAATGTCTGCATTATTGGTGATTGTAATATTCCCTCTTCTTATTCCTGTTATTGGTTATTTGAACCTTATTTCTCTTTTTTTCTTGATCATTCCTGACAAGGAGTTATTGATTGGATTAGTCTTTTCAAAGCACCAACTTTTTGGTTTTGTCAATCCTCTTTATTGTATCTTTGTTTTCTATTTTATTGATTTATCTTTAAGATTTCCATCTTTCTATACTTTTTTTTTCAGATTTGCAAGTCTTTTTTATGTTCTTAAGATGGATGCTTGTGTAATTGATTATCAGGCTTCTATCTTTTTAATTATTTGCACTTATGGCTATCTCTTTCTCTCTGTGTGCAGATTTGGTTGCATTTAATTTTTTAAATTATAATTCAGCTCAAAATATTTTCTAATGTCCAATGTGACTTCTCCTTTTATCTATGAGTTATTTGAAATGTGTTTCTTAATTTAAAAATATTTGTATTTTCTTTTTATTATTGATTTGTAACTTATTTCCAGTGCAATAATATTAAATACTCTGAAGGATTAAATCTTTGGTTGTTAATTCTGGTTTTTTGGCTCAACATTATGGTCAATATTAGTAAACAGTCTCTCTGATCTTCAAAAGACTATTTTGTAGTTACTGGTTGCAGTGTTTTATATGTATAAATATGTATAATAGATTCTGTTTGACAATCATGTTGTTCATATATTCTTTATCCTTAATAATATTTTTGTCTGCTTACACTATCATTTACTGAGATAATTGTGTTAAAAACTCCCAACATGATTGTAGATTGGTATGTTCATACTTTTAGTTCTATTTATGCTTAATATATTTTGAAGTTATATCATTAAGGGATCATTAAGAGCACACAAACTTAAAATTTTTAGGTCTTCCTGGTAAACTAACTCTTTCATTATTATGAAATATTACCCTTGAGCTTTAAAAAAATACTTAGCACCTGAAAATCTGTTGTCTGATATTAGCATTATTATACTAGTGTCTTAGTCATCTAGTGCTGCTATAACAGAAATACCACAAGCAGATGGCTTTAACAAAGAGAAATTTATTTCCTCACAATAAAATAGGCTAAAGTCCAAATTCAGGGCATCAGCTCCAGGGGAAGGTTTTCTCTCTCTGTCGGCCTTCTCATCAATCTTCTCCTGGACTAGGACCTTCCCTGCATAGGGACTTCAGGTCCAAAGGACAGGCTGTGCTCCCAGCACTGCTTTCTTGGTGGTCCAAAGATGGGCTCTCCTTCCAGCACTACTTTCTTGATGGTATGAGGTCCCCCATCTCTTGGCTGGCTTCTCTTTTTTCATATCTCAAGAGATTGCCTCAGGACACAATCCAGTCTTGTAGATTGAGCCCTGCCTCACTAACACAATTGCCACCCATGCTCCCTCATTAACATCATAAACCCAAAAAACCAAACCCACTACCATCAAGTTGATTCCAACTCATGGAAACCCTGGTGAAGTAGTGGTTAAGTGCTATGGCTGCAAACCAAAAGGTCAGCAGTTGGAATCCACCAGGCGCTCCTTGGAAACTCTATGGGACAGTTCTACCCTGTCCTATAGGGTCGCTATGAGTCATTAACATCATGGAGGCAGGATTTACAGCATATAGGAAAATCACACAATACCGGGAATCATGGCCCAGCCAAATTGATACATTTTGGGAGAGACATAACTCAATCCATGACAACCAGCTTCTTTTTTTAATAGTTTGAATAGAATATTTTTTCCATAATTTTACTTACTGAATGTTTAAATTTAATGTATCTCTTATAAGCAGCATGCAATTGTGTTTTCCACCACCTGTCTGTCATTTTGTTGTACTGTAGCAGCTTGTGCTCTCCTATGATGTTGCAAGCTATGCCACTAGTATTTCATATACCAGCAGGGTCACCCATGGTTGATAAGTTTCAGAGGAGCTTCCAGACTAAGACTAGGAAGAAATGCCTGGTGATCTACTGATAAAAATTAATGAAAACCTTATGGATCACCACAGAACATTGTCTGACTCTCTTGCTCTCGATATGTCATCAGGAAGGATTAATAGCCAGTGGAGGACATCATTTTTGGTGAAGTAGAGGGTCAACAAAGGCAAAAGAGACCCTTGTTGAGAGGATTAGCATAATAGCCACAATGGTGGACTCAAACATGATGGTGAGCATAAGGATGATGCAGAATTGGGCAACATTTCATTTTGTTGTACATAAATTCACCATGAGCTGGATTTGACTGGATGGCAGCTATCTAACTGTGTTTTGATCAAGTCTGATAATTTTGCTTTTTAATTGAAATAGTAAGTCTATTTTCATTTAAGGAAAAAACTCATTGCTTGATTTCATATTTACCATCTTCTTGTTTTCATTTTCCTGTCTCCTATGGATTAAGTTTTTTTTTTTTAATATTCCATGACTCCTCTCTGATACCTTGATAGCTTTACATTATTTTAGCACTGTTTTAAGAGATTTAAACATATACTCTTGGTCGAATAAAGTCCATTATAAATAAATATTTTTATCTCATCCTGATGATGGAAGAAGCTTAGACTACTTTAACACCATTTATCATAGTCTAACTTATGTACTATATTACATTTTTATTTTGCATATACTTTAGCTTTTCTAAGATATTGTTATCATTTTTGATCTATAAAGCCAATATTTGCTTGATATTTAATTGTATATTTATCCTTTCTTTACTCTTCTTTCTTTGTTGCTTTGCCAAGTTTCCATATGGTATCGTTTTCTTTCTGCCTGAAGGACATGTTTCAGTGCGTTCTTTAGTGAGTGGAGCAATTTTGGTTCCTTAATGTGACTAAGACACCATCCTTGCTTTTAAAGAGCATTTTGGCTGTACTTCTTCCAAAACAGATTTGTTCATTCTGGCAGTCCATGCTATACTCAATATTGTTTGCTTTTTTTTTTTCTTATACTATCCCCTGTATATCCCTGTGGACTACATTCTGGATAATTTCAATAGAATTTTTTTTATCTTCCAGTTCACCAATTCTCTCTTTAGCTGCGTCAAATGCATTAATTTTGTTTTTAATTTTATCTTTATTGTCATATCTGGTAATTCTAGCTTACTATTCCTAGACTCTTCTTTCCTGATATTTTATACTTCTGTTCCTTTTTCATCTTTTATAACTCCCTTTTTATTTATTTAAACATTGGACACCATTATTTTATCTTTTGTGTCTGATAATTCTGTTAAATATTTTTAAAGTCTGTTGTGTCTGCTAGCTTTGCCTCATGGTGACTTATTCACTTGTGTGTCTTTCAATTTTTGTTTTGAGCTCCTCGTTTTGTTTGTAGTTTTATCGGTGCTAATACTTCAAGTCACAGACTGAATTTGTTTTCCTTCAGGGGGTGTTCATGTATGCTTTTGAAAGAATTGCTTTTTGTTTTTGGAGCATGTATGTTATGTGAATCCAAGCCATAATCTCATGTGAGGGCTAAATTTTCATTTAAATTTTCAGTGAAGAATTTTTTCTCATCTGTCCCTGTCGACACAGTCAAGATAATCCAGCTGCTTGGCTGTATTCTTTTGTGTGAGAGATTTTTCTTTTTCTTTCTTATTTTTATTTTTCTTATTTATCTTTCCACTGAGGTTGCACCCCTTTGGGGCCCCAACTTGGTGCTAGTGTCTCTTATTAGATTCCCTGCACTGAGTGAGCAGACCCTAGTATTTATCTCAGTCACATACTTTGTGCATACAACAAAGTGAAAGTTGAAGTGTACTAAAGGCTACCGATGTTTAGAAAGGTCATCATCTGTATACAGAAATCACAAGGCAAATAAAGTGTGATTGTGTCTTCTTGTGGATGTTAACATACACGGATGACCTTTTCCTATACTCATGTCTCAGTTATCTAGTGCTGCTATAACAGAAATACCAAAAGTGTATGACTTTAACAAACAGAAATTTATTCCCTTACAGTTTAGGAGGCTGGAAGTACAAATTTAGAACACTGGGTCTAGTGGAATGTTTTGTTTTTCTGTCAGATCTGAAGGAATGTTATTGTCTCTTCAGCTTCTGCTTCCTGGTTCCTTGGAACTCTCCATGTGTCTTGGCATCTATCTTACCCCATCTCACTCACTTGTTTAACCTCTTTTATATCTCAAAATAGATTAACTCAAGATACACCCTTTACTAATCCTGCCTCATTAACATAACAAAGACAACCCATTTCCAAGTGAAATTATAACACAGGCATAGAGGTTAGGATTCACAACACATGTTTTTTGGGGGAGCATAATTTAATCCATAACTTTCATTAATTCATTAAAGTTTGCAAAATGGTGGTATCTTATATTCTCATTCTTTCCTCATTACTTACCTGTAATATTTCTCTAAAGAGAAAACTCTCCATCGACTCTATTGGTTACCCTGAATACAGTTGTCAGATTTAGAAAAACAAAAATAAAACAGGATGCCTAGTTAAGTTTAAATTTCAGAAAAATAGTATTTTTTAATGTAAGTACAATGTTTTAACATATGTATACTAAAAAGTTACTTGTTGCTTCTCTGAAATTAGAATTTAATTTTTCGTTCTGTATTTCATATGGCACTCTTAACACTAAACTCATTTCATATAGAAAAAAAAAAACAGAATAAATTCTTGATTGTCTCATTTCGTTTACCAGTTATCAGAATGAACTGATTCACTGGCAATGATGTGGAAGTCACAATATATCTTTTTAAAAATTATTAGAAATAGAACACACACAAACATGCATATACATTCCTTCATTAAAAACAATAAATTCTAAAAATTTGGAATAATAGAAGTCACATTTTCTAAATGTTACAGTAAAGCTAGAAATTAATAACAAAATTGGGAACAAAAACTCCAAGCAGTTGAATACAGGCGCTTTCTTAACGAGTAAATAAAATCTTCTGTTAAAGAATGTTTGGAAATCACAATAATAAACATGTTACTCAGAAAAATCTAGGAATTATGGCCAAAGTTGTAAATCAGAAGATAAGTCATAGTTTAATAAGCCAAAGTTTGCAAAATTTTTTTCTACCATGTACTCAAATCTGTTAAAATTAATATTTCACAATAAAATTGGTGCGAGAATGGTCTGCCTCCACATCTCCCATCCAGGCTGCCTAACTGAAGGCCTTGGGCCCAGAACATTGTCGGATAAGGAGGCTGGGAATTGAGTTGACTTCTCTCTCGCTGTTCCTTCTCCTTATCAAGAATCCTTCCCCTTGTTCTGGGTACACAATAATTTTCTCTGTCTCTTGCACATGCATGGGCACCACACGGCACCTGGCCAAACCCACTTCTATATCTGTTTTTGGTGGGGAGGGAACGAGGTCTCTTGTACTACAGCACAAGAAGGGGAGCACGCCAGATTGCAAAAGCTGGCCACAAGAGGTAGACTGAAGGGGAAACAGACTTTGTAAGGCTGAACATGGGGGCCCTCATGTGGCCTACTAGTTCACTACAGCTTATATTCTTATGTAAGCCCCTGGCAGAAAACCACTATTGTCCACCACCACTATAAAACCCCTGCCCTCCCACTGCAGGGTGCTGAGATCTGCTTTGGTCCTGCAGCTGCTCAGGGGTCGCCTTGTATGTAAGTCTCCCTAATAAACTCCTTTGCTGCCACACTGGAGTTGCCTGCCTCTTTCTTCAGTCTCTCTGTGCCCTTCATTTTTGGAGGCATATTTCAGATTATTGGTCCATGCCTGGGCAAAAATGCTTTGGGCTATTAAAAGAAGCCAAAATTTAATGCCTTTTTTTTTCTTAATTTATTTGTTTTTGAACCTAACCTGAATAACATTCATATAAAACTCCTAAGCCAAACTGTGACATATGCAAAATAAAACAGGCAAGTCCATATTAAGCACTCATTGCACAGTGAATGAGTAAATATGCCCCCTAATGTTGTTATTGTATGCTGTTGAGTCAATTCCAACTTACAGTGGCCCTATAGAACAGAACAGAACTTCCCTATAGGGTTTCCTAGGCTGTAATAATGTCACTAGGATTGGTGTCACCCAGTACAGTAATTCATGGTGTCACCTAGTACAGTAATTCATGGTGTCACCCCCATGCTCATTACCACAATAAAAACCAAAAACCAAACCCAGTGTCGTTGAGTCAATTCCGACTCATAGCAACCCTATATTGTAGCTAAAACACCAGAAAATTTGACAAAGTCAGTGACTATAGAAACACCAGGACCAACTAAATCAACAGTGCGTGCTTATAGTGTGTGCAGACAAAACTATGGGATTCAAAGCATCATTGTAATTGGGTAATAAAGACAGTGCTGACTAGAGCACATTAGAAGTTTTAGCCTTGTAGGTGTATTGATACATGTAAGCTGGGCTTATGAAAAATGTTTTTTGTTGTTATAACTACAGGAATATTTTTACAAAAAATAATAAATTTCTGTTGAAACACTGTACAAAAACTTTATGGACAGTCATTTTAGTGTCACCCCCTCTGACAGTGTCACCCAGTGTTGTCCACACACACACCCCAGCACCCTTCTGGTGATGCCACTCTTGCTTGTCATCTTTACTGGAGCAGATCACCAGATCTTTTCTCCGACAGAGCCTCTACTGGTTTTCAAACATTAATCTTTTGGTTGGTAGCCAACCACTTAAATGTTGTGCCACCAGGGCTTCTTAAAATGTCCCCTGGTGCCTGGGTAAAGACCCCTGCTGGCATAATGGTTAAATGCCCAGCTGCTAACTGAAAGGTTGGCAGATCAAACCCATCAGTGGCTCTTCAGGTAAAAGGACCTGGCCAGCTGCTCCTGTAAAGATTACAGCCTAGGAAACCCCATAGGGCAGTTCTACTCAGTCCAATAGAGTCAGAATCTACTCCATGGCACACAACAACAGCCCTTGGGTGGTACAAACTGTTAACATGCTAATCAGTAACCAAAAGGTTGAAGGTTTGAGTCCACCCAGAGGCACCTCAGAAAAAAGGCCTTTCAATCTACTTCCAAAAATTAGCTGCTGAAAACCCTGTGGAGCACTGTTCTATTCTGACACACATGGGGTCGCCATGAGTCAGAATCAACTGGATGGCAACTGGTTTTAATATTGGGAATTCCCACTGCATAGGAAAAGGATGGTACTCCTCTGATAATATCTTCAGCCATTGTTAGTTGTTGTATGCTGTTGACACATAGCAACCTTACAGGACAGAGTAGAGCTGCTCCAAAGGGCTTCCTAGGCTCAAATCTTTACAGAATCAGATTGCCAGGTCTTTTCCCCCACAGAGCGGCTGGTGGGTTTGAACCGCCGATCTTTTGGTTATCAGCTGAGCACTTAACCACTCTGCCACCAGGGCTTCTTTCTTCAGCCATTAGCACATTTTTATGTAGCTGGTTGCTAAAGTCTGATGAATTTGACACTTTTATAAATGCAAAGTGATTCCAAGCCAAGAGCAGAAATATCAAGATTTTGTAAAATCCTTATGCTCAAAACCCTCTAGTAATTTACCATTTCACGTGGAGTAAAAGCTAAAGTATCTACACTGTACTTTATGGGCAACATAGCCTTCTGTCCCCTGCCCACCCAGGCCAGTTACCTTTCCTAACCTGCTCACTCTTATCCATTAGCCTTCTTGCTCCTCCTGGAACATGGCAACACGCTCCTACCTTGGGACTTTTGCACTGGCTGTTCCCTCTTCTTAGAACACACTTCCTCCTGATAATCACATGTCCAACCTCCTCAAAACCAGCAAAGGGTTTGGGTTTTTTGGTTTTGAACATTCAGTTTGTATTAAGAATACGTGGGAAATAGATTATTTGCGTTATTTGAGTTAACATGCCCTACGGATCATGTACAAAGGCCAGGGTACTGATCTTCAGAGGATGGCTGCACTTTCAAAGCAACCGAAAGAGAGGGGAAAAAAGCATTTCTAATAGTTTGTTACCATGGGGTATCTCCAAAACCAGACAGTTTTGATCAATCAAAAATAAAATTTCAATAGCTCAAGGCATCATCCATACTTTTCAACACCTAGGGATGTCTAAAACTTAAAAAGCTAATTTGATGCAAAATATTTAAAAAGTCCCTATTTGAAATGATCCTTGCTAAATAAAGTAGATAGGTTTCAACACATTTCACTTAGATCTATATTTCTCACCTAGGTTTTTTTTTTTTTTTTTTTACGTGTTACAATTTCTAAAGGTTTTTCTTTCTATTTCCCCCTTTCAATACCTCTGGCCAGATTAGAAAAGTGATAAACCAGGGGCTTTTACAACTCAAAAAAAAAAAAAAAATCAAAATGTCTTGTGCATCAGAAATTCATCCCTGGTAGGCCCATCTCTCTTATCAGGCCTAGCAGCCCTGGAAATGGAATAGTTGGAGCTGGATTAAGTACTGAACTACTAGCCTAAAGATTGGCAGTTCGACCCCACCGAGAGAATCTAGGAAGACCAGCTTAGAGATCTACTTCCAAAATATCAGAGCCTTGAAAGCCCTTGGAGCATAATTCCACTCTGCACACATGGGGTCACCATGTATTGGAATGGACTACATCGCAAATAACAACAACAACGGGCAATGCCAGGAGCCTAGCAACTGAACAGCCTGTGAGCTCTTGGTCTTGGAAGAAGGGAGAGTCCTATTCCACATGAGCTCCAAAGGCATCCATAAGACAATCTTGATGGCTTGTTCCAGAGCAGTATGTTAGAAACACAAATCAAATTCCACTCTGCTGCCCAAAACATGCCAGAGGGTTTACATTGCTCATAGAAGGAACCCAAAGTCCTGACCGTGACTTTTAAGGCTGTGCATGGACTGGCCCCGCCTACCTCACCAGGTTCCCCTTGAACCTCTCTCCCCTTGCTCATGGTGGTCTTCTCTCATTTGCTTGAACACCCTGTGTTGCCTTGCCCAGATGCCATCTCACTCACAGCTCCTAAGCCTGGATGCACTCCCCGTATTCTTCGTGTTGCTAATGCCTTCTCATGCTCCAGCCTCGAGATAAATGCCATTTCCTTATAGAGTCCTTCCTGGTTTCTCAATACCAGTGATATTTTCTCAAACTAGCCCTGTTCATTTTTCTTGTAAAAGCCCTATTCTTTAGATTCATGGCACTTACCACAATTATAAGTCATTATATTGGAGCCCTGGTGGTGCAGTGGTTAAGAGATATGGCTGCTAACCAAAAGGTCGGCAATTTGAATCCACCAGCTGCTCCTTGTAAACCCTGTGGGGCAGTTCTACCCTGTCCTTAATGTCGCTGTGGGTCAGAATTGACTCAACAGCAACGGTTTTTTTGTGTGTTTGTTTATATTTACACACATGCTGGTTTTTCTCCCAAATATTTGGTTCTCCACTACATCTCTACCATATAGCACATTGCTTAACTCATGTGCAAGCAATAAATATGATGGGGTTGTTGTGATATTTGGTGCTTGTGGAATCCTTAAATGGCACACAGATATCAGCTCTTTTTATTCCTATTAAGCAACCAAGTTCTATTTGCTTGAGTCCATTTGATTTTATTATTATTATTATTTGCAAATAGAAGAGTCGCTGGAAAAGGCAAAAGCAGAAAATTATGTCTAGGGGTACAGAATTCTCCAGTGATGTGACAATTAGGTTACTCCACCAAACTCTGGTTGAACCAAGGTCAAGGTGTCAGCAGAGACTGGAGTGATGCTGCCATAAGCCAAGGAATGCCAAGAATTGTCAGCAACCCCCAGAAGCTGGGAAAGACAAGGGAGGATTCTTTGCTAGAACCTTTGGAAGGAGCATGACCCTGCTGGCAACCTTAATCTTGGATATCTGGGCACCAGTACAGTGAGAGAATACATTTCTGTTGTTTTAAGCCACCCAGTTTGTGGTATTTGGTACAGCAGACCAAGGAAGTTAATATATCCTAATTTGTTAAATGCAAGAAATCAGTCCCAGAGAAATGAAATCTGTCCAGTGCCTTAGAGAAAAATTTTCTGGGACAGAGAGACTATGTTGATTCCAAGCTGCTAGAGATACAAAGTTGAAGAATTATTCTCTTTAAAAGTAGGTGTGTGTTTGTAAAAATTGAGAACTCCAATAGAAAATACGAACTTCCTTGGGTGGCCAGGAGGACTGAGGAAAGCTGGATTTCATATCAAAGGGAACAGAGGGAAACAGACCAATCAGAGAGCTACAGAGACCTGGGCTGCGGGTTAGACAAGATTCTGAGGATGAAACAAACTGAAAAAAATCAAACCCATTGCCGTCGAGTAGATTCCAACTCCTAGCAACAGTATAGAACAGAGTAGAACTGCCCCCTAGCATTTCCAAGGAGCAGCTGGTGGATTAGAGCTCCCAACCTTTTGGTTAGCAGCTGTAGATCTTAAACACTGCACCAGCAGGGCTTCAGAGACCCACAAAATTCAAGAATGTTCATTATGGGCAAAGAGTCCTTACAACGTCCAATACAGGTACTGAAAATATGTGCTAGCTGATTGTATGCTTATTGTTGTTAGTTGCTGTCAAGTCAGCTCCAGCTCATGGCAACCTTATGTATTAACAGAATGAAATATTACCTGTGCCATCTTCACAGTCCTTGGTGTGCTGGAGTCTATTATTAAGTCACTCACTGTGCATGTTGAGAGCCTTCCAACCTGGAGGGCTCATCTTCCAGCACTATATTGGCCAAAATATTCTGTTGTGACCCATACAGTTTTCACTGGTTAATTTCTGAAAGTATATTGCCGGGTCTTTCTTCCTAATCTGTCTTAGTCTGGAAGCTCTGCTAACACCTGCCCACCAAGGGTGACCCTGCTGGTAGTTGAAATAGTGATGACATAGCTTCCAGAATCACAGCAACACACAGACCACCACAGTACGACAAGCTGACAGATGGACGACAGTCATTTTGTGTACAGATGTCTAAATAAGATGTGTCTCTAAGGTAAAAGAGACACTCAGCATCAATACGGATCACTTTCTTAGTTATCTTTATCCTTATAGTCAGGAAAATTTCTTGCTTTAAAAACTGCCTTTTCCAAGACGTTGTTACCAATACTCAACTTCTGGAGATGCCAGAGCCATTTGCTTAAGGCATGGAGTTCCTTGTGTTTAAGTGTTCAATTCAGTGACATTAATTAAGTTCACCATGTTGTGCTACCATCATCATTACCCCTTCTAAAAGTTTTACATCAGCCCAATCAGAAACTCCATACACTTTCAGCAATAACTCCTCACTCCCCCTTGGAGGTTTACCTTTAACACAAGGAACGGTACCTGTCATGAATTGCGTTGTGTCCCCCTAAAATATATGTCAACTTGGTTAGGCCATGATTCCCAGTATTGGGTGGTTGTCCTCCATTTTGTGATTGATAGAATTTTCCTATATGTTGTAAATCCTAATCTCTGCCTGTGGTTAATGAGGCAAGATTGGATTATGTTAAAGAAGATTAGGGTGGGATGTAACACCTTTGCTCAGGTCACACTCCTGATCCAAAGTAAGGGCAGTTTCCCTGGGGCCTGCCTTACACCACCTTTTATCTTACAAGAGATGAAAGGAAAGGGAAGCACACAAAGAGTTGGGGACCTCATACCACCAAGAAAGCAGTGCCTGGACCTGGGGTTTCCTGTGTGGAGAAGCTCCTAGTCCAGGGGAAGAATGATGACAAGGACCTTCCTCCAGAGCTGACACAGAGAGAAAGCCTTTCCCTGGAGGATGCCCTGAATTTGGACTTCTATCCTACTAGAATGTGGGAAAATAAATTTCTCTTTGTTAAAGCCATCCACCTGTGGTATTTCTGTTACAGCAGCACTAGATAACTAAGACAGTTCCTTTTGCCCTATGGTCTACATTCAACTTGACTAGCTTTCCTTGTTCTTGACAGCAACCTCTTACTCACACATCCCTTAAAAAGAAAAAAAGCTTACTAGGAAATGAGGAATGTCTCCCGAAATAAATGCCTCAAGGAAACTTTAAACCTATTTCGTTTTTTAAAAAAGGTGGGGCGGGGCTTAAATGCCCAAATAGTTGGAGTCACTGGGTGGTGCAAACAGTTAACTGCACTTGGCTGCTACCTAAAAGATTGGAGGTTTGAGTCTACCCAGAGGTGCCTTGGAAGAAAGGCCTGGTGATCTACTTCCAAAAATCAGCCATTAAAGACCCTGTGGAGCACAGTTATCCTCTGACACACATGGGGTCACCATGAATTGGAGTTGATTGCTCAGCTATCGTTTTAGGTTTATCTCACCCCCGCCCTCCCACCCCCAATGACTTAGGGCAGGATCAGATCTCGGCTTCATCATTTGGTTCAACAGTTGTCTTCTTAGGTAGCTCTTCATCTCCCACCATCAGGATGGATCCTCCAGTAATGGGTACCTGCCTCTCACTGGGCAGAGTGGGCTGCAACAGGAGGAACCATGGACCGTGGGTGAAGTTCAACTGAATCCTTTTTTTCAGGCTTCTGAAATCAAGATTGATATTAACTTGTCTCAGTTGATATCTCAACTGATAAAACACCGATGAGTCCTACAGAAGCCATATCCTGCCACACACACCAAACAGCAGATGAACTGGTATGCAGAGAAGGATGATGTAGCTGTTCCAACAAAGTCATGGACAAGAGACCCCAGAGAGAAATAGAAGGTGACCCATAGAAAGGTAAAGGTAGCCCAGAGAGAGGCAGAAATTGATGTATATGGTGAAATGGTCTGCTATGAAACAGACTCACATCTTCCAATATATCTTTTTGGCTCAAACTAGGTTTTGTATTTCTTGTTTCTCTCAATGGAGCCCTGCCCGTGGGTGGCACAAACTATGTCTGACTACCAACCGAAAGTTTGGCAGTTCAAGCCCACCCAGCGGCACTGCAAAAGAAAGTTCTGGTAATCCGCTGCCACAGAAATCACAGCCAGGCATACCCCATGGAGCAGTTCCAAAAACTCCGTGGAGCTCTTCTATTCTGTAACACATGGGATCAAAAGAGCTGGACTCAACAGCAATGGCTTTGGTTTTTGCCTTTACTAAGTTTTAAAATGACAGCCGTTCCATAGCAGACACTCACATGTTCTACCAAATACCTCTTCAGTGGAAAGCTTAGCACCCAGTTTGGGTAAACGCTTTCCTCCACGGCTTGGAGCCAGATTATGAGCAGCCTGAAAGCAGCTATTAAGTCCTTTTCATGGCCACGTCCAGCACAGTGTCAGGAGTGTCTGGGGGTTTAATTCAGTTGCAATAACTTTGGGTTTGGTTTAACAGGGTTACATGCCCTCAGGGCCAGAGGCAACTGCATGTCTCAAGGCACCCCCAAGTCATTTGTCTTCTAACTGAACTGAGAACTCAGAGAGGTTTTCCTATGTTGTAACAATAGGACAGGAGCTATTTCGGTAGTTTATGTTTCAACATAATTAAAAGAAGTGATTCCCTCCCTAGGACATAGTCGGAGCCAAGTAAACACCACAGCTAACTTAGCAGCAACAGGTTCTCTAATAATTTTGTGCCAACATATTTCTTCTTCAAAATTTGGTTACATTCTTAATGGCGAGAGAAATGTTAGAATTGGATAAAATGAAAAAAAAGAAAAAAACCCAAAACTTAAGTGTAAAAGCAACTGTCTTAGACTGGGTTCTGTAGAGAAGCAAAACCTGTGACGCGTGTATATATAAATATAGGAAGGTGCGTGTGTGTATGTATGCATGTATACAGGAAGAGAGAGATTCATCTCAAGGAAATTGTTCATGTGGTTGTAGAGGCTGGCAGGTCCCAGATCTGTGGGTCAGGCTTCAGGCTGGAGGTTTCTCCTGTCTCACATTGCTGTGGGGCTGACAAATCCTTGAACAGTCTCAGCTCCATGGCGTCTCCTGAGCAAAGGCAAGAGATACGTGTACTGCCAGGATTCATAGTGTGTACTGCTTGGGGTACGTTATAGGCAAGATTTAGAGTGTGTGAATAGATGTGTTTTTGTGGGTTGAGGTTTCATAGCTTTCCTCAAATTATTAAATAATAATTGCCGACATTTACTATAAACTTACCACATGCCAGGTGCTGTTGTAAGAATTTTACACTTATTAATTTAATCTTCACAATAATCTCACAGGTAAGTATTATTAGTATCCCCAGTTTACAGAGGAAGAAACCGATGCATCAAGATGGTAGTTAACTTGCCAAAAGCCACATGGCTTGTTAATGCTGAATCCAGGATAGAAAGCCAAGTAGTATGAGCCCTTAAGGTGTTCCTGAGGTACAACTGGAGTCCCTGGGTAGTGTAAATGGTTAATATACTTGGCTGCTACCTGAAAGCTTGGAAGTTCAAGTCCACCCAGAGGTGCTTAAGAAGAAAGGCCTGCTGATCTACTTTAGAAAGATAAACCATTGAAAACTCTACAGAGCACAGTTCTACTCTGACACAAAAGGGATGGTCATGGGTCAAGGTCCACTCAACAGCAATTTGTTGGTTGGTTGATATACAATTAAGCTATGAAAAAAAAAAAGCAGGCCTAAAATTTGGGGATGCCACAGCGGACCACTTGACACTTGAGGTTTTCTTCTTCTTCCTCTCTGTCCACATTCAGTACATACCCAGGCACTCCTGTGATGAAATCTACCTTCCGTAAGATGTTGCTATCCATTATTTCTGGTATTCATTTTTAGTAAGTAGCAAGTCTGAGACAATAACTAGAGCTTTTGATTTTGTCCAGGTGTTTGGAGGGGGTTTTAATACTTGAAATTAAGTAATAATGTAAGAATAACTATTAACTTGACTATCTTCTTTAATTAGAAGCAACCTTGGTTTTTGGGTAAATTGTTCATTCAAATAAATACTACATTGCTGATAAAAGTTGTGCCTTTGAAGACAATTTGCTGATATAAGAAAATGTTCATAAAATACTATAAATAAGGAGAAAAAGTAGGCCACGTA
Organism: Elephas maximus indicus; assembly: GCF_024166365.1. Taxonomy (NCBI): domain Eukaryota; kingdom Metazoa; phylum Chordata; class Mammalia; order Proboscidea; family Elephantidae; genus Elephas; species Elephas maximus. The sequence continues at coordinate 83,986,070 of NC_064831.1, read as the reverse complement.
AGTATTTTATAGTATGATCTTCATACCAAATCATTAAATTATTTTATACATATATATATAGACTTATCTTGAAGGTGAGAAATTTCAAAATTGCTTTATGTGTTCATCTGCAGGGATGTAATAAAATGTAAATTAAATTAAAATGAAAATTACATAAAAATTTCAGGATGTAAACTTGTAAATGAAAGAATGAGAAATATTTTCTTCCTTATGACACTTTCTTGTTATTTGGTAGTACCAGATGTTAAGCTCAGCAATTTATATTTATTACACTACCTGATTCTCATACAATCCTATGAACTAGGTATTAGTTCCTTCAGTTTATAAATGAGAAAGCAGACAGACATTTAAGGTTTGCTCAACATTACTTAGCTAGTGATGGAGATCTCTGTCAGTTCAACAGCTTAGATAAGGCTGACACATTCATTTTCCTCCCACTAAGCGACCAACAACTTCCACACCCTGCCTGTCTTTCTATACCTTCCACCTCAAGCTCTAGCCTTACTCTTGCCACCTGGTGCTCAGAGGACCCTGATTCCCATCCAGGCCCCAGAATGGCCAGTGCCATGGTTTCCATACTCAGACTACCGTGACTTTTAACCAACTGCAGGGAACTCCTCCTCCTGCTCCTCACATTGAGGGCTTTCTCAAAGTGACTTCTCAGAAGTCTCACATCTTCCTCTAGGAACCATTCCAGATACCTATTGTGGCTGTTAGGTGCCATCTAGTCAGTTCCAACTCATAGTGACCCTATGTACAACAGAACACTGCCCGGTCCTGTGTCATCCTCACAATCATTGCTGTACTTGAGCCTACCTTTGCAGCCACTGCATTAATCCACCTCATTGAGGGTCTTCCTCTCTTTTGCTGACCCTCTACTTTACCAAGCACAATGTCCTTCTCCATGGATTGGTCCCTCCTGATAACATGTCCAAAGCAAGTGAGATGAAGTCTCACCATCCTCGTTTCTAAGGAGCATACTGGCTGTATTTTTTCAAAGGCAGATTTGTTTGTTCCTCTGGCAGTCCATGGTATATTCAATATTCTTCATCAATGTCATGATTAAAAGGCATCAGTTCTTCTTCAGTATTCCTTATTCATTGTCTGAATAAGGCTTTTGCATACAAATGAGGGGACTGAAAGTACCATGGCTTGGGTCAGGCACACCTTAGTCCTCAAAGTGACATCTTTGCCTTTGAACACTCTAAAGAGGTCTTTTGCAGCAGATTTGCCCAATGCAATACATCGTTTATTTCTTGACTGCTGCTTCCAGAGATGTTGATTATGTATCCAAGTAAAATGAAATCCTTGACGACTTCAATCTTTTCTCCATTTATCATAATTGCTTATTGGTCCAGTTGTGAGGATTTTTGTTTTCTTTATGTTGAGGTATGATCCATACTGAAGGCTGTCATTTTTTATCTTCATCAGTAAGTGCTTCAAGTCCTCTTCAGATATCTACAAGGTGAAAATGCTTGGTATGGGCTCAGGAGTATAACCTGAGGGCTAAAGCTGACTTATGGTAGATTCCTGACTGCCCCTGGAGAAGTATCAGTCCCATACATAAGCCAGGTGATAGGAAATATTTAGAGATATGGATTCTTCAGGTTTCTCTTGAGATCAACAATTCCTCTTCCTCTTTGAATTTTTGTCAAATCACCACCCATTTTCTACCCCAACGAGAGAGAGAGAAAAGAAGACAACAGTTAGTTCACTAGGTTTCTTCATTAGACTTTTATTTGGGGGGAGAGGGGAAGTATTTAACATCAGACTCTGGACATCGCTTGTCAGGGCATTCAGAGGACATCCAGTCATCAGCAGAGAGCTAAATCAAGTCCTTTCACCTTTACATCAACACCCACACAGAAGTCATTGTCATTGTTAAGGTTTATGCAGGGTTACATGGTATCAAGTTAAGAACCCAAAAGACATCTGGCATGGTCACCCTCTCTTTTCTCATCACTTTTTATTTTGCTTCCACAATATTCTGCTCTAGTGAAAATCTGCAATTACACTGCTGGATATAAATCAGTTGGATACTTGAGATTTGAAGATAATAGACTTCGGACTCTGCCAAAGCAATCAGTATCTGGGTCTCAAGGTATATTTTGGAATCAATTGTCTGGGTAATTCTAACCAAAACAAAACAAAAACAACAAAGCCCAAACAGATAGAAGTTAATAGGGAATGAAAATGGGCATATTCATATACCATAGAGTCAACCAAAACAAAAATAAGATAAAATAAAGTAAAATAAAATAGACGATACCATCAATATGTCGGGTAACACAGAGGCACAAGAACTTCCGCCCCAACACGGGACAAACATCTCAGGCTTCTGGTGTGTTTCTACCCTATCTTTCTCACTGCATTTTAGTATCTACGTAGTTTCTGACCCACTTGGACTTTACCTCTCATTCTCTGTCATAAAGTTGGTCCTTCCACTGGCCAATAAAATTTAGTGTTCCCAGCTTTGGACCTTGGTGCTTCTTAGATACAGCTTTTCCACACCCTCAAGGTTTCCAGTCTGTTATTTCCAGTAACAACCCTGTCTGACCTAACTCCTTGGGATCCCAGGAATCCCCAGGGAACCACACCCCACCACCAGTGTCTCTGATTCTCCTGTAAAGCACAAATCACACCACATTCTAGCCTTTAGATTTCAAACTTACGCATGACATGGAATGGATAAAGGTACCAAATATATTCCAGACCTTATACACCTGGGGCCTTCAGAATGATTTACAGAGCACAGTGAGATCATGGAATTTTCAAATCTTCCATTTGGATTGTTTTCCTCAGTCAAAAGGTACTTTCATTCCACTCACTCATTGCTGTCAAGTCAATTCTGACCCATAGTGACCCTACAGGACAGAATAGAATTGCTCCATAGGGTTTTCAAGGAGCAGCTGGTGCATTCAAACTGCTGACCTTGTGGTTAGCCATCAAAAGCATAACTACTGTTCCACCAAGGCCCCTTATTATAATATCTGGACATTGTAGAAAACTCAGGCTTTGCCAGGATCTATGGATAACTTGCTGGGGTGTTTTTTGTTTCTTTCTTTTTTTTTTCCTATTGTCAGTTGTTGGACCAAGTCCCTGGGTGGTTAACATGCTTAGCTGCTACCCAAAATGTTGGCACTTCAAGCCCACCCAGAGGCACCTCAGAAGAAAGGCCCACAGGTCTACTCCTGAAAAATCAGCCGTTGAAAACTCTGGAACACAGTTCTACTCAGACACACACAGGGTCTTCATGATTTGGAGTCCACTCTTTAGCAACTGGTAACTGGTGTGGATAGCCTAAAACCACAGAACATTCAGCCACAAATCAGCCATGGCTGAGTTCACCATTTTGTCTTTAAAGTAACTGCTAAGACCATCTTTCACAGAATACATTTTGAAAATGACACCAACTATTCCATGCCATCTCTGTTACAAATCTAGCACAAGACATTTGCCAAGCACTATTGGAAGAGGTACTCCACAGGCAGGGATCATTTTGTATGGGCAACTCTGAGAACAAAAATTTGAAAGTGCAGGATCCAATTGGGACACCCAAAATGAGGCCACAACAACTGGCTTCGTATGCCATTCCCAAGACTCACGAACTTTGGCTTCACTCTCATCCAACTGGTACCAGCTCCTAGAATACAGGCCACTTAGCAGCAAATAAAGAAACAGATTGACTCTTCTGCCCCCTAAGAGGACCATCTGCACCTGAACAAACTTATAAGATTGGGTTTGCCTGCCATTTATGAAAACTTTCCCTGACTCCCACTCTCAACAAAGGCTGAAGACAAATCTAACCCAGGTTTTCAGACTTTTGGCCCACTGCCCAGTGTGACAGCTCCTTGTACCTAGTTACTAACCTCATCATTTAGCTGTCCTGACAAGACCCGATTCAGGACAGGAAAGAGAAGTTCTCACATATCTCTCCTTGCATCTGACACTAGTTCCTTTTGCACCTGGGATCTCCTTGGGGGCCTCTTAATCGAAGTCTGACTAAGCTTGACCTTGCCTTGGTTTATGAGGGTAATGAAATCAGAGCCCCAGGTGGAACAACTGCAGGTGCACTTGCTCGGCCACTTGGAGCCTTGTTGTTTCTGTAATTTGTCAAATGCTGTCTCCTGCTTGGGGTTGTACTTTAAAACCTAATGAATGCATTCTCTTATTAAGACAAATCTTATTCATACCGATCCAATTAAATCTATAAAATTAGCCTGGAAATTTTAGAGAAGTGGGCTGCAATATAGTTGGGGTGTTTTTTCTTTTTTTCCTATTGTCAGTTGTTGGACCAGGACTGATTATGATTGGAAAAGCAGAGAAGCTAGTGTAAAGAGCAGCTAGCTGGGGGTCGGAAGACCTAGGTGTTACTCCTGTTCTGTTACAGGATCTTGAGCAGGTCTCCTCTCCTGTATGAGTATGATCTCTTGACAGTAAAATAAATGGTTCAGACACCTTGTTGTAGCCGCTGTAGAGTCCACTCCTGACATGGGGACCTCATGCACAACGGGGTTGAACCATTGTGATCCACAGGTTTTCACTGGCTGATTTTTAGAAGTAGATCACTAGGCCTTTCCTCCTAGTCTGTAAGCTTCTCTGAAACTCATCATGGTAACATGTAAGCTTCCACTGACAGATGGGTGGTGGCTCCACTTGAGGTGTACTGGGCAGGAATCAAACCCAGGCGTCCTGCATGGAAGGTGAGTATTCTACCACTGAACCACCACAGTCCCCTTTAGTCACCTTAGTGCAGATGATAGTATCTTTTCATTTATTGAATTACCTCACTTCATGCCAGCAGACAGCCTCATGAAAACTCTGCAAGATTCACACAGTTATGTTGATTGTGCAAATAAAAACTTCAGACTTCAGAGAAGACAAATGGCTCACCCAAGACTAGAGAGTGAAGACAGGGATATGAGCCTAAATCCTTCTGGCTCCAAACTGCACCCATACACTCTCCAACTCTGATAACCTATACTCTTCAGAGGCTATGAATCTTAGGGGAAAAGTTTGAAAGTAGCTGAAGTTAGTATCAGGTCACACCATCCATAGCTGAGCTGCTAATTCAGAGATAGTAGGACAGTTTTATGTCATTTCACTGTCAACCACCACCATAGTCAATCTTTCCTTCTCATTCAGCTCTCAGAGGCTTCCAGTTAATACACAGAGTGTATTTTGAACTTTTCTAAAACATAGCTGCAAGGAAAACTAAATTAGAGCAAATTTTGCTATACTTTAAAGAAGAGAAAGATAAATTGTTTCTCTGGCCACATGAATAAAAGTTGGTAGTACTGTTTATGGTGTTCGCCAAGTTCTAGGTTTCGCCAGTGTTTGTGAAGCAACTCATTCAATGAAATATGTGGCCATAAATAAATGGAGAAACAGCAAATGGGCAGCTTGGTTTACATTCTCATTTAAAAGAACGTTTTCCCAGTGGGTTCCCAATAGCAGATTAAAATTTCATTCACTATCTAATGAACTTACGAAAGTCTTACTAATGTAGAAACCAGTTCCTCTGTTTTCCAAAAAGATTAAAAATATATATATTTTTTTTTTTCATGGTTATTTGTTCAAGGATTTAATTCAAACAATAAGTTATCATTACTTGGAGAGAAAGCAAAAGGACATATCTTAGGGTCAGGCATTTTTTTGCTTTGGTGAAACACCACCACCATGACATCAAAGTTTCCTTCTTGGCTTTTTTCTTAAAACTTTGAGAAAAAGCTTTTTTCTTAAAATATAACACACACAGAAAAGGGCACAAAATGAAAACATTCAGACCAATGATTTATAAAACCACCACCCATATCAAGAGATAAACCATTACCAGCAGCACAGACGCACTCCATATAACTAACTTCAATAAATAGCCCCTCTCTGCTCTCCAAAGATAACCAATATACAGATTTTTATAGTAACACTTACTTGTGCCTCTTTATAGTTTACCATCCAAAGCATGCTGCTGCCTGTTAAATGAAATTTGTATGAATGGGCTCATATATAATGTATTCTTTTATACCTGGCATCATTAATAAAAATTATATTTGTGGCATTTATCCACATTTTAAGATGATGTATTTTGTTCATTTTTATTACTGAGTAGTATAATATTGTGAGTTTATATTGTACACTCTTGTTGCTGAACACTGGAGTTAATTGCAGATTTGGGCTTTTACAAATAACATTGAAATACCGTATTTTTATGCAACTAATATACGCCCCCTGCATTTGTTTGCCAGCAACATCTTCCCCCTAGAAGGCACCCCTCACAAGCTCTGTCATGTCAATCCTCTTTCACATGTTGCTATAAAGAAAATTAACAGTGTGCTTACAAAAGTAGCTTGAGGCAGGAAGGCACAGCTGCAAACAAATGCAGAAAGTGTGAATTATTTGCATAAAAATATGATAAATATTCTTGCACCCATGCATGCATTTTTTTCGCTTATTTCCAGGTATACGCCTAGACCACCACCTATCTGTCAGAGTGCCATATGATAGTGGCTTGTGTGTTGCAATAAAGCTGGAAGCTATGCCACCAGTATTTCACATACCAGCAGGGTCACCCATGGTGTACAGGTTTCAGCCTAGGAAGAAAGGCCTAGCGATCTACTTTTGAAAATTAGCAAACAAAAACGCTGTGGATCACAGCAGAATATTGTCCAACATAGTGCTGAAAGATCAGCTCCCTAGGTTGGAAGGCAGTCAGAATATACGGTGGCCTCAATAATGGGCTCAAGCATACCAAGGATTGTGCAGATGGCATAGGACTGGGCAAAATTTCATTCTGTTTTACATGGGGTCACCATGATTCAGAGCAAACTCAATGGTAACAAAGAACAACAATAAATGTATCTAGGAACAGAATGGCTATGTCATAGGATTTGCTTATCTTCAACTTTAACTGATACTTACAAAATGTTTTCCAGAGTAGCCGTACCAATTTGACTCCTACCATCAGTGAATGAGAGTTCTATTCGCCTCACATCCTTTCCAATACTTGGTGTTACGTGTCTTCTGTATGTTTACCATTCTGATGGCTATGTAGGAGTATCCTGTGCTTTTAAAATGCTTTTTCCTGATAACTAATGAGGTTAATAAACTTTTCACAGAATATTGAATATTCTGTTTGTTGAACCATCTCTTCAAGTCTTTTGCCTATTTTTTGGATTGAGTTGTCTTTTTGTTGTTAAAATTTTGTACAAGTTTTATATGCATTTGGATATATGGTTCCACCAAATTTTCTCCCAATCTGTCAGTTGTTTTTTACATTGTTGATATTGAATTAATATTTGTATACTAAAATAGGGGTCATGTCTCATTTAATTCCATATGGCTATCCAATTACTTCCACAACATTTATTGAAAACCTCATCCTTTCTCTACTGCTTTGAAGAGTTACCTTTATCATGAATCATTTGTTCATATGTACATGGGTCTGTTTCTTATATTTTTTTTTCATACCATTGGTTTAGTTGTCTATCCAATTCTAATTGCACCTATATGTCGTATAGGTGTTGTATTTGTCATATATTTATACTAATCCCTGATAAATTGTATAGCAAGTCCTTCTACTTGTTTTTCTTATTCAAGTGTGCCTTGACTATTCATGGCCCTTTGCTAGAACTGGCTTGTTAAGTTTCACTAAAAAACACAACAACAATAAAGTATCTTAAGGTTTTGACTGGGATTACATTGATCTAGGATCCATTGTCCAGGATCAGCTCAGGGACTACTAGAAGGTGAGCTATAATGAGAACCTGGCTACTTCCAGTTCATTGCTTTTTATTGCTCTCAGAAATGTTTTATGTTTTATAATTTTCTGCATATAGTCCTGAATATCCTGTGTAACATTTATGCCAAGACATTTAATATTTTGATACATATAAACTGTATCTTGAATTTTTTTTATTTTCTATTTGTTGTTATAATATGGAAATGTAATTTTTATATTCACCTTTCACTTAGCAAGCTTGCAATGCTCAATTATTAATTTTATTAAGTTCTGTCACCCCACTCACCCCAGCAATGCCATCAGAAAGCAGCTTTACCAAAAAAAAAAAGCACCTGCAAAGGCTGCTTATGTACAACCAAATACCTCGAGGGATTTATTTTCCTGGTTTGGAGGTTTAGGGATATGGTTTCATGGGGCATCCCAGTCAATTGGCCTAAAATTGTTTTTAACATTTCTGTTCTACCTGCTCATCCATTGCATGGTGCCTGCAGTCTTAAAACCCTGTGAGAGGCCATCAAGGTACAACAATTGCTCTCTATTCACCTGGAGCAGCAGCGTAAGAAGGAGAGGCAGGAATTGAAGGAGAAACTAGAAGGCAGGTCTAATTGCCTTTATAAATACTGCCTCCTTTGCCATGAGACCAGAAAAACGGGATGGTGTCTAGCTACCATTACAGAACATTTTGATTAAAGATTCTATAGAGGAATTCTGATCAACAGGGTTTCAAATTCTCATGGAATCCAGACTTTCTGGAGTCATCGAGTCTGAATTATTGCCCTGAGATAACATTTAAACCATTAACTGAAACTATCCCCTGAAGTCATCTCTAAATTAAAAAGAAAACCATTGCCATCAATTCAATTCTGACTCATAGCAACCCTATAGGAGACAGGGAAACCTTGGTGGCGTAGTGGTTAAGTGCTACTGCTGCTAACCAAAGGGTCATCAGTTCAAATCTGCCAGGCACTCCTTGAAAACTCTATGGGGCAGTTCTACTCTGTCCTATAGGGTCACCATGAGTCGGAACTGACTCAACAGCACTGGATTTGGTTTGGTTTTCTTGGTACAGGAGACAGAGTAGAACTGCCCCATAGGGTTTCCAAGGAGAGTCTGGTGGATTCAAACTGCCAACCTTTTGGTTAGCAGCTTTAGTTCTTAGCTACTACTCTGCCAGGGTTCCCAGATAATAGTTTAGCTTAATAAGTACACCATGTCTGCCGTGAACATGATGCTCTTTTAAAAAATTATCTACATGGTATTGAGTTAACAGTAACTCAAAAAGTTCGATGCGAAGCTTAGGGGGCAGTGACTTTATCGTAAGAGTGGCTAGCCTGTACGGTTGCACAACTTGAAGAAAGCAAGCAACATAACTGAATTGTACATGTAAAAATTGTTGAATTGGTATATGTTTGCTGTGTATATTTTCACCATAAAAGAAAATGTATTCCTGCGGGGCCAAGATGGCGGACTAGGTAGATGCTACCGTGGATCCCTCTTGCAACAAAGACTCGGAAAAACAAGTGAATCGATCACATACATAACAATCTACAAACCCTGAACAACAAACACAGATTTAGAGACGGAAAACGAACTAATATGGGGAAGCAGCGACTGTTTTCAGAGCCTGGAGCCAGCGTCCCAGTCAGGTAACCTTGGCGCCGGGCTTCTGGGCCCAGGGGAGCTGAACTCAAAAATCTTGTGACGGCACAAACAAGGGGCGCAGCCCTACCCCCCTGAACTGAACCCGGGAGGGGGCCCAGCCAGTCCGCGCTGGTGGCGTGGCGACGCGGCTGGTGGGAGAAGTCCCCGGGAGGCAGAGACTGGTTTTGGAGCCGGGAGTGCAGTGTCCCAGCCAGGGAACCTTGGCGCCGGGCTTTTGACTGGGCGCAGTCACGGCGCAAGCACGGGGCGCAGCTCTACTCCCCTGAACTAACCCCAGGAGGGGGCCCAGCCAGCCCACGGGGGCGGCGCTGAGACGTGGCTGGCGGGAGGAGAAGTTCCCCGGGAGGCAGCGACTGATTTTGGAGTCGGGAGTGCAGCATCCCAGCAGGGGAAACTTGACGCTGGGCTTTGGACTGGCAGCGGAGGATCTGACCGCGGCTTCAGCGGTGCCAGACCCCGGGGGCAATCTCCACACAGCCAGCACACGCAGGTGACACGCCTCTCGGGAATCTCAGATAAAATAGTCATTCCAAGCAAGACAAGCAACTCTGGCTATATTCCGAGGTGCTACTCTCCTATCTCTCTGAACCCTCCCCCACCCTTCCCAGGCGGCTTCATTAACACTGGAATTTCCTGAGCCAGAGGGAGAACGGCTCTGGCTCCACGGCGGCTTTGCTTCCCCCACCCCTTTTCTTTTTTTTTGGTCTTTTCCTAACCCATTCTTCCAGCCTGAGAGAAGGAACCACAAAAAACCCAGGGACGAAAAATCCATCCCTAATTGGACTAAAAACACAGAACCAGCTACAGCCAAGCATATATGATCCAAATCTCGGACTTTCATCCTTACAGGGAACAAGGTGCTGGTTATAATCCAAAGGCAGTTCTGCTAGGGAACTGACTGCATTTTTTTTTTAGCGGATTTTCTGGAAAAACAAGTTTCCCAGGTCTGTTATCTCTGCTTATTCCACAGAGCCCTAACTGACCCACAACAGGGAACTGAGGGCTGAAGCTCCCCCCAGACCACCTAGCCTCTTGCCTTAGGGGTCTAAGGAGGGTGACACCTACCAATCAGTAGAGGTATTTGCATTGGGGGCCTAAGGTACAGCTGCAGTGCCCTCCCACCAAGGTGCTATAGGAATAGAGACACACCCACCTCACTGACACTTGGGGGAAGCCTGTCAGCATCCTGCCCCCCCTGGAGGGTGAACCCCAGCTGCCAATAGAATAATCTGGTGCACACAACTATCACCACTACTCATCGAGGTGGATAGGTGTTAGGGTGCAGCACACACTTGATGACCCAAAATCAGATTCTACTCAAGAATAGTGAATAGACTCAGGCATATATATCTGGCAACAGCCCAAACCAGCTGGTAATAGGTCATGAGTAAGTCAAGGGCTACAACAAACAAGACAGCACAATCTAGTAGCCCATCCACGTATATTGAAAGAAAACAAACCAAGATAAAACTCAGTGAGCAATTATAGAATAAACCACTACTTAGTGATGGCTCGGAGACAGCAGTCGATATCAAACCACATAAAAAAGCAGACCATGACAGCTTCTACAACCCCCCAAACAAAAGAATCAAAATCTTTCCCAAATGAAGATACAATCCTGGAATTATCAGATACAGAATATAAAAAACTAAATTTACAGAATGCTTTAAGACATCACAAACGAAATAAGGCAAACTGCAGAAAAAGCCAAGGAACACACTGATAAAACTGTTGAAGAACTCAAAAGGATTATTCAAGAACATAGTGGAAAAATTAATAAGTTGCAAGAATCCATAGAGGGACAGCATGTAGAAATCCAAAAGATTAACAATAAAATTACAGAATTAGACAACTCAATAGGAAGTCAGAGGAGCAGACTCAAGCAATTAGAATGCAGACTGGGAAATCTGGAGGACCAGGGAATTAACACCAACATAGCTGAAAAAAAATCAGATAAAAGAATTTAAAAAAATGAAGAAACGCTAAGAATCATGTGGGACTCTATCAAGAAGGATAACTTGCGTGTGATTGGGGTCCCAGAACAGGGAGGGGGGACAGAAAACACAGAGAAAATAGTTGAAGAACTCCTGACACAAAACTTCCCTGACATCACAAAAGACGAAGGGATATCTATCCAAGATGCTCATCAAACCCCATTTAAGATTGGTCCAAAAAGAAAAACACCAAGACATATTATCATCAAACTCACCAAAACCAAAGATAAACAGAAAATTTTAAAAGCAGCCAGGGAGAAAAGAAAGGTCTCCTTCAAGGGAGAATCAATAAGAATAAGTTCAGACTACTCAGCAAAAACCTTTCAGGCAAGAAGGGAATGGGACGACATATACAGAGCACTGAAGGAGAAAAACTGCTAGCCAAGGATCATATATCCAGCAAAACTCTCTCTGAAATATGAAGGCAAAATTAAGGTATTTACAGATAAACACAAGTTTAGAGAATTTGCAAAAACCAAACCAAAGCTACAAGAAATACTAAAGGATATTGTTTGGTCAGAAAACCAATAATATCAGATACCAGCACAACACAAGGTCACAAAACAGAACATCCTGATATCAGCTCAAATAGGGAAATCACAAAAACAAATTAAGATTAATTAAAAAAAAAAATGCTCATAACAGAATCACTGAAGTCAATATGTAAAAGATCACAATAATCAAAAAGAGGGACTAAATACAGGTGGCATAGAAGTGCCATATGGAGAGTGATACAAGGCTATATAGAACAATACAAGTTAGGGTTTTACTTAGAAAAATAGGGGTAAATATTAAGGTAACTACAAAGAGGTATAACAACTCCATAACTCAAGATAAAAGCCAAGAAAAATGTAACGACTCAACAAACATAAAGTCAAACACTACAAAAATGAGGATCTCACAATTTACTAAGAAAAACGCCTCAGCACAAAAAAGTATGTGGAAAAATGAAATTGACAACAACACACATGAAAAGGCATCAAAATGACAACACTAAACACTTATTTATCTATAATTACGCTGAAAGTAAATGGGCTAAATGCACCAATAAAGAGACAGAGAGTCTCAGACTGGATAAAGAAACATGATCCGTCTATATGCTGCCTACAAGAGACACACCTTAGACTCAGAGACACAAAGAAACTAAAACTCGAAGGATGGAAAAAAATATATCAAGCAAACAATAAGCAAAAAAGAAGAGGAGTAGCAATATTAATTTCTGACAAAATAGACTTTAGACCTAAATCCACCACAAAGGGTAAAGAAGGACACTACATAATGATAAAAGGGACAATTGATCAGGAAGACATAACCATACTAAATATTTATGTACCCAATGACAGGGCTGCAAGATACATAAATCAAATTTTAACAGAACTGAAAAGTGAGATAGACACCTCCACAATTATAGTAGGAGACTTCAACACACCACTTTCGGAGAAGGACAGGACATCCAGTAAGAAGCTCAATAGAGACACGGAAGACCTAATTACAGCAATCAACCAACTTGACCTCATTGACTTATTCAGAACACTCCACCCAACTGCTGCAAAGTATACTTTTTTTTCTAGTGCACATGGAACATTCTCTAGAATAGACCACATATTAGGTCATAAAACAAACCTTTGCAGAGTCCAAAACATCGAAATATTACAAAGCATCTTCTCAGACCACAAGGCAATAAAACTAGAAATCAATAACAGAAAAACTAGGGAAAAGAAATCAAATACTTGGAAACTGAACAATACCCTGCTGAACAAAGACTGGGTTATAGAAGACATCAAGGTGGGAATAAGGAAATTCATAGAATGCAACGAGAATGAAAATACTTCCTATCAAAACCTCTGGGACACAGCAAAAGCAGTGCTCAGAGGCCAATTTATATCAATAAATGCACACATACAAAAAGAAGAAAGAGCCAAAAGCAGAGAACTGTCCCTACAACTTGAACAAATAGAAAGTGAGCAACAAAAGAATCCATCAGGCACCAGAAGAAAACAAATAATAAAAATTAGAGCTGAACTAAATGAATTAAAAAAAAAAAAAAAAATAGAAAAACAATTGAAAGAATTAACAAAGCCAAAAGCTGGTTCTTCGAAAAAATTAACAAAATTGATAAACCATTGGCTAGACTGACTAAAGAAATACAGGAAAGGAAACAAATAACCCGAATAAGAAACGAGAAGGGCCACATCACAACAGACCCAACTGAAATTAAAAGAATCATATCAGATCATTAAGAAAAATTGTATTCTAACAAATTTGCAAACCTAGAAGAAATGGATGAATTCCTGGAAAAACACTACCTACCTAAACTAACACATTCAGAAGTAGAACAACTAAATAGACCCATAACAAAAAAAGAGATTGAAACGGTAATCAAAAAACTCCCAACAAAAAAAAGCCCTGGCCCAGACGGCTTCACTGCAGAGTTCTACCAAACTTTCAGAGAAGAGTTAACACCACTACTACTAAAGGTATTTCCAAACATAGAAAATGGCGGAATACTACCCAACTCATTTTATGAAGCCACCATCTCCCTGATACCAAAACCAGGTAAAGACATTACAAAAAAAGAAAATTTTAGACCTATATCCCTCATGAACATAGATGCAAAAATCCTCAACAAAATTCTAGCCAATAGAATTCAACAACATATCAAAAAAATAATTCACCATGATCAAATGGGATTTATACCAGGTATGCAACGCTGGTTTAATATCAGAAAAACCATTAATGTAATCCACCACATAAATAAAACAAAAGATAAAAACCACATGATCTTATCAATTGACACAGAAAAGGCATTTGACAAAGTCCAACACCCATTTGTGATAAAAAAAACTCTCACCAAAATAGGAATTGAAGGAAAATTCCTCAACATAATAAAGGGCATCTATGCTTATGCAAAGCCAACAGCCAACATCACTCTAAATGGAGAGAACCTGAAAGCATTTCCCTTGAGAACAGGAACCAGACAAGGATGCCCTTTATCACCGCTCTTATTCAACATTGTGCTAGAAGTCCTAGCCAGGGCAATCAGGCTAGACAAAGAAATAAAGGGCATCCGGATTGGCAAGGAGGAAGTAAAATTATCTCTATTTGCAGATGACATGATCTTATACACAGAAAACCCTAAGGAATCCTCTGGAAAACTACTGAAACTAATAGAAGAGTTTGGCAGAGTCTCAGGTTATAAGATAAACATACAAAAATCACTTGGATTCCTCTACATCAACAAAAAGAACACCAAAGAGGAAATAACCAAATCAATACCATTCACAGTAGCCCCCAAGAAGATAAAATACTTAGGAATAAATCTTACCAAGGATGTAAAAGACCTACACAAAGAAAACTACAAAGCTCTACTACAAGAAATTAAAAAGGACATACTTAAGCGGAAAAACATACCCTGCTCATGGATAGGAAGACTTAACATAGTAAAAAGGTCTATTCTACAAAAAGCCATCTATACATACAATGCACTTCCGATCCAAATTCCAATGTCATTTTTTAAGGTGATAGAGAAACAAACCACCAACTTCATATGGAAGGGAAAGAACCCCCGGATAAGCAAAGCATTACTGAAAAAGAAGAAGAAAGTGGGAGGCCTCACCTTACCTGATTTCAGAACCTATTATACAGCCACAGTAGTCAAAACAGCCTGGTACTGGTTCAATAACAGGCACATAGACCAGTGGAACAGAATTGAGAACCCAGATATAAATCCATCCACATATGAGCAGCTGATATTTGACAAAGGCCTAGCGTCAGTTAATTGGGGAAAAGATAGTCTTTTTAACAAATGGTGCTGGCATAACTGGATATCCATTTGCAAAAAAATCAAACAGGACCCATACCTCACACCAAGCACAAAAACTAACTCCAAGTGGATCAAAGACCTAAACATAAAGACTAAAACGATAAAGATCATGAAAGAAAAAAATAGGGACAACCCTAGGAGCCCTAATACAAGGCATAAACAGAATACAAAACATTACCAAAAATGACGAAGAGAAACCAGATAACTGGGAGCTCCTAAAAATCAAACACCTATGCTCATCTAAAGACTTCACCAAAAGAGTAAAAAGACCACCTACAGACTGGGAAAGAATTTTCAGCTATGACATCTCCAACCAGCGCCTGATCTCTAAAATCTGTATGATTCTGTCAAAACTCAACCACAAAAAGACAAACAACCCAATCAAGAAGTGGGCAAAGGATATGAACACACACTTCACTAAAGAAGATATTCAGGCAGTTAACAGATACATGAGAAAATGCTCTCCATCATTAGCCATTAGAGAAATGCAAATTAAAACTATGATGAGATTCCATCTCACTCCAACAAGGCTGGCTTTAATCCAAAAAACATAAAATAATAAATGTTGGAGAGGCTGCAGAGAGATTGGAACTCTTATACACTGCTAGTGGGAATGTAAAATGGTACAACCACTTTGGAAATCTATCTGGCGTTATCTTAAACAGTTAGAAATAGAACTACCATACAACCCAGAAATCCCACTCCTAGGAATATACCCTAGAGAAACAAGAGCCTTCACACAAACAGATATATGCACACCCATGTTTATTGCAGCTCTGTTTACAATAGCAAAAACCTGGAAGCAACCAAGGTGTCCATCAACAGATGAATGGGTAAATAAATTGTGGTATATTCACACATTGGAATACTACGCATCGATAAAGAACAGTGACGAATCTGTGAAACATTTCATAACATGGAGGAACCTGGAAGGCATTATGGTGAGCGAAATCAGTCAGAGGCAAAAGGACAAATATTGTATAAGACCACTATTATAAGATCTTGAGAAATAGTATAAACTGAGAAGAACACATACTTTTGGGGTTATGAGGCGGGGAGGGAGGGAGAGGGTTTTTTACTGATTAATTAATAGATAAGAACTGCTTTAGGTGAAGGGAAGGACAACACTCAATACCTGGAAGGTCAGCTCAATTGGACTGGACCAAAAGCAAAGAAGTTTCCGGGATAAAATGAATGCTTCAAAGGTCAGCGGAGCAAGGGCGGGGGTTTGGGAACCAAGGTTTAAGGGGACTTCTAAGTCAACTGGCAAAATAATTCTATTATGAAAACGTTCTGCATCCCACTTTGAAATGTGGCGTCTGGGGTCTTAAATGCTAACAAGCGGCCATCTAAGATGCATTAATTGGTCTCAACCCACCTGGAGCAAAGGAGAATGAAGAACACCAAGGTCACATGACAACTAAGAGCCCAAGAGACAGAAAGGGCCACATGAACCAGAGACCTACATCATCCTGAGACCAGAAGAACTAGTTGGTGCCCGGCCACAATCGATGACTGCCCTGACAGGGAGCACAACAGAGAACCCCTGAGGGAGCAGGAGATCAGTGGGATGCAGACCCCAAATTCTCATAAAAAGACCATACTTAATGGTCTGACTGAGACTAGAGGAATCCCGGCGGTCAGGGTCCCCAAACCTTCTGTTGGCCCAGGACAGGAACCATCCCCGAAGACAACTCATCAGACATGAAAGGTACTGGACAGTGGGTAGAAGAGAGATGCTGATGAAGAGTGAGCTAATTATATCAGGTGGACACTTGAGACTGTGTTGGCATCTCCTGTCTGGAGGGGGAATGGGAGGATAGAGAGAGTTGGAAGCTGGCAAAATTGTCACGAAAGGAGAGACTGGAAGGGCTGACTCATTAGGGGGAGAGCAAGTGGGAGTATGGAGCAAGATGTATATAAACTTATATGTGACAGACTGACTTGATTTGTAAACGTTCACTTGAAGCTCAATAAAAGTTAATAAAAAAAAAAAGAAGATGTATTAAAAAAAAAAAAAGTCTATCACGTTCATAGCTGCAGCTACTGGAATCAACTAATGTCCCCAGAGAAAAGGGAGCCCAAATGCTGGGCTCAGTTCTCAAGGTGTCAATCCTTGTCCAGATCCTGGCTCTCACTGCCCTGTCAACTGCTCCAAGCAAACATTTTTAAAAAGCATTGTGTGGCCTTTCTGCTTGTCCTCTGCAGGGTGGTTGGTCCAAATTACCTGATTGTCCTTTATTAAATTAATATCAGTTTCTTCACTTGAAAGAAAATAATTCAAATGTAAGTGCAGAAAGATTCTTTCTGTGAAACTACTTCTGAAGTTAAATTCTCTCCTAGGTCTAAAAAAGTTCATGGAAATGGGGGTAGGGGAAAAAAAAAAGATGGTTGTCAAAACATTCTTTGTAAATTAGTGTCTGGTTTAATACATGCAATCAGTTAAAAGGAAAATTCAATACTTACCAGTAACTTATTTTTTCCCGTTTTGTTACATAGACATTATTTTAAATAATAATAGCACAAAAATACTGTGCTAATTAAAGCAATTTTTTTTTATATCGATGGTGCTGGTTTTTATTATTATTATTATTATGTAATAAAGCATGATTATTTCTTGAAGACTAAATCTGATTTTATATTTTGGGTATATTTACCAATGATTCAATACCTGTTTGTATAATTTGTTTGCTTGTTTTTTTTACCAACTTAAGAGGCATAGAATTTGATCTAATTTTTATTTGTTAAAAAAGTATTCATTTTTTTCCTGGTAGTTATTCAAATAACATATTGCTGTTATATTAACAGCATAGTCCAATAATATGCCTAAACATACTCAAGAGAGTAAGAAGAATCCTACGATATTTTTCCCTTGTGACTTAGGCCTTTTAATTCAGGTTTTCAACACCAACGGTTCAATTCAATTTATGTGATTATTTCTGGTAAAAATAGTAATTAAAGAGCCTGATTTTACTTAAGAAAATTTATGGAAAATTCAATATTACTACCCTTGTCTGGATAGATCCTGAAATGATCAAAACTTAAAAGGTCTCTCTAGGGAAAGCAAAGAAAGTAAACTGGTATTTATATATGACATTCTTAAATTGAGAAATTTTAAAAAATCATTACTTTTTTCATGCATAACTACTATAGGCAATAGTATACCAGAAGTTCTAAAATTAATTCATTAAAGAATTATCCCAAGAATATTGTTAACAAATAGGAACTTAGTGGGCCTTTAAGACAAAAACAATTAATAAATTGTCTTATGATAATGGAGTTAAATAAATTAAAATAAAATTTAGCTACATAAGAAATGAGGAAATGAGAAGGATCAAGATTTGGGAGAAAGTAGAGGTATGCAAGGACTGGGAGTCTTGATGAGGGTGAACAATAGCTGTATTGGGAGAGGTTTAACAAGACACCTCCAAGCAGAGGAAGTTTTATGCAGAAAATGGGATCATTGAATTGGTACTTACATAGGCAGGGCAGTTACCAATGATGACCAGGGCCATGGTGTGTCCAGAGGCATAGCTGGAGTAAAGAAGAAGCCTCCGGAGTTTAGGAGGTCAAGAAATAAAATAAAATAAAGGCCATTGGAAGAATAACCAAAACCTGTGGAGCCCTCATGGCACAGTGGTTAAGAGCTATGGCTGCTAACCAAAGAGATGGCAGTTCGACTCCACCAGCTGCTCCTTGGAAGCCCTATGGGGTAGTTCTACTCTGTCCTATAGGGTCTCTATGAGTTGGAGTCGACTCGACAGCAATGGGTTCTTTTTTTGTTATTATTATTGAAAAAATTGAATTAATCTAGTGTAGCAGAATGAATAGTGTCCCACAAAATTTCATGTCCATGCAGAACATCAGAACAGGACCTTGTTTGGAAATAGGATCTTTGCAGATAAAATCAGTTAAGGATCTCTAGATGAAGTCATGCTGGATTTAGGGTGAGCCCTGAATCCAATAAAGAAGAGGAGAGCTTACAGAGACACCAAGAGAACAAATTAAAGATGGAGGCAGAGACTGGAGTGATGCATCCACAAGCAAAGGAGTGCCAAGGATTGTCAGCAACCACCAAAAGGTAGGAGAAAGGCATGGGATGACTCCTCCCTCAGAGCCTCCAGAAGGAACCAAACCTTCTTCTAACACCTTGGTTTCTAACTTCCAGCTTCATGAACTGTGATAGAACACTTTTCTGTTGTTTTAGGCCACACAGTTTGTAGTAATTTGTTATAGCAGCTCCAGGAAATGAATAGGCCCAAGGTCTTGGGAGAAGTTGGGAGAGACAGAAAGATTTTGAGCCAGGTGCCAGCATATTTGATAAATGATAAACCCAGTGCCATCGAGTAGATTCCGACTCGTAGTGACCCCATAGGACAGAGTAGAACTGCCCCATAAAGTTTCCAGGGAGTACCTGGCAGATTGAACTGCTGACCCTAAATGATAGAGGATAGCAAAAGAACTAGAAAATAACAACAGTAAAACTAGGAAGAGGGTATATAATTGTATCCCCCCAAAATATACGTTGAAGTTCTAACTCCTGTACCTGTGAATATGACCTTTTTAGGGCAATATGGGTTTTTCTTTGCGGACATTATCAGACAAATTAACAAAATCATACTACAGTAGGGTAAGTCCTAGTACTTTCTGACTGGCTCCTTGTAAAAGAGAACGACAGTCACAAAAAGAGGCTCACGGGGGAAGACAGCACGTGAGGATCCATCTACAAGCTAAAGAATGCCAAGAAATGCCTGGGGCTATAGAAAATGAGAAAGACAAGGAAAGATCTTCTCCTAGAACTGGCAGAGTGAAAGGGCATAGCCCTGCTGATGCCCTGAATTTGGATTTTTAGCCTCCAGAACTGTGAGAAAATGAATTTCTGTTCTTTAGAACTACCTACTTTGGGGTATTTTGTTGTGGTATTCCTAGGAAATGAAGACAGAATTTGGTACTGAGAAATGAGGTGCAGCTGTAACTAATACCTAAAAACGTGGAAGCAGCTTTAGAATTGAGTGGGTAAAGGCTAAAAGAATTTTGAGACACTTGATACATTCACTCATCTGAGCATCCCCAAAAGTCTTAACCCATTCCAGCATCCACGCTTAAGTCCAAAATCTCATCTTCTGAACCATTTAAATCAGGTATGGGTGAGGCTCTGGGTATGGTCCATTTTAGGGGAAAATTCCTCTCCATCTGGGAGTATATGAAACCTACGATACAAGTTAAGGAGTCTTTCGTCTAATCCAGACATTGGTAAACTATGGCCCATGAGTCAAATCCAGCCTGCCACCTGTTTTTGCATGGTTAGCAAAAAAAAAACAGCAAGATAAACGTAAAAAAGACTATTATTAGCCTTCTGAGAACAGTTGCCTGATTTTTGCCTCTTCACCTGCAAAACCTAAAATATTTACTATTTAGTCTATTTAGAGATATTGTATAGGCACCTGATCTAAGCCATAGCAAGACTTGATGATACATCCTTTCCATATTCCATGGTTTCAGTTTCCTGAACTTGGACGAGATTGTACAAATGGTGCCAAAGTATGCTAGGTTTTATGCTTTCCTTCCCCAGAGCACCGGGAGCAAAGCTTTGCTTCTTTTTTGTCGCCTCATTATTCGTCAGCTGTAATAATGCCACTATCAATAGTTTGCTTTGGCAGTCTACCCTTGATTGGACTTCTAGGCCAGTCCTCTCTGACTTTTTGACCCGAGAAATGTCCTGTTCTTTCAGAAAGCTTGTGTAGACACCACCTCTCACGGATTATGCATTGTTGTTGTTGTTAGGTGCCTCTGAGTCTACTGCTCCAATTCACGGTGACCCCATGTGATAGAGCAGAACTGGACCATAGGGTTTTCTTGGCTGTAATCGGCATGTTCCCCTGCACTGTAGTTTAACTCAGAGATTGACAATTATTTGCTGTAAAGGGCTAGACAGTAAATATTTCAAACTTTGCAGGCTTGATGGTCTCTGTCAAAACTGCTCAACTCTGCCACTGTAGAAAGCAAGCAGTAATAGAAAATTTGGAATTGAATGGGTGAGGATATGTTCCAAAAAAAACTTTATTTGCAAAAGTAGGAGGTGGGCTGGATTTGGTCCCTGGGCTATAGTCTGCCAATCCCTGGTCTAACTGTTTCTTAGCTGTTCTATGAATAAATGTTTTGTAAATATTTGTGCAGAAAATTTGTTTTCTATTTTACCCACTTTTCAAGTGTCGGAAATGACATTGTGTTTCCCTTACCTCAAAATTATTTATTTGGATGATTATATCAATTAACTGCTATAACTTTGGGAAGAAATGTAATCATCATGTTGACAACGATATTGATAATCGGACTAAGAAAAAATAGGCAGACATTTAAGTTGAAACTCAAAACTGAATTTGAATTTTTCTGGTGATTAAAGTGACTAAATTTTACCCCAAAGAGGGTTAGTGAGCTGGTGAAGATCAAACCACAAAGAGCTCTCCAGCAAGAAGCCCCTCACCTGTGTATTTCTGGTTGGACCCTCACCCCACCAGCCAGGAAACGGCTCTTTGTTTAAGGCACTTGGTGTTTTCACTGAAGCTTTCACTTATTGGCCCTGGATGTTGCTCTGCCTTGCATATCTGAGGACGCTACCTTCTACCTGGAAGCAGCGCAGGTTGGAATGCTCCCAGGCATTGTTCCTTTTGGTTATCAATTCTAAATGCTTAAACAAATGGGTCATGAGACTGAAATGAGGTCAATAAAATCTTCGAAGGCACGTTCCCTTTTGATGGATGAGCTAAAATGAAAACCATTTCAGAGCCTACTTTCAGCAGAATAATGAATTCTGTGTTTCTAATCATTAAAGTTGAAATTATAATAGATAGCATTCTACCCCACTGTTCATGAGATTTAACTCTTCAGAGGTCATAATAGATACACCCTATTAAATAATGCAGGCCAGACAACGCTGACTTAATAAAACCGAAATGTCACTTTGGGTTTGAATTGATTTTCTTACTTGAGGACCTCTTAGGCTTGCAAATCAAAACTGCCTGGTAGCTGGATGTTCTGAAAGAGGCTGACTTTCCCAGGGTTAGCTTTAAAAATGCAGATTGATGGGAAAGGTTTGTGTTGGGTCAGTATTGAATGGCCTTCTCTTAAAAAAAAAAAAATCTCTTAGGGGCTTGAATTATGCATGAGCGTCCATGTGTTTTGTGTTTCTGGCTTAACACTCTTAGAAGGTGGGGACAGGAAGAGAATAGAGCCAGCTTCAAACATAGACTGCCTTCTTGAACAGGGTTAGCCATTAGAGGAAGGCAGGGGTGAACAAGGATGGAGGCTGGATCTAATTTTACTGGAATTTCAGTCAATAAACCTTGATACTAAACAACTGGCCAACAGCTGAGGATACCTAAATTTTACGTTATCTACGGTCCATTTTTCACAAGCTGCGTACTCTATAAGGAAAGGTTGCTGTTGTTATTTGCCGTCAAGTCAGCTTTCACTCACATCCACCCCACGTACAAAACATTGCCTGATCCTGTACCATCTTCAAAATCATTGCTATGCCCAATCCATTGTTATGGTCACTGTATATTTTGACTATCTAGGAGGCTCATCTTCTAGCACTATATCATACAATATTTTATTGTGATCCATAGGATTTTCACTAGCTAATTTTTGGAATTAGATTGCAGGTCTTTCTTCCTAGTCTGTCTTAGTCTAGAAGCTCACTGAAACCTGTTCACCATGGTTGACTGCTGGTATTTGAAATACCAGTAGTGTAGCTTCCAGCATCACAGCAACAAGCAAGCAACACAGTATGACAACAGACAAACAGTGATGACCAGGAAAGGTAAGAAACCATAAAACCACCCACCTATTCCTTGATAGTGAATATGGCTGATTTTGGCCACCTTCTATAATGGCTTTGAGACAGGCTGACTCCCTGTAGATATGCATGGGTAAATATGCATCTGGCATATGAATAAATAATTCAAGAGAGCTGGTTTGCATTCCAGCCTCACCTTCCTATTAGCTCTGTGATTTTAAGTATAACACCTACCCTTTCTGAGTTACAGTTTCCTCTTCTATAAAATGAAGCACTTGCAACCTCTTCAATGCCTTTCGAATTTTGTTTTCAGCTTCAGGACACTTTCTTCAAACCAACCTTTTCCTGAAAGCCATATACATAGGACAGATAAAAGCAAAGCTGCTTGGACGGAAGTAAGTGTGTAGAGGGTGCAGGCAGGGAAGGAGAGGCCGAACCTCTTTTCTGTACCCTGGTAGAATTGATCCCAGCTCAGGAACTTAATGTTGGCCTTGACCCCAGCCCCAAAATACCATGCCTGGGATGTTAAGAAGAATGAAGAGCTGGCTCCTCCTCTAATTCCCACATTCGTGCTCCATCTCACTGCCCCTTGTCCTTCTTCCATTGGTTTATGATCTGTAGATCTGACAAAACTCCTCACTTGGAACACAAGATGAAGTCTTGTCTTCAAAAGAGACCTAAAATGAACCACCTTGAAAAGGCATGATTTTTGGTACCTACCTCCTGACTTTGGAGCCTCTGGGCAGTGCAAATGGTCAACGCACTTTGCTGCTAACGAAATATTGGACATTCATGTCCACCCAGAGGCACCGTGGAAGAAAGCCCTGGTGATCTATACCCGAAAAAATGAGACATTGAAAGCCCTAAGGAGCACACAGTTCTACACTGACACACGCGGGGTCGCCATGAGTCAGTGTCAACTCCGTGGCGACTGGCTTTGTTCCTCCTGACTTCAGAGGGTGTATCTTTTCCCTTACAAAACCCTGGTGGAGCAGTGGTTAAGCACTTGGCTGCTAACCGAAAGACTGGCAGCTTGAACCCACCAGCGGCTCCACAGGAGAAAAGACCTGAAGATCTGCTCTTGTAAAGATTACAGCCTAGGAAACCCGATGGGGCAGCACCTTAGGCTGGGTTCTCTAGAGAAGCAAAACTAGAGAAGTATATAAATATATATAGAGAGACATTTATATCAAGGAAATGGCTCATGCACTGGTAAAGGCTGGAACATCCCAAGTCCGTGCATCAGAATAGAGGCTTCTCCTGATTCACATAGCCTCTGGAGCGGGCAAACCCAAACTCAGCAGATCAGAGAGCAGGGCTCTTGCTCACAGGCTGTGAAGATCAATGAATCCCAAGACTGGCAAGCAAGATTGCAGGTAACTTGCTAGCTCAAATCCCAAGAACTGGAAGTCAGATGAACAGGAGCCAGATGAAGGATCCAGCACGAAAAAAACTCCCAAGCCTTGCCAGAACGTCCACTTATATTCGATGCAGGCTGCACACCCAAGAAAACTCCCTTTCAACTGATTGGCTACTCACAGTGGATCCCATCATGGGGGTGATCACATATCGAATCTCAACAAGGAAGTGATCACAACATTATACAACTGCCGAAACACTGAGACTCATGGTCAGGCCAATCTGACACACAATCTTAACCATCACAGGTGGTTATACTTTGTCGCTTAGGGTTCAATGAGTTGAAGTTCACTCGACAGCACCTAACAA
The DNA here is from genome assembly GCF_024166365.1 of Elephas maximus indicus. Classification (NCBI taxonomy): domain Eukaryota; kingdom Metazoa; phylum Chordata; class Mammalia; order Proboscidea; family Elephantidae; genus Elephas; species Elephas maximus. The sequence goes on along the minus strand of NC_064831.1, from coordinate 83,961,327 downwards.
CAAGAACGTTTATCATTATATATTTGTTTGTTGGTTTGCTATCTGCTCTTTCCATTAGCTTGGAAGCTCTGACTACTGCATCTCCAACATTTGGAACTGCACCTGGGCGCACAGGAGGTACTCAATAAACACCTGTGAATGAACGAATGAACGAATCAGTCAACTAATCTACACGCCCAAAACTTCAGACAATTTCTTTGTAAGCCCTAGTACAGGTAAGACCAAATCGGGGTGAGCACGTAAAAAAAAAAAAAAAGGAGCCCTGGTGGCACAATGGTTAAGTGTTTGGCTGCTAACCAAAAGATCAGCAGTTCAAACCCACCAGCAGCTCCATGAGTGACAAGGCCTGGTGATCTCCTCCCATAATGACTACGGCCTAGGAGCCCCCATGAGGCAGTTCTACTCATTCCTACAGGGTCACTGTGAGTCGAAATCAACTAAACTGTACACAACAGCAACATCTTTTCTTTTGAGGAATTCCGTGTGTGTACACTACTTTTGAGGGCAGTAAGAGAAAGAGGAAATAAAGAATGGTGAAAAGTAAGTAGAAGAAAAGATTCTTGGAGTAATGCTGTAGGTCTGAGCCTGAAGGGTTACAGCTAAAACTAACATCGTAATTTGGAGAAAAAAAATTGGCCCCCTTTGCTCACACCAACATCTGCAAGCCTGCTGCAAAGTTTCTCTAGCCTTATTTTCTTTAGCAAATACCTGCCTGTAATGAACCAGCTGGTGTCCCAATGGCTAAAGGTGGCTCATTGAAGTGGTGCATTCTAGTATCAAGGAAAAGCTATGCTTCTGTATCTGGGGCCGTATTTGGTTCTCAGCTTTAGACAATAAGGCCATTTTCTAATTTTCTTCTGACAGAAAGAAAATATGGTACCTTATACCAGAATGTCAAGTTCATCTAGGAAAATGGACTAAGAAAAATATCCAGGGTAAACTCTGTGTTGGCCTCAAAAAATCTGTGACCTTCATGCTAAATACAAAAGGGGATCTTAAAATCAAGAATATGTTTCTAAAGTTCAGTTCGTTTTTTCTTGTTTACTAAGGCTATGAGATCAGTGACTTCAATGGGGTAAAATTCCTGTAGACCAGGGGAAGGAATAATGATTGGTTCTCAAGATCTCCATTGAAAGCACAAAATATGGATTGATTATGCATGCAATTACCCAAAGTTTGTTATTTTAAAAAAATTGAATTCTTTCCTGCTGAAGTCCAATGTCGAGTAATTAAGTGCAGACTGTGCTTAATTTTGCCACAGTGCAAATAGCAGAGGTTATGGAAAGTGTTATGGTTCTGCCATCATTAATATTCCACTGGTGTTGGAATAGATTAGCAAGTGAAGAACACAGCAGGTTAGGATTATATGAACCTATTCAAACCCCACATAATGAATGTGTAGAAGAGTGATTTGAATGTCTAATACCAGTCACTCAACAGAAAGAAAGAAAAAAATTCACGGCTCATTCCCAGGGGCTTTGAAAGAGCTGTTTATTTCGTACATTTTCACTCATTTCTTATGATAATCAGACCTATTGAGATCAGTTGCTAATAATTGTCAAGCTAAATGAACTCGTTTTCTTTCCTCTAAAAAATTTCTAAATTTCCCATGCTGTCGTGAGAATCCACATTTTGTAGCTCTTTCAACCACAAGGCTTCAGAGCAGCCTCCAGCAGCAGATTCAGATCTTCCATTTCAACCCTGCCCTCCACACACTCCTCCTGAGGTCCACTTATGTCCCACTTGAATTCAATAGCCAGATGCGATCATTTTCACTTTCCAGCAGCAATAGATAAATTGCAGAGCCTTTCCTTTTACTCTTGTACCAGTTGTTTTATGCAAAGTTAATCAAAAGGAGTTATACACTGTAATTAAAAGATGAAAGGGAAATTTCCCCATTCAAAGATGAAAGAACAATAACTAACTAGAATCCTCTGTGGTTGGGGTGGGGGGTAAAACAATAAACTGTAGGGAAAGATACAGGCAAGCCATAACACAATTGATAAGGAATTCGGGTGCAGAGCAAGAAAGAAAGATTGAGGATTGAAGAACCACAGAGAGGAAACTATAGCTACACAAAAATCCGGTGGCATCTCTCCTGCAATGTCAGGAGACTGTCTCCCCAAAGTATGACAGCACCATAATCACAGGGAAACATAAGCTGGTTTATCAGCAATTTTCCCCAAGACTCTCCAAAGGGACTTGACAGCTATCATCATTTTCTACTAAGTCAAAGCTGTGACACTCACCAGAATGTGACTACATACAGCAAAAAAAGAAAAGCAAAACTGAGGAGAAAAACATTTCTTTCAAAAGTGAATTCACTCATTTTTAAGGCTGTTAAACCCACCATTTTTGTATTAAAAATAAATAAAAATAAGAATTGGTCCTATACTTATAGGACTATAGCAACAAGTGAGTAGCAGGAACAGTTAAGTGCTTGGCTACTAACCCAAAGATTAGTGGTTTGAATTCACCCAGAGGTGTCTTGGAAGAAAGTCTTTGTGATCTACTTCCAAGAAATCATAGCCATTGAAAACGCTATGGAGCACAATTCCACTCTAACACGCACAGGGTAGCCTTGAGTAGGAATTGACTCCATGGCAACTATTTATTTTTTTAATTTATTAAAATTACTTTAATAATTTTAGAAGAGGAGGAAAGAGAGAAGAGAATTGTCTTGAGTTTCCTGAAAGTCTATCAGTCACAGAATACAAAATGGGGATTGGGTTCTAATTCATATTTGACCGACTCTTGCTTCCTCTTGCTCAGACAAGGAACTGTATTCCCTGTAAAACCTCCCGTCTGCCACCAAGGGTTTCTAGGAGTACCAAGAGGCTGTCTGCCGTGTGCTCATGGACATGCCCATCAGTATCCATGGGACATCACTGCCAGCTCCCCAGGAACACTCCTCTCTCTGCTACTGTCACCCACTGAACACTACTGTCTTATTTCTAGGATTGCTTTAACAAATACCATAAAGTAGCTGGCTTAAAACTGCAGAAATGTATTGTCTCACAGTTCTGGAGGCCAGAAGTCCAAATTCAAGGCACCAGTAGATTGAGGGCTTTACGGAGAGATCCTTTCTTGTCTTTCCTGGCTTCTAGAGCTTCAGACATTCCTTGGCTTGCAGCTACAGTGTAACTCCATTTTTGCCTGTATCTTCACATGGCTATCTCCCCTCTGACTTTCTCTCTGTGTCTACACACGCATCCTCCTTAGCTGTTTATGTCTCCAAGTCTCCTCTCTTTTTATAAGGACGCCTGTCATGTTAGATTAGAGATCGTTAGTATGATCTCATGTTAACTACCCCCATGTGTCTGTTAGTTTGTCGTACTGTGGGGGCCTGCATGTTGCTGTGATGCTGGAAGCTTTGCCACTGGTATTCAAATACCAGCAGGGTCACTCACAGTGGGCAGGTTCCAGCTGAGCTTCCAGACTAAGACACTTTCCTACTGAAGAAAGGTTTTGCAGTCTACTTTTGAAAAGATTTAGCCAGTGAAAACCTAATGAATAGCAGCAATATTATCTGATATAGTGATGGAAGATGAGTCTCTAGGTTGGAAGGCACTGAAAAGACAAAGGGGAAAGAGCTGCCTCCTCAAAGTAGAGCTGACCTTAATGATGTGGAGGGAGTAAAGCTTTCAGGACCTTCATTTGCTGATGTGGCAAGACTCAAAATGAGAAGAAACAGCTGCAAACATCCATTGATAATCAGAATGTGGAATGCACAAAGTATGAGTCTAGGAAAATTGGAAACCGTCAAAAATGAAATATGAACATTGATATCCTAGGCATTAGTGAGCTGAAATGGACTACTATTGGCCATTTTGAATCTGACAATCATACTGCCCGCTATGCCAGGAATGACAAATTTAAGAGGAATGACGTTGCATTCATCGTAAAAAAGAACATTTCAAGATCTATCCTGAAGTACAGTGCTGTCAGTGATAGGATAATATCCATACACCTACAAGGAAGACCAGTGAATGCGACTATTATTCAAGTTTACACACTAACCACTAAGGCCACAGATGAAGAAATTGAAGATTTTTACCAACTTCTGCAGTCTGAAATTGATCAAACTTGCAGTCAGGATGCATTGATAATTACTGGGGAGATTGGAATGTGAAAGTTGGAAACAAGGAAAAAGGATCAGTAGTTGGAAAATACGGCCTTGGTGATAGAAATGATGGAATACACAAGAATCAAATCGACTACATCTGTGGGAAGAGATGATGGAAAAGCTCAATGTCATTAGTCAGAGCTAGGCCAGGGGCCAGCTGCGGAACAGGCCATCGATTGCTCATAAGCAAGTTCAAGTTGAAACTGAAGCAAATTAGAACAAGTTCATGAGAGCCAAGGTATGACCTTGAGTATATCCCACCTGAATTTAGGCACCATCTCAAGAATAGATTCGATGCATTGAACACTAATGATCCAAGACAAGTGGTGGAATGACATCAAGGACATCATCTATGAAGAAAGCAGGAGGTCGTTAAAAAGACAGGAAACAAAGAAAAGACCAATATTGATGTCAGAAGAGACCCTGAAACTTGCTCTTGAACGCTGAGTAGCTAAAGTGAAAGGAAGAAATGATGAAGTAAAAGAGTCGAACAGAAGATTTCAAAGGGTGGCTTGAGAAGACAAGGTATTATAATGACAAGTGCAAAGACCTGGAGATGGAAAACCAAAAGGGAAGAACACACTCTGCATTTCTCAAGCTGAAAGAACTGAAGAAAAAATTCAAGCCTCCAGTTGCAATATTGAAGGATTCTATGGGAAAAATACTAAATAATGCAGGAAGCATCAAAAGAAGATGGAAGGAATACACAGAGTCACTATACCAAAAAGAATTGGTTGACGTTCAGCTATTTCAGGAGGTACTATGTGAGCAGGAATCAATGGTACTGAAGGAAGAAGATCAAGCCGCACTGAAGGCACTGGAGAAAAACAAAGCTCCAGAAATTGGCGAAGTATCAATTGAGAGGTTTCAACAAACAGATGCAGTGCTGGAAATACTCACTAGTCAATGCCGAGATATCTGGAAGAGCGCTACCTGGCCAACTGACTGGATGAGATCTGTATTTATGCCTATTCCCAAGAAAGGTGATCCAACCAAATGTGGAAACTTTCAAACAATATCATTAATATCACACACAAGCAAAATTTTGCTGAAGATCATTCAGCAAAAGCGGCTGAAGCAGTATATCCAAGGGGAACTGCCACAAATTCTAGGCAGATTCAGAAGAGGACGTGGAACCAGGGATATCATTGCTGATGTCAGATGGATCCTGGCTGAAAGCAGAGAATACCAGAAAGATGTCTACCTGTGTTTTGTTGACTCTGCAAAGGCGTTCAACTATGTGAATCATAACAAATTATGGGTAACATTGCTAAGGATGGGAATTCCAGAACACTTAATTGTGCTCATGAGAAACCTGTCTATAGATCAAGAGGCAGTCATTTGAAAGCAACAAGGGGATACTTCATGGTTTAAAGTCAGGAAAAGTATGCGTCAAGGTTGTACCCTTTCACCATACCTATTCAATTTGTATGCTGAGCAAATAATTCAAGAGTCTGGACTATATGAAGAAGAATGGGGCATCGGAATTGGAGGAAGACTCATTAAGAACCTGCATTATGCAGATGACACAACCTTGCTTGCTGAAAGTGAAGAAGACTTGAAGCCCTTACTGATGAAGATCACAGACCACAGCCTTCAGTATGGATTACATCTCAACATGAAGAAAACAAAAATCCTCAAAACTGGACCAAAAAGTAACATCACAATAAATGGGGAAAAGATTGAAGTTGTCAAGACTTTCATTTTACTTGGATCCACAATCAACACCCGTGGATGAAAAAATGGATGAAGCAGTCAAGAAATCAAACAAAGAATTGCACTGGGCAAGTTGGCTGCAAAAGACCTCCTTAAAGTGTTGAAAAGCAAAGATGTCACCTTGATGACTAAGGTGTGCCTGACCAAAGCCTTGGTGTTTTCCATCACCTCATATGCATGCAAAAGCTGGACAACAAATAAGGAAGACCAAAGAATTGATGCCTTTGAATTGTGATGTTGGTGAAGAATATTGACTATCCCACGGACTGCCAAAAAGATGAGCAAATCTGTCTTGGAAGAAGTACAACCAGAATGCTCCTTAGAAGCAAGGATGATGAGACTGCATCTCACATACTTTGGACATGTTATCAGGAGGAATCAGTCCCTGGAGAAGGACATCATGTTTGGTAGAGTAGATGGTCAGCTAATAGAGGAAGGCCCGCAACAAGATGGATTGACACAGTAGCTGCAACAATGGGCTCAAGCATAGCAACAATTGTAAGGATGGAGCAGGACCAGGCAGTGTTTTGTTCTGTTGAGCACAGAGTCTCTATGAGTCAGAACTGACTCGAGGGCACCTAACAACAACAAGTTAACTATTACATCTGCAAAGATGCTATTTCCAAACAAGGTCACATTCACAGATACTGGGGGTGAGGACTTCAAGATTTCTTTTTGGGAGACACAATTCAACCTATAACTACTACCAGCTGCACTTGCATTAGCCACCACTCCCACGGCTATGAGCTTCAGGCACCAGTGCTAAGAACTGTCATGTGTGCCCAGAGTTATCACTAAAGCAGCTAGCACTGCCATGTCCCTCCACATACTGCAGAATTCCATTGGAGGGAGCTGCAGCCTCCACTGCTCTCATCAATACCTTCCCAGTGTGTTAGAGCTCTGTGTAGCCCAAGCTGGGTGGTAGTCTAGGGGAAAATGTGTCTCTTTCCTTTTTATACTCTTACAGGTAGTATTGGTCTTCCCTGACCTACATGTTTTTAATGGAACAACAATCCCATTTTTAATTTTAAACTAAGACAAGAGTCCATGTGCCTGAGCTAGAGTCTAACTCAAGTGTTATCCATCAGGTAGCATTCACATCAATCTGATCCTACCTTCCAGCTAGATTTGATTGTGTCTTACTCTTTCTTTACTTGAAATGATTTCTCACCTGGAGACTCCTCGTGCAGACAAATACCAGGTGGACATGCCCCAGGCTGACCCTCAGGTGCGAAAACAATATAGGTCCAGTCAGGGACCCTACTGTGAACACTAGCTATAATCCAATCCTTACTTCCACCCAGCATACTTAGCTTAAAAAAATATTTTCACGTTATTTTCTCAATCTTGTCCCCAAGTGCCACATGGCGGAGTGCATCACTGGAAAACTTTGCTCTGATGCTTCTAGAGATCCAGTCTCTCAGAACGTTTCTGGCCACCTGAACAAATAGAATCAAACGCCAAGGCAAGAACTGATTAGCAATCTTGGGCTTGTGAAGTGCACCTTATACTCACATATTAAGTGTTATCCTACTAACGAAGGATATTTCTCTTTTTACCACAGGGTGATAAAACTAAAATCCCGGCAGGACTTGGGAAGGCTGACGAAAGCTCTGAGCTCCGAAGCCATATTGTAGTTCCCTTTCACTGCACGCGTCCCACTGGATTGTACTGTCGTCTGTACTCACCTCTGTGCCCCCCCAGCTCGGGGGCATGTCTGCCTTGTTCACCATGGTATCTCCAGCACCCCACTCAGGATCTGGCATTTACAAACAAAGTGTCATTGAATCGAATCCAACTCATGGGGATTCCATGTATGTCAGAGTAGAACTTGCTCCATAGGTTTCTCAATGGATGATTTTTTAGAAGTGGATAACCAGGCCCTTCTTCAAAGTCCCCTCTGGTGGACCCGAACCTCCAACCTTTTGGTTAGCAGCTGAGCGCGTTAACCATTCACACCACCCAAGGACTCCATCTGACACATAGGATGCTTAAAATATTTTTTTTTTGAGTGACTGGTTTTACAACTTCTGAAGTTTGAGTTATAAGCATCTTATCCATTTTTGTTTTACCTCTATCCTTTTCCTCCTGCCTGCAACTTTCAAAAGTTGTTGCTTTTACTAGTTGCTGTCAAGTTGATTCCGACTCATGGCGATCCCATATGTGCAGAGTAGAAATGCTCCATAGGGTTTTTAAGTCTCTGACCTGTCTTCCAAGGTGCCTATGGGTGGGTTCGAACTACCAACGTTTCAGCTAGTAGTCCAGCACTTACCCATTTACACCATGCAGGAACTCCATCTTTCAAATAAAAAAAAAAAAAATAGTGGGTGCTAAATAAATAATTGATAATAGAATTTAGCTAATGTCCCCAGGTTTGACACAAGTTAAAACAACAGCAACAACAACAAAATTGACTTATTTTTCCATCGATTTGGTAATATAAAGATACCCACATACCTTGTTTAAGGAGCTACAATTCACGAGAAAGATAAGCCTTCAGAATTTGGGAACAGGAGATTAATTACCATGTTTTCAACATGTAATATGAATTACTAAACATAAAATAGATGATTTTTGCCTTAATCAGAAGAAGCTGCCACCAGAAAGAGAGTTTTTGAGTGTGAATATGCCAAGACTATGATGTTTCCCAAGACCCTAACTAGTTAAGTGGTCAAGGCATTGCACTAATCTAATTGTGGTGTGTTTCGGGGAAAAAAAATGACCCCGGCTAGAATGAAAGTACTAACTTCAACAAGGATGAAATGTCCTTTGCAAATTAGCAGGTTGGCTATCCTCATGCATAATAGAATGAAAGGTTGCTGGGTCCTGAGCCATCCTCACAATCATTGCTATGTTGGAGCCCATTGTTGCCGCAGCTGTGTCAATCTATTTCGTTGAAGGTTTTGCTTTTTTTCACTGACCCTCTACTTTATGAAACATGATGTCCTTCTCCAGGGATTAGTGTGAGTCAGTCTCTGAAGCCCTATTGCTTCTGAGTACCCTTTATAGAGTAGATAGACCAACAGACAGACAGACAGACAGCTGCCATTGGGTTGACTCCAATTTATGGCAACTTTATGAACAACAGAACAAAATGCTGCCTGGCCCTGCGTCATCCTCGCAACTGCCGACATGTTCGAGTCCATCACTGCAGCTACGTGCCAATCCATCTCACCAAGGGTCTTCTTTGCCCTCTACTTCATCAAATACGATGTCTCCCACCAGTAATTGATCCTCCCTGATAATGTGTCCAAAGCAAGCGAAATGGACAATGTTCACTTGTAATCCATAAAGTTTCAATTTGCTAATTTTCAGAAGTAGATCACTAGGTCTTTCTTCTTAGTCTGTCTTAGTTTGGAAGCTCTGCTGAAACCTGCCCACCATGGGTGACCCTGCTGGTATTTGAAATATTGGTGGCAGAGCTTCCAGCATCACAGAAACATGCAAGCCACCACAGTACAACAAACTGACAGACAGGTGGTGGATAGAACCTACAGGACCATCCATTCAGGTGCCTCTCCACCATGACACCCAGAAGCAATGGTCAGTCCCTTCACACACCTTTTTGGCTGCAAAGCCATTGCCTGTATGTAGTGATGCTGTGTACTTTCCCTTTTTCACAAGGATTATGACCTCAGGCCATGTTCATGTGTAAAACCTCAACTTTCTCACTAGAATAGCAATTACACTCAAAACTCTGTAACCTAGATTTAACCTAAATCGGTAACATTGCATTAAATTTCTGCTCTGAAACTTCTTCGTTGACTAGATTTATCAAACATGACTCTATAATTCAATGATTTGATCCAATTTTGAGATGAAAGTCCTATCAGAGCAGCTTCTGCCAGTGTCGCACCCATACCTATCAGTGGCTCTGGATGAGTTCCAAATGCCAGTGCTGGCATCTCTGTGACTGTAGCTGCTGTTGGACAGCATGTCAGGGAAAGGACGTGGGAGCATCCCATGACCAATAACTCTCAAGAGTTGGTGTAGAAATAGCTCAGCTCTCTTGTCTCTCAGCTGGAATAATTCTGAGCCTTATATTTTACACTGTGACCCAGACTCTCCTTTCAGGACCAAATACCCGTCACCCATTGTGGCAGCTGGCTTCATAGTGCACCCTCACTCCCACTGCCTTCCCTTCCATGTGATACTTACTCTGTGCACATCCCCAGTGAAGGTGTGTACTTACATCTTGGTCTCAAGGTCGGCTTCTGGGGGAATTCAAACTAAGACGCTCACATATTTATGTTAAAATTAATTGAAATTATTTTTTTCCAGTATTTGAAGACTCTTTTTACTTTCTTCTTTCAGCGTCCAGAGACTAGGTAGATGAAGAGTCGATATCTTTGGATGTGCCTGCCTGAATTAGATGTTATTACTTGGCTGTCTTCCCTGCAGAATAAACAGCTCAACATGCCAGTGAGTAAAACTACATAACCCTGTGTCTACTTTGTGCACCCAGCGAAGTGTTCCTTATATATTCACATCACAGCTTGCCATACAATTCTAAGAAGCCCTCAGAAACAACATAGTCTGTTGTTAACAAAACAAGGCAACCTTAAACCAAAAAATAAACAAATCTGTTGCCATGGAGTTGATTCCAACTCATAGCAACCCTATAGGCAGACTTAGAGCTCCTAAATAAAAAGCAAAGAGAAACATCCAGAAGTGAAAGATAATGACAGAAAAGTTCCTTTTATTTGGTGAAAATAACAATCCCTGGTCCCTGAGTTGTAATTTACTTATAATAATAAGTAGAAATGCATGTTTATATAAATTTATATACTTAGGACCATCTAGATTTTCACAGTCCAATTCAACATCCTCTACCCCCAAACTAGCCACATGAGGATTTTAGGCACTTCAGGTGTGGTTAGTCAGAAGTGAAAGGTGCTGTGAAGATAAAATGCACAGTTGATTTCAAAAACTTGTTGTCGTTGTTGTTAGGTAGCGTCAAATTTGTTCCGACTCATAGAGACCCTATGTGCAACAGAATGAAACAATGCCCAGTCCTGCGCAATCCTCACATTTGTTGTAATTCTTGAGCCCATTGTTGGAGCCATTGTGTCAATCCATTTCTTTGAGGGTCTTCCTCCTTTTTACTAAGCGTGATGTCCTTCTCCAGGGAATGATCCCTCCTGATAACATGTCCAAAGTATGTGAGACATAGTCTCACCATCCTTCTTTCTAAGGAGCATCCTGGCTGTATTGCTTCCAAACTGTCTTGCAAGAAATACAGCCAGAATGCTCCTTACTCAATATATTCAATATTCTTCACCAACACTGTAATTCAAGGCATCTATTCTTTAGTCTTCCTTATTCATTGTCCAGCTTTCCCATGCATATGAGGCAACTAAAAATGCCATGGCTCGTGTCAGGTGCACCTTAGTCTTCAAGGTGACATCTTTGTTTTTCAACATTTTCAAGAGGTCTTTTGCAGAAGATTTTCCCAAAGCAATGCACCTTTTGATTTCTTGACTGCTGCTTCCATGGGTGTTGATTGTGGATCCAAGTAAAAGGAAATCCTTGACAACTTCAATCCTTTCTCTGTGTATCATGATGTTGCTTATTGGTCCAGTTGTGAGGATCTGTGTTTTCTTTATGTTCAGGTGTAAACCATACTGAAGGCTATAGTCTTTGGTCTTCATCGATAAGTGCATCAAGTCCTCTTCCCTTCCAGCAAGCAAGGTCGTGTCATCTGCACAACTCAGGTTGTTAATAAGTCTTCCTCCAATCCTGACACTCTGTTCTTCTTCATATAGTCCAGCTTCTTAGATTATTTGCTCAGCATACAGATTGAATAACTATGGTGAAAGGATACAACCCTGAAGCACACCTTTCCTGATTTTAAACCATGCAGTAACCCCTTGTTCCATTCAGACAACTGCCTCTTGATCTGTGTACAGGTTCTTCATGAGCACAATTAAGTGTTCTGGAATTCCCATTCTTTGCAGTGTTATCCATAATTTGTTATGATTCGTACAGTCGAATGCCTTTGCATGGTCCATAAAACACAGGTAAACATCTTTCTGGTATTCTCTGCTTTTAACCAAGAGCCATCTGACATCAGCAATGATATCCCTGGTTCCACACTCTCTTCTGAATTTGGCTTGAATTTCTGGCAGTTCCCTGTCAATGTACTGCTGCAGCTGGTTTTGAATGATCTTCAGCAAAATTTTAAAATTTTACTTGTGTGTGATATTGATGATATTTTTCAGTAATTTCCACATTCAGTGGGATCACTTTCTTGGGAATAGGCATAAATACGGATTTCTTCCAGTCAGTTGATCAGATAGCTATCTTCCAGATTTCTTGGCATAGACAAGTGAGCGCTCCCAGCACTGCATCCTTGTTGTTGAAACATCTCAGTTGGTACTCTTTCCTTTTGGTTTTCTAACTACAAGTCTTTGCAAATGTCATTATAATACTTTACTTCGTCTTCTTGAGCCACCCTTTGAAATCTTCCGTTCAACAGTTTTACTTCATCATTCCTTCCTGTCACTTCAACTACTCTATATCCAAGGGCAAGTTTCAGAGTCTCTTCTGACATCCATTTTGGTCTTTTCTTTCTTTCTTGTCTTTTTAATGACTCTTTGTGTTCTTCATGTGTGATCTCCTTGATGTCATTCCAGAACTCATCCAGTCTTCTTTCATTAGTGTTCAATGTGTCAAATCTATTCTTTTTTCTTTTTTTCCCATTCTTTCTTTTTTTAATAATTTTTATTGTGCTTTAAGTAAAAGTTTACAAACCAAGTCAGTCTCTCACACAAAAACCTATATACGCCTTGCTACACACTCCCAATTACTCTCCCCCTAATGAGACAGCCCACTCTCTCCCTCTACTCTCTCTTTTTGTGTCCATTTCGCCAGCTTCTAACCCCCTCCAGCCTTTCATCTCCCCTCCAGGCAGGAGATGCCAACATAGTCTCAAGTGTCCACCTGATCCAAGAAGCTCACTCCTCACCAGCATTCCTCTCCAACCCATTGCCCAGTCCAATCCCTGTCTGAAGAGTTGACTTCGGGAATGGTTCCTGTCCTGGGCCAACAAAAGATTTGGGGGCCATGACCACCAGGGACCTTCTAGTCTCAGTCAGACCATTAAGTCTGGTCTTTTTACAAGAATTTGGGGTCTGCATTCCACTGCTCTCCTGCTCCCTCAGGGGTTCTCTGTTGTGTTCCCTGCCAGGGCAGTCATCGGTTGTAGCCGGGCACCATCTAGTTCTTCTGGTCTCACGATGATGTAGTCTCTGACTCATGTGGCCCTTTCTGTCTCTTGGGCTCGTAATCACCTTGTGTCCTTGGTGTTCTTCGTTCTCCTTTGATCCAGGTGGGTTGAGACTAATCAAATCTATTCTTGAGGTGGTCTCTAAATTCAGGTGGGATGTACTCAAGGTCATACTTTGGCTCTTGTGGACTCATTCTAATTTTCTTCAGCTTCAACTTGAACTTGCATATGAGCAATAGAAGGTCTGTTCCACAGGCAGCTCACTAGCCTTGTTCTGTCTGATGATATTGAGCTTTTCCATTGTCTCTTTCCACAGTTGTAGTCGATTTGATTTCTGTGTACTCCATCTGGCTATGTCCATGTGTGTAGTCGCTGTTTAAGTTGTTGAAAAAAGGTATTTGCAATGAAGAAGTCAATAGTCTTGCAAAATTCTGTCATGTGATCTCTGGCATCGTTTCTAACATCAAGGCCATTTTTTCAACTACCAGTCCTTCTTTGTTTCCAACTTTCACATTCCAATCACCAGTAATTATCAATGCATGCTGATTGCATGTTCGATCAATTTCAGACTGCAGAAGTTGGTAAAAATCTTCGATTTCTTCATCTTTGGCCTTAATGGTTGGTGTGTAAATTTGAATCGTCATATGGACTGGTCTTCCTTGTAGGCTTATGGATATTATCCTATCACTGACAGCATTGTACTTCAGGTTAGGTCTTGAAATGTCCTCTTTGATGATGAATGCAGCACCATTCCTCTTCAATTTATCATTCCAGGCATAGTAGACCATATGTCTGATTCAAAGTGGCCAATACCAGTCCATTTCAGCTCACTAATGCATAGGATATAGATGTTTATATGTTTCATTTCATTTTTGAAGATTTCCAATTTTCCCAGATTCTTATTTTTTGCATTCCATGTTCCAATTTTTAATGGATGTTTGCAGCCGTGTCTTCTCATTTTGAGTCAAGCCACATCAGCAAATGAAGGTCCCAAAAGCTTTACTTCATCCACATCATTAGGGTCAACTCTACTTTGAGGAGGCAGCTCCTCCCAAGTCATATTTTGAGGGACTCATCTTCTGGCACTATATCTATGTTCTGCTGCTGTTCATAAGGTTTTCACTGGATTATTCTTTTCAGAAGTAGACTGCCAGGTCCTTCTGCCTAGACTGTCTTAGTTGCAAGCTTAGTTGAAACCTGTCTGCCATGAGTGACCCTGCTGGTATTTGAAAAGCAGGGGCCTAGTTTCCAGCATCACAGCAACACACATGCCACCAGATTACAACAAGATGACAGACATGTTTCAAATAGTTATTATGATAAAAAAAATGAACTATTTCTTTGGTAATTTGTACATTGATTACATAGTAAAACAATATTTTGTATATATTTGGTAAAATAAAGTATATTATTAAAAGAATTTTACCTGCTTATTTTTACCTTTTTAACATGTCTTAAGTTTGATACAAAAGGGTCTGTGGGTGTCTTGTATGGTCTGGTCAGTCAGGTGTGGCAGGAGGAAGTGAGGCTTATGCAGGAAGGCCAGAAAATAAGTAAGGCTTAGTATTCACAGGTCCCCTGAGAGGAAACTACACCATGCCTCAGTGCAGGGCCATACAAGGGGTTTCCCCCAGGAATAAGGAAACAACAAGGTTAAGTCATAGAATAGGGCCTATGGGTGGTAAGTAGGCTGGGGTAAGCTGGGTTTTAAGGTCTGATGTTTTAAAGGTCAGTTTAAATTTTTCGAGTGCATTAGTGCACACAGGAGGGCAGGGATTAATTATGGACACCCATATGGGGTGTGGCTGGGAGAGGCAAAAATGAAAATCCTATTGGTGTGGAATCAGTTCCAACTTATGATGGGCAAAGAGTAACTACAGCCGTTGAGAGACTGGGTTATGAGATAGTAATGGGTTCCTATCACAAGAAACTCTATGGGGAATGTCCTGGAGAGCAAGTTGAGCCCAGAATCAACTGCTGAGATCTTGTGTGATAAAATAGGACCAGCCATGTCAGAAACTGGGTGAAAGGACAACTACGAGGAATTAAAGGATGCCGGGGCAGCAAACTATGTAAGCCTCGAATTGGCTTTATGGCAATGTGGCTACTAGAAAATTTATAATTACATATGTAGCTATTACATATATATTACATATGTAGCTTTATTTCTATTAAACAGCACTGGCCTAAATTATGCTGTGGTAACTCTGAACTCTCAGTTGTTTAATACAGGAAGGGTCTATTTCTTTTTCATGGTTCTTATCCAAAGTGAAAAAATTGAGTTCTTGGTTCCACACAGTCTCTCAGGGACCCTGGCTATTGAAGGAACTATCATTTTGATCATATAGAACATGAAGCTTCCTCTGTTGCTGCAGAAGGGACAGAGAGTACTAGGGGTCTTGCTCCAACACCAAATGTTTTGGCACAGAAGGAATACCCATCACTTCTACTGGTAGCGCATTGTCAGAACTTATCACATGGTCCCAGCTGCAAAGGGGACAGAGAAGTGTCATCCTCCCATGTACCAGAGAAAACACAAAGTATATATGGGTGCACACCCAAAGTGTCTACCACATTGTGCATAGCTTGGTGATGTCTAAATTCTAACACCATTTCCTTCAGGCCACAGTATAACAATATGAACGTGGCAAGCTGTCACTGTATGATATTGTCAGTCATGTACACCTCAGCAGGAACCACTTAGGCAACCTTACCTAAGAGAAGATTGTGAAAACAGAGAGAGATGTATTGTTAGGTGAGAAAGAGGACCTGAGGACTAAGTTGGAAGTACAGAAGAGAAATTTGTCTATCTGCACAATGTTTTTCTAGCAATGTCCTGTGCTTTAATACAGATCTGAGGTAAATAAAATATGAAATCAAATGGCACCTAATGAAAGCCAGATGACTGCTCTGACAGAACACATAAGGGGACCTTACAATTGTCAAAAATCTAATCACCAGGTAGATTTTGTTGAAATACTGAGAGTGGCTCGGTATCTTGACAAAGTCATATTAAAGAGAATCTCAGAGTTCTGAGATATTCATTTAGGAGGGAAAACCTGCTCATATAATAGGGGAAAATACTAAATGGAAGTCACAGTTACCTGGTAAATACAAAATTCAAATATGAATACCAGCTGTTCTCAAGAATGATTTCTCAGGTAAGGAGTCTTGAGAAGCTTCCATCTTTTGTAGAAATAGTTTGGCTAAGGAGACCATAATGTTTAAGTCTACTTGGCTAAGACCAGGTAACCACTGGGTGTAGGTATATAATCCTGCCCATAACCTGGGACTCTTCTTGTTATATGTTTTTATATCCAAACCATCTATTTCTATGGGCTTTTCCAAAACAGAGTAAACACAGATAATGAGATTTCAGATGGAGCAATTACAGTCACATGCATTCCACACTGCCTTTTCTGAGATGATTACCAGAAAAACTTAGTTGCAGTTTTGGGCATTCCCAAATCCTTCAGCACGTGTTCATTCATACCATTGCATATCTCACTTATGTATATTTTTTGCTAGAGGAACTCTCAGAGGGCTGTCATATTTAGAAGCTCTCAGGAACACCTCTCTGTAACCCACATAAAATAAAGTGCTGTCTGATTTGGGTCGATGCAGTGACTTCATTTCTTTTCTATGGCAAATTATGTCACATTTGGCTTATGGGTAATGATTTAATTCTCAGACTAAAAAGGAAAATTGAAAATTAGTCCCCCTAATTTGAGACTGTATGAAAGATCTAATCAAGCCAATGACCAGCCTATTATTCAAAAAATGTAATAAAGATGGCTTTACCTTTCAAATTATTTCTTCAACTACTAATTCTTTTTCACTGAAAGATATTGAGATTTTTATCTACAGAGAACAAATTAATCAAATGCTTGGCCAGAAACATCTGTCATACATATATCTAAAAGCATGAAACAAAATAAATTAATAGACCTCATACTTATAGGAATAAGTCTTCTGCTACTAGTGAGAAGCTTCCAACATGATGCTGAGAGTGAGGGCTGCATAGCCCCCACAACATTAGTTATGGGAAGGTTGGGAAGTGACAAGTACACCTAGGACAAATACTTTGAATAGTGGTACCAACCATTTGTGCTCAGCTGCTAACCTAAAGGTTGGCAGTTCAGACCCACCCAGCAGCTCCATGTATGAAAGTCCTGGTAAATTGCTTCTGTAAAGATTACAGCCAAGAAAACACTAGGGAACAGTTCTACTCTAACACATGTGGTCACCATGAGTCAGAATCTACTCAACGGCAACAGGGGAGTCATTGTTTATATGTTAAGCAGATAGCATGTTACCCTGAACAGTTCCAAAAATGCTAGATAGGCTCCCTAAAAATAGAAATACTTCTTTGCATTACTTTACAGAAACCATGCCTGACATTCTACCATATTAATATTCATGGAAGACTAGAGTTGAATCTAATAGGGATTGTTTAGTCTCACTCTCAGTCTTCTGGGTTAAGCATTTCCCTTCATGGGTTTCTCTACTTAAAAATGCAAATGATACCAAGACTGTAAGCAAATCAAGACAAGGGTATTTTACTGTCAGTTAGTGCACCCCTAGGAACAGAAAACCTAAGCTGCATAAAATCATTATAGCTCAGGAAAGGCATACAAAATGTGATCCAGAAATGAAAGCATGGCATATTGAGGGATGAGTCCTAAAAAGGTGTGGAGTGGGCATATAATTTAACTCAGCTCTGTCCTAAGCAAAATAGGACTTCAAACAAATTTTAAGCCCCTTATGTGTGTAAATACATTTATATGTCCTTGTATTTTCCACAACGTCTCATAGTGTACTATAGATGGGAGGGATTCAAAAAAGAATTATTCATTCAATACTTAACAACATTTTAGAGTGCCAACTATATCCCAGGCACTATATTAGGTTCTGAGTGTGCATAACAAACAAGATAAATTCTTTGCTTTTAAGGGGTGTATGGTCTCTATGGAGAAAACGAACAATAAAACATGCAACTAAAAGCCACTGTGGTTATAAGATCAAAATATGAAAATCAATTGTAGTTCTAGACACTAGCAATAAACAATGCAAAAAAAAAAAAAACCTAAGGAGAAAATCCATTTATAGTAGCATCAGAAAGGATAAAATACTTAGAAATAAATTTAACTAAGAATAAGTGAATAACTCGTGGTCTGAAAACTACAAAACATTGTTGAAAGAAATTAAAGAAGACCTAGAGAAATGAAAAGACATCCCATTTTCATGGATCAGAAGACTTAATGTCATTAAAATGGCCATTTCTCCCCAAATTGATCTACAGATTCAAAGTAAACCCTATCAAAATCTCAGCTGGTTTCTTGCAGAAATGAATAAACTAATCTTTTAATTCATATGGAAATTCAGGGACCCACAAAAGACAGAACAATCTTGAACAAGAAGAACAAAATTAAAACTCATACCTCTTTATTTCAAAACTTATTATAAAGCTACAGTAATCAAGCCAGTGAGGGACTGGCATCAGGATAGACATATCAATCAATGACATAGAATCGAGAGTCCAGAAATAAACCCATATATCTAGCATGATCAAATGATTTTTGACAAACGTTCCAAAACAATGAGATGGAAGAAATAATAGCCTTTTCAATAAATGGTGCAAGGACAACTGCGTATTCCCATGCGAAACAATTAAGTTGAACCCCAATCTCATATCATATGTAAAAATTAACTCAAAATAGATCACAGACCTAGATGTAAGTGCTAAAACTATGAGAACAAAATATTGGAGTAAGTCTTCACGACCTTGGCTTAGGCAATGGTTTCTTAGATATTACATCAAAAGCACAAATGACAAAAGAAAAAAAAAAAAGACAAATTGAACTTCATCAAAATGAAAACTTTTGTGTTTCAAAGGATATCATCAAGAAAATGAAATACAATCCACAGAATTGGAGAAAATATTTACAAATCATAGATCTGAAAAGGAAGTTGCATCCAAAAATATAAAAAGAACTCTTACAAATCAACAACAGAAAGACACATAACACAATTAAAGTAGGGGCAAAAGATTTGAATAGACTTTTTTCAAAAGAAGACATACCCATGGCCGATTAGCACATAAAAACAATCTGAACATGGTTTGTCAGTAGGGAAATGTAAATCAAAACCACAGCGCATTATCACTTCACACCCACAGGGATGGCTATAACAAAAAAGACAAAAAATAAGTGTTGGTGAGGATGTGGAGAACATAAAATGGTCAGCCACTTTGGAAAACATTCTGGCTGTTTCTCAAAAAGCTAAGCATAGAATTACACACGACCCAGCAATTCAACTTCTCCTGAAAACATACTCCCATAGCAGCATTACTCACAATAGCCAAAAGCTGGAAACAATCTAAACGCTCATCAACTAACTTGTAGATGAATAGAATGTGGCATAGCCACACAATAGAATATTATTCAGTCACAAAAAGAAATGAAGTTGTCATACATAGTATAACATGGATGAGCCTCAAAAGCCTTATGCCAAGTGAAAGAAGCCAGACACAAAATGTCGCACATGGTATGATTCTATTTATATGAAATGTCCTGAATGGCAAATCCGTAGAGACAAAACGTGGATTGGTGTTTGTCAGGGGCTAGGGGAAGAAGAGAAGAAGGAGTACCTGATAATGAGTATAGAATTTCTTTTTGGTGTGATGAAAATATTCTGGAATTAGACAGTGGTGATGTACACACAATTTTGTGACTATTCTAGAAAGTACTGAATAAATAAAAAAAAAAAAAACCCATTGCCATTGAGTCAATTCCGACTTATAGCGACCCCGAATAGTACACTTTAAACAAGGGTGAACTTTATGATATATGAATTATATTTTAATAAAGTTGTTATTAAAAAAACAAAGAATATTGGATTCAATTCATGACACAACCTACATGTATGTGAAATAAATATAGAAATTTAGGTCATATAAGGGAATTTTTTACAGGATGTCCAGAAAGACAACACACATATATATCATTACTGTGATTGAAATAATGACCTAATATGGGACATTTTAAATCACTGGGATTAAAAAAACAAAGTATCCGCTGAGGAAGTTCTATAATGGAAATAAATACTGTCAAGCATTGAATACTGAATAAATGTAGGCACTACAGCCTTAGGAGAGGCATCAAGAGATGCTACTAGGAAAACATTACCTTCAGGAAGTTTCCATGGGCTAAAGGGGTAAATTGTCCGCAAGTAAACACAGCAAAGTAACGGAACCCTTGAGGATGCGCTGACCAGATTGAATCGCAAGTCAAGAAAATCCAAGTGGAAAACCTGGCTTAGTGCTGGGGTCCTGGGTGATGAGTTAAAACTCTTTGAATCTCCATCCCTTACAGAAAGGTAGAATGGGGTATTCAGAAGAGGAACAATAGCCCCTGATACCAGAAGAGAAGAAGAATACGAAGGACATGGCCCAGGGCCAACAAGAAACATGCATTCATAATGAATTCACATGAAATAGTTCAACGATGAGAAAGGCATTGCTTGTGCTCTTTGTTTCTTCTCACAATTTAAGCTTAGAGTAGAGTTCAGAGGCAACGTAACCAGTTAACTTGCTCAGCTCCTAACCGAAAGGTTGGAGGTTCGAGTCCAACCAGAGGCACCTCGAAAGAAAGGCCTGGCCATCTACTGCTGAAAAAGCAGTCATTGAAAACCCTTTGGAGCACAGCTCTGTTCTGACACACATGGGGTTGTCATGAATCAGAACTAACTCAATAGCAACTAGTAGACTCTTCTCAAGGACAGAACGCTGAGGACAAATTTCCAACTAGGAAATTAAGAGATACATCTATCTCATCCCTGGTCAGAAACCAAAATTGGAGCAGGAAAACCCAGGCCCAGTGGCATTAGTACCTTAACTGTACTTTTGAATATGGTTCCCATCTACTTGAGAAGTCTTAATTTCACAAGTTAATACCCAGAGAAAAACCAGTTTCTAGAAGAATCTTATTTTTATGCAATACCAAAATAACCATGCTATCAAAAAAAAATCTGAATATGTTATAAAATTCATTTATTAATTATTGTTTCATTCATATAAAATATACTTTTGAATATCAACTAATGATTTATTTATTCACTTAACAAGTATTTATCAGAGGCCTACTAATATCAGGTTCCATTTTAGTCCTTAATGATACAGGAGTAAACCAGTCCAATAAGACAGATCCTTGCTCGCAGAAACCTAACATCTTGGAATGCAGGTAATACACAAACATACAACTACACACAGACGTAAGAACATACAAATGTGTATGAGAAAGATAATTCATATACAGTAGTGTGACAAATGTACCAAAGGAAATAAAAGAGGGAAATGAGATTAGAGTGCCAGGGGAGGGGAGTTCTAATTTCAATAAGCTAGGTCAGAGAAATAAATAAAATAAAGTATTATAATGACACTTGCAAAGAGCTGGAGAGAGAAAACCGAAAGGGAAGAACACACTCGGCGTTCCTCAAGCTGAAAGAACTGAAGAAAAAAATTCAAGCCTCGAGTTGCAATAGTGAAAGATTCTATGGGGAAAATATTAAATGATGCAGGAAGCATCAAAAGAAGATGGAAGGAATACACAGAGTCATTATACCAAAAAGAGTTAGTCAATATTCCACCATTTCAAGAGGTGGCATATGAGCAGGAACCGATGGTACTGAAGGAAGAAGTCCAAGCTGCTCTGAAGACATTGAAGAAAAAAAAGGCTCCAGGAATTGATGGAATATCAATTGAGGTGTTTCAACAAACAGATGCAGTGCTGGAGGTGCTCACTCGTCTATGCCAAGAAATATGGAAGACAGCTTCCTGGCCAACTGACTAGAAGAGATCCACATTTATGCCTATTCCCAAGAAAGGTGATCCAACCGAATGTGGAAATTATAGAACAATATCATTAATATCACACGCAAGCAAAATTCTGCTAAAGATCATTCAAAAACGGCTGCAGCAGTATATCCACAGGGAACTAGCAGAAATTCAGGCCGGTTTCAGAAGAGGATGTGGAACCAGGGATATCATTGCTGATGTCAGATGGATCCTGGCTGAAAGCAGAGAATACCAGAAAGATGTTTACCTGTGTTTTATTGACTATGCGAAGGCATTCGACTGTGTGGATCATAACAAACTATGGATAACACTGTGAAGAATGGGAATTCCAGAACACTTAATTGTGCTCATGGGGAACCTTTACATATATCAAGAGGCAGTTGTTTGGACAGAACAAGGGGATGCTGATGGGTTAAAAGTCAAGCAAGGTGTGCATCAGGGTTGTATTTTTTCATCATACCTATTCAATCTGTATGCTGAACAAATAATACCAGAAGCTGGACTATATGAAGAAGAACCAGGCATCAGGATTGGAGGAAGACTCATTAACAACCTGTGTTATGCAGATGACACAACCTTGCTTGCTGAAAGTGAAGAGGACTTGAAGCACTTACTAATGAAGATCAAAGACCACAGCCTTCAGTATGGCTTACACCTCAACATAAAGAAAACAAAAATCCTTACAACTGGTCCAATAAGCAACATCATGATAAACGGAGAAAAGATTGAAGTCGTCAAGGATGTCATTTTTCTTGGATCTGCGGTCAACAGCCATGGAAGCAGCAGTCGAGAAATCAAAAGACACATTGCATCGGGCAAATCTGCTGCAAAGGACCTCTTCAAAGTGTTGAAGAGCAAAGATGTCACCCTGAAGACTAAGGTGTGGCTGACCCAAGCCATGGTATTTTCAATCACATCATATGCATGTGAAAGCTGGACAATGAATAAGGAAGACCGAAGAAGAGTTGACGCCTTTGAATTGTGGTGTTGGCAAAGAATATTGAATATACCATGGACTGCCAAAAGAACAAACAAATCTGTCTTAGAAGAAGTACAACCAGAATGCTCCTTAGAAGGAAGGATGACGAGACTGCGTCTTACATACTTTGGACATGTTGTCAGGAGGGATCAGTCCCTGAAGAAGGACATCATGCTTGGCAGAGTACAGGGTCAGTGGAAAAGAGGAAGACCCTCAACAAGGTGAATTGACACAGTGGCTGCAACAGCGAGCTCAAGCATAACAAAGATTGTAAGGATGGCGCAGGACCAGGCAGCGTTTTGTTCTGTTGTGCATCGGGCCGCTATGAGTCGGAACCGACTGGAACGGCACCTAACAACAACAACAGGTCAGAGAAAGCCTTGCCAAGGTAGTGACATTTGGATGACATTTTGCATGGAAGACAGCCAGGCAAAATCTGGAAGAAGAGAGCTTCCAAGCAGAGGAAACACCAAGTGCAAGGCGGCCGGGAGCAGAAACTTGCTGGGGTCTTTGAGGAATAGAAAGAGATCTGCCCTGGGGGAAAGCAGAGACCAATCAACACAACGCCCCCAGGTCCACTTTATTCTAAGTGCCCTGTGCTGGGCCATGTGACTTACAGTCACACTCCCGGCCTTCCGGAGTTCCGGTCTAGGTTGAGGAACAGGAACACTGAACAAATAGTCACAAAAATTAAGATAGAACCGCACTGGAATGTGCTACAGAGGAAGACTCCAGCTCATCATGGGTTTGTAGCCAGAGAACCTGACTTCACATAGAGGTTGGGGAGGGCTTCTCTGAAGAAGTAACTTTTAAGGAAAAATTTGAAGGGAAAGTATGCAAGTATAACCAAGCCCAAAAAGCCAAACCCATTGCCATCGAGTTGATTCCGACTCATAGTCACCCTATAGGACACAGAACTGCCCCATAGGGTTTCCAAGGAGTGCCTGGTGGATTCAAACTGCGGACCTTTTGGGTAGCAGCTGTAGCTCTTAACCACTACACCACCAGGGTTTCTGCAAGTATAACCAGCTATGTTAAATCTATTATTTGAAAAATATACTTTGGGATTCATGGGATTCATTCACTTTAATTTAAAAAAAAAAAAAAAAAAAGGTGACCCTAATGAGGCTTCTGATGAAAAAGAATGCCAAATTTTTAGTCAAACAGAAGACATTGCATCAGACATGAAAATTTTATTATCCTGGCAAAGACAAGTTGATTCAGTATACGCGACTTCATAACACTTAAAATTAGGAACACGACATTAAAGTTTACGAAGCGATTACCATAATTACAGTTCATTTGATCTTGCTTGCTTTTGTAGGGACTCCTGATTAAATCTGTCTGCCGTTGTAATTCCTAATGCTTGTTTTTTGTAAAGCTAAGAATTTCTTGGGATAAAAATTTGGCATTTCCATTTTGGCCTTTCCCCCTTCCCATACCATGCTGCGACTGTTGTTTTGGTTATATATACATATACATATATATACTTTTTTTAACCTAACCATTGTATTAGTGTTTTAAGACTTGCAAAGAATTTTTACTTACAGTAATTGGAAACTCAAAACAACTCAGGGAAGGCAAAAACCAAAAATAAAAACATTGCCGTTGAGTTGATTCTGACTCATAGTGACCCCATGAATTACAGAGTAGGACTGCTCCATAGGGTTTTCTTTAAAAGCAGATCACCAGGCCTTTCTTCCATGGTGCCGCTGGGTGAGTATGAATACAAAGGCAGGCAGTGTTAATTCTGTTTTACCGATGAGAACGAGGACCATTGAGGTGAGGTGAACTGTCCTAAGTCACAACCAGTAGGTGGCAAAGCTGCTGCTGGAACACAGATCTGGTCTCCTTACTGTGTGATTGTCTCTTCTTCAAGTTGCCAGATAGCTCTAGGATGTTGGACTCACACAATCGGAGTGCCAGCCATGCATTCTTCTCCACCAGCAGGTAAATACATGTGAGAATCACTTTGCTTCTTTACCAAAGGAAAGCAGAGAGTGTGATAAATCAGGACAGAGGACAAGTTCCCATTTAAATGCAAATATGCATTGATCTAAATCCTCCTTCCAACTTTCTGAGTTCCAGCCTACACCTTAGAACTGGGATACTGGAAGCCAAATAATGAGTCAGTGTCTACTCCCTGGGCATAAGGGGAGAATGGTGGGCAAGGGAAATTTGTCCTTCTGCAGATATGAAACTCTGCAGAAGGCAGCTGGAGATACAAAGCCAAAGCCCTTACTACAAATTGACTCAGCCAAGAGGGTTCAGTTAGGTGGGTGGGTTAAATGGCAACCTAGGACGCAAACCACTGCTCGTCTGTCAGTTCATTCTACTATGGTGCTTGCGTGTTGCTATGATGTTGGAAGCTATGCTACTGGTATTTCAAATACTATCAGAGTCATCCATGGTGGACAGGTTTCAGCAGAGCTTCCAGACTAAGACAGATGAAGACAAAAGGCCTGGTGACCTACTTCTGAAAATTAGCCAATGAAAACCCTATGAATCATAAAATATTGTCCAAGACTTTTTTAGGACTTACTTAGGACACTTATTTAGGACATGTCATCAGGAGGGACCAATTGCTGGAGAAGGACATTATGTTTGGCAAAGTGGAGGGCCAGAGAAGGAGAGGGCAACCATCAACGAGATGGATTGACACAGTAGCTACAGCAATGGGCTCAATCATGCCAACCATCATGGAGGAGGCACAGGACTGGGCCACATTTCTTTCTGTTATAAGTGAGATTTCCATGAATCAGAGCCAACTCAACAGTAACTAACCACGAGAAATCCAAGGCTGCCAGTGGGAGGATATTGGATGGTGGCTGCTAATTTGACAGACTTGGCTACGGTAGGTGGAGGGCAGGATCCCTCCTTGGGGAGGCTGAGAATGTAGAAACTAGTCCGGGAAAGGTAATAGTGAGCATTAATTGGCGACAACTGGACCAATAAGCAACATCATGATAAAAGGAGAAAAGATTGAAGTTGTCGAAGATTTCATTTTACTTGGATCCACAATCAACACCCACGGAAGCAGCAGTCAAGAAATCAAAAGATGCATTGTCTTGGGCAAATCTGCTGCAAAGGACCTCTTTGAAGTGTTGAAAAGCAAGAATGTCACCTTGAAGACTAAGGTGTGCCTGACCCAAGCCACGGGAGTTTCAATCGCATCATATGCATGGGAAAGCTGGACAATGAATAAGGAAGACCAAAGAAGAATTGATGCCTTTGAATTGTGCTGTTGGCAAAGAGTATTGAACATACCACGGACTACCAAAAGAACGAACAAATCTGTCTTGGAAGAAGCACAACCAGAATGCTCCTTAGAAGCAAGGATGGCAAGACTGTGTCTTACATACCTTAGACATATTGTCAGGAGGGATCAGTCTCTAGAGAAGGACATTATGCTTGGTAAAGTACAGGGTCAGCGGAAAAGAGGAAGATGCACAATGAGGTGTATTGACACAGTGGCTGCAACAATGGGCTCAAGCATGACAAGGATTGTAAGCACGGTGCGGGACCGGGCAGGGTTTCGTTCTGTTGTACATAGGGTCGCTATGAGTTGGAACATGAGGGCCTAGGAATTCTCCCAAAGCCACCATGCCCAGACTCCTTGTATCAACGGAAACATGGGAGAGAGGAAGGGAAAAAGAGAACAAATAGAGATGTCCATGTTTTTCTTCTAAGCCCCACATTTCTCTGGGAGAGGGGGGGCATCAGTAGTATGTGTCCAGCTCTGGGGGATTAACTGGAAAAGTGAGGAGGTCAGGGTTGCTAGCGGGGGTCTTCAACACATCCATCTGTAGGGAGATAAGAAAGGGGGTTTCTTGGAAATGACAAAAGTGATGCTGCTCCCCTTGTCTAGCCTTACAAATTTCCCAAAGAGAGAAATACAAACAGTCTCCCTGTGAAGAATGCTCCTCCCTCTGCCTTCACAATACAACAGACAAAGGTCTACCCCACCCTTGAGTGAACAACCTCATTGGGATTTATGGAATAAAAGAGAGGCAGGTTGTTCAAGTCTTTACAAAAACCTTTGGCACAGATAGGGAAGAATCTGGAAGAAGGAAATCAAGATTTAATGGCTAATTCTTTTCAGTAGTCTCACCCTTGCCATTCTGCTATTTTCTTTTTTGTATTCAGAAGCATTGCCCCTGTGGTTATGCAGTTCTCAACTTGCTTTAGTTGTACTTCAGATTTAAAAACTGCAGAGAAAAGCATTCAAGCAAGACACAGTGAATGAGAAGTGAAAAAGAGAACAAACTATTCAAACCTCTAAAGGGAACTTGAGGCCATCTGTGCTGCTGGGAGCCCCAGGGTGCTGGGTATTGGAACAACATCATGGCCCACAAAGCACCCCACAGTCAGGGCTCCAAGTTGAACAATATCAGAGCGAGCAGGCAGGTCTGTCCATTCCCTCCCAGTATCCCTAAAGACATCTCAAACCCGGAGAAAGCGGGCAGGGAGAGGGAGACCCTTTACGTGCCCTTGAGTAGGTGATCTTAATCATTCTGAATCAGAAAAGTCAGCAAGTCCATCACTAGGAGATTTAATTACCTTCTTTTTACTAAAACTCATAATGAACAATTCCAAGAGGTTATTAATTTTCCGTTCCAGAACGAGCACATGAAGGCTAGCTAGTATGAAGCTCTGCTACCTCTGAAAAATTCCACTCATGCCTTGAGTCTGTGCTGGGAAGAGACTGCACATTCTCCTGACTGGCACGGGGAATCTCACCGAACCTTACTCATAAGGGCTTAAGGTAAGATTATAGTCGCATGCACCTAAATATCTGTTAATGGCAATATCACCAAACTGCAAAACCTGTGCAGCCAGGGCCCAGGAGCAATCTGTTTCTAAAACCTCTCCGTCTGCCCCACCACTGCACTTGCTGTAGTTCAGGATCCATCATCTGCCACTTGGATGATAACATTAGCTTTCATTCCACATTCTCTTGGGCACTCATTCTACACCCTGCCATATCAAAAATTACTCTGGAACTTTCTTGGGTATACCATACCAGCATACTCCAAGCTTTGCAAATTCTTGTCCCTTGACCTCCTGCACTTATTCCACCTGGCTAACTTCTACTCAAGAATTGGTTAATGCTTCTAGCTTTAATAAAAGGACCCCTGGTGGTACAATAGACAAGTGCTTGGCTGCTAACCTAAAGGCTAGTGGTTTGAACATACCCAACACTCTGCCAGAGAAAGACCTGGCCGTCTGCTTCCATGAAGATTACAACCAAGAAAACCTTCTGCGGCAGTTCTGCCCTGTCACACGGGATCCCTATGAGTAAGCACCCAACAACATCAATAAATATCTCGAGAGTTATCTCCTCTGAGAAACCTCCCTACCTTTCCACAGACAACTTGTTATGTCTCCTCTAGACTATTCCTTGTACAGAAGGATACAGAATAATTCAAAATGAGTATATCCTAAAATATGTTACTCAGGAACTTGGTTACATGTGAATATAAAGTACTCACCAAATTGTAGTTTCCCTTATATTTCTCAATTTTCATAATGAATACAGCCCAGCATTGGCTCAGAAATAGTGGCCAATGAGACTGTACCTCATTGGCAAGAGGGGCCATTGTAGAACTATGGCCTGTTCTTTAGAAGGGTTCACATATTACAAACATACCCAAACATATATTTATTAAAAGATACAAGACAACTCTGTCACTTTGCACCTGGCACTCAGTATTTGCATAAATTCACCCATAGCCCCAAACACCTGCTTACATGAGTAATGCCATTCAGGCCTCAGAAAAATGCTTTTTCACATCCTCTTGTCTCATTCCCCAGACCAAAAAGATTGCATACAACTGCTGTGGAAGTTTTGGGGTTCTGTCACTTCTGAAGTCAGAGAGGACTGCTTTGAGTATGGGGAAGGTTTGATAGGCAGGAGCACTTAGGTAAGAGAAAAGACAGAATAATTAACTTGTCTGTCTTCTCAGGTATAAATGTAGTGGGCTGTTGCATAATAAGCTATCCTTTCCCAGTAATGCTGAGCATTCGATTTCTTGCTTCTCTTTGGTTTCAATTCTTTGTTCCAGAGGTTCTTACAAATTATTGTGGTATTCATGCAATTGCATGTGTTGGCTGAGGAACATTTTGCAAAATAAAACAATTGCTTACGCAAACATGGCCAGTCTCTCAAAACGACACCCAGACATATGCAGTAATAATTAAGTTCAGTCATGTTTGGTATTCTGCTGACTTTGAGTCAAATGAAAACCATACCTTCACACATATTTTATCTTAATGAGAGCATATTCGTCAACTTTGTTAATTTAATATATGGCCTTTCAGTAATTAGACACGTAGATTGTGCAACCCCATTTACACTCTTGCCCTCAAGGTTCTGGACAAGTCTGTACCTTGATACCTAGACATCATGTCACTCCAACTTCTTCTTGGGGAGATGTATCAGGAACCCCAAGTTTAGACCTTTCCTTCTTCACAAGGAAGAGGAAATGAATGAACGCATTGTGGCCGCTGTTAATTGCGATATGCTATAAAGGGTCTCTGATATGCTGTGGGTGAATTAGGCTTCCATATTAATGTACACCATGTGATTATAAGCCATTTACAATGAGCATTTGTAATATTATAAACATAACTGTATGTCTTAGTCATCTAGTGCTGCTATAACAGAAATACCACAAATGGATGGCTTTAACAAAGAGAAGTTTATTTTCTCACAGTAAAGTAGGCAAAAAGTCCAAATTCAGGGAGTCAACTCCAGGGTAAGGCTTACTCTCTGTCAGCCTTCTCACCAA
The DNA here is from genome assembly GCF_024166365.1 of Elephas maximus indicus. Classification (NCBI taxonomy): domain Eukaryota; kingdom Metazoa; phylum Chordata; class Mammalia; order Proboscidea; family Elephantidae; genus Elephas; species Elephas maximus. Next base: position 83,931,633 of record NC_064831.1, on the reverse strand, counting down.
TGTTCCCCCTGACTGGGAGCTTCTCTACGCAGGGATCCCGGGCCCAAAGGATGCACTCTGCTCCCAGCACTGCTTTCTTGGTGGTGTGACGTCCCCCGGCTCTGCTAGCTTTCCTTTCCTTTTATTTCTTGAGAGATAAAAGGTGGTGTAGGCCACATCCCAGGGAGCCTTCCTTTACATTAGATCAAGGGTATGACCTGGTAAGGGTGTTCAATCCCACCCTGATCCTCTTTAACATAAAATTGCAATCACAAAATGGAGGACAACCACAGAACACTGGAAATCATGGCCTAGTCAAGTTGATACACACATTTTGGGGGGACATAATTCAATCCATGATACTGTTATCATGCCTTTATCAGCTGGCTTTGCTGACATGTTCACATATGGCCTATTTCCAGAGCTGTAATTGTTGAAGAGTTCACTTCTTCTCAGCTCTCACTCATCATCTGCAGTTACGCATTTGCATAGTTGGCTTCACTCCTAGAGGACAGGGATCAGATCTTACTCTTCTTGCATTTACAGAACCTACTATGTGTGCCTGTGTTTCACGGAATTTCTTACTATTTTCAATCATACTTGACACATGAATGCAGGCATTTGTTAAAAGAAAGCTTTTACTCGTTGAAAGAAATATCAGCTACTAAAAGGCTTTTCAACAATGTAAATTAGAAACTTTTCCCCCATTTTTTCTCATTTATATTTGGCGCTCTATTAAAGCACATGAAATTCATAAAAGATACTTAGGAACAACTGGCTGGTCTCTAGACATAGTACAACTACCAGAACCTCTGGGGGCATCTCTCCCCCACTCTTGCCCCAGTTTTTCTCTATCACATCAAAGTCTTCTTCTTTTAATAGCATTTGATCATCGTTATTTCTTTAATTAACAAATATTATTTTAGCATCTACTAGTTGCTCTGAATTGCCTCATTTATGTACTTATTTGTATGTTTAGTTCTTTATTGTTTTTCTTCCATGGTAGAATGTAAACCCTATAAAAGTAGAGAGAGCTGTGTGTCTCCCTCACTATGAGATCTTCAGCACCTGGAAAATAGTAGGTGCTAAATATAAGTGGAGGGCACTGGTGGTTCAGTGGTAGAATTCTCACCTTTCATGTGGGAGGCTTAGGTTCAATTCCTAGCTGATGCCCCTTAAGCACAGCCACTACCCATCTGTCGGTGGAGGCTGGAATGCTGCTATGATGCTGAACAGGTTTCAGCAGAGCTTCTAGACTAAGACAGACCAAGAAGAAAGGCCTGGTGATCTAGTTCCAAAAAAATCAGCCAATGAAAACTCTATGGATCACAATGATCTGATCCCACTGTACATGGGATCACTCTGGCTCAGGCAGCCTTGGAAGCAGTTAACACAAACTCATTAACAACTTGAGATATGTAGATGACGCAACCTTGCTTGCCAAAAGTGATGACAACTTGAAGCACTTCCTGATAAAGACCAAAGCCCACAGCTTTCAGTATGGATTACATCTGAACATAAAGAAAACAAAAACCCTTACAACTGGACCAATAAATAACATCACGATAAATGGCAAAGAAATTGTAGTTGTCTAAGTTCTCTTTCTTCTTGAATCAACAGTCAATGCTTGTGGAAGAGCAGTCAGGAAATCAAAGGACATATTGCAATGGGCAAATCTGCTGCAAAAGACTTCTTTAAAGTGTTGAATAGCAAAGATGTCACTTTGAAAACTAAGGTGTGCCTGACCCAAGCCATGGTATTTTCAATCACCTCAAATGCATGTGAAAGCTGGGCAATGAAAAATGACACATTTGAGTTGTGGCTTTGGCAAAGCATATTGAATATACATACAATGGACTGCCAGACGAATGAACGAATCTGTCTTAGAGGAGGGAGTACAGCCAGAATGCTCCTTAGAAGCAAGGATGGTCAAACTTCATCTCGCTTACTTTGGACATGTCATTATGAGGGACCAATTGCTGGAGAAGAACATCATGTTTCGTAAAGTAGAAGGTCAACAAAAAAGACCCTCACGGGAGGTGGATTGACACAGTGGCTTCAACAATGGGCTCAAACACAGCAATGATCGTGAGGATGGCTCAGGACCAGGCAACATTTCCTTCTGTTGTACACAGGGTTGGTATGAGTCAGAGCCAATAACAACAAGAGGGAAACCCTGGTGGCGTAGTAGATAAGAGCTACAGCTGCTAACCAAAAGGTCGGCAGCTCAAATACACCATGCACCTCTTGGAAACCCTTCAGGGTGGTTCTACTCTGTCCTTTGGGGTCGTTATAAATCAGAATCGACTTGATGGCAATGGGTTTGAACAACAAGAGCGACAACAAATATACATGAATGAAATGGGTGGATGGATAGTAAATATGCATCTAGAATATCAGCAACTGGGACTTTCATGTGTTCCCTTCTGGTGTTTTCTTCTTTACTCAAGCAACACCAAGGTACTATCTGTTTACATCTAAAACAAAAAATTTGCTTGGGAGGGCTCTCGAATGAGCTGTTTCTGGATCATGATTGACGGACTAACGTTTTCACTGTTCCACCTTTCATCTGTATTCTGAATGCTTTTTCCCCACATACAACCTGCACGTTGCTAAGGGCTTCTGAAGAGGAGGTGGATGCTATCACAGCGCAGCAAGACACCATAAAGCCTCTGTTTTCCAGCAAACTGGGATCCAGCAGCAACATATCTGTTCTCTTTACTCAAGATTCGAATTTTTTCTATCAGATTTCACTTGCTCTGGATAAATCTTTTCACCTATTAAATCAGACTTTGTGATCCCTGCTAACAGAGCATTTGAAGAACTATCAAAGGGACGTGGCCAGTGTCACGCATCTTACAGTAAGCCCTTGATAGCAGCCATTAATGTATTGTAGGATGGAGAAAGTTGTCTAAAGATAAAAATAGGCAGTCGTGCAGGGATGAGCCCAGTCGACTTAATTTCATACATGCACAACCACTGATGTGTCTGCACAAGATTAGGTCATGCTCTTGCTGGCAAGTTTATTATAACTTTGTTCAAATAACAAATCGGTAATTAGTTTGTACTGTGGCTTTGGTGCAACTAAGTAAAAGAAGGGAAGAACAAATATTAGTTGATTCCAAAGGAGCCCGCTTGTTTAAAAAGGTTTACCCATTAAGAAGGCAAATATCAGAGAGAAATGTGTTCAGAAGAAGGACTTACAGTTCTTTTGTTTTGAAATAGTTGGAAATATAGATGAACAGAACAGTCGGAAAGATGTTGTGGGACCCTTACCCTTTTCTGCCTTCACAGTTAGTGAAAAGCCTAAATTCATTGCAGTCTTGCTATTGAACTTGTTTCCTGTACAATGTTATATCTCCGGCTGATTGCTTGCTGCATTTCTCTGAAGGATGCACTATATAAAAATAGCCCTGTTAGATGCCACCTGTGATGCTAATGATATGTTAGAGCCAAGATGCAGGGACCAAGATCAGAAACTCCCTGCCACAAGCAGAATATATGCCCGTGTCTGTCGTTGTTGTTAGTTGCTGGGGAATTGGCTCCAACTCGTGGAAACCCCAAGCCCAGCAGAACAAAATTTTGCTTGGTTCTGCACCATCATCACGATCGCTGATATGCTCAAGTCCATTGTTATGTTTGTCATGATGTTGTTTATTGGCCACTGCGTATTTTAAGTGCCTTCCAACCTAGGGGGCTCATCTCCCACGGGACAATATTCTGTTGCAATCCATAGGGTTCTCATTGGCTGATATTTGGAAGAAGATTGCCAGTCCTTTCTTCCTAGTCAATCTAGGTTTGAAAGCTCCACTGAAACCTCTCCACCATAGGTGACCTTGCTAGCATTTGAAATACCGGTGGCATAGCTTTCCAGCAGCAGAGCTACATGCAAACCACCTCAGTTCAATAAACTGAGAGATGGGTGATGGATACCGATGGCAAGGTCAGGAGCCCCCGGCCAGAGCAGAATATATGTCTGATTCTAGGGGGAAAAAAAGAGGGGGACATGGCTGATGGATCTAATATCTGGCAACCAGCGTTCTGTCATAAGTTTGGGTATGCAGGAGGTCCCCAGAGCATGCCGGGCATACGTAAGATGCTTCTCAAATGTAGTCCTCAGAATTCGATTCAATGAGAGAACGGTTGGGTGGAGAGGGGAGGTTTGAGGCTGAGAAAACTCCAGTCCCATCACAAGTAGGCAGGTAGACGCCAATGCATGGACCCCATTCCACGTATTTCTGCACCGATGTTGTGAAATATGAATTTTTTTTTTACATATAATAGCAGAAAAAGCAGTTATCGAAAAGTATGGTTATTTTAGATGATTTAATACTGGAATTTTGAATACGGTGTATTCGGTGATTTAATTCTAAGTATTTGTTGCATACTCCCCTCATTAAATCGAAGGAAATTGCATGCAGGTACAGCAGGGACATAAGGAAAGAATTCTTCCATTTGAGAAATGTGCTATTTTTACCAAGACCCGAATTCCACGCTGGCTGAGATTATCCCTGCGTCTAATGGGAGAGGTGATGAAATCTGAACACGGTATTACCTTGCTTTATAACTGCGTTGCCTAATAACAGAAAGAGAGCTTTGGGCGTAATTAATAGCCATTCTTACAGATCTTTTAACTCTGCCATCTCCAAGGAACTTGCTTTCCATTACCATTTCCAGAAATAGCTTACTTCACATTAAGGAAGAGCTGCGAGTGATGGTTCCCAAATTATCCCTAAGCTAATTATTAAAAAATGATTACTCCAAAAGCTTTTTCCACTTGAAATCCTACCTTTAAGTGCCTTGCAGTAAATATAAAGATAGAGCCAGAGCCCACTGGCAGAATCTCTGCTTGTGTTAGAGCCAACTTCCATTAACTCAATCTCTAGTGTACTCTAAAATGTGTTTTCATTACAAGTTATGGCGCTAAATACCATGAGAAATGATATGCAAATCAGCAATATTAACTATGCCAGTTAAGAGGAGCCAAAGTAACTTAATGAAGGGGATGTAGCCCACTAGAAAGCTATGTTTTGCTTTTTTTAAGGTTAATTAGACTGCCTAATTATCCCAGACTGAGAGCATACTATTCTCTTAGAAAAGCAAGCATAATTAACTTAGAGAGGCTTCCCCCACAAGCAAAAACAAGTAAATAGAAAAACTTCCATACAGAGTAGAATTCACTTCTATTCAAATCCAGAGAGTAGCTTGATGTGTACGTAAATAAGAGCAGAGAACAAAACAAAGCAGTAGTTGTCAAGTGTGGGCATCCTAAAAGTTTACTGGGCAGACAGAGAAGCTGGCTGCCAATGCACAGCCATAATTTCTAATCTGCAGAGTGTACACTTCTAAAGAAGATGAAAATAATTCCTAGGGAAGATATAAATATAGGACACTTGTTGTTTTTGGTTGCCCAGCAACCATTCCTCTTTCTTTTGGTAAACCAAACCAAAACCAGTGGTTGCCAAATCGTTTACAACTCATGGAGATCCCATATGTGTCAGAGTGAAACTGCACTCCATACGGTTTTCAACGGCTAGTTTTTCAGAAGTAGATCCTGGCGCCTTTAGGTGGACTTGAACCACTAACTAACCTTTCAGTTACCAGCCAAGCACTTAACCTATTACATCATCCAGGGATAGAATCCCAATTTTTCTTCTGGGGAATTTTTTTACCACATCAAGGATTCTGCTCCGAGGTATGGCTGGCATCTGTCTCTCTCCCAACCCCATAGCACCTTCCTACAGAATCAAAGCCTCTTTTCAAATTTACAGTCCCTGACAGGGGCCGATGACCCAGTAAACAAGGTAAGCACAGGCTTACTTGTGCTTACTTATTAATCTGTAGAGAACAATTTCATATGGGTTTCACCATATATTTGATGTAGTGAAACCCACAGGAAACTGTTCGCTAAAAATGAGCTGGTAAGCAAATAAGGCAAGTGCTGTGCTTACCTTGCCTCTGAATAATCCCCCTGAGTCACTCCCTTCCAGGTAATGTTCCCAAGAAAACTCCCTACTAAACCGATGACAAATGGCCATTTCAGAGTCTCCTTCCCAGGGAAGTCAATATATGGCATTGGTGCCAGGCTTGGCCCTAGGAAACAGAATCTTCAGTGGGATTTTGAAGCCATATCACTTGCTAGTTGGCCAGCAATGAGGATCCCACTGCTGGTAGTTGGGGTAGAACTGATAGTCCACAGTATTCTGTAGCGTTACAATTGCTAAAAATTCCACTGGTGGTGAATTGGAATAAAATACAGGTGGAAGGGAATGTACTGAAGAGTACGTGCAATATCTCAGGTGTTCAAAGAGTTCAGGAGAAATAGTAATTACAAGAACAATGAAATTTGATGACAGCTACTCTTGATTCATTGGAGAAAGACAAGGAAAGGCCGAAGGTGGTTAATTACTAATTTAAGACCAAGTGTGGAAGCCAGAGTACCGCCTTAGCAGCATATAAAGAAGAGTTCATCTTCTGCAGCCAGAGGGCAGAAAACACTGAAGATCAGGTCCAGAAATTAATTATAATTGTGGTCGAGCTTCAGAGAAGGTTGAGTTCCAACCCTGGAAATTCTGTTAAGCTAAGTTCAGGGCCCTAACTGAGAAGGGGTGAGAGCCTATCTGTTAAAGACTAGGGACACCTGGCTGGATGATGGCAGTGGCAAAGGGCTTGGCTGGTTGTTTAGGAGCCTGTGGAGACAAGGACGTCTGTGGAAGAGACACATGAACGGACCTATGAGACTGGGCACAAAGTGAAATTTTTAGACTACATCCTAATGCTCAGCAGAAACCACCTATCATGGAAAAGGCACTCAACAACCAAGTAGACAAAGAAGACTAGGTCAGTTGATGTCAGCTAGTCTCAGCCATTGACCATCCACGCTGGAACAATGTGCACATGCAGAGAGTAGCTGAAGTGGCAGGGACAGAGGCTATGCTGAGGCCCAACTCACCAAGGCTGTCCTAGCAACTATTACTGCTGCATATTCAGCCTGCTGACAACAGAGACCAATTCTGAGTTTCTAACATGGCACCACCACTAAAGGAGACTAACCAGGCACTTAGTGGCAAGTTGTTTGCATTGGATTCTTTTCACCCTGGAAGTGGCAGCAATGCATGTTAACTGAGATCAATACATATTCTTAGTATGTGTTTGCCTTTTCTGACTATAGGATCTCAGCAGCATCAATACTTAAAGGCTTATAAAGAACCCCAACATAAGACCCTGCTCAACATTTCATTAGAACAAGGGCTAAGGAGGTGAAACAGGTCACACATGGTCATAGGATCTACCTATCCTATATCACACTACCTACAAACGGATAGCTGGGGGTATAGCTCAGTGGTAGAGTGCATGCTGAGCACGTATGAGGCCCAGGGTTCAATCCCCAGCACCTCCATTAGGAAACCGTGGTGGCATAGTGGCTAAGTGCTATGGTTGCTAACCAAAAGATCAGCAGTTCGAATCCACCAGGCGCTCCTTGGAAATGATAGAGCTGTAGAACAGCTTTTTTTAAGGCACAGCTCAGATGCTGGTTTGGAGATAATGCCTTGCAAGGATGGGACACCACTCTCTAAAACCTAGATATACCCTAAATCAATCGTGTGGTTCTGTGTCCCAACAGAGGTCCCTGGGTGTTGCAAATGGTGTGACCTTGGCTACTTACTAACCTAAAGGTTGGCAGTTTGAATCCACCTAGCAGTGCCACAGAAGAAAGACCTGGTGATCTGCTTCCCTAAAGATTACAGCCAAGAAAACCCTGCGGAGCAGTTCTACTCTGTAACACATGGATCACCATGAGTCAGAGTAGACTTGATGGCAATGAGTTTAGTGGGTGTTTTTGTTTTTGTTTTGAATGCAGAATGCATAGATCTAGGAACAAAAGAGTAGAAATAAGAGTGACCCTGATTACCATCTCTCAGTAAGCCATTTGAGAAGCTTTTTCCTTCCATCCACACAAATGTAGGCTCTCAGGTCTAGAGGGGTGCTCCTTCCCAAAGGAGTGCTTACACCAGAGGATGTAACAAGTCTCACTAAACTGTAATCTCTGGCTGATTCCCTATCACTTCATGTCCTGCGCCAAGAGACCTGAAGGCAAGGAAAGCATCGCTGTGCTGGAAGGAGGAGTCAACCCTGATCATCAGGAGGATGTAGGGCTACACAGTGGGGTGGGAGAAAGTATGCTGGGCACCTAGGTGATCCACTGGGGCTTTTTAAACTTCCCTACCAATTTTCCCCAATTTGGACAGTAAATGGGCAAGAGAAGCAGTGATGGCCTGCGAAGGTTATAGTCACCACAGGCTCAGATTTCTGAGGCATAAGAGTCTGGGTCTCCCCAAAAGGTAAGCCAGAACAGAAGAGGTACCAGTGGAGGGTGAGGAGAGTCCACAATGGGCCATGCAGGAGGGAGATGAGGAGCATCACTTGTGGCCCCAAGAACAATTGTAGCACCGGGGGCTATAGTTGGTCCCACTAACCTTACTCTTATGTTTCCCTACAAAAAGAGAAAAACCAAAATCCTACAGGAGCTGTTCCCAGATGGGCTGAACTCACTACGAACAGCAAATGGATCAAAGTAGTGCAAGTGGTGGACTGTAGTGGATATTGGGATACATCACCTGGATCCCCCAGTTAAGGCTGAGTTACTCCTTCTCCCAGCTGCTGAGGTATATTTCCTGCTGACAGCTCACTAGTGAATTCCCCAGGAATTGCTGTCAGCCAATGAGAGGTTCCTCATCCAAGATCATGCTCCCTCCTCCAGGGTAGCCTACACCAAACAACTAGTCAATGTGGGAGTACAAAGACCTTATCTTCTTACCTCAATTCTCGGTATCTCTTCTGAAGGATTAGCAAAGCTACAATGCCATACCCATAGGACAAGCTTCAGTTAGCATGATACTGTCAAATGCAAGGACTGCCTATAAATCTGGGCGATCATAAAATAAATTTGTTTTCCCCTTGTCTTTAATGAAAGAATTTGCCACTGGATATATCCCCTTAAATAGGCTTTTGTGTTCTGTGAAGGAGTATCTATATAACTGATGCAAATATAGAGCAAGAACAATTCGTTTTCCTGGAAGGAGATTATATAAAGACCTTGTTCTTATCCATTTGTATCCCTGTCATGTTTTTTGCAATTAGAGGAAGAAAAAGGGGTGCAACAAGAGTGAGGAGAAAAGGGTAGGAGAGGAGGGGGAAGGATAAGAAGAATTTTAAGATGCCGAATTTAGCAGCATATAAGAATGCTCTTCAAAGATGGTTTAGGCTCATTTGCTACTAGCTTATCCCATTCAACAACCTGTTTTGTAACCCAAAACACTCCTTGGTTCCCTAGCAAACTGCCAAGAATACGGCAGTTGAAATTAATTCCTCTGTCCAAGACTTCTCCATCATCAACCTGTAACAAAGAGAACTACTCTATTTTTATGTAAATAATGTGCACCTTCTATGTTTGTTTGCCAACCGTGCCCTTCCCCCCAACCCTCACCCACAAGATATTTTCATAAGCGTGTATGCTAATTTTTTTTTTTTTTACAGCAACATATAAAGAAAATTGGTATAGCTGCACCTGTGAAAATAAGGGTGGGGAGGGAGGCCACGGCTGGCTAACAAACATAGAAGAAGCGCATTACCTACATAAAAATACAGTATGTGGCCCCCACTGCTGCCCCTTGGAAGCTTGAAATGTTAAGTCCTATTTGGTTCAGGATCACTGCTCTTGGATTGCAAATGTGACATTGGCTTTGGGCCTTGGGACTTTTGCAAAGACTTGATGGTTAACACAGCTCAGCAAGCCAAGGAAAGGTTTGAGAAAAAACTATCAGAGCATGAAGGTAAACTCTGGGCTGTGATTTCCTCAAATAAAGGAAGAGAGGATTCTCCTGAACTTTCTGTCTGCACCCTTCCTGGACTGCTCCAAGCTCTATGGTGCTCTGTGGAAACGTGGGTGCTCATACTTCCCCCTAGGAGATAACCGTTTTGTTCCTTTCTGTCCTCCACCGTGAGGCAGCAGAGCTCATACTCACAACATCTTTGCGGCCTCTCACATGAACCACTTGTTAGGTGCTTTCAAGTAGATTTCAACTCGTAGCAATCCCATGCGACAGAGTAGAACTCCTCCATAGTATTTTCTAGGCTGTAATCTTTATAAGAGCAGACTGCCACATATTTCTCCTAGAGAGCAGCTGGTAGGGTTGAACCGCTAAGCTCTTGGCCGAGAGCTTAACTATTGAGCCACCAGGGCTCCTAGTGACACTTTTTTTCAACATAGATCTGACTTTCTCCTCTTTACTCAGCAGAGTGCCATTTTCAATCTGGGAGAATTTCCTCTTTCATGTGGAGCAATTTGCCCTCAGCTTCCACCTTCCTTAGAGATTAGCTCACCAGCCCTAATTATTTACCTCAGTAAACTAGAAATGACATCAGAAATTGAAGAAATTGAAGTGACCATTTCCACTAGCAGAGGTCAGAAGCTACTTAAGGCCAAATGGTACAGGGCCATTGGGGGCCAAGAAAAAGCAATTTTCTTCTCACAACATTTTATCAGAGAGACAAGCAAAGTCACCCCATTAAAACAAGTCACTTCTTATACTTTTCTCATTAAGTCAATCACCCCAGTGACAAAAAGGAACAACACCCTCCTCCTGATATGAAATTGTTCCTAAACATTAGCCTGCAAGAGAATCCCCTGGAAAGTTTGTTAAAATACAAACCCTAGGACCTCTGTCCTGAGTTTCTGACTCAGTAGTTTGGGGTAGAGTCTAGGACTTGCATTTCTAACAAGCTTCTAGGTGAACACTGACCTTGATGGTGCTGGTACCCCACTTTGTGGACCACAACTCTAAGGCCCTCCTGTGGGTGTAAGCACAGCAGGTGACGTCAACAAGCAGTTCACCATTGAGTTGGCTTGGGATGTGAATTTAGAGGCAGATTATATCTGAGTCTCATTCAAGACCAGAAAGCTTTTCTTAGAGATTTTGATTCCAACAGACCATGGGGCAAAATCAATATGAACATAAATAAATAGGAGTGTAGGGGAGACTTGACCCTATGATAGTAGATTTCTGGTCTCAACGCTAATCCACATCAAACAAATGAACCAATTTGAAATGGAACACTGTTGGTGAAGAAAATCTTCAATTAGCACATCTGCAAGCAGAGAACATAGCCTAAATATCTTCTTGGTTCAGTGATCTTATCAGCCAGGCACCAGAAGTCCAGCCAGTGAAAGGCTGTCATTGTTTTTATCCACCCCAGATAAGAATTCAATTGATCTGATTTGTGAACAATGTTTACCTCCTTTCCTTGTCATCACAAAGATGGTCAATTAATGGCACTAAAGATTAATTAACAGGGAAGCTTATGTACTACCTGCTGAAGAGATGATTAAACTTGAAGCTCTATGCTTTCTTCTTAGTCAGAGAAACAAACAACCGTCTGTAATGAAAGTCTCAGAGGCAGTTTTAGTCCTGAGCACCAAGTCCATCCAAGTCAGGATGAGAAAGGATTCTTAAAAAGCAAATTGAGAAGGTTAACCTGTAGCTGATGAAGCATTGATGGTTTGGTGGTAGAATTCTTGACTTCTATGGGGGAGACCCAGTTTTGCAGCATGTCAGAGGAGTCTTGTATGCTGCTCTAGTGTTGAACAGTTTTCATCAGAATTCTAGACTAATAAGACAGACTAGGAAGAAAGGCCTGGCAATCTACTTTTTGACAATCAGCCAGTGCAAACACTATACAGCACAACACTATAGAGTCCAATCTACAACCAATCAGGGGGATGGCACAGGACCAGGCAGCATTTCATTCCATTGTGCTTGGAAGACCCATGAGTTGGGAGCTGGCTATATTGTTAACAACAAGATGTAGCCAGCCTTAGCCACTCTGTGGCACTAATTGGTGTGAATTATATGAGTAAGTATGCACCTTGCCAGGGAAGTGGGAGTCAGGAGGTAGTCTGTTTATCAGCACATAGACACAAGGGGCGCTGTCCCTCCAGAGGAAGCAGCAACACAGATTGGGCTCTGTCTTCCCGAGCCTTTCCAGTTCTGGTAATTGCTTCATATTTCCCTCAAACACTTTCTTCACCTAAAGTCATCTTTTTTGCAGATGACTATGTCGAGGTTGCTCATTTTTCTTTCGAAGAACAGGTATCAAAAGTAAGGTTTAATTGCTCTAAAAGCACAAATTAAACAGAAAGCTTAACTGAGTTGGGCAAGGGGCATAATCTCACCAGAACATCCTATACTACTGCTGGTAGCTCATGCTGGATCAGCATAACAGTCCACCATGTGCTCTTTCATTGACATTTAACTCCATTGAATCCTCCCAACACCCTTGAGAAATGGGTTTCATTTCTCCTTTTGTACAGATGAGGAGGCTGAGGCTACCCATTGCCATAGAGCTCATTCTAACTCATAGCAACCCTATAGGACAGAGTGGAACTGCTTCATAGGATTTCCAAGGAGTGCCTGGTGGATTCAAACTGCCGACCTCTCGGTTTGCAGCTGTAGCTCTTAACCACTGCTCCACCAGGGTTTCCGCAACTGAGGCTAGGAGGGCTAAATGACTTGTCCATAGTTTTCCCAGGTAACCAATAGAGGGCCTCAGTTTCTAAAGTCAGATATTTTGAATCCAAGTTCTGTACTTTTCATAGTACTTAAAAGTTCTCTTAGTGATTATTTAGAGTAGAATCAATTTGAAGGATTTAGTAGCAATTTTATGATCAATAGAAAACTGGGAATCTGGAATTAGCCAGTGGGAAAAACTTATGACTATTCAAAATCACTAATTGGAATCCATTCTCAATGGTATCTCTATGCAATGAGGCTAAGTGAAGACATGAATGAGACATGAGGTCTACCAGGTAACTCAATGATTTGAAACGTTAGCTGAGCTCTTTTCTATGCCTGATTCCATACTTGGCACTAGGGATAGAAGGGTGAAAAAAAATGCACCAGACATACACTAATCAAATAGCCACTCAGGTTGTGGCATCCATAACTAGTCTAAGAAGGAGGGGTGCTTGGAACCAGGGACACCTACAAAGACACACTTAGGAACAGATCTCGTTCAGACCCCAGGGACTGCCTGTACTCAAAAGCTCAGGGCAAAGGCTGGGGCTGAGTAATTCTATAACAGGATCAAAACCAAATCAAAACCACTGCCGTTGAGTTGATTCTGGATCATAGCAACCTTATCAGACAGAGTAGAACTGCCGTATAGGGTTTCTAAGGCTATAAATCTTTGCGGAAGTGGGCCACCCCATCTTTCTCCCACTGAACGGTTGCTGGGTTCAAACTACTGAACTTTCAGTTCACATCTGAGTGCTTTAACCACTGTACCACCAGGGCTCAGTCTATGAAAGGAAAGAAGTGAAAAAATAGGAACACTGATTCAATCAACCACAGGTGGGGAACTTGATCAATTGGCAACCAGAAAATCTCCATTAGATTAGTAGGGTAGAGAAACTACCAGAGGGCCAGAGTGGGTGTTCAAAGACTAGTGAGGGGAGGTGTTCAAGTTCACCCCAAGGGTGCAGACTTACCTATCCAGTTGGAGATCTGTGGGCTTCTGTCACTGACAATGTTGAATACGGGGCTTGGCTGGGTATTCCAGAGAGGTTGGTCATGAAAATCTTACACTTCTGACAGGGCATATGGGATGGCATAACTTCTAACTCTAAGCTAAGCAGTTAACCAGTAACCCAAACCACAGTTAAATAAAGGCTATTTAACTCACGTGTCAGAAAAGTGACCATACAATACATACAACACATACCACATAATACAGCTGTAGCGTGGGACACTGTGGAGAGTAAAAGCGGACCAAAAGGAACAATTTGTCACTCCATGATTAGAAAAGTTCTGAAAAAAAAATCCCCACGATCTTTAAGCATGGTCCCTTCAGGGTTTTGATATTCTAAGTATTGCCATTATGGGTACCTTGGAGACACATAATGCTATAGTTGAACTGTGTGGTATGTTTAGTCAACATGAATTTCCCACATGCTATTGCCCCAAAATAGGATTCTTAATGAAAAACATATTTTTAAAAATTATTAGAAGACCTATAAAGTCATGAGAGAAAGAGGAAATAATTCCAGCTGAGGCAATGAAGAAAATTTTATGAGTTGAACTCTGTAGGACCTGTAGACAATCCATGGTGAGATAAAGAAAAGGAGTACTTTGAGCTTAAGGGAAGAGCTGGAACAAACAATATAGGAAGGCAACAATACAGAGGTAGGGAATGTCATGTCATACTTGGGGAACAGTGAACAGTTCTAACTTCAATGACAATTTATTTTTATTTTTTTCTCTCAAAGAATAAATGAATGCAGATTCCACAACAAGCTTATTAAAGTACCCTGTTACCTTGTTTAGCATGGATACTTTTCCAAATAAGTTAAATATTTATGAGGTTGCATTTTATTGTAGGCAAAAGATAAAATTTGATTACAGTAATGTTCGATATAAGAATTATAATAGTGATTAAAAGGTCATTGGTTGCAATGCTTAATAACATTTGATATAATTATCACAAAGGTTTTACCGAGTCAGCAGAAGACACTGCAAAATAAGTAAAAGACTAGAATTGGAAATGTCTTGAAACTGATGAAAGAATAACCATACCAATTCAAATCAACAGATAACAGTGCCTTTCTTGTGCAGTCAGACGTTAAAGTTGCCATACTGAATTCTCTAGTCAAGATCATCTTGCAGGTGGGTAGTCATTCAGGATGTGCGAAGCCTGAGTTCCCATGCCTTTGTGATTGCTGGATGTTCAGAAAATATCCAGGAAATACTGACATCGCAGGGGCAAAAGAGAAGTTGGAAAAACTGTGAAACATCCACTCGATATCTATTAAATGAATGCAAGAATTAATGAATTTAACACACGCTTAAGGCAACAGGAATGTAGAGACTAGCCTCAGAGAAGAAAGACTCGAGCTTACCGGTTTAAAAATAAGAGAATGGAAATAAATTGGTTTGTACACTGAGTAGTAGCAATAATGTAACAACAAGAATACATATTATTCATTCATTCTGTAAATTTTTGTTGAACATCTTATGTACCAAGAGGCTCTGGGAATATATCAGCAAATAGACAAGGCTCCTGCCCTCCTGGAAAAAGAGCATAAAAATACATACATAAATCAATATCAGTAGTGATAAATACTATGAAGAACAATAAAGCAGGGCTTTCTTTCACACACATCATCAAATTGGGATTAATTAAAACAACTAAAAAACAAGTATGGTGAAGATTCAACATTGGGAAGTCCCATACCATAGTAAGAGATTATAAACTGACACACCCAATTGGAAAAAAAAATTGTCAGTATCTATTTTTTAGTAAAGGACCAGGCACTGTGTTCGTTCTGTTGTGCATAGGGTTGCTATAAGCCAGAACCAACTCAATGGCACCTAACAACAACAACAGTAAAGTTAAATGGAACCCTTCTGGCACAACAGTTAAGCACTTAACTGCCAACCAAAAGGTTGGCGGTTCAAACCCACCCACTGAGTCCAGAGGAGAAAGACCTGGTGATCTGCTCCTGTAAAGACTACAGCATATAAAACCCTATAGGGCAGTTCTAGTCTGTCACTTGGGGTCACTAAGAGTTGGAACCGACTTGATGGCAACTAACAACAACAATAATCCTAGAAACAGTTCACGTGTAAGGAGACACATAAGAGAATTTTCAATATAGCATTATTTGTAATACCAAAAAAAAAAAAAAGTTAAACATAATAATTATTCATTAAAAGGAGAAAACAAAAATAATAAATAAGTGCTATATTGTGCAGCTATATACATTCATGGAAACCCTGGTGGTGTAGTGGTTAAGTGCTACGGCTGCTAACCAAAGGGTCGGCAGTTCAAATCTGTCAGGTGCTCCTTGGAAACTCTATGGGGCAGTTCTAGTTTGTCCTATAGGGTCGCTATGAGTTGGAATTGACTCGACAGCACTGGGTTTGGTTTTTTTAATATTCTCTCACTGCAGTATATTTAGGAGTTGAAATTTAAATGAATGAAAGCAAAAATTGTATATCAACATGGATATATCTCAGAAAAATATGTTGAGATAAACTAGCAAGTTGCAAAATAGTTTGACCTGCATAATACCACTATAAAAATATTTAAAGTATATAAAACAGCATTATACTTTTTATGGATGCAGACAGGTGTGGTAAAAATATAAGCATTCATGTGAATGACATTCAGTATCAAAAGTACCTCTGAAAAGGGACAGTAAGGAATGGGTTCAAAATGGGGGCATGAGATTTTAACTGTATCTTCAATATTTTATTTCTTTAAAAAAAATTGGAGGGAGACAAACAGAATAATAGAAAACAACAGAACACTGGGGATCACAGAAACCACAAATACATACGGCCACTTGATTTATTACAAAGGAGACACAGTAGTGCTGTGGGGAGAGATTGGTACTTTGTATACATGGTTGTGGGTGAATTGCATAGCTTTATGGTACAAAACGAATCTTGAACCCTACTGAACATTAGACACAAAAATCAATTCCAGATACATTTAAGATGTAAATGTAAAAACAAAAATAATAGAACTTTAAGAGAAATACACAGGAGAATATATATATGGCTTTCAGGTAGACAGAAATTTCTAAACGTGTATCAAAACATGATCCCCTGCTTGACTGTCAGCTTGTCGTACTGTGGGGGCTTACCTGTTGCTGTGATGCTGGAAGCTATATTTGAATACCCCTCTTCAAATATCAGCAGGGTCACCCAAGGTGGACGGGTTTCAGCTGAGCTTCCATATTAAGACAGAGTAGGAAGAAAGACCCAACAGTCTACTTCTGAAAAGAATTAGCCAGTGAAAATTTATGAATAGCAGCAGAACATTGTCCGATATAGTGCTGGAAGATGAGCCCCCCAGGTTGGAAGGCACACAAAATATGACTGCGGAAGAGCTGCCTCCAAGTAGAGTCGACCTTAACGAAGTGGATGGAGTCAAGCTTTCAGGACCTTCATTTGCTGATGTGGCACGACTCAAAAAGAGAAGAAATAGCTGCAAACATCATTAATAATCGGAACATGGAATGTAAAAAGTATGAATCTAGGAAAACTGAAAATCATCAAAAATGAAATGGAATGCATAAACATCGATATCCTAGGCATTAGTGAGCTGACATGGACTGGTATTGGCCATTGTGAATCAGACAATCATATGGTCTACTATGCTGGGAATGACAACTCGAAGAAGAATGGCATCACGTTCATCATCAAAAAGAACATTTCAAGATCTTTCCTGAAGTACAACGCTGTCAGTGATAAGATAATATCCATATGCGTACAAGGAAGACCAGTTAATATGATTATTATTCAAATTTGTGTACTAACCACTAAAGCCAAAGATGAACAAATTGAAGGTTTTTACCAACTTCTGTAGTCTAAAACTGATCGAACATGCAATCAGGATGCATTGATAATTACTGGAGATTGGAATGCTAAAGTTGGAAACAAAGAGTTATCAGTAGTTGGAAAATTGGCCTTGCTGATAGAAACCATGTCAGAGATTGAATGATAGAATTTTGCAAGACCATTGACTTCTTCATTGCAAATACCTTTTTTCACCAACATAAATGGTGACTATACACATGGACCTTACCAGGTGGGATACAAAGGAATCAAATCAACTACATCTGTGGAAAGAGATGATGGAAAAGCTCAATATCATCAGTCAGAACAAGGCTAGGGGCCAACTGCAGAACAGACCATCAATTGCTCATATGCCAGCTCAAGCTGAAACTGAAGAAAATTAGAACAAGTCCACGAGAGCCAAAGTATGACCTCGAGTATCTCCCACCTGAATTTAGAGACCATCTCAAGAATAGTTTTGATGTATTGAACACCAATGACCAAAGACCAGATGAGTTGTGGAATGACATCAAGGACACCATACATGAAGAAAGCAAGAGGTCATTAAAAAGACAGAAAATAAAGAAAAGACCAAGATGGATGTGAGAAGATACTCTGAAACTTGGTCTTGAACATTGAGTAGCTAAAGCAAAAGGAAGAAATAATGAAGTCAAAGAAATGAACAGAAGGTTTCAAGGAGTGGCTTGAGATGACAAAGTAAAGTGTTACAATGACATGTGCAAAGAGCTGGAGATAGACAACCAAAAGGGAAGAACAAGCTCAGCATTTCTCAAGCTGAAAGAACTGGAGAAAAAAATCAAGCCTCCAGTTACAATAGTCAAGGATTCTATCACGAAAATATTAAACGACGCAGGAAACATCAAAAGAAGGTGAAAGAATACACAGAGTCATTATACCAAAGAGAGTTGGCCGACATTCAACCATTTCAAGAGGTAGCGTATGATCAGGAACCAATGGAGGGAAGAAGGAAGGAAGGAAGAAGCCCAAGCTGCACTCACGGCATTGGAAAAAAACAGGCTCTAGGAATTGACAAAGTATCAATTGAGATGTTTCAACAAACAGATACAGTGCTGGAAGTGCTCACTCGTCTATGCCAAGAAATTTGGAAGACAGCTACCTGGCCAACTGACTGGAAGAGATCCATATTTATGCCTATTTCCCAGAAAGATGATTCAACCAAATGTGGAAACTACTGAACAATATAATATCACACACAAGTAAAATTTTGCTGAAGATCATTCAACAGCAGCTGCAGCAGTATATTGACACGAAACTGGCAGAAATTCGAGCTGGATTCAGAAGAGGTCGTGGAACCAGAGATATCATTGCTGATGTCAGAGGATGCCAGAAAGATGTTTACCTGTATTTTATTGACTATGCAAAGGCATTCGACTCTGTGGATCATAACAAATTATGGATGACATTGTGAAAAATGGGAATTCCAGAACACTTGATTGTGCTCATGAGGAACCTTTACATAGATCAAGAGGCAGTTGTTCAGACAGAACAAAGGGATAATGGGTGGTTTAAAGTCAGCAAATGTGTGCGTCAGGGTTGTATCCTTTCACCATACCCATTCAATCTGTAGGCTGAGCAAATCCGAGAAGCTGGCCTATATGACGAAGAACAGGGTGTCAGGATTGATGGAAGACTCATTAACAACCTGAGTTATGCAGATGCCACAACCTTGCTTGCTGAAAGGGAAGAGGCTTGAAGCACTTACTGATGAAGATCAAAGACTACATCCTTCAGTATAGATAGCACCTCAACATAAAGAAAACAAAAATCCTTGAAACTGAACCAATAAGCAACATCGTGATAAACGGAGAAAATATTAAAGTTGTCAAGGATTTCATTTTACTTGGATCCACGATCAACAGCCACGGAAGCAGCAGTCAAGAAATCAAAAGACGCGTTGCATTGGGCAAATCTGCTGCGAAAGACCTCTTTAAAGTGTTGAAAAGCGGAGATATCACCTTGAAGACTAAGGTGCGCCTAATCCACACCATGGTACTTTTAATCGCATCATATGCATGTGAAAACTGAACAGTGAATAAGGAAGACCAAAGAATTGTGCTGTTGGTGAAGAATATTGAATATGCCATGGACTGCCAAAAGAACAAACAAATCCATCTTGGAAGAAGTACAACCAGGATGATCCTTAGAAGCGAATATGGCAAGACTTGTCTCACATACTTTGGACATGTTGTCAGGAGAGATCAGTTCCTGGAGAAGGACATCGTACTTGGTAAACCAGAGTGTCGGAGAAAAAGAGGAAGACCCTCAAGGAGATGGATTGACACAGTGGCTGCAACAATGGCCTCAAGCATAGCAACAATTGTGGGCATGGCGCAGGACAGGGCAGTGTTTCATTATGTTGTACATAGGGTCGCTATGAGTCGGAACCGACTCAACAGCACCTAAACTACAAACATGATACAAAGAACTCTAATCATAAGGGAGAAAAGATAAACTGGACTAACAATTTATGTTCACCAAAAGACTTCATTAAGAGCGTGGAAAAGGAAACCATAGAGTAGGGTATGATAATGATAATTTTGGGAGGAGCTCGTATCCAAAAAAAAAAAATCCAACAAAACAATGTAAAAGAGACACATAATCTCCTTGGGGGTGGGGGGAAGTGGGAAATGGACTCAAACAGACACTTCACAAAAGAGAATGTCCAATTAGTCAATAAAAATGTTAAATACATATAAATAGCTCAAATTTATTAATCATCAGGGCAATTACAAGTTCAGACCACATTGTGATACTGCTTCATGCTCATCAGTATGGCTAAAATGAAAAACTGAACTATACCAAGTGTTGACAGGGATCTGAGGCAGCAGGAACTTTCATACACTGCTTGTAGGAATAAAAAGTTCAGCTGCTTTGTAAAACTATTTAGCAAGATCTAACTGGTTTGGTATTATTGTTGTTGTTACTATTATTATTATTATTAAAGCTAAACATACCCTCCAATACCAGTTGTTGTCTAGTCAGTTCTGACTCATGGGAACTCCATGTGTGTCAAAGGAGAAATGTACTCCATAGGGTTTTCAGAAGTAGATCATCAGGTCTTTTTTCAAAGTCCCACTGGTTGGACTTGGACCTCCAACCTTTTGATTAGCAGCTGAGAACGTTAAACATTTGCACTACCCAGGGACTCCGAACATATATTGTTGTTGTTGTTAGGTGCACTGAGTCAATTTTGACTCCTAGCGACCCCATGTAACGGGGTATAACTGCTCCATAGAGTTTACTAGGCTACAAGCCAATCCTTTTCCACATGTTGCTGTAAAAAAATTAGTGTAGTGCATTTAGGAAAATACCTCATGGAGGGAGGGCACAACCAGCAAAAAAAAAAAAAAAAAAAAAAAAGCATACATTATTTGCATAAAAATATGAAATTGACTGTCAAGGATTTTTAAACAGCCATCACAAAAATAATTCAATAATCAATTACAAATTCTCTTGAAACAAGTGGAAAAATAGAAAACCTCAGCAAAGAAATGTTCTTGTTATTAGGTGCCATGGAGTCTGTTCCAACTCATAGTGACCCTAAGTATCACAGAAGGAAACACTGCCTGGTCCTGCACCATCCTTAGAATTGTTGCTATTCTTGAGCCCATTGTTGTAACCACTGTGTCAATCCATCTCCTTGAGGGTCTTCCTCTTTTCCGCTGACCCTGTACTTTACCAAGCATGAGGTCCTTCTCCAGGGACTGATTCTTCCTGATAAGACATCCAAAGTATGTGAGACGCAGCCTCGCCATCCTTGCTTCTAAGGAGCATTCTGGTTGTATTTCTTCCAAGACAGACTTGTTTGTTCTTTTGACAGTCCATGGGATATTCAATATTCTTCGCCAACACCATAATTCAAAGGTGTCGATTCTTCTTCAATCTTCCTTATTCATTGTCCAGCTTTCACATGCATATGATGCAACTGAAAATACCATGGTTTGGGCCAGGTGCACCTTAGTCTTCAAGGTGACATTTTTGCTTTTCGGCACTTTAAACAGGTCTTTTGCAGCAGACTTGCCCAGTGCAATGCGTCTTTTGATTTCTTGACTGCTGCTTCCATGGGTGTCGATTGTGGATCTAAGTAAAAAGAAATTCTTAACAACTTCAACCTTTTTTTCCATTTATCATGATGTGGCTTATTGATACAGTTGTGAGGATTTTCGTTTTCTTTATGCTAAGGCGTAATCCATACTAAAGCTGTGGTCTTTGATCTTCGTTAGTAAGTGCTTCAAGTCCTCTTCATTTTTAGCAAGCAAGGTTGTGTCATCTGCATAACAAAGAAATAGAAATTATAAAAAAAGAATCAAAGGGAAATTATAGAACTAAAAATAAAATAAATTTATAACTCACTGGATGGACTTAAGAGTAGCATAAATATAGAACCGATAAATTTAAAGCTAAATCAACAGAATGTGCACAGTATGAACAACAGAGAAGAAATAAACCTTAAAAAAATTAATGGAGCTTCAGGGATCTGTAGGACAATAACAAAATATCTAGTATTTATGTCACTGGAGTTCCAGAAGGAGAGGGAAAAGAGCGGGGGACTAAAAAGCATTCAGAGATAATGGCTGAAAATTTTCCCAAATTGGCAAAAGACACAAGCCTATAGATTCAAGAAGCTAGGTGAACCCCAAATAGGATAATTCCAACGAAATCCACACCCAGACACATCGTGATAAAACTTCTGAAAAATAAGACAAAGAAAATACCATATTTTGTGCAAATAATGCACAATTTGCTTGCTGTCCCTACCCTCCCCCCGTCCCATGAGGCACCTTCATAAGTGTCACCATGCCAATCCTCTTCAGCTTGTCAGTGTAAAAAAAAATTAGCATAGCATGCTTACAAAAATACCTTGTTGCTAGAATATCTACCCTTCAAGGATAGCTAAAAGAAGCTATCCAACAAACAAAATACGATAACAGAAGAAGAAGATTGGAAACTTTGAAAAGAAAAGAAGGATAGAATGGGTAAAAATATAAGTAAGCATAACAGACTTTCACCTAATCAGCTTCTTCAATCATATTTTACAGTTGAAGCAAAAATTATAACACCATCTGATATGGTGCACAATGTATTTTGAGGACATATTTAAGACAATTATATTTTAAAAGTAGGGAGGATAAAGAGAGCTAAATGGAAGTAAGTTTTCTAATTTGACTTGAGTGATAAAACATCAGCACTAGTAGGTGTAATAAGATATGTATACACAACTTATACATAACTTATTATATATTACTTATATGTAACATATATATGTATACATACATATATATGAATATAAGAGGGCTGAATGATGGCCACAAAGATAATAGGCCCTACTACTTACATGAATGTTACCTTATTTGGAAAAATATTTCTCATAAACTTAGATGCAAAAATCCTCAAGAATATATGAGCAAAATTTTATCCAGTAATATGTAAAAAGAAACCTACACTGCAAACAAGTGGGATTTATTGCAGTTATACATGGCTGCTTCATTTCTGAAAATCAATCAGAGTGATTAACCATATCAGCAAGCTAAAGATAAAAATCATATGATCATATAAACTGATGCAGAAAAACGTTTAAAAAATCAACACCCATTCATGACAAAAACTTCCAGCACATTAGTAATAGAGGCGAACTCCCTTAACCTTCCTTCTCTCTATGAAAGAACATCTAGCAAAAAGTCCTACCACTAACAACATACTTAATGGTGAAAGATTGAATGCTTTCTCTCTAAGATCAAGTCTAGGATGTCTGATCTCAACACTCTTATTCAATATAGAATGGAAGTTTTAGCCACTTCAATAAGGCAAGAAAATGAAATAAATGGTGCACTTATTGGAATGGAAGAAACAAAACCGTATTTTCAGATGACATGATTATCTATCCCAAGGAATGTACAAAATTCCTAGACCAAAGAAGTGAGTTCAGGGAAGTGGCAGGATACAAGATGGACACAAAAGTCTAATGCATTTCTCCACACCTGCAATGAAAAAGTAAAAGTGAAATAAAAATTCAATACCATTTATAATTACTCCAAGTAAATTAAATACTTATGTACAGACCTTGAGAACATGTACAGGATTGGTAGGATAAAAATTATAAAACCTGGTGAAAGTAATCAATGAAGACTTCAACATCTGGAGAGATATAATGTGTTTATGGACTGAAGACAACATTGTGAAGTCTCCATTCTCCCTAAATTGGTCTACAAGTTTAAAGAAATTCCTGTCAAAATCTCAGAGAAGTTATTTTGTAGACATAGACAAGTGTATTCTAACTAAAATTTATATGGAAGTGAAAAGACCTTAAAATAGTTAAGCAATTTTGAAAAAGAAAGTAAAGCAAGAGGAATCACTCTTCCAAATGTTAAGGCTTACTAAGTATCTACAGTAATTAAGACAGTATGTTACTGGCAGAGGAATATTCGTATAGAATGATGGTATAGAATACAGAACCTAGAAATAGATTCATACAAGTATGCCCAATTAATTTTTGTTGTTGTTGTTAGGTGTCATCAAGTCGGTTCTGACTCAAGGCAACCCTATGTGTTGTTGTTGTTGTTAGGTGCCGTCGAGTCGGTTCCGACTCATAGCAACCCCATCCGCAACGGAAAGAAACACAGCCCAGTCCTGTGCCATCCTCACAATCGTTGTTATGCCTGAGCTCATTGTTACAGCCACTGTGTCAATCCACCTCTTTGAGGGTCTTCCTCTTTTCCGCTGACCCTGTACTCTGCCAAGCATGATGTCCTTCTCCAGGGACTGATCCCTCCTGATAACATGTCCAAAGTATGTAAGCCACAGTCTCGCCATCCTTGCTTCTAAAGAGCATTCTGGTTGTACTTCTTCTAAGGCAGATTTGTTCGTTCTTTTAGCAGTCTGTGGTATATTCAATATTCTTCACCAACACCACAGTTCAAAGGCATCAACTCCTTTCGGTCTTCCTTATTCATTGTCCAGCTTTCACATGCATATGATGTGATTGAAAATACCATGGCTTTTCCAAAAAAAAAAAAAAAATTTTTTTTTTTTTGGGGTCAACCACATCTTAGTCTTCAGGGTGACATCTTTGCTCTTCAACGCTTTGAAGAGGTCCTTTGCAGCAGATTTGCCCAATGAAATGCATCTTTTGATTTCTTGACTGCTGCTTCCATGGGTGTCATTTGTGGATCCAAGTAAAGTGAAATCCTTGACAGCTTCAATCTTTTCTCATGATGTTGCTCATTGGTCCAGTTGTGAGGATTTTTGTTTTCTTTATGTTGAGGCGTAATCCATACTGAAGGCTGTGGTCTTTGATCTTCACTAGTAAGTGCTTCAAGTCCTCTTCGCTTTCAGCAAGCAAGGTTGTGTCATCTGCATAACGCAGGTTGTTAATGAGTCTTCCTCCAATCCTGATGCCCTGTTCTTCGTATAGTCCAGCTTCTCGGATTATTTGTTCAGCACACAGATTAAACAGGTATGGTGAAAGAATACAACCCTGATGCACACCTTTCCTGACTTTAAACCAATCAGTATCCCCTTATTCTGTCCAAACAACTGCCTCTTGATCTATGTAAAGGTTCCTTGTGAGCACAATTAAGTGTTCTGGAATTCCCATTCTTCGCAGAGTAACCACAGTTTGCTATGTGGCGTAATGGTTAAGTGTTACGGCTGCTAACCAAAGGGTTGGCAGTTTGAATCCACCAGGCGCTCCTCAGAAACTCTATGGGGCAGCTCTACTCTGTCCTATAGGGTCACTATGAGTCAGAATCGACTCGATGGCACTGGAAACCCTATGTACACAGAATGAAACTCTACCGGGTCCTGTGTCATCCTCAGAATTGTTGCTGGGTTGGAGCCCATTGTGGCAGCCACTGTGTGAATCCATATCATTGAGCAAATTCAATGGAGGAGAAATAGCCTTTTGAATAAATGGTGTTGAAGCATTCACAGTTAAAATAAAAAAAAAAAAAAAACCCCTCCCAGTTTGTACAAAAATTAGCTCAAAATGGATCATGGGCTTAAATGTAAAATACAAAACTATAAAACTTCTAGAAATAAACATAGATGAAAATCTTTGGGACACAAGACAGGCAGAATTCTTACACATGATACCAAAAGCATGATACATACAAGGGGGGAAAAAAACACGATAAATTGGACCTCATTAAAATTAAAAAAAATTTGCTCTGTAAATAACTCTGTTAAGAAAATGAGAAAAGGACTAATTGCACACTGAAAAAAATGTTTTCTAGATTTGTATCTAGAATGTATAAAGAATTTAAAACATGACAGTAAAAAAACAAACAATCCAGTTAGAAAATTGACAAAGCACAGTAACGGCTGTTTCATCTTGTGAATATGATAAAACTGGCACAGATGGTCATCGTATGAATTTGCCGTTCATTCAGACGGCAATCAGTACATGGGAAGTTGTTCGACATCATTAGCCACAATGAGATATCGCTACACATCTATCAAAACAGTTAGAATAAAAAGTAATGAAAACACCACATGCTGGAGAGAATGCGGAGATTATTGGCTCCGTCTTACATTGCTGCTGGGAATATACAATGATACAGTCACTCTGGGTAACAGTTCAGCAGTTTCTTTTAAAACTAAAACTGGACTTATCATGCGACCGAGCAATTTAGTTGGCCACATTTCCCTTGGACGTATTTCCCAGGGAAATTTCAACTTATTCTCACACAGAAACTTGTACACCAATGTTCAAAACAGCTTTATATATAATGGCCAAAAGGTAAAAATTACACAAGTGTCCTTCAATGGATGAAATGGTTAAACAAACTATGGTGGATCCATACCGTGGAATACTACTCAGCCACAAAAAGGAACAAACTATTGATATGCACAAGTTGGGTGGACCTCAAGGAAATTATGCTGAGGGAAAAAGCCAGTCTCAAAAGGATACACTGCCTCACTCCTTCTACAGAAAATTTATGAACTGACACAATTATAGAGATAGAAGACAGATTGGTGGTGGCCAGGGATCAAGAGCGGAGTGGGAGGTGGCAGGTGTGTCTATAAAGGGGTAGTCAGAGAGAGTCTTGTAGTGAGCTAAGCATCTTGGTTTTGGTGGTAGGTATACAAAGCTAGCTATACATGTGATAAAATCACATAGTGCTATGCACACACACACACATACACACAGACACGAATGCGTGCGACTGGTGAAATCTGAAGATGTTGGTACGCACCAATGTCAGTTCCCTGGTTTTGATATCATACTATATAGTTTTTGCAAAGTGTTAAGATTGGGGAATGCAGCGTGAAAGGTGCATGAGACTTCCCTGTATATTTCTTTGCAACTTCTGTGAATCTATAACTATTTCAGAATAAAAGGCTAAAAAAAATTAAAAGCAGGGGAACAAAGCTTTATTCAAAAAGAATAACGCATGACTAATGACTTCAATGACTACACCTCGGTGCCATGTTATGATTAATGAATAGATTGAAAAAAAAGAACCGGGACAGTGAATATACAATATGGCCAAATGCCGAAAAGCCAAATGTTAAAATCAACAATCAGCTGAAACCAAATACTGCTATTATAGAAGGAACTTAGGAAATATAAGAATAAGTCTGATATAAAATCTGTAAAAAACAAATCTTTGCCGTAATTCTAACTCATGGCAACCCTATGTATTACAAAGTAGACACTGCACTATAGGGTTTTCTTGGCAAATTGCCAGGCCTTTTTTCCACTGCATCATTGGGCAGGTTCAGACAACTAACCTTAGTTTAGCAGCTGAGTATAAATTGTTTGTGCCACCCAGGGATCTATAAGTCTGATAAAGTATATAAAAATAATTATTACAATTTCCTTATTTATTAATTATTAATGGTAATCGTTTATTATTACTGTGGATCCCTGGTGGCATAATGGTTAAGAACTTGGCTGCTAACCAAAAGGTCAGTAGTTCAAATCCACCAGCTGCTCCTTGGAAACCCTGTGGGGCAGTTATACGTTGTCTTATAGGGTGGCTACGGAGCCGACTCGATGGCAACAAGTTTGGTTTTTGTTTTTTTAATGATTATTTTAATCTGTAGCGTAATAATGGAAAAATGATTTTTCATCTGTTAGATTGTCATGTTCAGCTGTTAGATATTTACAGTCACTGGAACATTTCATAATAGCATTTCCCTTCTTTCTGCTCAGAGAACATAATTCAGGAACAAGTTTCTAATACTCTATGTTCCAAGAAACTTTGTCACTGGGATTTGTTTCTTGGGCACTTCTCAAAAATCCTTGCTATCCAATTACTAATGTGATCAGAGGTTTATAAAATTTATTTTGGCAAGATTTTAATTTAAACTGTTAGCCACCATGGACTAAAACTGTAAATAAAACTCCAACATCTTATTTATGTCATTTTGGAATTTTTTTTCTGATTTATGAAATGTTTGATACCAGAATTGGTATGTTGTAACACACCCTCTGAAGATGTAAGATAATTCTCAAAACTTTCTGATTGAAGACCTATGGCCTAAAAAGAATTAAAGATCTAAAAATCGAATATTGTCCTTAATGATTATTTTGTTTAATGTGAGGAATGCCAATATAAAAATAATGTTTCAAATATTAGAATCATTAGCTAGTATTGAATTTTGTATTTTTAAATTTCTCTAACCACCTATTGACTCAGAAATGATGTGATGTTCTTACTAAAGTAATCTAGCTAAATCACTCTTATTACTCTCATTAATAGCTGTCAATCTATTTAAATGAATATATGATCATTTATAAGTTCTTAAAAGATATTCTCTATAAAATTAATAGCATTCCTCAGCATCACTGGTTATTTTAATATTTTATACTTTAAATAATAAATAAGCAGTTATACTTGAACTGAGGAAACCCTGGTGGCATAGTGGTTAAGAGCTATAGCTGCTAACCAAAAGGTTGGCAGTTCCAATCCACCAGGCGCTCTTTGGAAACTCTATGGGGCAGTTCTACTCTGTCCTATAGGATCGCTATGAGTCAGAATTGACTCGATGGCAATGGGTTTGTTTTTTTGTTGTTGTTGTTTTACTTGAACTGAATGGTAAAATTTTAAAACCTAAGGCGCAAAAACATATTTTCACTCCAAGCTGTATCTAGAATACATCTCTATATTTCAAGATAAGTATTCAGATATGAACAGTGAAACCGATACACATGCCAAGTTTACTGTTAAGCAAATGAGGTAAACTTTCTGTACTACTAGCTAGCTTTTCTTGCACAACACCGTAACAGAAGACTTTTTCTCACACACAAAGCAGGGGTGCAAGAAATGACGGTGAGGAAGTTATTCCACTCCTTGGCCTTCTAAAATATCAGAATGTTGTAGAACTCTGAGGCCAAGGATTAACTAATGGTCTTATTCATGAACACTGAGGTCCATTTTCAACTGTATGCTATTATATGAAACACCATAATGGATATATTTTCTAAATACATCTTTGAACATTTTTCTCATTTTCACCCCTAAAGTCCTAAAATGGAATTCCTGCTTAAAGGTGATGTAGTTTTTTTAGTCCACCACCCATCTGTCAGTTTGTCGTACTGTGGCGCTTGTGTGTTGCTGCGATGCTGGGAGTTATGCCTCCAGTATTTCAAACACCATCCGCGGTGGACAGGTTTCATTAGCGCCTCTGGACTAAGACAGAATAGGGAGAAAGGCCTGATGATATACTTCTGAAAATTAGCCAGTGAACATTCCTATGAATCATAGCACACTACCTGATATAGTACTGGAAGATGAGCACCTAGGTTGGAAGGCACTAGACAGTAGCCACAACAGTGGACTCAAACACACCAATGATCATGAAGACAGCACAGAACCAGGCAACGTTTAGTTCTGTTATACATAAAGTTGCCATGAGTTGGAGCTGACTTGACGGCAAATTACAACAATAAATTTGTACACGTTGCTGTAATATCCTTCAGAAAGTGTCTACTAATTTGTATTCCCATTACCAGTGTTTGTTTTTATACCCTATCCTCCTCTTGTACAACGTTGAACATTATCATTCTTTTTTAACTCTGTCAATTGAAAAGTCAGTTGTGATAAAACCTTGCTCTTTTGACAGATTACTTTCAATATCT
The DNA here is from genome assembly GCF_024166365.1 of Elephas maximus indicus. Classification (NCBI taxonomy): domain Eukaryota; kingdom Metazoa; phylum Chordata; class Mammalia; order Proboscidea; family Elephantidae; genus Elephas; species Elephas maximus. The sequence continues at coordinate 83,902,128 of NC_064831.1, read as the reverse complement.
GAAGCAATTTATACTGTTAAACCCCTAATTTTATGAAATGAGGTCATTCCCCTACAGTTGTCTATAAATTCAGAGGTAGACTTTCTATAAAGAAGTGTCCAGAGGAGTAAATATTATAATACAAATATGGAGCTTAATTTTTTTTTTAATTAATTGAGGTAGTATTACAGGTAAATTTCGATTAGGCACTACTGAATGGTATCATAAAAGTTGATAAGTGATATTTCTCTTTGAACTCGGCATAAAGAGAAAAATTCCAAATGTGATTCCTTAGTCGCTACCAGCGATCTCTAGATTATCGTGGAGAGGTGGAGACATCTGACGCCTGATGGGAGATGCCTTTCCAATTTCCAAAAGAAGCAAAGTGGATTCTGAAAGTAATAGGCTGACTAGCTTGACAATGATCCCGGACAAAACTCTTTAACAAAATAATTGCATACTAAATCAACCCAGCAGGCATGGGGAGGGAAGAACTAGATGGGGTTTGCTGGCAGAGCCAATTTGCGAAATCCTGTGAACTGGTATCAAATATTAATTGTTAATAGCTGGTTTTGATGATACATGTAATATGTAATAGTAATTGACTATAGAACTCAAACAGTAATTGACTATTTATAAAACTCACTCAATAACTTCTTAGTGCTTTACATACTTCTTGTTGTTGTCAGCTGCCATCGAGTCAGCTCCACCCATGGCCACCTTATGTGTGACATTGCTTGGCTGTCTGCCACCTTAGTGATTGCTAATATATTTGAGTCCGTTGTAGCAGCTAGTGTGTCAATCCATCTCACTGAGGGTTTCCCTCACCTTTGCTGGCCCTCCACTTTACCAAATATGATATCCTTTTCTAATCGGTCTTTCCTGATGATGTGTCCAAAGTAAGCAAGTTGAAGTCTCTCCATCCTCCCTTCTAAAGAAGATTCTGGTTGTGTTTCTTCTAAGACTGAACTGCTTGTTCCTTTGGCAGTCCAAAGTGTATTTGATATTCTTCACCAACACCTCAGCTCAAATGCACCAATTCTTCTGCCTTCCTTTTTCATTACCCAACTTTTGCATACATATGAGGTGATTGAAAAGACCATGGCTTAGGTCAGATGCACTTTTGACATCGAAGGGATAGCTTTACTTTTTAATACTTTAAAGAAGTCTTTGCAGTAGATTTTCTCAATGCCATGTCATTTGATTTCTTGACTGCCACTCCTGTGGACATTGATTGCTCATCCAAGTAGAATGAAATCTTTGAGGACTTCAATTTCTTCTCCCTTTATTATGATGTTATTTATTGGTTCAGTTGTGAGCTTTACATACTTACCTAAAATCTGTATAGGTAAATAAGTAACATTTATAAATATTTATAACTTACAACTTTTCATATGTTCTCTTTTCTCAGCCTCACTTAAAAATTATAAACTAAGTATTGTAATCCCCAAATGAAAGTTGAAGAAACCAAGGCTGATCACACTGCCAGAAACTAACAGGTCTGAGACCTGAACCCAGATTTGTCACCCAAATCCTGTCAATTTTTTACTATATCTTGCACGTCCCCTGAGAGTCCAAGGGAATATGGTCACTCACTGGGCACACAAGACCTGAAAAATCTAGGGATATGGAATTTATGGTGTTATAAGCAAACAACCTCACAAGTGTGACTAATCCATAGGGGGAAAATCAAATCTTCCAGTTTTAGAGGGGACTTCATATCCTAGGTTCCACAGGGGCATGTTCACTAGTTTTTGAAAGAAGACATTCCAAAAATTCAGCACATGTTTATTGAGCATCTACTACAATGGGCTCAAACAGCAACGGTTAAGAGGATGACGTAGGACCAGGCAGTGTTTAGTTCTCTTGTACATAGGGTCACTATGAGTTGGAACCATCTCGATGGCACCTAACAACAACAACAACTACGTGTAAGTGGGGCTTTGGCTGTTCAGTGGTAGAATTCTCACCTTCCATATGGGAGACCCAGGTTCAATTCCCAGCCAATGCAGCTAAAGCACAGCCACCAGTCATCTGCCAGCGGAGGCTCATATGTTGCTATGACGCTGAACAGGTTTTAGCAGAGCTTCCAGACTAAGGTGAACTAGAAAGAAAGGTCTGGCAATCTACTTCTGAAAATCAGCCAATGAACACCCTATGGCTCACAATGGTCTAATCCACAACTGATCATGGTGACAGAGCAGAACTGAGCAGCGAGCACAGTGTTCATTTGTGTATGGGGTCACCATAAGTCAGAGGCCAACTCAACAGCAGCTAATAGCATAAACAACATGTAAAGAACTGTACTGGACATTGTATGAAATAATAGAGTTCCCTCTCCCCACAAAGGAGTGGACAAGATGAACAAATGCATAGTTCACTATAATTCAGGGTATCAGTCAGGATTCAGCCCAGGAAGTAGAGCCACTATGAGCGTTATGGGACAAAGGATGTATTATAGGACTCAAGCCTTCACATCTGTGGGAGTTGCTCAGGGATAGGTCTGCAGGATCAGAGAAAAAGTCACTAACCAGACTGCCTGGAATTCTGGTGTGAGTGGACAAGTCAGAACATGTAGGGGCAAATGAGGTCGGTGAAGGGAGACGTCTTTGGGAAGCCATTGCCTCTGGGTAGCCGCTACCTCTGTAGACCCACCATCAACCATCTGGTGGTGAGCCTGAGACCTTTGCTGGTCACCACAGTGAGCAGTCAGGAAGAAGAGCTAGACCCAGAGCCAAGGAGAGTGAGGGTGAGCTGGAATCCACAGATCTCGGATTCAGCCTAGTCACCATATTATAAGACATAAAGAATAATAGCAACTGCTTCCCTTCTAACTCTCAAATCCATATAAGTTTCTGATTTGGAAAACTCTAACTTGGAACAGAGAAGGAAACTCTGGGACTTGTATGTCCCAGTGTAACCACGCTGATGATCAAAAATGCAACACAACCCATTAGACCGAGGGAGATCTAAAGCAAAAGTACAAACAACATACAATAGGAAAAGAAAGCAGGAGAAGGGCAGGGGCCAAGGAGGCAGGTCTCGGGGAACCTAGGACAACTCGCAGCATCCATGTTTCCTGCCTTTCCTCTTCATTAAAACACTTTGTTCTAGTGGGGATTTTTATGCTGGCATTGGAGGCAAACCAACTCTGAGGTTGAATCTCTGTCATAGCATTTACTGTGCGATTGAAGTAGTTACTTAATCTCTATGAGGCTCTGTTTCCTCAGTTGTAAAATGGAGAATAATAATATGTACCTCAAAGAATCATGAAGATCACGTGAGAAATTGTAATCAAAAGCTCCTGGTACTCAGTAAACTTTGCCCCACCTCTTCTCCCACTTTGCTCTCCTCCTCCAGCTCTTTTGCTTTGGAGACTGCTACTCAGTCTCGGGCCACATGTCGACTCTGGTCTCTACCCGTGATCTTGAAAGATACATAGGATCTGGCTAAATGTTCTAATAAAAAAATAATACAATTCTTAAATACATCGTGCTTTCTGAATTTCCTTTCCAAATAATGGAACCCATGTTTTTAAAGCATTCCAATATTCCCTTTCTAAATCATTATATAAAATGTATTAAGGCCAAGGTCTGTAGAATATATAGGTGTATGAAAGGCAAGGACTTAAATGTTCCGTTCCAGGTGTCTTTGTCGAGCAATGATTTCCCCATCTTTTGTCACATGACTTCTTTTTTCCATCACTGAGGTTTCCATTTATACACTGAGTGTTTGAGAACTTTCCTCTACCTAGTCCTGAGCTATTCAAGATGTCTGGCAAAAAGATTTCCAAGTGTAGGTGTGTGTAATTAGGATCAGGTGGGTTGTCCTCTTTATTCACCTCTCTTTCCATCTGTTTAGTTCCCTGGTTGCCATCTATCATGCTGGATAATTGATTCCAGATTGAAATTTTCTCTTGCATCCACACCACCAGAGGCAGAAACTGAGAAACTAACTCACACTGGCTCTATTTTTTCTCTCGTTCTCTTCCATTTTATATTATGCTCACTGTACTCCTTTGGGATAAATCAACTATAATCATAAATGGGATTTTTAAAAAATGAGAATGGAGACCTTGGGACATATAATGTGAAATATCAGTATAGATGCAGCAAACCAGTTGAAGAATATGGCTTAGAGCCACTCAGCCAAGTTGAAGGGGATTGATGTAGGGTTTCTAACTGGCCAGATTTCTTCTGGAGTCCATAAAAATTCAAGATGACATTTCATGCATGAGCAGAGTAATATATGAGTCAGAGAATAAAAAATAAGTTTGCAAATGCACCTTTTGGTGCTTCAGAGTCGGTATTCTCAGAACAAGTGTACATGAAGGATTTGTTGTGATAGAAGAAATAAAATGCACGAAGCTCTCGGAAGAAAAGAATGAGCCAGGAGAGCTTCCCAAAGCATTTACCCTATGTTTCCCCACCTTGAAAATGGAACTCATCCCTATTCTACCAATATAACAGAGGTTTCAAAGAATCACAGGAAATAATGAATGTACGAATATTTTTAAATATTATTATAATTAAAATATTTTTATAAATAATAATATAGTTACAAATCACCATATAACTTTAAGAGGATTTCTTATTATATATCAAAACCCAAACCAAACCCTTTGCCATCAAGATGATTCCAACTTATGGTGACCCTGTAGGACAGGTTTCCAAGGAACGCCTAGTGAATTTGAACTGCCAGCCTTTTGGTTAGCAACCATAGCTCTTAACCACTACACCACCAGTGTTTCCAAAAAGTTGACCACCACAGGTTCTTCTGAGATTTGAACTCAGATCACTGTATTCAGAGTCCAGAGTACTAACCATTACACCATGGAACCGCCACTCTTATTATATATATGATTTAAATTAATTAAAAACCAAAACCAAACCTGTTGCCATCAAGTCAATTCCAACTCATGTCTACCCTGGAGGACAAAGTAGAACTGCCCCATAGGGTTCCAAGGAATGGCTGATAGATTCGAACTGCCGACCTTTTGGTTAGCAGATGAACACCTAACCATTGTACCACCAGGGCTCCTTAAATTAATTACTAATTATTAAAAATATTATCCAGTTATTTGTGGTTAGTTGCCAGCCTTCCAGTCAGCTCGCACTCATAGCCATCATCCGTTTAACAGAATGAAGCATCCCTCAGCTTCATGACCGTTGGTATGTTTGGGTCCATTGTTGTGGCTACTGTGTCAATCCGTCTCACTGAGGGTTTCCCTCACTTTCACTAACCTTCTACTTTACCAAGCAGAATGTCCTTTTCTAGCTATTGGTCTCTGCTGTTGATGTGTTCAAAGTAAGCAAGCCGAAATCTCACCATCCTCACTTCTGAGAAGCATCCTGGTTGTATTTCTTCTAAGATGGAGTTGTTCTTTCTTCTAACAGTCCACACCACATTCAATATTCTTCTTCAAACCACAATTCAAACCAAATGCATCAATTATTCTTCTGTCCTCCTTTTTCACTGACCAACTTTCACATGCATATTGAAATGATTGTCAAGAACACTTCAGTCATCAAAGTGACATATTTGTTTTTTAGAACTTTAAAGAGGTCTTGACTACTGCTGCTATTGTTGTTGGTTGTTGATACAAGTAGAATGAAATCCTTTACAACTTCAATTTTTCCCCACTTACAACGATATTGTTTATTTGTCAACTGGTGAGTATTTTCACTTCCTTCACATTCACGCATAATCCACACAGAAGTCTGTAGTCTTTGACTTTCATCAGTAAACGTTTCAAGTTGTCTTCATTTTTGGCAAGCAAGGTTGTGTCATCTGCATATCACAGGTTGTTAATGAGTCTTTCTCCAATCCTGATGCCACAGTCTTCTTCAAATAGTTCAACTTCTTGGATTATTTGTCCAGGATACAAATTAAACAAGTAAAGTGAAAGTATACTACCGTGTTACACACCTTTTCCAATGCGGAACTACGCAGTATCTCCTTGTTCTGTTCAAATGACTGCCACTTGATCCATGCGCAGGTTCCCCATGAGCACAATTAAATTTTGGGGGGTTCCCATTCTTCATAATGTTACCCATAATTGTCATGGTCCACATAGTCAAAAGCCTTTTCATAGTCAATAAAACAAAACTTAAAAATATCTTTCTGATATTTGCTTTTGGACAAGATCCATCTGACATCAGCAAGTCAATCATTAGTAATTTTTTATATTAGGAAAATAAGCCTATTAATGAAGGTGTCAACATTATATACCCTTTATTTGAACACTATCTCTTTTTATCTATCCATTGTCAGGCTAGATTCAAGCCGAATGGATCCAGTTCTTTCCTCTAGGATAAAACTACCAGACTGGATCCAACAGTGTAGAACATATAATTGGTACCAATAACTGTACAAATAGCTGTGGTTACATAAATAATGAAGGATTTTCAGATGTGTTATCATTTTAACACTACATCCTAAACTAAAGCAACTTGTCTGGTGCTCCTCCCTCAAACCTTCAGCTCAAAACTTAGATGAAGAAATGGCACACGGATGGGTTAATGATGAACAAGTTTGTTTCTGGACCCTGTCATATTATGCTGCCATTGGTCAAAAAGAGCTGTAATTAGAAGATTAGCAAAGTTTAATCAAGTTCAGGTACACATCGATTTTTTATTGGCAAAAATCAGCCAATAAATGATTTCTCATGATCACCTCTATTATGGTCCTGCATATTTTATGATTTTTGCAAATTATGCAAGAGCGTTGTTGCCTTCAAGCTGTTGACCAACTCCCCACTTTCTGCCTTCTGCATCACTCCAGATTGGGTATGGCTGGACTCATAATTGAAGAGCTGTAGTTTGTAGAAGTCCCTTGTCAATGAACAAGAAGATTCCACATACAGATGGAGTCCAATATTTGAGGTGGAAAATTAAATAATTATGGCTACACACTAGCCACCAATGTTATCTTTTTGTAAAAAATGCTATTATCCCACACTTTGAAAGGCATGAGTCTTTTAAAGAAAGAAAGCGCTCAAGTCTTCAGCACAGCGTGCAAACCCCTCTTGCCTCGGACCTGGCTCATTTCTCACTATTCTCTCCTGCACGCCCTAAGCTGTGGCCCTATCAAATTCAGCTTGTTACTATTACCCAAATCCTCATCTCTTTGCTTATGCCTGGAACTCTTCTCTTCCATTTCATCACTTGGGAAATTCCCACCCATCTTTTAAGGCTTTGGTCTGTGTAACGTATTCTGGCCCTCTCATATTGGAATCAGTATCTCCACATAATCCTTTTCTGACAACTCTATTTATACTTTATAGTAATCCTTTTTTTTTTTTTTTCTTTTTCTTTTAAGTAATCCGCACAATTGGACTGTGAGTTCCCAGAGACCAAAACTTCAATTTTCATTTTTGTATTGCTAAATCTTTCTTTGTGCCTGGAACATAGTAGACAATACATATTTATTAAAGAACTGAGTTAATGCATGGATGGATAGATGGATGGGTGGATGAATGGATGGGTAGATGGATGATACAAAGCTGTAATGTCTATGCCAGCCAATGCCTGACTCCCATAGTGAACTGATCACTCTTTTTTTATGTTGTGTCTTGTACAATATGGCTAAGATCCTTCCAGCCCCCACCCCCACTTTCCCTCCACCTATCAAGGCACTCTTGCACACCTCATTTAAGATGCTTGAAAAATTTAAGACTCCCCAAAAAACTCTGTGTAAAATAAAAGCAGCAATCTTCTCAAGAGTGAAACTGTTGCCTGTGTGGTTGTATTATCACAAGAAGAAATAACAACCATTGGCAGGTGAAAATTGAAAATATGTTGTGAACGTTTTTGAATGTTATTTTTATTTCTTACCTCTCCTCCTTTACTTGGAGTCCTTGGGTGGTGCAAACAGCTAATACTACTAACAGAAAGGTTGATGATCTAGTTCACCCAGAGGCACCTAGGAAGAAAGGTTTGATGATCTACTTCTGGACAATGAAACAATGAAAATCCATTGAAGAGTCTATGGAACTCAGCTTTACCCTGACACAGCCAACTTGATGGCAACTGCTTACTGGTTCTGCTCCATTAATGCTTCTGTGAAAATATAAAATGATTTCCATTGTCATTCCTGAGCATTTCCTTGAAAAAGAATGCCAAGCACCCTGGAATGCATCTACACACCCTTTCCATTTGCCAGAAGGCCTTAATCTATTGGAGTACAGATTTGGTGGCTATCGTCAATGTACGAGCCATGTTAACTGTTAGAAGAAATCAAATATTCCCTTGTCCTTCAGATGATGATTTCATTTGTGTTGATATTTTAGTACAGCTAAATCAATCTGAATTTTTATAATTAAAAATGGAGTTAGAGAATATTAAAGCTGGAAAAAATTCTATAACTGTGCTTAAGAACCCTGAATTCATTCATGTTCCATGCCTTCCAAGTCATTTAATGTCTCTGAGCCTTAATGTCCTCTTTTAATGACCTGGAAATAATAGCAGTTACTGGTTCATGGAAAGATTTTGAGAATGAATGAAACAGTGTATGTGGAAATGTAGAATATTGGGTCATTCCTGGCATATAGCAAGCATTTATTAAACTCTTTTTAGTGAGTAGCTATTTATAGTTTAAAAATAAATAAATAAAAGGGAGGGGAGAGTTGTTATACCCTCACATACAGGCAAGGAATCTGAGGTCACGAGAATTGATGTGAATTGTGCAAATTTAGGATAGAATTCACCTTAAATTGCCTATGGTTATCTCTAGAATAAACTGTGCTTATTTGTGAGCCTGTACGTACAGAACTTGTACTTAGGCCAAAAGTTAGTCATTTGAACAGAACAAGGAGATACTGAGTAATTTAAAATCAGGAAAGGTGTGAGTCAGGATTGTATCTTTTCACCATACTTATTCAATCTGTATGTTGAGCAAATAATCTGAGAAGTTAGACTATATGAAGCAGCATGTGGCATCAAGATTGGTGGAAGACTCATTAACAACCTGTGTCATGCAGATGACACAACCCTGCTTGCTGAAAGCAAAGAAGACTTGAAGCACTGACTGACGAAGTGTGGATTACACCTCAATATAAAGAAAGCAATAATCCTCCCAACTGATCCAATAAGCAACATCATGATAAATGGAGAAAATTTGAAGTTGTCAAGGATTTCATTTTACTTGAATCCACAAGCAACATCCATTGACGCAGCAGTCAAGAAATCAAACAGCACATTGCATTGGGCAAATCTGCTGCAAGAGAGACCTCTTTAATGTGCTAAAAAGCAAAGATGTCACTTTAAGGACTAAGGTGTACCTGACCTAAGCTATGATCTTTTCAATCACCTGCTATGTGTCCAAAAGATGGACAATAAACAAGGAAGACAGGAGAAGAATTGAGGCCTTTGAATTATGGTGCTGGTGAAGAATATTGAATATACCATTGACTGCCAGAAGCATGAACAAATCTGTCTCAGAAGAAGTACAGCCAGAATGCTCCTTAGAAGCTAGGAGGGTGAAACCTCACCTCATGTACATTGGACGTGTTATCAGGAGGGACAAGTCCTTGGAGAAGGACACCATACTTGGTAAAGTAGAGCAGTAGTGAAAAAGAGGAAGACCCTCAATAAGAAGGATTAACGCAGTGGCTACAAAAATGAGCTCAAACATAGCAACAATTATGAGGATGAAGTAGGACCAGGCAGTGTTTTGTTCTGTTGTACATAGAGTGGCTATGAGTTGGAACAGACTTGCTGACATCTGACAACATTTGTGAGCCTACAAATTTTAAAATCAAAAGAAACAAACACAAAAACAAGTGGTAAATATTAAACCTGGTGACTGAATAAACCAGAAGCCTTTTGTATGCCCTATCAAAATCAGGCCTATCAAACGTAAAGAAAACATCTTACAGGAAAAGCAATATTGGAAAGTGCTTTTCAAAGACTCCATCGGCATGGAGTTTATAGCACAATTCTATCCAATTAAAGAAGAAAAGGAGAAAAAAGGCAAATCTGAAATTTCAGAAGACAGGTTTGTAAATCCAAACTTAAATGAGGTTGTTGTCAAGTTGTGATACCACATTTTCCTCTTAACCTCAACTCAGCCAGTAATACCTTCTCTGGCTTCTTCGCAAGTACTTATTGCAAGAATCTATATTCCTTGAGTCCAGAGTCCTCACTTACGGGTCAACAAATCAGGAGGCTTAATGGTTTTCTTAGAACTTTCCCACACTCTTTGCCTTGGCTCAAACCTCAAGTCGGTATCATTTATCATAAGTTAACTATTTGACCTTCAGATTTAAACCAGCCAAACTACAATGGCCAGGGGAGCTGAGAACCTTGCCTCTCTCTTAAAAAGTCTCATTTCCAACATGCTTACATTTCTTTTCAGCAAAGACAGAAATTGATTTTAATTTTGTTGGTGTTATATGTCTTCTCTAGGATAACACATAGATTGGCTAAATCACTGTAGTTATGGTGTACCCATTTAACATTTCCGCCTTTTCAAAGAAAAGCCTTACCTATTTTCTAAGTGCCTGATCAGGAAAACTCTACATAGAGGGATTTGACACCAGAATTAACACAACCTTTACAACCAGTTCTTCCTGGGAGAGGATTGAGGGATGAATGAGATGGGCTGATTGTCTCTGAGCAGGGTCTACATCCCCATTTGATGGGCAGGACACTAAGGCTGGAGGGACACCCAAAGCCACTTTGCTGGAGGATGGGATCAGCAATGATAAACCAGGCACTAGGCAAGAACCCTATGGGACAGTTCTACTCTGTCATATAGGGTCACTATGAGTCAGCATCACTCAACAGCACGCAACAATGATAATAGGAAAGAATAGAAGCAACTCGCCACTGAGCAGCCTGTATTCCGCTGAGAAGGCAACCAAAGCCCAGGGCTGGAGATTCTGACCAGTGAGGTGATGTGTTGCGAACAGCAGCAGTGTGTCGTAATTTCAAGAGTGTTAGGATCACCTTTGTTCTGCCAGCTCTAAGTAGACAGAGGATATTTGCTGAATAATCCTTCCCACTAACTGCCTCATTCCCTCCTGCGAGTGCCCTGATAGGCTGAGAAGGGCTCGGAAATAGCAGAAATAAGGTCATAATAATTGCTTCCCCATAGGGTGTTGTAGAAATCTGATCAGATAGTGTATGTTAAGTATCTATCAGAGTACCTGGGCCAGAAGAACTATGTAAATCCTAGTTCTCTTCCTTGCAAAGATATTATTTTATATCTTTTGTCATTTTAACACAGCAAAAATGGGGGAAATCTTCAATGAGATGAATTGGCACAAGAGCGACAACAATGGACTCAAACATACCAACGATCATGAAGATGGTGCCATACTGGGCAAAGTTTTATTCTGTTATACACAAGGTCCCCATGAGTTAGAGCAGACCAACAACAAAGTCCAACAGATTAAACTGATGGAAGGTTCCTGTGATGAAGTTACATGGGTAACTCCAAAAGCCATGCTGTATTTTAGACATTTTATTAACTCTGACTTGCACTGAAAAAAAAAAAAATAGCATTAAGATATCCACCTTCAATGGTACTGGAAATACATAACCTAGATGTCAGTGAATTTCTTTATGTTTTTCCTTCTCATCATATTGCTAAATGTACCAGGACTTTCGCATACCCAGAGTAAATTAAGCTAAAACATAGAAGTCACAATTAAACTGAATAAGATTAAAGGGAAAAAAATTAAGTCAAACCCACTGCTGTCCAGTCAATTCTGACTCATAGTGACCCTACAGGACAGCAGACTGCCCTATAAGGTTTCCAGGGCTGTAAATCTTTACAGGAGCAGACTGACACATCTTTCTCCCGCAGAGTCGTTGGTGGGTTCAAACGGCCAACATTTTGGTTCACAGTCGAGTGCTTTCACCATTACACCACTAGGGCTCCTTAGATTAAAGGGAACAGTGTGTTAATGCGAATCTAATTTATATACTGTTCTGTATGGCACTCAGGTATGTGGGGAAACAATGATTATAATTTAAAGTTCATACTAAGGACTGAATTTCACAGGGATCACTTGACATTCTGCCTGTGCCGTGAGCAAGTCGTGTTGCATTAGATCAGATTCTGATTTCATTCCATTGCCGAGTAACCCATTGTAACGACCTTTTGCCTCGTCATTACAGGGATGTAACCGCAGCATGAGCCCCTGAAAGCTTGTTGCTTAACTGCCCATGTGTGCATATTTCGCCATCTGCCATTGTTGCAAGGCACTCTGGTTCATAAGCAGATAATGGGATATGCAAATTACATGTACCTGATGAGGAAGGGAAAGTGTGCCTTCTCAACTTTGCATAAATATTAGCTGACTTCTTTGTGACCGTGGAAGTATCTTGGTCTGGTTGATGTATAGGACGTTCTGTCCAGACAGGAGGAAGTGCCACTTTGCCTCGGGAAATGTAGGTAAGGAAGTAGTTTTCTTGCAAATACAGAACTTAGAGCATGGGCAGCTTGGATGTGTCTGAGGACAAGAGAATCTTTTAAAATGGGCATATTAAGCCATAAAATAAAACAATGAGAATGACAATGAGAAAACGTTTTCCACCAGCCCCAGAAGCATTATAAAATATGACACCAAGGCCTGAACCACCTCAGGGATGTTCCCAAGAGGGCAAATTGATACTGAAACTCACCAGGCACAAACCTTGGTGACTCAGCCCTGGGACCAAATAGAATAAGACGGTGATTTAGAGATTTTAAAGCTCTGGGAGTTCCTTAAGTTTCTGTATTAGTCCTCTCTGAGGCGCTGCTCCATTGGACTTGGCATTGTAATAAACCAATCCATCCACTCATGGTTCTGATGTAGAAGAGCACAGGGTTTGTCCAGAAAAGATATGAGATTGATGGGCCACTTAAGGCATGTCTCTGATCCTCAGTTTCCTCATATATTGTCGTAAGCTGCTGTCCAGTCGGTCCCTGACTCGTGGCAATCCCATGCACAACAGAACAAGAAGCTACCAGATCCTGCACTATCTCAGTGATCAGTTGCGGATCAGACCATAGGTTTTTCATTGGTTGACTTTCAAAAGTAGGTCACCAGGCCTTTCTTCCTAGGCAGTCTTAGTCTAGAAACTCTGCTGAAACCCGTTTAGCATCACAGCAATATGCAGGCCTCCGGTGACAGATGGGTGGGGGCTGTGTATGAGGTGCATTGACTGGGAATCGAGCCTGGGTCTCTTGCATGGGGGGCAAGAATTGTACTTCTGAACTGCCCCTGCCTTATCTACAACTAGAGGCAACAACTGCACCATCTTTTATAGGATCGTTGAAAGGTTTAAAAGTTGGAATGATCATGGAAACTAGGTAGCTTCACTATGTTGCTAGCATCCCTTCTCCATCTTTCTCCAGCCTGATCTCTGTCGGTGAGGCCGGCCTGGATGGATTTCAGTCCACTGGCCCCATGCCCTCCTGCTTCAGGTTAAGTATGGCCATGGGGAGTGTTAGCTAGAGAGCAGAAGGAAGAAGAGTGGGGTTGGGAGTGGATTCCTTTGGGTCCCTCCAGGCAGGGTCACCACAAAAGTCATGTTCTTCGACCTAAGAAGGCAGTGTCTGCCGGAGTACCATTCCCACCTACCCTCTCTTTTTCTGGGTTCCAGTAACTCTTCCCTTCCCTCACCTTTTTAGGTTTACGGGTGGTAATGGAGTCCCCTTCCTTTATTACCACCCCAGGGTCCTGCTTTATCCTTTGTGGTTTTGCTACATCCGGCTGACACCGTCTTAAGAGGCCTTTTATTAAACACTACTCAGGTTATCCTAATTTGGATATATCGCCTGTTCCCTGCTGGGTGCCTGAGTAATGCACACTCTAAAAATACGTTTTTGGCTAAGTCATGTCATCCCTCTAATTTAAAATACTAAGAAGAATTTACTAAAATTGTAAATTCCTCATTTACAATTTCTCATTTATAATCCCTTTGTTACGTTTAAATAAACTTACCAGGAAAATGAAAAACAAAAGTCCTACAGACTGGTAACAATTTGTATGTTTAAAAAAATATCAAGTGAATGATTTCCCCTTTCAACTGGGTTACTCCCTAGCTATCCAGATACTAAAACTTCTTGCTTTACTAATAAAAAGAAGCACACACATCTATCTGGAGTCCAGTAGGTAGTTTGCCTGTTAAATCAAACGTTGTCATGGGAATGTTCCTACAAGAATCACTCTGGGATCCTCCCATCTCTGTGCAGCTTTTTGGATGAAGATAGATCGTCCCCTGGAGGTAATTGCTGCCTCCTCCACAGTGTAACTGAGAGCTTTGGAGTCAGCAATGACTAGAATTACAACTGAGCCGGGTTCTCTCTTTAGATCTTGGCCCTTCTCATCCTCCCTGGAAGGCCAGGGTGTGCCACAGTGTCTGAGCCCATCCTCCATGGTCTACACCAGCATGGTGGGTGTACCTCATGCCAGACCCTACTTCTCCACCTGCACCTGGCTGCCAGGAGCACACATCTCCTTCTTGCCTGAATCTCAAGTTATCACACAAAGAAGATTCTTCCAATCACCCCGAGAGCATCGAGGCCACCAAAGATAAGAATCAAAAATGATAAGACCCAGTTCTGATACCTCCACCCTAGGTAAAATATGGCATTTTTGTAGTTGTCGAGGGGCTGATTTAGAACTTTCCCATCCAGGTAGCTTAAGAATGGGAATACCATCATTGTACACATAGAACATTTTACACAACGCAGTGGTAGAGCTTGCTAGTATTTGAAGTCAATGACCTCTGCATTTGAGAACCCAGCTCCCCCTCTGACTACCTATGTTGCTTTAGGCAACCTGTGCATTTTTGGACCTCTTTTTTTTTTTTTTTCAAGTGCAACTTAGAGATAACACCACTTTTCCCAAACGATTCTTCCAATGGGTGAGTTGTGATTGTTGTCAAATGTGGTAACATAAGGCAACTTCTTCCAAAATTAAATTGTGAGCAAGTGTGTGGCATTGTTAGTTAAAAAAAAAAAAAAAAAAAGAGAGAGAAAGCATGCTCAAATGCATCAAGACTGGAGGACAGGTCCTCAGGGGCTCACAGCTAAAATGTTTCTGGAAGGCAACAAGCATTAAACTCTTAGGATGGCTGGCTTAGGGAGAAGGACACTCCAGGTAAGTTCTCTTTGGAGAGGTAGGGAAGTCAGATAGAGACCTCCAGGAGGAAAGAGGCTATTGAAGAATTTAGACAATAAGGAGTCTTCAAAATTTCCTTTTATGGTGACCCTTCCTAGAACTGGGGTGACCCACCAACCTGGTTTGCACAGGTCTAGGAGGTTTCCTAGGACCTGCGACATTCAGTGCTAAATCAAGGACAGACAGTCCCAGGTAACTGAGACCAGTCGTTCACCCTACCTTATCCCCGTCTTAGCTCTGTTGGCAAATCCCTGCACCTGTCTTCAGAGGACCACAGATTCTGAGCATGTGGTGTATTTCTCCACCAAATGACACTCTATTTTCTCTCCTACATCTCCATTTCACCCTTGCACTCTTCTGAATGTTCCATTGAGCATGCAGAAGAAAGAGGTACCCAACAGTCTCTACTCCACAGAAGGGTAGTCAGCCAAGCCTGAGGGAATATTTAGTCAATTAACTTTTCTCACTCCTTCACTCCAGCTCCTCCCAAAGTAGAGCACCAGGTAAGCCAGCACACCCCAAAAACCAGAAGTACACTAATTCCTTCTACATGCTCCTGAGAGACACAATTTTTAGGAGAAATCATGCTTGTGATTCCATAAACATTATGCAAAATGCGTTCTCTCTTCACAGTTGCTGTGGCCTGGATCCATTGGGCAATGTTATCTGCTTAAACAATTACTTTTGCCTGAAGCACCATTTGATTGGGAGGATAAAAACACTTCAAATGGAATTTTGATTCTTGGAACCTTGTGGCTTTTGTCATGTCGTTAGCCAGAGGAGAGCCCCAGGGTTCCTTGCTCCAGAATGAATGAGGCAGCCACAGCGGAAGAGAGAGCAAAGGTAAACAGGAGCAGTGAGCCACCATTTTTACTCTAATTTGACTCCGGTCACTTTAATTGGTTTCCTGCATATACGCTGAGCTCAGGGATCAGTATCATCTGAGAGTTTTTTAGACCTGCAGAATCCCCAGACTCGCTTCAGATCTAGTGAATCAGAACCTGTAACAAACTCCCCAGGTGATTCTCATGCATCTAAAAGTGAGAGAAGCACAGGAGATGTACCAGCAAGGAGCTTGTACTGGGAGGGAGAGATTAACACCAGCAGTTGGGAACCTCCCTGAAGAATGAATGACAGATAAACCCCAAAAGCAAAGATGCAAATTGGAAAGTACAGGTAGGTGTTGAGCAAAGCGAATCACCAAATATATCTGAGGTAGGGTCACCAGAGGACGTGGATGTCAAGTTGTGAATTCGTACTTAGTCTAAGGAAAAGCAAAGTCAATAATGGTTTTGAGGAGGAAATGCTGTGACCAAGACTGTGCTTGCGCTTTAGAAACACAACCCTGCTCCCTGGGTTGTTAGGTTATTGTTGTTAGGTGCCATTGAGTCGCTTCCGACTCATAGTGCCCTCTGTACAACTGAACGAAACACTGCCCGATCCTGAACCATCCTCACAGTCTTTGCTATGCTTGAGCCCATTGTTGCAGCTACTATGTCAATCCATCTCGCTGAGGAACTTCCTGTTTTTCCCTAACTCTCTATTTTACCAAGCATGATGTTCTTTTCCAGGGACAGATCTCTCCTGATAACATGTCCAAAGTACTTGAGATGAAGTCTCACCATCCTTGCTTCTAAGGAGAATTCAGGCTGTACTCCTTCCAAGACAGATTGGTTCATTCTTTTGGCAGTCCTTGTTCTTCACCAACATCATAATTCAAAGAAGTCAATTCTTCTCAACTCTTCCTTATTCATTGCCCAGCTTTTGCATGCATATGAGGAGATTGAAAACACCATGGCTTAGGCCAGGCGCACCTTAGTCTTTAAAGTGACATCTTTTCTTTCTAACACTGGAAAGCAGTCTTTTGCAGCCGATTTGCCCAGTGCAATGTGTTTGATTTTTTGACTGCTGCTTCCACGGGCATTGATTATAGATATAAGTAAAATGAAATCCTTGACAACTTCAATCTTTTCTCTGTTTATCATGATGTTGCTCATTGGTCCAGTTGTGAGGATTTTTGTTTTCTTTATGTCCAGGTATAATCCATATTGAAGACTGTGGTCTTTGATCTTCATCAGTGAGTGTTTCAAGTCCTCTTCACTTTCAGCAAGCAAGGTTGTGGCATCTGCATAACACAGGTTGTTAATGAGTCTTCCTCCAATCCTGATGCCCCGTTCTTCTTCATACAGTCCAGCTTCTTGGATTATTTGCTCAGTATACAGATTGAATAAGTATGGTGAAAGATTACAACCCTGACACGCACCTTTCCTGACTAAACCATGCAGTATCCCCTTGTTCTGCTCAAACAACTACTTCTTGATCTATATACAAGTTCCCCATGAGTACAATTAAGTGTTCTGGAATTCTCATTCTTCTTAATGTTATCCATAATTTGTTAATATCCACACAGTTGAATGCCTTTGCATAGTCAATAAAACACAGATAAACATCATTTTGGTATTTTCTGCTTTCAGTCAGAATTCATCTGATATCAGCAATAATATCCTTCATTCCACGTCCTCTTCTGAAGCTAGCTTGAATTTCTGGCAGTTCCCCTGCCAATATACTGCTGTAGCTGCTTTTAAATGCTCTTCAGCAAAATTTTACTTTTTTGCTGTATTAACCATTTGTTCAATAATTTCCTCATTCGGTTGGATCACATTTCTTTGGGATAGGCATAAATATGGATTTCTTCCAGTCGGTGGTCCAGGTAGCTGTCTTTCAAATTTCTTGGCATAGACTAGTGCTGCATCCGTTTGTTGAAACATCTCAGTTGGTATTCTGTCAACTCCTGGAGGCTTGTTTCTCCTTAATGTCTTCAGTGGAGCTTGGACTTTTTCCTTCAGTACTGTCAGTTTTTGATCATATGCTACCTCCTGAAATGATTGAAAGTCAAACAAGTCTTTTTGGTATAGTGTCTCTGTGTACTCCTTCCATTTTCTTTTGATGCATCCTGTGTCGTTCAGTATTTTGCCCATAGAATCCTTCACTATTACAACTTGAGGCTTGAATTTCTTCTTCCGTTCTTTCAGCTTGAGAAATACCGAGCCTGTTCTTTCCTTTTGGTTTTCTATCTCCAGCTCTTTGCACACATCATTATAATACTTTACTTTGTCTTCTGGAGCCACCCTTTGAATTCTTCTGTTCAGCTATTTCACTTCACCATTTCTTCTGTTTGCTTTAGCTACTTGACATTCAAGAGCAACTTTCAGAGTTTCTTCTGACATCCATTTTGGTCTTTACTTGCTTTCCTCTCTTTTTAATGACCTCTTGCTTTCTTCATGTATGATGTCCCTGATGTCATTCCATAATTCGTCTGGTCTTCAGTCATTGCTGTTCAATGTGTCAAATCATTTCTTGAGATGGTGTCTAAATTCAGGTGGGATATAGTCAAGGTCATATTTTGGCTCTCATGAACTCATTCTAATTTTCTTCAGCTTCAACTTGAACTTGCATATGAGCAATTGATGGTCTGTTTCATAGCCGACCTGTGGCCTTGCTCTCATTGATGATATTGAGCTTTTCCATCATCTCTTTCTACAGATGTAGTCAATTGGATTCCTGTGTATCCCATATGGTAAGGCCCATGTGTATAGTTGCTGTTTATGTTGGTGAAAAAAGGTATTTGCAATGAAGTCCTTGCTGTTGCAAAATTCTATTACTCAATCTCCTTCTTCATTTCTGTCACCAAGGCCATATTTTCCAACTACTGATCCTTCTTCTTTGTTTCCAACTTTAGCATTCTAATCTCCAGTAATTATCAATGCATCCTGATTGCATGTTCAATCAATTTCAGACTCCAGAAGTTGGTAAAAATGTTCAATTTCTTCATCTTTGCCCTTAGTGGTTGGTGCGTAAATTTGAATAATAATCTATTAACTGATCTTCCTTGTAGGTGTGAGGATATTATCCTATCACTGACAGTGTTGTACTTCAGGATAGATCTTGAAATGTTCTTTTTCACGATGAATGCAATGCCATCCCTCTTCAAGTTGTCATTCCTGGCATTGTAGACCATACGATTGTCCAATTCAAAATGAACAATACCAGTCCATTTCAGTTCACTAATGCCTAGGATATCGATGTTTATGCATTTCCATGCATCTGTCAGTTTGTCATCCTGTGGGGGCTTGCGTGTTGCTGTGATGCTGGAAGTTATGCCACCGGTATTCAAATACCAGTAGGATCACCCATGGTGAACCGGTTTCAGCTAAGCTTCTAGACTAGGACAGACTAGGAAGAAGGACCTGGTCACCTACTTCTGAAAAAAATTACCCACTGAAACTTTTTGAATAGCAGCAGAATATTGTCTGGTCTAGTGCTGGAAGATGAACCCCTAAGTTTGGATAGTGCTCAAAAGATGACTGCGAAAAAGCTGCCTCTTCAAATAGAGTTGATCTTAACGACATGGACGGAGTCAAGCTTTCAGGACCTTCACTTGCTGATGTGGCACAATTCAGAAGGAGAATAAACAGCTGCAAATATCCGTTAATAATCAGAACATGGAATGTATGAAGTATGAATCTAGGAAAATTGGAAATTGTCAAAAATGGTTCCTGGGTGGAGGAGGGAAAAATCAAACCAGTTGCTGCTGTGTCAGGTCTGACTCATGGTGACCCCGTGTGTGTCAGAGTAGAATTTGCTCCATAGGGTTTTCAGTGACTGATTTTTAGGAAGTAGACCTTTCTTTTGAGGCACCTCTGGGTGGACTCAAACCTCCAACATTTTGGTTAGCAGCCAAGTGTTTCAACTGTTTGCATTACCAAGGGACTCCTAGAGGAAGGAAATATGGAGAGAAATGAAAAGAAATAGGATAAGTCTAGCACTATGAAACAGTATCAGACAACTTCAAACCATACACACCCACCCACCTCCCATTCATTTTACACTCCAGGTGTTTCTGCTGCCCATTCATATCAGAGAACAACTTAGAGAATGATTCACGGCAAGCCCAGCATACTGGCTCATTTTTGGACATAAAGCAAAAATTATTTCTGTCCCCTCAGGCAGCTCTAACTTCTGTAGCTTGAATTGCAGCTCCCAAAATGATATGTTCACATCCTAACTCCCAGAACCTGTGAATGAGACTTTACTTGGAAAAAGGGTCTTTGCGGAGGTATTTAAGTTAAGAATCTTGAGATGAGATCATCCTGAATTATCCAGATGGGCCCTAAATCCAATGACCAGCATCCTTATAAGAGACAAGAGAAGAAGACAGACACAGAGGGAGCCACTTTAAGCCACCCAATTTGTGGTAATTTGCTATGACTGTCCTAGAAAACTATTACAGAAAGTGATTGGGGATTTTGGATTTCTATATGTAAATAGAAGGAATACTTAAAGAAGGGGGAATGGGGAGTTATTGCTTAATGGGGACTGAGTTTCTGTTTTAGGTGATGAAAAAGTTTAAAAATACATAGTGGTGATAGTTATACAGCATTGTGAATGTAATTAATCTCGCTGAATTCTACACTAAAAATGGTTAAAATGACAAATTTTGAGTTAGACATAATTTACCACAATAAAATATTTTAAATACTTAAAAATTAGTCATATGATAACAAAAATTCAAAATTATGATGACAATGGTCTTGAACAACAATTCAATTACAATAATAGTGTCCATATGTGGGCAAAATATGTCTGTATCTCCAACAGCTGGCCATCTCTGTCCTGAATTATTTTTCCATGGTTATAAAATTGCACAAGGAGCCCTGGTGGTACAGTGGTAAGTGCTCAGCTACTAATCAAAAGGTTGCTGGTCCAGGAGAAAGATGTGACAATCTGCTTTCATAAAGATTACAGCCTTGGAAACCCTATGGAGAAGTTCTGCGCTGTCCTACGGGGTCACTATAGGTCAAAACTGGCTCAGCAGCAACAGGTTTGGTTTGGGGTATTTTATGAAATTGCACAGAGCCATCTGCATTCTCTTTCCCGATTCTTCCATCCCTCTCACATGCCTAATGATATATACTGTTCTTTCATCTAAGTAAGGAGTCCTGGTGATGCAGTGGTTAAGCACTCGGCTGCTAACCAAAAGGTAGGTGGTTCGAAACCACCAGCCACTTCACGGGAGAAAGATGTGGCAGCCTGCTTCCATAAAAATTTACAGCCTTGGAAACCCCATTGGGCAGTTCTACTCTGTCACACTGGGTCACTGTGAGTCGAAGTTGACTGCACAGCAACAGGATTTTGTTCTTCTAAATCAGTATTTCCCAACTGTGATAGTCAGAATAATGCCCCTCCACTATGTCCGTGGAGCCCTGGTGGTGCAATGGTCACGAGCTTGGCTGCTAACCAAAAGGCTGGCAGTTCGTATCTACCAGCTGCTCCTTGGAAACCCTATGGGGCAGTTCTACTCTCTCTATAGGGTCGCTATGAGTCAGAATTGACTGGACAGGAGTGGGTTTCATATTAGCAGGAATGTGTACGTATCCTAAAAGCCAGAACCTGTGATAATGTTACCTTACATGAAAAAAGAGGCTTTGAAAACATGGTTCCATTAAGGATCTTGAGATGGAAGATTATTCTGGATTATCCAGGTAGGCCCAATGTAATCACGGGGTCCTTATAAGGGAAAAGGGGGAAAGAAGGATATGTCAGGACAGAAGGAGAGGTTGGTGTCCTATAGGGCCATGAGCCAAGGAATGTGGGCAGCCTCTAGAAGCTGGAAAGGCAAAGGAACAGATCTTACCATAGAGCTTCTGGAAGGAGCAAAGCCTTGTCAACCCATTTTAACTTCTTACTCAATGGGGCAGTTCTACTCCGTCCTATAGGGTCGCTATGAGTCGACTCGAGAGCACCTGGGTACCTACAGAATTACAAGATAATACATTTGTGTTGTTTTAAGGCATTAAATTTGTTGTAATTTGTTACAGCAGAAATAGTAAACTAATATACCAACCTTTTTTCTTTTTTTCTTACGGCTTCCCTATGGAGCCTTTTTAAGGCACCCTGGTGACACAGTGATTAAACACTTGGCAACTAACTAAACTAAAAGCACAGCAGTTTGAAGCCACCAGCCACTCCACAAGAGAAAGATGTGGCAGTCTGCTCGCATAAAGATTACAGCCTTGGAAACTCTATGGAGTAGTTCTCCTCTGTCCGATAGGGTAGCTATAGTTGGAATTGGCTCCTCAATGGCAATGGTCTAAGGGGCCTTTTTAAACTTTTTTTTTCCTCTTAATCACCTCTTCCCTCTTTCTCACCCCAATATGGCATGATATGTTAATATTACAGATATGATCTATATTTGTTTAGCTACTGTGGCTCTTTGGAGGGTCACAGACCGTTGTTATAGCTGAGACAGTTTCAACTCAAGAACCAAGTTCCCTCCCTTGGGATGATATCCCTGGTTTAGAATGCTTGATCTAAGTTATATCCACCCTTCCTGGCACAGCTCAATTTATATCTCCTTCATGAAATTTACTCAAATAATATCAGGAATTTTGGATTATAGGAATATTTTAATGATCACCTCTTCTGTTGTCCAACTTGGATCCTCTGTGTGCTGTTAGCTGATCATACAGCTCGTGCTTGAATATCTCCATTGCTAGTTAGTTCATTTCCAAAGATGAAATATCTAATTGGTAAGGTCTGTTAGGAAAAAAAGTCCCCCACCCCACCCCCAGACTGAGCTGAAACCTGTCTTCCTGCAGCTTTCACCCACTGGTCTTAACCCTGCCCTTTAGGAAGAGAAAGGAATGGCACAGTGGTTAAGTGCTCATCTTCTAACTGAAAGGTCGGTGGTTTAAACCCACCAGCCACTCCACTGGAGAAAGATGTAGCAGTCTGCTTCCATGAAGATTACAGCCTTGGAAACCCTTTGGGGAATTCTACTGTGCCCCATATGGTTGCTAGGAGCCAGAATTGACTTGATGCCAAATGTTTTTTTTGTTTGTTTGTTTACTAAGAGACACAATGCAGCTGATTCCTCTCCTACCCAATGGCTCTTAGTTGAAGACGGCCATCCCCTCCTCAATCATTCTTCTCTTTTACAGGGTAAGCACCCCGAGTTCCTTAAACTAATCCTTAGTTGAATTAGTGTTGAGGTCCTGTATTGCCTAATCATGTCTATACACATACTCCAGATTTCCTAGACCCCTATGAAAACTTGATACTCAGAACTGAACTGAGTTTACTTGGCATAATTTGACCAGAACATAGAAGAGGAGGAGCTTTACTCCCCTTTTTCTACATAATATATTCCTATATATGTGGCTTTGGGTGACAATATTTTGTCAGCCACATTACACTGTTGATTCGTATTAAGTTTACTGTCAACCAAAATGCTCAATATTGCTGATGCTAATAGGGTCACTATGAATCAAAATCAACTTGACAGCAACGTGTTAAGTTTTGGAAAATCATGCTTATTCCTATTAATTTCTATTGCATTAGTGACTTCAGTCTTTGAATGTTTATTTAGAGCCAGGTTCTTGTATACAGCATAGGCACAGCCCCGTCAGCTTTAGAGCATTTGTAAATACAAATATGCTTTTATGTATTCTTTCCTGTCATTGACAAAATAAATATTGAACTACCAGGATAAGGATAAGGCCAAAGCCCTGAAGTACACTACTAGCAACCTCTCTTCGTTGTTGTTATTGTTAGGTGCTGTCAAGTCAGTTCCAACTCATAGTGACTCTATGCACAACAGTGCGAAACACTGCCCAGTCCTGCGCCATCCTTACAATCATTGTTATGCTTGAGCTCATTGTTGCAGCCACTGTGTCATTCTACCTTGTTGAGGATCTTCCTCTTTTCCTCTGACCCTGTGTTTGCCAAGCATGATGTCCTTCTCCTGGGACTGATCCCTCCTGACAACATGTCCAAAGTGTGTAAGACGCAGTCTCACCATCCTTGCTGCTAAGGAGCATTCTGGTTGTACTTCTTCCAAGACAGATCTGTTCATTCTTTTGACAGCCCATGGTATATTCTTTGCCAACACCACAATTCAAAGGCGTCAATTCTTCTTCGGTCTTTCTTATTCATTGTCCAGCTTTCACATGCATATGATGCTATTGAAAATACCATGGCTTGAGTCAGGCGCACCTTAGTCTTCAAGGTGACATCTTTGCTCTTCAACACTTTAAAGAGGTCCTTTGCCGCAGATTTACCCAATGCAATGCATCTTTTGATTTCTTGACTGCTGCTTCCATAGCTGTTGATTGTGGATTTAAGTCAAATGAAATCCTTGACAGCTTCAGTCTTTTCTCCATTTATCATGATGTTGCTCATTGGTCCAGTTGTGAGGATTTTTGTTTTATGTTGAGGTGCAATCCATACTGAAGGCTGTGGTCTTTGGTCTTCATAAGTAAGTGCTGCAAGTCGTCTTCACTTTCAGCAAGCAAGGTTGTGTCATCTGCATAACACAGGTTGTTAATGAGTCTTCCTCCAGTCCTGATCCCCCGTTCTTCATATAGTCCAGCTTCTTGGATTATTTGCTCAGCTTACAGATTATATAGGTATGGTGAAAGAATACAACCCTGACACATACGTTTCCTGACTTTAAGCCAATCAGTATCCCCTTGTTCTGTCCAAACAACTGCCTCTTGATCTATGTAAAGGTTCCTCATGAGTACAATTAAGTGTTCTGGAATTCCCATTCTTCGCAATATTATCCCCAATATGTTATGATCCACACAGTTGAATGCCTTTGCATAGTCAATAAAACACAGGTAAACATTCTTCTGGTATTCTCTGCTTTCAGCCAGGATCCATCTGACATCAGCAATGATATCCCTGGTTCCACATCCTCTTCGGAAACCAGCCTGAATTTCTGGCAGTTCCCTGTTGATATACTGTTGCAGACGTTTTTGAAAATTTTGATCTTCAACAAAATTTTGCTTGTGTGTGATATTAATGATATTGTTCTATAATTTCCACATTCAGTTGGATCACCTTTCTTGGGAATAGGCATATATATGGATCTCTTCTAGTCAGTTGGCCAGGAAGCTGTCTTCCATATTTCTTAACATAGACGAGTGAGCACCTCCAGCACTGTATCTCTTTGTTGAAACATCTCAATTGATATTCCATCAATTCCTGGAGCCTTGTTTTTCTCCAATGTCTTCAGAACAGCTTGGACTTCTTCCTTCAGTATCATTGGTTCCTGATCATATGCTACTTCTTGAAATGATTGAACATCGACTAACTCTTTTTGGTATAATGACTCTGTGTATTCCTTCCATCTTCTTTTGATGCATCCTGCGTCGTTTAATATTTTCCCCATAGAATCCTTCACTATTGCAACTCGAGGCTGTCAGTTTGTCATACGGTGGGGGCTTGTGTGTTGCTGTGATGCTGGAAGGTATGCCACTGGTAGTCAGATATCAGCAGAGTCACCCATGGAGGACAGGTTTCAGCTGAACTTCCAGACTAAGACAGACTAGGAGGAAGGACCCGGAAGTCTACTCCTGAAAAGCATTAGCCAGTGAAAACCTTATGAGTAGGAGCAGAACATTGATTTCGTGCTGGAAGATGAGGCCCCCAGGTTGGAAGACACTCAAAAGATGAATGGGGAAGAGCTGCCTCCTCAAAGCAGAGTCAACCTTAATGATGTGGCTGGAGTAAAGCTTTTTGGGACCTTCATTTACTATTGTGGTGTGACTCAAAATGAGAAGAAACTGCTGCAAACATCCATTAACAACTGGAACCTGAAATGTTCAAAGTATGAATCTTGGAAAATTAGAAATCGTCAAAAATGAAATGGAATGCATAAACATCGGTATCCTAGGCATTAGTGAGCTGAAATGGACTGGCATTGGCCATTTTGAATCAGACAATCGTATAGTCTACTATGCTGGGAATGACAGCTTGAACAGGGATGGTGTTGTATTCATCATCAAAAAGAACATTTCAAGATCTATCCTGAAGTACAATGCTGTCAGTGATAGAATAATATCCATAGCCTACAAGGAGGACCAGTTAATACGAGTATTATTCAAATTTATGCACCAACCACTAAGGCCAGAGATGAAGAAATAGAAGATTTTTATCAGCTGCTGCAGTCTGAAATTGATCAAACATGCCATCAAGATGCATTGATAATTACTAATGATTGGAATGCGAAAATTGGAAACAAAGAAGAAGGATCGGTAGTTGGAAAATATGGCCTTGGTGATAGAAACAACGCCAGAGATCGAATGATAGAATTTTGCAAGACCAGCGACTTCTTCATTGCAAATACCTTCTTTCACCAACATAAACAGCAACTATACCCATGGACCTTGCCAGATGGAACACACAGAAATCAAATTGACTACATCTGTGGAAAGAGACAGTGGAAAAGCTCAATGTCATCAGTCGGAACAAGGCCGGGGCCAACTGTGGAAAAGACCATTAGTTGCCCATATGCAAGTTCAAGCCGAAACTGAAGAAAGTCAGAGCAAGTCCATGAGAGCCAAAATATGACCTTGAGTATATCCCACCTGAATTTAGAGACCATCCGAAGAATAGATTTGACGCATTGAACACTAGTGACCGAAGACCAGACGAGTTGTGGAATAACATCAAGGACATTGTCCATAAAGGAAGCAAGAGGTCATTGAAAAGTCAGGAAAGAAAGAAAAGACCAAGATGGATGTCAGAGGAGACTCTGAAACTTGCTCTTGAATGCCGAGCATCTGAAGCAAAGGGAAGAATTGATGAAGTAAAAGAACTGAACAGAAGATTTCAAAGGGTGGCTAAGAAAGACAAGGTAAAGTATGATAACAACATGTGCAAAGAGATGGAGATGGAAAACCAAAAGGGAAGAACATGCTCCGCATTTCTCAAGCTGAAAGAACTGAAGAAGAAAAAAAAACCTTTCTTCAGGTAGATATTAATCATCAGCTGACTTAGCTGAATAGAGTCAATAGCTGTCTAATAAAAATCTTGTTGATCTTCAAATATTTCTGCATCTTGTTTACAAGGCTTGAAGAAGATATGGTGTGTTCTGTATGTTTCTATAATGATCTCAAATCACATAAGGTATAAGTCACTACTGTGCTTTCAAAACACGTATTATAAGCATTCATAATATGAACTTAAAAAGATGTCTACCTTTGTGAGGCTCTCTAACATAGTTAAAGTTATTAGAAAATTGTAAGTCATTAGAAAGTTATTTAGAATATTCCTGAACTTAGACATAGAGGCACGTGAAGTATGTGAAGAATTTAAACAACCTTGAAGTTCACTTTGACCCAGCATGCTGTGACCGAAGAAAACATAACATAGTTAATCTCTGTAAACTAGCCTTGAGACATAAGTTTAACAACCTGGCTATTCTCTAACCTTGAATGGAAGATGTAACATTTGACCAATCTCTAACTGTGGAGCAAAGACATAACATACTAGTCTTTGTTGTTATACCGGTCCTTACTGTGTGAAGCCAAGGTGAGAATTTCACATATAAACCTTGATTTTTTGCTTACTCATCAAGAGAAGACAGAGACAGAGTATCAACCTTTTTAAACTCTAACACTCTTTAATGATATTTTTTGAAGAGGAGACCCTGCCTGCTGCCAATCTTGGACCCTAGCTATGAGCAAGGGACCTCCACTGAGTATGGGCAGTGGTCAAGTCTTCCTCCCAAGACAATACATATAAGGTAAACACCTGAAGTCTAAGGATTTGGACTGTAACCATTTAACTAACACTGTAATTGTAATTGTTAATTCTGATTCTTTGGTTATAAATGAGTTTTGTGAGGTCTTACTTGTGTGCCTTGCTTTGAATACCTTGTGATAAACTAAATGAGTTTATACACGGGAAACTTGAGTATCCCTCTATTACTTACAAGATTAAAATCCTACACAACACAGTGCCTTGCTGATATATCCATACCCTCACACTACTTCGTTTTCCTAGCCTTCAGCATAGTTAACTTTTCCATGTACAGAAGGAGACTAGTCTGATGGGATTTGTTTTCGGTGAGCCTGGTTTGTCCTCTTGTCATCATCACTTCATCCTCTTCGTACCCACAACCAGGATTTGGGGTTTCATTTTAGAATCTTACCCTGTGATGGGGCAGAAGCATCTTGCAACTGGAGACAGAGAGTTAGGCAATGTGAGAGTTCCCTAGGTGTTCTGACCTCTTCTCCACATTGCCCCAGGGGAGCCCTGCCTGCTCTGAGGTTTTAGGTCAGTAGGGCAAATGCGCCAACCAAAGGCCACAGGAGCCATCAGGGTGGAATTGGGGAACATAGGTGAGGAATGATCCCCTGAGACTCCCCTCCATATTTGCCAGCCTCACAGCTAAGAAATCACAGCCTCATAAGAGCAATAAGTGGGATAGAGATACTGGAAAGTTCCCTGTGGAGATAAGGAATGCCACAGAAAAAAGGATGGAGAAAAGACACAAAGAAAAGAGAGGTTGTAGATATCAGATTGTAGATAGAGAAAGAGAGTCTTTAGCCTCTCACTCACAATTTCCAAATTCTAACCTCTAAACTCCCAGACCAGCATCCAGCATTCACATCTCTCCCAAGTTGGCATTACAGTAAAGATGCCCCAGGAAATAAAACTGAGCTCTTGGGGAGAAGTTATAAGACATTTAAAGAGCCAAGTGTTACAAGATGAGAAAAAAAAAATAGCACCAAATGAGAATGTGAAAGTGGAGAAATGGCTTTGATAAATCCCAAAGAGCAGTGCCGAAATCCTCAGGGATCAATTTGGTAGTGCTCACCTTCTGACAGGTCCCCAGGGGTTGGAGAAAGTGGGAGGGCACCAGGAGCCCTTGTTGGCACCTAACTGGTTTCCTCGGAGTCCACTGAGGAAGATGTCTCTGAATCCTGCCAAGACTATGCCATATGTTGTAGAGAAATGACTCTCCAACTCTATGGAAGTAAAATCAAAGAGATTTATTGAAGCCAGTATATCATTTGAATGAAAACCTCAGAGTCTGAAACTCGTAGATCCAAGGAAAGGGGTGCAAGTCACACACAGTTATGATGCCATAGGAGGAACTGCAAAACAAAATTCTGATAGGTTTACAGTAATTGAGGTCAATCAAAGGCAGGGCAAACCACAATGTGATTTTTAACATTATTGGTTATATCAATACAGCTGTAATATATTGATTGGCTAAAGAACGTAATTGCAAGGTATGTGGTAGTGAAGGGGGTCTCATGACTGTTCCCAAACAATAGCATGCTGATGGCATGATGGATATTTTCAGGAACTAGTTGTTAAAAATTACCTTGCTTCCTGGGATACCTAACAAAAAGAGTTTTGATAAGGTTTGGTTACAAACCCCAGGACATGTAATACTCACATTCTTAGCCTGAGCACAAAGAAAAGCATTTCCTTAATGACAGAGTTGGTTCCTAAGCAACAGGATTGAATCTGTGTAAAAGATTATACTGAGCCTTAGCATAAATTCAGCCATTTTACTTTAGGTCAGATTCCTCTTTTGGTTTTATATCCCACAGCATTCTCTCCTTTTGATCAAGGATTTTGAAGGACGTCCTTTGATTACACTATGGGCATAGTCTTTTCTTCATGGGTTTGTTCATATGCTGCTCCCAGGTGGCAGCTCAACCTTTGTAATTTATGTTTTTCTAATTTTTCATATTAAGCCCTCTTTCCCCCATAACTGAGGATCACAGGTACCTTGGTGGCCAGACAGCTCCAGTAAGTCCACCATGCTATGGTTTAGCAACATTCTTCAGTGATCTCAGTCTGGGGAATGGATAGGGTATGGCTGCATTGGAGGAACAAACCTGACCTACTTTCAAATGGCTAATCTAAGTCATAAGGCTTCTCTAATTTGAGATTCCTAAATGCATTGTCAATATACATAATTCTCTGAGCCTGAGATGAAGTGGGGTTATCAGTTCCTATGGTAGATGCACATCTTATAACACATTTTATAATTCCAATAATAAGGATTAATATTGTTAATATAATTAACCTGGTTTACAACAGAGATTGCACCAAGAATCTGCATTATTAGGTAGCTAACTGAAGATATCAAAAAAGGATGGTAAAGTCATTGGGGGTATAGAATGTAACTAAATAGCTTTTTATGAATCTTAACGATACCCTGTTCAACTTCTCTAGTGCTGTTAATCCAAGAGCAACAGAAGGTGTTAAACAACAAACGCTTTGCCATCGAGTGGATTCTGACTCATAGCGACCCTATAGGACAGAATAGAACTGCACCATAGAGTTTCCAAGGAGTGCCTGGTGAATTCAAACTGCTGGCCTTTTTGTTAGTAGCCATAGCTCTTAACCACTATGCCACCAGGGTTTCCAACGGGAGGTGTTAGCAATGGTGAAAATCCCTCCTTGCTAGGCTAAGAGGAAATCCAGGACCAAATATTCTAAAGATTTATTGTTGAGCACCCATTCCATTGGCCACATCATCAGCAGTTTGAACTATAGTGGCAGATAGATTGTGAATGGACTGTCTCAATTGCGCAGTCCCAAACCAGGGCACAGCAACACCTAAGAGGACCACCCCATCCCAGATAATCAGCTACGGGATTATCTGAGAGGACACGTTCTCTCTTCTGTATGGATATTAATTTCAAGTCGCTGTTCCATAGTAAGCTGTCTTTGTATGAATGGAGACTCATGGGAATTCCTAGGGTCCCTAAGGTACATTAGTCTAGCATATTTCAACCATCTAAACACATCAAGACCAAGTATAGAACGAATCATTAGACTTTTTCCTTAAATAATCTGATCCTCCACATAAAAGGACATATCCAGATGGGGCACACAACATATCTGCCCTAGTTTGAGTATTAGGACATGGAATAGACTGATTGGCCCTTTCAAGCCAGTTTGCAGTTAATGAATCACCACAAATGGATGACTCTCCAAATTCTAAGGGATTCTGGAGTTAAGTACAAACTGAGAGATTTTAATTATTTTTAAAACAGCTATCTATAACTGCAGAATAATATTGAACATCATTAGTAAAAAGATTTTATAGTGTAGATAAAATAGAACATTCCAACCACACACAGGTAAGATTGAAACAGGGAGCTGACAGATAAATGGATAAATCTGGCGTTAGCCATAATTTGACATGAATAGCCAGTTTAAATGGATTTTCAAAATCAATATCAAGATTAGTTTTGGATTCGTAATCTAATACTGGTACAGCAAAAGTATTAGTATGATCTTGTGTAGACCTAGGGAAAGAGTGAGATATCTAGCTAGCATTTGGTTAAATTGCTAGCACTGGCTACTGATTGAGTTAATCTCATAAAAGCAATGTCTTGCCAAGGAATAGAAAATGAAACAATAAAGGGATTAAAACAGTAGTAGGAATCATGATTAGAACATGAATACAAAAAAGGAATACCACAAACATCCAGAAAAAATAACTGTGCCTATAATTACTAAATTAAGTCCAAAAATCTTCAAATGTTGTATAAATGTTCACCAAAAACTAATTCTTAAAGTACACAACAGATACAGAATAGCTAAATCTAGAAGGATAGCAGTATAACACAGAGTCTAAAAGTCTCAGCCACTTACATGTTCTAGTTCTGTAGCCTGGGGTAAACTATCTACTCTCATGACCATCTACTTTGTGTTCGAGTGCTGAGTGTATTTCACTTTGAGTTCTTCTGCGCATTGACTAGTCCAAACAGGTGCTGTGGTCTTTTTCAGCTGAGATAAATGGATCCATGCCTTAACTCCCTGTAATTTGGAAGCTTAAGGATTAGTTAGGAAGACTAGGTATAGATCCTTCCAACATGCTCAAGTGAAAACTTTAATTGGTGTCTCTTCCAAAAAACATAGTTTCCAGGCACAAGAGGAAGCATTGTGGGCCATTCAGTGCCCCCTCTGTCAAATGTTTGCTTGAAGAGCTTTGCATGCCCCTTGGTATAATAAATTAGGGCCTGGCAATATTTTAATAAATTGGCTGGTATCAAATTTAAATCAGTAGCTGCTGATAAATTAGGTGAATTCATCAGCCAGCCTGTAATTATCTCATAAGGGATCGAATTCTGAGGGCCAAAAGGGGTGGCTCTCAGGCTCATTGAAACTAGCAGCAGAGTCTGCAGCCACATCAGACCCATTGAAGATGAAAGTTTTGCTAATTACATCTTTCTGATACCATTGGTCCGTTTCACAAATCCAGAGGACTGAGCGTGGTAAGAACAACGGGGCCACTGAAAATTCGGAAGTATTCTAGAAATAGCAGTGATCACTTGTCCACTAAAGTGGGTACTTGATTGGTCCAAAGGATACATGGGCCCCCAAATGGGAATATTTTCCACCAATTTCTTAGCCACAAAAGTTGCTATAGTTTAGCAATAGGAAAAAGGTTCTGCCCAATGTAAATATCTGCAAATCATGACTTAAATTTGTAACCATTGGGGGGAGTTATTTGAATAAAATCCATCTGCCATTCAAGCAAAGGTCCAATTAGCAGGGAGTATCTCACTGATGAGGGCTGGTAGGTGTCTTAGGCTGGGTTCCCTAGAGAAGCAAAAGCAGTAAAGTGTATAAATACCTATATATTATATCAAGGAAATGGCTCACGTGGTTATAGAGGCTGAAACATTCCAAATCCGGGGGTCAGGCTGGAGGCTTCTCTTGATTCACATAGCCACAGGGGCTGGTGAACTCAAGGTCAGCATGTCAGAAAGCAGAGCTCTTGCTCACAAGCTGCAAAGACTGATGGATCCCAAGACTGGCAGGCAAGACCACAGGTAAGCTGCTAGCTCAAGTCCCAAGAAATGGCAGTCAGAAGAACAGTAGCCAGCTGTAGGATCCAGACCAAGTAAAAGCCTCTGAGCCTTGCCAGACGGTCCACTTATATTCGATGCAGGCCACACCCCCAAGGAAACTCCCTTTCAACTGATTGGCTACTCACAGCAGATCCCATCATAGAAGTGGTCACATTATATCAAATCTCATCACAGAAGTGATCACATCATCATATGACTGCCAAACTACATCATCACAACAGCCAAATCACTGAGAATCATGGTCTAGCCGAGTTGACACACAACCTTAGTGCTCATAGTAGGTTTTACCTGAGTTATACTCAAAACAAACAGAGCACTGCCTCCCTACTTGATTTTCAGCTTTCCAAAAGTGTCCCCAAAAATATTTACATAAAATTCCTTTTATCCGTTCCCAAATGATACTTCACATGAAAGTTCATGAAAAAAAGGTAGGTGTAAGTCCTCTGGGATTACTGTTTTTTAATCTGGCCCTCCCATAGGGATTCTTATTAATTTTACAACCCTCTCTTTTCCATTGTTCATTCTTATCATCAGGGGCCTTAGTCTTTTATGACTAGCCAAGTTATGCCAAACAGCAGTTTTTTGTCTAGGATATTCAATTAGTAAGCTAGTGAGCATATCTGCAGGGCTGTTACCACAAAGGAGACTTTTTTATGAACGGAAGGGTTTTTGGAATGATGTTGGTAAGAAGGGCTATGAAGATCTGAGACAGAAGCACTCAGCATCATAAAGGTCCTGTTGGAAGCCATGGAGCTAAAAGATGATATGTGGTTGACAGCACACTCAAAATTTCCCCAAAAATGTTATTCAAAAAGTTCAATGAGGCTTTGAACTGGGTACTCTGAGTATCTCAGCTAACCAGGCTTGGAGCAATGGGACATGAAAGTAGATAGGAAAAACAGGCCTGTTCCCAGGATCAAACCATAGCATAGAGTGAGATCCTGATAACATTCATTACATGCCCAGTCCTTAATCTCTTCCTCAGAAGCCAACTGCTGATACTAAGTATACCCAAGAAATCAGGAAAATAAGAGAGATTAAGAAGCTTTGGGTTAAGTTTTGCAAAGCCCAACTTTACTTGATTTATCTTTCTTAAGAAATTAGACTTTGAAAAATTGGAAGAAGGCCTTAATTTTATTTCCCTTGTTTCCCTTTTTCCCTCCTTTTCATCCTGATCATGAGGAGACTGGAATGAGCAGGAGGTATTTGGGAAGCAGCCTGTCTGCTGGCTGCATTAACTAAAATATCTCCTTTAATTTCTTCAGCCTGAGGAACATTCTTAAGTAGGTGTGCCTGAATTTTGACTACTGCAATTTCTGAAGGGAGCAAGAGAGTGTCCAGAAGGTCAACCACCAAGGGGATATCCTTAATTTGGGTTCCAGTGGATGTCAGAAATCCCCCTTGTTTCCATAATATCCCAAAATCATGGACCATCACAAAACAATACCTTTAATCCATATAAATGATTACTGGGTGTCTGGAAGCCAACTTGCAAGCCCTGGTGAGTGCAATCAATTCAGCTTGTTAGGCTGAAGTGACTTCAGGAAAGGTGCCACTCTCCAAAATTTCAATGGATGTAGTGACTGCATAGCTTCCCTGATAATGATAACTAGAAGGATCTGGTTTTAAATACGATGAGTCTACAAAAAGGACTAAATCATCATTAAGGAGGAGGATTTCATGTAAGTCTTGCCTGGGGGCAAGTAGCTGGTCTGTTAAACCAAGTCAATCATGAGCAACAGTATCCATGTCATTGGATAGAGAAAAAACGGTGGCTGGGTCCAAAGAATTCACTGTGTGGAGTCGAGCATTAGATATGGCAAGAAGGAGAACTTCATAAGAGGTTATTTCACTAGCTAATAGATGTTAAGCTAACATCGAATTTAAAATAGCAAAATGGCATGGGGAACAAACCTAAAAATTTTCCAACTACATGTCTGCTGTGCCTTCTACTAACCAGGCTGTTGTCACAATTGCCCTGAGGCAGCCAGGGGGTATCCCCTGACCCCTGGGTCCAGCTGCAATCTGTAATACTTTACAGGTCATTGCTGAGTTCCATGAGTTCTATGTGAGGACCCGTAGAGCATTTCCAGCTGTTTGAAGGACATACAGGGAAAAATCAAGAATATTAGGACTCTTTTTTTTTTTTTTTTTTAAGTTTTCAAACAGCCTCAGTGTCTTCCTCTAATTATTGGAATGGGTCAGGTGCAGCCCCCTTTAAAAACTAATATAAAGTCTGGGCTATTAATGAAAATTAGGAATCCATGTGTGAGAATAGCCACAGAGACCTGAAAATCCTCTGAACTGTTTCTTAGTAGTTAGAATAGGAAAGGCCAAAATGGCACCCTTTTATTCTGATGTAAGGAAACTCCCTGTGCAGAGATAGTATGCCCAAAATATTTCATCGCTGGTAGTGCTAATTATAGTTTTTCTTTGGACATTTCATTCTCTCTGGTGGTCAAATGTTGCAAAAACAAAACACTGTCTCATAGGCAAGTTTCCAAGGTCTTAGAACAAATAACAAGTCATCCATACATTGAACCAAGGTGGAACCGTGGACACATTGTGAAGACTGTAAATTAGCATGTAAAAATTGGGAAAAATATGTAGCCCTTTCTTTATACCCTTGGGACATCATTGTCCTGGTGTATTGTTGGTCACCCCAGATCAAAGCAAATAAATATTGACTTTCTGGATGCACCAGGACACTAAAAAAAAAAAAAACACTGCAAAGGTCTACTACAGTAAAGTGAGTGGTTTCAGTGGGAATATTAGAGAGGAACAAATAAGGGTTAGTAATCATGGGGAACTATGGAATAACAATGTGATTAGTGGTGCATAAATCTTGCACAAAACTCCATCCCCAGCTCCCAGGTTTCTGCACAGGAAACATGGGAGTATTACAAGGGCTACGGAAAGCGATGAATCTTAAACTCCTAAAAAAACTTTTGAGGATCTGGATGAGAATGAGGAAAGTTCTTAGCAATGGTGTGAATTTCTGCTTTAGTCCAGAGGCAGAAGCAACCTCAAAGTCCTCCCCCTGCTTTTGGATATTTTATTTTGAAAGGCACTTCAACTACTGGTTTGGCCTTAGTTATTGGCTCAACCTCCCCCTTTTCTCTTTCTCTCTTTT
Source organism: Elephas maximus indicus (assembly GCF_024166365.1). NCBI lineage: Eukaryota > Metazoa > Chordata > Mammalia > Proboscidea > Elephantidae > Elephas > Elephas maximus. The sequence continues at coordinate 83,866,199 of NC_064831.1, read as the reverse complement.
CTTTTGAGAAGTAGAGGGGTTCCAAAAGAGCATTGTCAGAATAGGAGGGCAAAGAGAGATAAAGAGGAGCAACCTCTGGAGGAGAAGACAGGGACTGAAAAGCAGCCATAGAGGCAACAGAGGTTTGGAACTGCAGTCCTCTAATTCACTTTGCTTGTCTAGACACAGTGTCTTGCAGTGAAGCTAATCTCCCATCTCTTTGTCACTTAGAAGCTTCCAAAAACCAATTAAAATAGGCTTCACCCTAGTTCTGATTGGCCCATGAGGCTTTAGTCCCTCACTTGCTGCACAGAAAAGTTAATTTAATGAGCTCAAACTGCCCCCAAATTGGCCACTTATTCTTAGTAAGTGCATGCCACTAACCAAAATATTTAACTGAACTGAGGCTATAATTTTTGACCAAGTAAATGGCAGGAGTTCTGGATGGAGGCCCCCTATGCTCTTTGGAGGCACATTCCCTATCTCACTAAAAACCTGTATAAAGTGGCCACCAAAGGGTGCTCTAAGCCATATGCACCCTTACAGAAACAAAAGGAAAAGCTTTATGTGGGGAGTTAACACTTTCTGTCCACTATGTGGTGGACTTGTCACACTTAAGATTTCTACAAAATTTTCAGACTATGAACAGAAACAAGAGACTAAAACCTCAAAGTGTACACCAAAAACTTCAGCACCTTCAGGGTCTGATAAAAACCTTCCAGGATTTTGGCAAGGGCTTGGGCTGTGTTTTCCTTGTTGCCTGTTCCCTCTGTTTTTGTGGCTTGTAAGACCCTAAAGCACCTAAGTAGACCACCATTCAAACTGCAAATTAGAAATAGGGAAACAAAAGAAAGACGAGTGCAAACACATTTAACAGGATATAGCCAGTAGGTGACAAACTCATAACACCCAAACTTCTATTGAAAACACAAATGTCCAACAAGTTTGTTTAGCCACAAATGAGAAAGTGAAAGTGGAGAAATGGCTTCAATAAATCTCAAAGAGCTGTGCTGAAATGCTTGGGGCTCAAGTCAGGAGCTCTCACCTCCTGACAGGTCCTGAGGGGTCCGAGAAGTGGGAGAGCATCAGGAGCCCTGTTGGCACCTGACTCTGGTTTTTCAGCTCCTCTAGGTCTGCCAGGGAAGGTGTCTCCAAATTTTGCCAAGACTATGCCGTATGTTGTAGAGAAATGACTCTTCATCTCTATGAAAGTAAAATCAAAGAGATTATGAAGCCAGTATATCCTTTGAATGGGGATCAGGAAAACCTCGGAGACTGAAACTCATGGATCCAAGGGAGGTGGTAGAAATTCCACATGATTACAGTGCTGTAGGAGGAACCACAAAATGCAATATTCTGCTTGTTACAGTGATTGAGGTCAATCAAAGGCAGGGCAAAGCACAATGTGATTTTTAACATTATTGGTTACATTAATACAGCTGTAATACATTGATTGGCTAAAGAACATAATTGCAAGGCATGTGGTAACAAAGGGGGTCTCATGACTGTCACAAAACAATGGCATGATAATGGCATGATGGATACTGTCAGGAACAGGTTGTTAAACATTATCTTGCTCAGAACATAACACCTCCTGGGGAGACCTAACACAAAGAATTTTGATAAGTTTTGGTTACAGACCCCAGGACATGTAGTATCCACGTTCTTAGCCTGAACACAAAGAAAACATTTCCTTAATGACAGGGTTCGTTCCTAAAAAATAAGGCTTAAATCCGTGTGAAAGGTTATACTGAGCCTTAGCATCAGTTCAGACTTTTTACTCTAGATCAGATGCCTCTTTTGATTTTATGTCCCACATCACCACTGAACATGATAGAGAGGCTAGGCCATTCATGTTTGAGAATATGATACATGACAGAGCCTGCATCACAATCAGTGGGGAAAGGAAGAACAAATTTTAAAACGGTGTTAGGCTATTTGGCTCATCTTATGGGGGGAAACATTAGGAAGAAGTTATACGGCAATAATCCAACAGAGGTGGGAGGTCAATCTGGATAAAATTCTAATTATGAGACATAAAATATAAGGCTACTAGAAGGAAAAAAAGATAATATTTTGTACTCATATTTAGAAAGGATTTCCTAAGGAAGATCACCAACAGCACGTACTATATATGGAAAAATTGATGGGTTTCACTCCACTAAAGTTAAAGATTCTGTTTTAGTCACCAAACCCAGATTAGCCACCAAAGTCAAGGTAAATAGATGAGAAGAACGAAAAAGTTTGTAACATATAAAACTAACGTGGGAGTAGTATCCAGAGTACATAAATTTTCTTCCAAATCAATAAGAAAAATGTAAGAAATTCAGCAATTAAATGTGCAATAGGTAATTTACAGAATGGAACAAAAATGCCTAGCAAATATAAGAAAAAAAATTAACTTTAAAAGTTTTGATTCTTAGTGAGGCTAAGATATCAATGGTATTATACAATTCTCATTATTCACAGGTTCCACATTGAGAAGTCATCTACTTGCTAAAATTTACTTGTAATCCTAAAAGCAATACTTGTGGCACTTTTGTGGTCATTGACAAACATGAAGAGTGGCAAAAAGTTTCAGATGCCTGATGCACACACACTTAGCTGAGGTCAAACAAGGCAATGCTCTTCCTTCTTGTTTCTACCCTCACACTGTAAACAAGTATCCTTTTTCTGATCTATAGTCTAGGTGCCATGTTTTTCACATTTGTGTGCTTTTTTGGGGAGATTTTACTGTTTAAAGTGGCTCCCAAGCATAGTGCCAAAGTGCTGTCTAGTGTTCCTAAGTATAAGAAGGTTGCGGTGTACCTTATGAAGAAAGTATATGTATTAGATAAACTTCATTCAAGCATGAGTTATAGTGCTATTGGCCATGAGTTCAATGTTAATGAATCAAAAATATATACTTAATAAGGTGTCTTCAAACAGAAACACACATAAAACAATACTATTATGTATTGATCGATTGATAAAAACATCATGACCAGAGGTTCACATACACCTAACCCTGTATTTCCCCTAAAAGCAATGGTAATTCTAATTCAGTGTTCAATAATTCAGCCTTCATGGCAACGTTACAGAACATAACCTACCCACCCACTGCCATCGAGTCAATTCCGACTCACAGCGACCCTATAGGACAGAGCAGAACTGCCCCATAGAGTTTCCAAGGAGTGCCTGGCAGATTTGAACCACTGACCTCTTCATTAGCAGCTGTAGCACTTAACCACTATGCCACCAGGGTTTCCTACAGAACATAGCTACCACAAATAATGAGAAACAACTGCATTTTATATTAATGAGATTGATAAAATTATAAGTTAATAAATGATAGAACAAGGATTGAAAAGAAGTTCCATTTCACTCCAAAGCCCAATGTTTTCCCACTGTACTATGATAAAAAAAAAAAAAAACTATGATACCTAAGAAGAAAAACTGAATTTTTTCCAACTCAATGAGTAGAATTTAATCCTCCACAGCATACCCCTGCTAGAATAATACAAATGAGGCACTCACTGTGGGCACAAAATTTAAAGGAATGCTAAAAAATCAGCAATGAATATAAATAACATTTTAATAAAATATATTTTTAAATCAAAATTAAAGGGAAAAAATACTCCATGATGAACAAAACATCAAAATTTTAAATAAAGGCAGGATCCCACAGTTCCATATGAATCTATATCGGAGGTTGAGCAAAAGGAAAAATGTGTGCCCCTCTATACATGTGTTTATGTATTTTTAATGTATTTTCCACAGAACATTAAAATAATTGAAAAAATATTTTAAAATTAAATGGTCAATGTATTAAGACTCACATTATGTTAAGTTTAAAAATGTGTTTATACCCAAAACAGGTTATATAATTATACTTTCCTGGCTTTAATAGAAGCAAACTCATCAATTATATTTTAACTGAAAATGAGATATGAAGAAAAAGTCAATTTTGAAAATCTATGACAGGCTCTGAGACAAAACCACTGCCCCAAGGAAGAAGGGCTGCTTAGACGTTTCATTCTAAACAGAATTCAGTTGTGCCTGGCCTCTGCGCTTGATTATTTGACATTTTTGAAATGAGAAGTACTTCTTCCTGGCACTTTTTAGAGGCTCCATGGAGTGATACTCATTGCTGTTTGATTGCAACTTAAATGGGGGTTTCATCTTTTAAAACTCCAGAACAGGTGTGCCTTTTCACACTGAATGCTATAGTCTCTGCTCATCCACAGATCAGCATCTGCTTGCAAAATTCTCGGCTTTATTTGACTTGGAAAAGAAATTCAGACAGCTGAAGCTGGGGCCAGGGCAACCTCACTGAAAAACTGTTTGAGAATTGTCAAAAACATCTAGTGAGAACATCAGATTAATTTAGAGCGGACTGTTGACTTGTGTGGAGTCTCTGGGTGGTGTAAATGGTCAACACAGATGGCTGGTAACCAAAAGGCTGGAGATTTGAGTTCACTCAGAAGTTCCTTGGAAGAAAGACCTGGCAATCTACTTCTGAAAAATCAACCATGAAAACCCTACGAAGCACAGTTCTACTCTGACACCCATGGGATTGCCATAAGACAATTCAACGGCAACTGGTGGTAATGGTGTTGACTTATGAAGGCTTCTTCTCTCACCTACTTGTAGTAAACTAGTCTTTATAGAAATCTCTTCAGCATCCAGCAAAGGCTGTCTACCCGAATAAAGACATTACAATTAAAAACAAAAATCTACGCCTCCTTAGCTATGATACTCATGGGCTGCAGGCCCAAGATAAGCTTACAGCTGACCTAACTGGACATAACTGGGCAGAGAGAAACTGGCAGAAGATAGGCTCCCATTGAATTCCTCGCCCATGATGCCAGGTGAAGGGCATGAGGGGAAGCGTTCTTTATAACCACCGAGAGTTTCCCAAAGCCAAGAGAGACCAATCGATCATGTAACTCTCCCATTTACTTCCCCCACCCATGACACAAAGTGGAGTGTGCATGGAAGAGTTGTCATCTACACTCAAATAGCTTTTGAGCCAGCGGGGAATGCTCATCATGTAGAATGCTGTTTTCTTCTTGTTGTAAGTAATAAACACTACTTCCCATGTATGAAAAAATAAAGTGAAAATCTATGAGTTTTGTATTTTGGAACGGAATATTAAAAATACTGAACTTCTTAATTTTCCAATTATTTTCTAAGGAATGAAATCGAGCTGAATTATTTACCCCACTCTCTCCTATTTATTCCATTTTCTACACCTTTAAGTTCTGGTAGATTGTTTTGTAATGACTGGTAGTGGTTCTCAAACTTAAGCCATCAGGATTATCGGATGATCTGTTAGAACACAGACTGCTAGACCCTAACCCCAGAGCTTCTGATTCAATAGGTCTGAGTTGCAGAAAGCAGGGCTTAGAACTGATTTGAACTGGTTCAGTCATGGCCAAGGAAGCAAAACTGGAACAAACCCAAACTGGTACAATTTAGGCATTCCATTGCGATAAACGGAAGAGGAAAAATTACAGGTCAAAGCCCTTAGATGGGAGACTCAGAAGATGCATAGTGATCCCTTTCAGGAACCTAATGCATGAGATTGGATTATTGGCAGGACTGTGGTGATCAACACACATTTAAAGTGGAGCAGTTAGCCACCATCTTTCAGCCTGGCACAGTTGTTTCCAACTCTGCTCAAAATCCAACAGGCAAGAGATTTGGTTGCTAGGCAATGCATAAGCTGCCCTTGTTTTCTAAGGGAGATTAAGTTTCTAGCAGGGCTTCAACCAGTAATTTTTTCCATTCTGGTTACCATTCCATTTCACCCAATTTTTTTAAATTCCAGTCTGTTTCAATTTCACTTCCTCAGCCACTACTAAAACATGAAGAACTGGTTCGAAGCCCTGGTGGAAAATAACTCTTTTGGAAAGAGTTTATACGAAGTAACCTAAGAGCTGTTGTTACCGTCAGCTGGTGACTACAGCTGTGGTCAATCAAAGGTAATTAGGCTCAGTTGTCAATGTATCCTCATAAAGTCATCACCAGCCAGCTTCTCCAGACCTGTCTAGTACAGTTTCATGTACATATATATATATATATATATATATACATATATGAAATGACAAGACAGTTGGTCACCCTAAATGGGGAAGGACAGAATTCTTTGCCCCAATCCTCTGTCTTATGCTCAATTCCCACCAGTGTGGTAGGGTGAGATTCCCATTGTCCCTCCCCATTCTCACTTATCTAGTATATCTATTTCATTAGAAATAATTTTACAAACATATATGAAATTGTGCTACACAGGCTGTGTACAGCACAGCCTGTATATACAGGCTAGGTGACCAGCCCTCCCAGTTTGCCCAGGACTGTTTGAGTTTTGGCATATGTTATGGATTGGATTGTGTCCTCCCAAAATGTGTGTCAACTTGGCTGGACCATGATTCCCAGTATTGTGTGATTGTCTACCATTTTGTGATTATCCTATGTGTTGTAAATCCTAACTTCTATGATGTTAATGAGATAGGACTCAGTCTACAGGATTAGGTTGTATCTTGAGTCAATCTTTTTTGAGATATAAAAGAGAAAAGTGAGTAGAGAGGGACTTCATACTACCAAGAAAGAAGCAGCAGGAGTGGAGTGCATCTATTGGACCCAAGGCCCCTGTTTTTAGAAGCTCCTAGACCAGGGGAAGACTCATGACAAGGATCTTCCCCTAGAGCTGACAGAGAAAGAAAGCTTTTAGCTTTAGCTGACATCCTGAGTTTAGACTTCTAACCTCCTAGACTGTGAGAGAATAAATTTCTGTGTGTTGAAGCCATCCACTTGTGATATTTGGGTTAGAGTAGCACTAGATAACTAAAACAGCATTGAAAGTCTTGCATCTAGGAAAATCCCTAGTTTGGACAAACTAAGACAATTGGTCACCCTAAATGGGGCAGGACAGCATTCTTTGCCCAAATCCCACTCCTTATGCTCAATGCCCAGCAGTGTGGTAGTGTGAGATTCTCATTGACCCTCCCCACCCTCGCCTATGTAGGTGTATCCATTTCTTTAGAAATAATTTTATTATTCCATTTTTTTATTACATTAATTTCCATATCGTGGTTGTTGTTTGCCCTTCGAGTTGATTCCAACTCGTAGTAACCCTGTAGGACAGAGTAGAACTGCTCCATAGGGTCCCTAGGCTGTAATCTTTATGAGAGCAGATTGCCAGATCTGTTCTCCCGCACGACTCTGGTGGGTTTGTGCCTCCGACCTTTCAATTAGCAGCCAAGCATTTAACTATTGCACCACCAGGACTACTTAATTTACATACAGGAAAGTGAAAATATGTGTAGGCCTCAATGGCTTTTCACAAAATACACTCTCTCATGTAATGAATACTGAAATCAAGAAACAAAATGTTAGTAGCACATCCTAGAAGTCTCTCTTCTCTCCCCATGCTCCTTTCCAGTTACTGCTTTCCTGTAAGGGTAACAACTATCTACTTTTTAATAACTTGTTTTTGTTGGCTACCATTGAGTCACTCTGATTTATGGCGACTCCATGTACAATGGAAGCATCATGCTGTTCACCTGATCGGCTGCGGATCAGGTCATTCTGATCATAGGGTTTTCTTTGTCTGATTTTCAGAAGTAGATTGCCAGGCCTTTCTTCCTAGTCCATCTTAGCCTGGAAGCTCTGCTGAAATCTGTTCAACACCACAGCAGCACACAAGCCTCCACCGACACACATGGGTGTTGGCTGCGCATGAGGTGCATGAGAATGGAACCCAGGTCTCCGGCATGGAAGGCAAGTATTTTAGCACTGAATAACCAATGCCTTCTTTTAATAGTTCAGTGAATTATTTTAAGGCAAGAAATCCCTATAAGCATACCCAGATCAATAAATAGAACTTCCCCATTCACCCCAGAAGCTCCTCTGTGTGCTGAACCTTGGTAAAAACCTATAACCACCAATCTGACTTTTGTAGTAATCATTCCTTGTATTCCTTTATGGTTTTATTATCCAAGTAAAGCTTTCCCTTCCACCCTATTATATTCTTTAAGATTTATCTGTTGAAGAAACAGGACTGTTTTGCCTATTGAGTTTCCCAGAGTCAGGATTTTGTTCATTGCACATTCATGGTGCACTTCATAACGTTTCTCTGTGCTCTATTTCCTACGAATTGGCAGCTGATTCTGGTGATTTGGTCAGACTCAGATTCAATCTCTTTGGCAAGACTCTAGGTGGTGGTATGTTCTTTCATTAAGAATTATCTAATAGCTGGCTTTCATCTTTATTTATATATATAATATTAGCAACCACTGATCCTCAATGCCTAGACCCATTAATTCAGTGGAGGTTGCAAAATGATTATATTCTCGTTGCATCATTTTATTTTCCCACTTATTAGCTGGAATACTTGTATATGGGGACACTTCCCTTTATCTGACATTTGGTTACCCATTGGTCAGTTCAAATAAGAAAGGCAAAATAATTTTCTCAATCCTTTCCTTTTATTTATCCAGTTTTTAAGATGATGAATAGGTTTGCTGTCTTCCCCAGAAAATGACTAATTAGTATTTTAATATGATTATGAACTCTTGGATTTAAACACATTTAATAGGTTCTAAAAAAAAAAAAAAAAAAAAGTTTTTTTTTTTTTTAAGTCTTATCCTTATTGACACTCAAATTGTCCCTTCTTTCGCTGCTGGGAACCTCTTCAAATTGGCTCTGAGTCTTTTTCACACGACCCTAGTAATCTTTACTAGTTCCCTTGCTATCTATTATTTCAAGATGTTCCAGGCTCATCTTGTGTATTTTCTGTCCCAGACCTGGAATAAGACATTTTCCAAGAAACCTTGATTTCTTTTGTGGGAAATTATATTTCCATACGGTAATTTGGGCAATAGAGAGGTTTATTGCTACTGGGATATTCATGGTTTCTTGGATTTTTCAAGCGTTCCAACTAAAATTCAGGACCCCAGGGTTGTTATTTAACCTACTCTATTTTTTTTTATAGTACATCTGTCGCCTTTCTTGTGTACAAAGTATCCTGATTCTCAAACACAGAACTAGCATATCCCATAATTACTCATTTGCTTTATCTCACGTTACACATAGAGCTATTCCATAATAACCATATTACTACTACCACCAAAAATTATGGTCCACGAAATAGTGTTAATTTTTTTTTTAATATCTTATAGCCATTCTCATTGTCTTTTGGTTGTAATATATCTATATTTTAAGATCATACAACCATTAGATATAATAATCTCTTCCTTTTATACCTCATTTCATCTTATTTCCTTAAGTAGCAATATATTTAATGCACTAGGCCTATCGCGATGACTCTCTTGCCATTTGTCTGAAGCACATATTCTAATAAATATCTAAGGAAGAACTTATGGAAACAATAACCCCTGAATTCTGGCGTGAACAATTTGTCTCTGCCCTTTGTAATTGAAAGTCAGTTTTTTAGGATAAAAAAACTTTGGATCCCATTTTCTTTCCTAGAGTATCTTAAAGATGTTACCCCATTTTCTCCTGGCATAGAGTTGTGTTCGAAAGTCTGATGATAATAAATTGTGTTTCATTTATAGGCCACATGCTGTTTTTCTAAGATGCCCAAAGGAGTTTTTCTTCTTTTTGAGAGTTTAGTAGTTTTGGTAGAATATTTCTTGGTGTTGGTCTTTCTGTGTCAATATTCACAAGTACATGGTGTAACTTTATATAGTTTTATTTTTTAAATATCAGAAAAGTTTCCTTGAATTAGAGTTCTTAGTATTTTTCTGTAAACTTGCTTTTGTTTTCTTCTTCAGTTCCTCCTATTAGCTGTACATTAGAACTTCGTTGCCTATCTTCAATATGGGTTACTTTCTCTCAAATTTTTTTCATCTTTTTCATTTCTTTTTGATTTTTTAAAATTTACCACCTTTTCATCTTCTACTTCTCTTAAGGTATTACTTGCTATGCTTATTTTTTTTTCACTCTTATGTCCTGTTTAGATCAGTCTTCATTTCCAAAATGACCTTTTCATTTATTTCTAATTCTTTCTTGAGTTCTCTAGCCTCATCTCTGAATTTTTTTTTTAATTTCTGATTTATGTTATTTTGCGTCTTGCATCATTTTATGTGTTTTTTAACTCACTTTAAAATAGTTCATTAGACTTTTGATCTGGTTTATGAGTATATCATTCTGGTATGCTTTCATTGCTTGTAGGTAAATTAGTCTATTTCTCATTCTTTCTTTCTGTATATATATAGTGACTTTGTCTGGGATTTGACTATACTTTTTTAGTGGTTCTTTTTTATACTTAAACAAACTTTTATTTTAGAAAAGCTCTAGATTTACAGGAAAGTTGCAAAGACATTGCAGAGATTTCCTGTACATTCTGCACCTATTCCATCTTTTTAGTATCTTACATTCTTGTAGTACATTTGTCACAACTAATGGACCAGTATTGATATATTATTAACTAAATCCATACTTTATTTGGATTTTATTAATTTATCCCTAATGTTCTTTTTCTGGTCCCAGGTTCCATCTGGGAAACCACATTAAATTTAGTCATCCTTTAGACTCTTCTAGGATGTGACATTTTCTCTGGCTTTTCTTGCTTATAGTGACCTTGAGAGTTTATGTGTAAAATTCATTATTCTGAACTTTTAGAAGGAATCTTCATTCAGGTATCTTTCCTAACTTCCCAGAACTTTGTCTTTGTGTAGTGTTAAAAAATATGGCAACTCACTTTCTGAGATGCCTGGGCTCTGTTCCCCTCCCTCCCTTTTATTTAGATGTTCTCTTCCTTTCAGCTCTATTGTTCCTGTCCATCTCACTCCCAGTAGTTCTTCTCATTGTAGTCCTAGAAGAGAGCTCATGCTGGCCAGTTTCAGTTTGCCATAGAGACTAGAATGCTTCAGGCTTTTCAGACCTTCCTGGAGCCGTGTTTTACTCACCCACTATAAAATGCCCCCCAGTTTAAGATGTTCCCAAGTTAACCTGACTCCTTCCCAGAGGATACTTGTTGGTTGTTTTTCAGTTCTTTTGTTCTCGTATCCATCAAACAGCTTTTGCATCCTTCTGCTTTCTTCTCACAGATGCTGATCACATGTAGCTCTGGGGGCTATTGATGGCTTGTTCCACCCATTTTTGTTGTGGAGTTTGTTGAGATACCTCTTCCCTATATTTGTTTTCAGTATTGCCCATAAGGTTTCACCTTTGTTATCCAGTTGTTTTATTTGTTTTTATATGGGGATACGGAAGACTTCAAAAATAAGTCACCATTACTGACTCCCTCTTCACAGAATCTCTGTAGGTGTCTGTTACTGTAATAACTCATCAAAATTATGTTGTGAGAAGCTACTATCAATAAGAGATTTTGTTTGTCTTACAGGTTTTTACTCCACAGAATGTGCGTACCTATTTCCAATTCTTTTGGGTATATACCTAAGAGTGGAATCACTGAGTTACATCGTATTTCTATGTTTAACATTGCAGGAGCTGTCAAACTATTTTCCACATCAATTTTACCATTTTACATTCCCACCAGCAGTACAGGGGTTCCAACTCCTCCACAACCACACCAGTACTAGTTATTGCCTGTATTATTATTGTCATTCTAGTGGGTGTGAAGTGGAATCTCGTTGTGATTTTCATTTTCCTTTCCATAATGTTAATGACATTCATTATCTTTTCCTGTGCTTGTTGGCCATTTATATATCTTCTTTGGAGAAATGCCTATTCAAGTTCTTTGCCTGTTTTTTAATTGAGGTTGTTTTCCCTTTTTGTGGTTGTGTTGTAACAGTTTTTTATGTAGTCTGGCTACTAGACCCTTATCAGATATAAAGAGCCCTGGTGGTGCAGTGGTTAAGAGTTTGGCTGCTAACCAAAAGGTCAGCAGTTCAAATCCAGCAGCCACTCCGTGGAAACTCTGTGGGGCAGTTCTACTGTGTCTTGTAGGTTTGCTATGACTTGGAATCGACGGCAACAGTTTTGATTTCATTGCTTTTTTTTTTTCTTTAAATTGGATACGTGATTTCCAAATATTTTCTCCCATTCAAAAACTGTCTTTTTCCTTTCTTGATAATGTTCTTTGCCTAGAAGTTTTTAATTTTGATGATGTTTGATTTATCTATTTTTTTCTTTTGTTGCTCATGGTATATATGTGTTCTTACATCTTGCTCTTCTATTTTAATTTGTCTTTTCTTTGGTGGCAATTTTTATTTACTCTTTACATGTGTCTAAGAAAATGACGCCAGTGGATTTGAACTGCTGACATTTGTTAGCAGCTGTAGCTCTTAACCACTATGCCACCAGGGTTTCCAAGAAAATGAAGAGAGGGAGGAAGGGAGAGAGGGAGAGACAAAATCAACTTTTTGACTACTCAGAGAATCAAGAATGATCAATGTATCTTTTCCACCTGCTTGATGTCACTGGTAAGCAGACAGACTTTCTAATTTTTCTGAGCATCAAATTCTTCCTAAGAAAATAGAAAGGATTATTTAGCACCAGTTATTTGTCTTGTTTTAACCAAACAAATAAAGCAGGCTTCACCTGCGCAAAAGAGAAAATTGAAATCTAGGTGACCAGGAGAGGGATCTGGGCCAAAGGAACTTTTTCACTCAGTTCTAAGCAGAAGTAACCTTAAAGATCTCCATTCTGTATGCTTGTAGGAAGTCACTGAACCGAAGAAGCCTGTAACTCCTTCTTTCACATCTCATGACACTGCTCTCTGTCAGGGTGAGGAGAGCGAGACCTCAGGGAACAACGTCACAGTGTGCATGCATCTGCCTGGAGCTGTCTACGTCACCACTCCAATGGGGTCTGGAATTCTCCAAGTGCCCCAGCTCCCACCCTGCTGTGCGGTTGTGCCCTCTGGGCAATCCTTCTCCGTAATGACTTCACGAGTTTAAATGAAAGTTAACAGAATCCCAGTAGAGCATAATAAAACATAGATTTAGAAACTTATAGGGTCAATGAAACATTAGTAGGCTCCTGAGAGACATAAACAGAAGAAATCGTACTTGTTTTTCAGAGCCACATTTGAGATGGGCATGAAAGTCCCCACAGAATTTGAATAATATCCCTTTGCATGGACGATTTCATGGGAACATTCCCACATTTGCTAGGGCTGTATCCAGATTATGAACTAGTCTCATAAATTAAATTTTTAAAAAGAAAGAAAGAAGAGCCCTGGTCCCTGAGTACAGTTGATTGCTATCATTTTTGCAAAGGCATCCACAGCTGCAAGCTGCAAAAGCCAAGTGGAGAGTTAGACCAACAACAATGCTATTCCCATGGGTCTGCATTTGCTTGTTCCTTCAGCTGGTGTGTTATCTCCCTCAGACAGAAACATAAATAAATGTTGCCTCAGACAGGAACTGCAGCATCCAATATAAAAGCTGTGTATTTGAAATTAATTGTTTTCTGGCACAATTCCTTTAAAAAATGACATGCTTTCAGTTGAAGCACTTCCATGTAAAGCCAATTAAGCAAGGGAAGCAACAACTGGGCTGAGGTCAATAAAGAATGTTGGTTATTGTTCAGCTATGAGGCAGGCTGTTCTGGTCACCATCTGTGGAAGCAAGTTAGGACGTCATTTTCAATAAAGGTTGTCAGGACCTGCTGGAAGCAAGATAGCAAATGGAAGGAAATTAGGCCTTCGGAAGAATACCTTTGCTTTCTTCTAGTTCTGCCCTCTTTATTCATTGGTGCCACCTCTAGCCTTACCAAATTCTATTCCTGAGGGGAAAATGGGTCCTCTTGCTATGAGGATACCTCTGGGTTTACTCTTACTAGGAATGGTTATTATTAAGCCATTCTTGATTGTAACAGCTCTATTGAAATGCCCAATTTTCTGTCAGTTTGTCATACTGTGGTGGCTTGCGTATTGCTGTGTGCTGGAAGGTATGCCACTGGTGTTTCAAATGCCAGTAGTTTCACCCATGATGGACAAATTTCAGCAGAGTTTCCAGACTAAGACAAACTAGGAAGTAATGTCTAGTGCTCTACCCCTGAAAATTAGCCAATGAAAGCCTTATGGATCACAACAGAACATTGTCCAGCTCTCTAGCTTTGGACACATCATCAGGGGAGATAATCTCTGGAAGAGGACATCATGTTTGGTGAAGTAAAGAGCCAGTGAGGGTGAGGGAGGCCCTCAGTGAGATGAATTGACACAATAGTTGCAATAATGGACTCAAATGTGCTGGCGATTGTGAGGACGGTGCAGGATCAGGCATCATTTTTTTTCTTGTACATGGAGTCATCATGAGCTGGAGTCGACTACACAGCAGCTAACAGCAACAACATCCAAAATTGAGGTATAACTTACACACTATGAAATTGACTCAATTTAAATGTACAATACAATAATTTACCATTACCATAATCCAATTCCAGAGCATTTCCGTCATCACCAAAAGAACTCTTATGCCCATTTGCACTCAGTCAATCCCTTTTCCCACTCCCAGCCCCAGGCAACCACTAATGTACTTTCTGTATCTATAGATTCCTACGAAATTTGGACATTTCAAGTAAGTGGAATCATGCTGTAAAGGAAGGCAACTAACAAATATCCACTACACCAGGTAAAGAACAATCAAGCTTATGAAGGAATTATCCCCTTTTTCCTCCTAGAATTATAATGGATTTTATTTTTCACATTTAAGTCATTGATCCATTTGAAATTTATCCAGAGCAAAGTTCCAACTTTGCTTTCTTCCAGATGGTGACCCAATTGTTTCAATTCCACTTATTAATAGTCCATATTTTCCCTACTCATCTGAGATGTTGTCTTTATTCAGTAGTAAATTCCTCTAAGTATTTACTTCTAATCTTCTAATTTGTTCTTTTATTATTATTCTATAATTGTCATTTCCATCTATCTCTTCAGGTGCCATTACCACATCTTTAAAATTGTTTTAATATCTGGCAGTGCTAGTTTCCACTCTGCTCTTCTTTTTTTATTTTTTTATTGTGGTACAAGAGGTATAAGAAAAAATTTGCCAATGGGACAGTTTTTACATGTACAATTCAGTGACATTGATTACATTCATCATGTTGTAAAGCTTTCACCAAATTATTTCAAATTATTCACTACCATTAACAGAAATTCGTTGCCCCTAAAGAAGGATTCCCCTTCCCCGCCTCCTTCCTAGTCCTGGTAACCACTAATAAACTTTGGTCTCTAGACATATGAGTGGGATCACACAATATCTGTTGTTTCGTGACTGACATTTCACTCAGCATAATATTTTCAAGGTACATCCATGTCATGGCATGTATCAAAGCTTCATTTCTCTTTATGGCTGAGTAATATTCCATTGGATGTATATGCCACATTTTGTTTATGCATTCATCTGTTGATGGACATTTAGGCTGTTTTTACCTTTTGGCTATTATGAACAGTGATGTTCTTTTTAAAAAATTTCCTTGCCATTCTCATTTACCTATTCTTTTCCAATGAATTTTAGGTTTGTCTTTGTTGGAAAAGATCTTTATAACTCCCAATTCAAAGTACAGAAACCACAATAAGATTGATACTCCTGTCTACATCAAAGTAAATTTTTCTAAAAGAACAAAAATAAAACAAACAAAATTTACTTAAATAGTGTCAAAAGACAAATGACAAACTGTGAAATAAATAGTTGTGACTCTTATCACAGACAATAGGCTTATCTCAGTAATGTATAAAGAGTTTCTAGGAACAAAAGGAACAACTCAAAAGGAAATAGGCAATATGTACGAATGCATAATCCACAGAAAAGGTAAGATAAAAAGTTATTTATAAAAAAAGGTTAAATTCATGTACAATAAAAAAATGTAAATTAAAACACCACCAAAATACTGTATTTTTCACCTGCTAGATTGGCAAAAATACAAAAGTTCCATAGCACAGTGTGTTTATAGGGCTATGGACGAGCAGGCACTCTTACACATTAACAGAGGAAATAAAAACTGGGGCAAGCCCAAAATAGGGCAACACTCCAAATGTCCATTTAAAACAATCTAGGGTCCCCACTATAGCCACAACAATGAACTCAAACATACCATAAATTTTAGTAAAAAAACTCTGGAAAGATACATAAGAAATTAAAAATAGTGGTTAAATATGGGAGCCAGATAGGAACGAGACCAATGGGGAAACGGAATAGTTGTAACATTTCTCACTCCATATATTTTCACACTTGTTAGATTTTGAACCAAATGACATCATCACGTATTCTAAAAATTAAAAAGTTGAGCACTTTGGAGGAGATGGGAGAAATGTGGGTTTGATGGAAGGAGAAGGGCGCTGGGTCCTTCCCAAGGCTGCTAATAATTCATTGTTAGATAATCTCATACCCCATTCACTCCTAGGTTCCCCAGACCTACTCTGTTCTTTTCTCTTTGGGAGGGTGCCCTAACCAAGGAAATAGTGAATGAGCTCAACACACTTTGGAGGAGCAGTTCTTTTCCCAAACTATGTTGGAATCCTTGGCTGGTGCAATGGTTAACATGTTCAGCTTCTAACCCAAATCTTGGAGGTTCAAGTCCACCTAGAGGTGCCTTGGAAGAAAGACCTAGCAATCTACTTCTGAAAAATCAGTCACTGAAATCCTATGCAGCACAGTTCTACTATGACACACTGGGTCCCTGTAAGTCAGAGTCAACTGCAAAGCAACTGGGCTGAATATAGTTGGGCTTAGGAGGGTGATACTGCATATAGGGCTCTCAAGGGGCTCTTAGCAGTTATTGAAACCCATATGGAAATTCATGAGGAAAACCCACTGATCATATATATACATGTATATATATGATCAGTGGTGTCTCAAAATGGAGCCCTGGTAGTACAATGATTAAGCACTCAGCTGCTATGTTGGCATTCCCAACCACCCACCCAGTGGCTCCACAGGTGCTAGGGTGCTATGAGTCAAAATCAACCCACCTAACAACAACACTGTCTCAAAATGGGGAATTAAGAAGTTATAGGCTAGTTTTAGGACAAGTTATTAAGCAAGCCTGTGCAGAACCGGTAAACTGGGTAAATTGCCAGAACAGTCAGAAGTCTGGCCTTTGGAACTCATGAGTTCATGCAGAGTTACAGTTAAATTGGTTTTTCTATGGTATTACCTCAGGACATATGAGTATGAACCAGCTGGGGTTTTTGAACAACTTGAGTTTTGATAATTTTGTTGCATGTCATAGTTTGAGATATTTTATCTGTTTGCAAGTCATAGTACAGTATTATAAATTGTAATTTCTGTTTTCACTTCTCATGGTTCATATAGCACTTGGATATCCCCCAAAGATAATTCATTTTATATGTACTATAATCCCCATTTTATAGATGAGGAAACTGGTGCACTAAGATTTTAAGTATTTTTTCTAAAGTCCCACAGTTATTAAGTGGCAGAACAGGGTTTCAAAATCAAGTCTGCCTATCCTCAAAGCCTGGGCTTTGAATATCTACTCCACATGCTCCTAAAGCAGGGATTTTTACATGGTGGACCTAAAATATCCGCGAGGGAATTCATGGCCCTTGCATATTGTGTGCGCAATTGTGGATATATGTACTTTTTGAAGGAGAGGGGAGAGATTTAGTATACCCATCTGATTCTCAAATAGGTGGGGGACTCTTCCAAAAAAAGGGTTATCATTTTCTGCACCAGAGGAATTGTCTCCCTAAGCTCAGGACCACTCAGTCCCACTTCATGGTAGGGAGAGGACATCTACTTTAAAAGCAAAGTGGGCTGAATGACTTCAATTAGAGCCATTATATATGTTGGGTTTCTCATTTGCAGCCCCCCTGGAATTAAAGAGCTAAAAGGAAGCAGACAATGTCTTTGGATTGAGAGCCAATGGAAAAAAGAACCGACGGATTCTATCTACTCCAGTAAATTGCTTTGGGAAAGCCATGCATCTGAGAGTCATTCAGCATCTCTCACTCTCTACATCAAGCCCATTTATCCCAGACAGATCCAAGAGGAAAGTGATTTTGAAAGGATAACTGTATTCTCTAGGTGGCTTTTGCAAATTGACTTTCTAGTTTCTTCCAAAAGTTCCCATCCCAGAAGGTCACCTTTCACAATGAAAATAAATAAATAAATAAATAAATAAATGAGTGAATGAGTTTGTGGTGTCATAGGTGAGGTCATTTTTCCAAGAACAAGAAAACTCGTTCCACTCATTTGTTCATTTGACTGTGTTTTCAAGTACAAATAGAAATGGAGTTTGGGAATTAATAAAAGAGGATTATAGCTTCGGGGGGGGGGGAGGAAGAAAAATCCAGGGGTTTCCATCTTATGGCTTATTGCAAACTATGATCTCTAAGACAAAATGAAGAAAATTTTTAGAGGAGAAAGATTATAAGCTAACGACATCAGCAAAAATCCCCCTACAGACACAGGGATTTAGCATCCTATTTTGAAAAAGAGCAGAAGACAAAACAACCAAGCAGCACAAAAGACACAGCCAATGTGAATTGTCTGTAGTTGGTGGAGCCTGACAATTCCTTTGGTTTTTATAAGCTTTACTTAAGGCATTTTTTCTTTATACTTATCACCGTTGCGTCAACATCAACCTGCAGCTGTTGTGCACATTTCAGAAGAAGCATTTATTTGTAGTAATGTATTGTTTGTCAAAGAAGAGAAGGGTTAGATTGAACTCTTTCTGTCCATCTGGAGATGGTGAGCAGCTGGTTAAAATCAGGGATTTGACGTATTTCAAAAGTCGCTCTCCACCTCAGCCCAGCCATAGATCTGTGTTTGGAGAGCAGGATGGTCTCCATCATCTCCTCTTCCCCACGATTCTTCAGCCATCTGGCTAGAGGCTGCGTCCTCCCCCTTGGAAGTTTTACCTCCTGTGAAACAAGTGTCTAAGAATTCCTGAGAAGAGGCTCTGTGCCACCCTAGAGCAGTGCTTCTTCCACAGAGACAGAAATTAGCTATAGCCAGACTGCATGCATGCCTGAAGCCAAATTATTCATATTATGAGGAAAACACAACAGCAATTTTGTGGCTCAAAAAGGTTGCCCAGATCACGCCTGTGGCAAAACCATTAACAAGCATAGGAATCAAAAAACAAAGCAAGCACGAGTGTGCTTTATATCCTCCTGGTTGTTTAGCTGGATGTAGGTCACGTCGGGCTCTATGTCACTGATAAGCACTGAAATGGGTCTTCACCAGAAGCTCTCATCTGAGAGCCAGAAGGTGAACTAGTAACTTTATAAACGTGCATGTATATGTCAAATGTAGGCATTCTACATCTTTTCAGAGGAAGAGTATTTAAATACAATATTATGTTATCTCAAATCTTTATAATATACAGTTAGCTTTATTTTACTATTCTGTGACACTTATAACTTTGTTTTACATTTGCCAAAGATCCACTAGCCCATGGTGTGAGGGGGCGACAAGAATTAGTGAATCATGGATATAACCAATAGCCCCCTGCTTGAATCCTTGTCAACATTACTATATTGTTAGTACATAAATTCCAAGTATTCACGGTTTCAAAGTCATTTCTTCATGGTTGTTATAACCTTCTAGGTTTGTTTGTTTGTTAGCTTGTCTAGTTGTTTGCATTACGCGATATTGCCCAGAAAGTTATGGGGCACCAAAAAAAAATTACTTAAGAATCTTAGCTTCAGAGACCGTAATCAACTCAAGTACAATGAGACTTTGTATCTCGGGGGGAAATTATTAGACTGTCATCCTAAGGCCAGCTTACCAGCTCCCACCAAGCCTGGGACAAAGTGGAAATGAAATCTCAGTCCATCATCTTAGGACTGAGGTCAAACCAAAAATAGATCAGAGCTGGTAAGGCCTGAAGCTCAGCTGTGATTGGATCATGGGTAAGCAGCCAATATACTGACTGTGCAACAGAAAAAAAAATTAAATCCTCTCTGAAGGAAAAGAACAGCACCAAGAGCTTCTACAATATTTCACAAACGAGTGTCTGGTATTCAATTAAAAATTACCAAGCATGTCAGGAACAGGAATAAATAACCAAAATCAAACAACAGAAATAAACTCAGAGGTAATCCAGATATTAAAATAATCAGAGAAGGATATAATAAAAACTCCACTTAATATGATTAAGAAAACAGAAATACAGAATTTTAGCTGAGAACTGGAATCTATTAAAAAGAATCAAAGGAAATTACATAACTGAGAAAATAATTTACTGAAATAAAGGGTTCTGCAGATGGGTTTAATGGCAGAATTGAGAACTAACGAATTGGAAGATAAATAAGTTGACAAATCAAATAAAGAACAGAGAGAATTGAGGTGGAAAATTCAGAAAGGTATATTAAAAATCATATGCGACTCCATGAAACATTCTAATATACATGTAATTAAAAAAACAGAAAGAGGAAGGACAAGGAGGTATTTGAAAAGATAATGACTTAGAAATTTTCAAAACAGATATAACATAAATCCATAGGTTCAAGAAACTTTGGAAAAGCCAAGAAGGATTAATTAAAAGACAACCAAACCTTGGCACTCTAGTAAAACTGGTCAAACCAGATACAAAAAGAAAATCTCAAAAGCAGCCCAATTATGAATTTCTATCAAACTAAAAAAAAAAAAGAAACTTTAGAATTACCCTTAATAACTGAGTAACAAGACTAGGGTGCTCCATCTTTCCAACTATTGATAGGTAAAAATCATTTCTTCACCTTTGAGGTACAGTCCAGAAGTTAGAATTTTCAGAAATTTACCTCAGAAGGTGTTATGGATTGAATGGTGTCCCCAAAATATGAGTCAACTTGGCTAGGCCATGATTCCCAGTATTGTGTGATGATTCACCATTTTGTGATCTGATGTGATTTTTCCTATATGTTGTAAATCCTACCTCTATGATATTAATGAGACTGGATTAGAGGCAGTTATGTTAATGAGGCAGGACTCAATCTGCAGGATTAGGTTGTATCTTGAGCCAACCACTTTTGATATACAAACGAGAGAATCAAGTAGAGAGGAGAGAGACCTCATACCACCAAGAATGAAGAGCCAGGAGGGGAGCATGTCCTTTGGACCCAGGGCCCCTATGCTGAGAAGCTCCTAGACCAAGGGAAGATTGATGACAAGGACCTTCCCCCAGACCTGACAAAGAGAGAAAGCCTTCCTCTGGAGCTGGCACCCTGAATTCGGACATCTAGCCTCCTAAACTGTGAGAGAATAAACTTCTGTTTGTTGAAGCCATCCATGTGTGTTATTTCTTTTATAGCAGCACTAGATGACTTAAGACAGAATTTGGTACCAGAATAGTGGAGTACTGCTCTAACAGATAACTAAAATGTGACAGCAGCTTTGAAAATGTGAATGGGTATAGACTGAAAATGTTTTCAGGTGACTAAAAGCCTAAATTGCCTTGAAGAAACTGTTGTTAGAATTATGGACATCGAAGACAATTTTGATGAGGACTCAGAAGGAAGTGATGAGAGCTGTAACATCAGAGATAGCACAGATGGTGAGAAGCAGCAGTAGAGAAATGGCAGCAGCAGAACTGGCAGACTGGTGAGAGATGATTCAAAAGCTGACCTACAGAGCAACAGAGCTTTGTGCCTTTGCACAGGAGGCTTCCTGGGAGAGTAGAGTGACTCCAGGCAGTTGTCGGTAGAGTTAAAGAGCACTGGAACACTTGCCAAAGCAGGGCAGACCCTGGGGCTGCCTAAAGGCCCAAGGGGCCAAAAGGCCAAGGAACCAGGAAGCAGAAGCTGAAGAGACAAGGAGTACGAGAAGCAGAGCTGCTTCAGAATCAAAGGGTAGGGGCACAACCTCTGGGGTACCAAAGGGTGGAGCCATGGTGTCTGGCGTTTCAAAGGGTGGGGCCACAGCCTCCTAGGTTTTAAAGAGTCAGATCTTCACCATCTTGGCTCTGCAGCATGGGGCTGCCTTTCAGGAGTGCCAGCAGAATAAGCCAGATTCACTGCCCAATGCTAAGGGGCCAGGGCTGCCATGCCAAAGGGGCAGAAGAACGGGGACTGCCAGGGCTGAGGGGGTAGGGCTGCCACTCATATGGACTAGGAAAATGTGGCCTCCCAAAGCCAAAGGAGCAGAGTTACCTTTCCAGTAGGCCTGGAAGACAGAGCTGAAACCCAGGGCTCAGAGGCCTGCACACAGAATACACAGTGTGGCCAACACCCAGAGTTTAGAAAAAAAAGAGGGGAGGATTATTGCCTAAATGGTCTCAGAGAACAGAAGATTATTTTCAAGACTTGAGAACTAATTCAATGTGTTCTGCTGACTTGCTTGGTGTCTATTATCCCTTCTTGTAATGAATTGAATTTTGTCCCCCAAAAATGTGTGTCAACTTGGCTAGGCCATCATTCTCAGGATTGTGTGATTGTCCACCATTTTGTCATCTGATGTGATTTTCCTGTGTTGTAAATCCTATCTCTATGATGTTAATGAGGCAGGATTAGAGACAGTTATGTTAATGAGGCAGGACTCAATCTACAAGATTAGGTTGTGTCTTCAGTCAATCTCGTATGAAATATGAAAGAGAGAAAGGAACAGAGGGACAGGGGTTCCACAAACCACCAAGAAACAAGAGCCAGGAGAATAGCACATCCTTTGGACCAGGGGTTCCTGTGCTGAGAAGCATCTAGACCAGGGGAAGATTGATGACAAGGACCTATTCCCAGAACAGGCAGAGAGAAAAGACCTTCCCCCGGAGCTGGCACCATGAATTCAGACTTGTAGCCTCTTAGACTGTGAGAGAATAAATTTCCCTGTTAAAGCCATCCACTTGTGGTATTTCTGTTATAGCAGCACTAGATTACTAAAATACTTCTTTACCTCCAATTTCTCCCATTTGTAATGGAAATGTCTAACTTGTGGCTGTTCCACCATTGTGCTTTGGAAGCAGAAAACTTGTATTCCAGATTTCACAGATGAAGAGGGATTTTACCCCAGGAGATTTTGGACTTGGAGTTGATTTAAGGCTTTTGGTATGATATGATAGAGTGAATGTGTTTTACATGTGTCAAGGACACAAATTTTGGGGTACTGAAGAGTGGAATGTTATGGATTGACTTGTGTCCCCCCAAAATGTGTGTCAACATGGCTAGGCCATGATTCTCAGTATTGTGTGATTGTTCACCATTTTGTCATCTGATGTGATTATCCTATGTGTTATAAATCCTACCTCTATCATGTTAATGAGGCAGGATTAGAGGAGATATGTTAATGAGGCAGGACTCAATCTCAGGATTAGGTTGTATCTTGAGGCAGTCTCTTTTGAGAGAATCAAGGGAGAATCAAGCAGATGGGAGAGGGATTCTTACCACCAAGAATGAAGAACTAGGAGGGGAGCATGTCCTTTGGACTCAAGGTCCCTGCACTGAGAAGATCCTCAACCAGGGCAAGATTGATGACAAAGACCTTTCCCCAGAGCAGACAGAGAGAGAAAGTCTTCCCCTGGAGCTGGCACCCTGAATTCACACTTCTAATCTCTTAAACTGTGAGAGAATAAACTTCTGTTTGTTAAAGCCATCCACGTGTCTTATTTCTGTTATTGCAGCACTGGATAACTAAGACAGAAGGCATAATCAATACCAAAAAAAAAAAAAAAAGATCTTGTTTCCAACCAATAAAATAAAATAAGAAAAAGAATTGTAACTATTTGAAAGGTTGAGATTTGCATATTTTTTAATTCTTCCATTTTCAAAAATTTCTAATTTCTATTGAGAATTCCTTCTTATTTAGAGGTTATTGATTCTTTACCAAAAGAAAAAAAAAGAACAAGAAAATTCTACTGGAAAAATATTGTAACAGAATGAATTAGATTAATATACAATACTTGTAGACTTTCTAAACATCAGTAACCAAATAGCATCAAAATTTCTGTGGTATTTGACTAGTTGGCTCTAAAATTGATATGAAATAGCAAAGGCTAAGAATAATAACTAAGATAATTTTACAGATGAAATACAAAGTGAAGGAGCTTGATATTAGTATGTAATATAAAATATAGTGATTAAAATTCCATGGCATTTATATAGAGATGGGAGACTAGAATATGCAAAAAATTTCCTCCCCCTGCATAAGTAGGTTAACTACAAAGAGATCTACACCGAGACACATCAGAGTTAGGCTCTTAAAAACTAAGGATAGAGAGAATCCTGAAAGCAGTGAGAGACAAGCAAAGAGTCACGTACAAAGGATCCCCAATAAGATTAAGTGCCAGTTTTTCCTCAGAATCGTTGGAAGCCAGAAGGCAAAGGAATGATACATTTAAAGTGCTGGGATGGCGGGGGGGGGGAGCTGTCAACCAAGAATTCTATACACATTACCTTCAAGAATAAGAGTAAAATTAAAACTTTCCCAGACAAACAGAAACTGAGAGAGTTCATATCCACCAGACTGGCCCTACAGAAAATACTAATGGGAATTCTGCAGATGGCAGAGAAGACACTAGAAAGTAATTCAAAACCATACATAAAAAGAAAGATTCCTAATAAAGTGACTTGCATTGGCAAGTATTATAAAAACCAAAACAAAAACCCACTGCCACCAAGTTGATTCTGACTCACAGCAGCCCTGTAGGACAGACTAGAACTGCCCCATAGGGTTTCCAAGGAGCACCTGGTGGATTTGAACTGCTGACCTTTTGTTTAGCACCAGTAGCTCTTAACTACTACACCACCAGGGTTTCCAGACAAGTAATAAGGTATTCATGTTTGATAATTCTAGTTGTTTGTCCTTCATGCTTTTTAATAACAAACCTACAAAAAGCAAGGATAAGATTATGTTCCAAGGCACATAACTAATGATGACAATGACAAAATGGGGGGGCAGGGAGGAATGGTAATAGTTATATAATCTCTTGTATGTTACAGAAGTTAAATTGGTACCAACTTACCCTGTTGTGGTTAGGTGCTGTGCAGTCAGCCCCAACTCATAGTGACCCAATGTACAACAGAATGAAACAATGTTGGTCCTCACAAATGTTGCTGTGTTTGAGCCCATTGTTGCAGCCACTGTGTCAATCCATCTTGTCGAGGGTCTTCCTTTTTTCCTCTGACCCTCTACTTTACCAAGCATAATGTCCTTCCCCAGGGACTGGTCCCCCTGATTACATATCCAAAGTATGTGAGACAAGGTCTTGCCATCCTTGCTTCTAAGGAGCAACATATAATCAAAGTTCTATTCATATATTCCCATTATGCTATGGGAACCCAGAACCTTCTTTATAGTTTTGAGATCTTCCGTAATTACATAAAAATAATAAAGATCACTTTGCATGTAGTGTGGAGAACAGATCTGAAGCAGGATTACTGAGATGGGAGACCAGTAAAGACACTATTACAAAATTCAGCCAAGAGAAAATGGCGGCTTGGCCTGCAGCAAGCATTTTCTGTAGAGAATTTGTGGGCCATATAGTCTCTGTGTCCCAATAAAACTTCATTTATGAATATTGAAATTTGAATTTCATGTGATTTTCTGCATCATGAAACACTATTCTTGAGTTTTGCTTCCAGCCCTTTAAAAATGTAATAACAATTCATAGTTTATGAGTCTTACAGAAACAGACGGAGGCCAGAGTTGGCCCTTGGGACAGTGGTTTGCCTACTCCTGGACTACAGTGTGATATTGGGAATGTACAATGGTTAATACATTAGAGGCATACTTCAGAGTTGGAAATGACAGTAATTCGTGGTAGGTTATATGTGGGTGCTGAGGCAACAAGAGAAATTCAGAAAGAGTTCCGAAGCTTTTGGTGTGAACCACTTGGTGGTAGTTTTTGAATTGAGTTCCACAAAAGGAAGCAAGGGATTAGTGGGAGAAATCTGAAGAGCATTAATAATAACCTACCAGGAAACTGTGAATTTTTCTTTACTTTAAGATAAAGATTCATACTGAGCCTGAGAAAATTTTCTTCTCGCATATGGGAATTAAACCAATTTTATAAAGGAATTGATTACTGTTAGCTTGGTATTAGTGAGAAGACTCCAAAGAGTACCAAATTTTTTTTTTTTTAATTATTATTGTTATTCTAAGTGCACTTAGATTATGATACTGTTTCATGTTGCTGTGCTGGCTATTGAATTAAGTAAAATGGTTTATTTTTACAAGAGGAGTCCTACTTTAATAACAAAAAATGAATAGTTATAATTGAATGGGAAAATATCATAAGTACCTGAATCTGAAGTCTGACTTATATAAATATTACATCATCAAAGAACCTCAATTATATGTTGGCAGCAGACCATAATTGTAAGCAAAATACCCAAAAGGAAATTTACAATTTTTAAAGTGAGATAGTCACATCACAGATTTTAAAATAATGACAATTCTTATATGACATTCCCAAATCTATTCACTTAATCTCAGGAACATAGTTCAGTAAAGTTTTGATTGTCTGAAACAGTGTTAAGTCTCTTCAATATTTTCGTTTCCATGTCAAAGAATATACGAATAATGCACTATATAGTGTTAGGAGATATCCAGACTTGCTGTGGTTTAATGTTTTCCCCTTTCAAGTTCAAGACAATGATTACAAAGAAGAAAATGGCATGGAGACTTATATACCAAAATTAGCTAGTTATGGGTTCTTACTCCTCATCACAAGAAGAAAATATCATAATTTGAAGTGATTGAAGGAGTTGGCATATATATATTGAGGAAAAAAAGAAAGGAAGAATGGAAGGATGGGCAAGGAAGAGAAGGAAGAAGGGAGGGAGGAAAGAGAGGAGAAAGGAAGTAAACAAAGGGAGGGAGAAAGAAAGGCAGAAAGAGAGGAAGAAAGGGAAGAAGGGAGGGAAAAAAGGAAGAAAGTAAGGAGGAAGAGAAGGAGAGAGAAAGGAAGAAAGAACAAAGGAAGGAACGGAGGGAGAAAGGAAGTCAGTCAGTCCTTTGGGTATTTTGGAAAAACTCCCAACCACCATTATCAAGATGAGCAACAGTGGGAAGCGAGGAAGCCAAAAAATTAAGGGAACCTGGGGAGCACGGTGACAAATCCAGACAAGCAATGAGTAGGCAAGAACCACCTAGAGCCAGAAGGGAAACAGGGTGGTAGTGGAGAACCAGGAGACGTCTGGAGAGGGGCGACAGGTCCAGCTGACTAGAAACAACGTGGAAATTACAGTCCCATAGAGATAGTTGTTGTTGTTAGCTGTCGTCGCGTCAACTCTGATCCATGGTGACTCTGTGTAAACAGAGCAAAACGTTGCCTGGTCTGTGTCATTCTCGCAACTGCAGGCATTTTCGAGTCCATTGCTGTGGCTATTGTGTCAATCCATATTACCAAGGGGCTCCCAAGGCCTTGTTGTCCCTCCACTTCACCCAACGTGATGTCCTCCTCAGACAAGAAGCTTCTTATTCTTCTCCTCTCCCAGCAGAACCGGTGATTCTGGCCTCCCAGAGCACAGCCAGACCTTATGTAGTTAACTTGTAGGAAGGTCCAAAACCAATTGGCAGGACGTAGGTGTCAGTGGTCACATTATGAGGTAACCAGACAAGCTGATAATGTCAGAGGCTGCTGTGCAGGTTTGTGAGGGAGCTTAGCATTCTGACATACAAAGACTGGAAGTATTAACTGGGGCTTAAATAGGCAGAAAGGTCTGGCAATCTACTTCTGAAAATTAGCCAGTGGAAACTCTGTGGATCACAACAGTCTGATCCACAGCCAATCATGGGGATGGCACAGGACCAGGCACCATTTTGTTCTGTTTTGTTGGGGGTCACCATGAGTCAGAGAAACTCCATGGCAGCTAACAACAACAATTAGGGAAATGTTAAATCTCAGGGCTTTCGAAGTCTGTGTTATGGAAAAAGGGTCATAGTGTTCTCTGTGACCTCAGAAAGCAGAGCCAATGTTTATAAACGACCAGAAAGCAGGTGTGCCCTTAGCATAGGACAGCACTTCTAAGAAGTAGAGATATACAGAATAAATTATACCAGATGTGAACTAATAAAATAACTACTTGGTGAGAATGTTCTAGAAGGAATTGAAGCACACAATGCAATGTAGTTTCAGAGGCAGAGGCATCTCCCAACCTTAAATGGAATTCAATGACCTCATGTCAGTGGCAAAATGCTGCAATGAGTAAAATCAGCTTGTTTAAATGCTGGTGCCATTATTCAACCTGAGACCTTGAGAAACTCACTGAACTACTTTGAGCCTCAGTTTCTTCATCAGTTTAACAGAACTAATGATAGTATTGGAGCCCTGTCGGTGCAGTGGTTAAGAGCTCAACTGCTAACCAAAAGGTTGGCAGTTCAAATCCACCAGCCGATCCTTGGAAACCCTATGGGAAAATTCTACTCTGTCCTGTAGGGTCGATATGAGTTGGAATTGACTCGACAGCAATGTGTCATTCTCACAGTATCTATCTCACAGGGTTGTGAGCTGCTTTAACTGAGATGACGAGTGTCAACAAGTTTAGAAACTAGCACCCAAAAAAAGTTACTGTCGAATAGATTCCAACTCATGGTGACCTATGTGTGTTACAGTAGAACTGTAGGCCTTTCTTTCCAGGCACCTCTGGGTGGATTCGAACCTTCAACCTTTCAGTTTGTAGCCAAGCTCAAGCTACATGACTCATGACCAAAAACTTAAGCACTCTTTCTGAATTTCTCTTGTTGCTTCAGCACCCATATATAACCTACCAGGAATTACTGTCATTTCCAACTCTAAAGTAAGCATCTAATGTGTTAACCATTGTACATTCCCAATACCACACTGTAGTCCAGGAGTAGGCAAACCACTGTCCCAAGGGCCAAATCTGGCCTCCGTCTGTTTCTGTAAGACTCATAAACTATGAATTGTTATTACATTTTTAAATGGTTGGAAGCAAAACTCAAGATAAGAATAGTGTTTCATGACACAGAAAATTACATGACTCATGGTTCCCCAGGCTAGCACAGTAGGCACTTAATAACGTTTGCTGTTACTATTATTTAGAAATGAATGGTGAGTTTAACCTGGGAGGGCTGACATACAAGGCAATAAGTCTTAAGAAAGGGGCAAAAGGCACCTGGTTTTCCGATCAGGATGCCTTTCTTGGGTCCAGTTAAATTTATTGTCTAGTTTCTCAATTCTCATACAACAGTAGAGAAAGTACAACTTAAATTATGAGACAAACTGCTAATTTGCGGCTTAAGTGGATTGAAGGTAATTTAGCTTTATAAGGTAAAGAAAACTATTGTTAAATACAATGTGTAGGTATGATCACATCCATTATTTATAATTACAGTCCCATAGAGATAGTTGTTGTTGTTAGCTGTCGTCGCGTCAACTCTGATCCATGGTGACTCCGTGTAAACAGAGCAAAACGTTGCCTGGTCTGTGTCATTCTCGCAACTGCAGGCATTTTCGAGTCCATCGCTGTGGCTATCGTGTCAATCCATATTACCAAGGGGCTCCCAAGGCCTTGCTGTCCCTCCGCTTCACCCAACGTGATGTCCTCCTCCAGCAATTGATCCCACTTGATAATGTGTCAAAAGCAAACAAGTCAGACAATGTTCTGTTGGGATCCATAAGGTTTTCATTGGCTTGTTTTTGGAAGTACCTTGTCAGGCCTTTCTTCCTAGTTTGTCTTAGTCTGGAAGCTCTGCTGGAACCTGTCCACCATGGGTGACCCTGCTGGTAATTGAAGTGCTGGTGACATATCTTCCAGGATCATAGCAGCACATAAGCCACCCCAGTATGACAAATTGACAGACAGGTAATAGTCTATAGAGATTACTGTACATTATTTTTTATAGGCCCCCATGGGGTGGGTAGAAAATAAATAAAGGGGAGGGGAGGGGAGGGGAGGGGAGGGGAGGGGAGGGGAGGGGAGGGGAGGGGAGGGGAGGGGAGGGGAGGGGAAGGGAGGGGAGGGGAGGGGAGGGGAGGGGAGGGGAGGGGAGGGGAGGGAAAGAAGAAAAAAGTGAATCATGGGACTGGGAGACCATCCAGTTGCTCTGCCACATGTGGGTGCAGCAAAGGTGGGACGTTTCAGTAGATGTTCCATGAGGTTCTCCTCTGCATGGGCACAGCACTAGGTTCTGAAAACACAGAGATGACAGTGCAGTCAGGAAGCAAAACTCATTGCCCAATGAGTCAATTCCAACTCATAGTGACCCTACAAAGGAGAGTAGAACTGCCCTGTAGGGTTTCCAAGGCTGTAATCTTTATGGAAGCACACTGGCACATCTTTCTCCTTCAGAGTGGCTGATGGGTCCATACTGCGGACATTTTGGCTAGCTGCTGAGCGTTTAGCCACTGCACCACCAGGGCTCCTTGTAGTCAGGGACACAGACCCCAAAATAGAAACTACAATACCACGCATTAAGTGCTCTGAAAGACAAGAAAATGAGTCAGTCAGTCATTAGTCAGTTTTCGGAATTGATTTCTAAGCCCGTCCCCTTAAACGATGATAACTATTTGCAAGAGGGCTGAAGTAGTAAAGTGTCATTTTAAAAATAAGGGCACAGAACCGTGATCTTAAAAGAAAATTATTCTTCATGACCCTTACAAAGAGAAGCAATCTGTCACAATTCATAGATAAGGACACAGAGGAATAGACTAATGGGCTTGTTCAGACATCACAGCTTATCAGGAACGGAGGGCAAACTAAAACTTGGAGCTAGAAACAGAGAAATACTTTGGAAAACCCAGATGGTTTGAACCTGGGCAAATGTGTTTTAGACTCAGTTCTGCCACTATCTACCAGGACAGTCCAGGTGATCTGTTAATCCCTTGGCGTTTTTGTTTCATCAATGCTCACATCAACCAGTGCAACTGGTTGACCCCCGTGATCCCTCTGGCTCTCAGAGTGCGTGAAACCATAAACCACAACAAATCACCCTTAGGTTTCCAATTTTGCACAAGTCTAACATTTGTGAGGAACAACATATTACATTCCAGCAAAAGAAGCATTTTTCTTCCTGTCTCTGATGCTGACATAACTGCTAGACAGGCAAAAATACGTGCAAAATCGGGTCATTTTAAAATGGGAAATGAGATTATAGGAATATTCCAAGTGGAGAAAAAAGGGGAGCCGAGTGCTTTTGAATGACGAGACGCATAAAATCAAAACCAACCCTGTTGTCATCAAGTCAATTCCAACTCCTTGTGACCCACGTGGTGCAGAGCAGAACTGCTCCACAGGGTTTTCCTGGCTGTAACCTTTACAGAAGTAGATTGCCAGGCCTTTCTTCTGCAGCCAGCATCACAGGCCTTTCTCTTAGCAGTTAAGCACAAGCCGTTTGTGCTACCCAGGGACATTGAATGGTGGGTAAGAAGCCTAAAACAACCTTGTCAAGCACCTATAATAAGGCAAAAAATAATTTTTGCTTTATTTATACATTCCCTTCTCAAATACATAATAAATTTAGCTGAACTAACAGGTCAAAATTCAATTAAAAGGGCCTATTTTATTTTTAAAAATGCTACTGTAGTATAAGCCTCCATTCTTGACTTCTGTTGTCATTTTTGACACTTCAAGCTGTAAACGTCGAAAGAAGCATGCTGTATCATGATTCTGTTTGGTCTCCTTAATAACTGGGATCACACCAGTGATTACAGCTGGTGGACTCTGAAATGATTCTCATCAGAGCAGAGAAAGCCATCCTTGATTTAATTACTTTAGAAATATTATGTGATGCATCCTTGGGTATAAATTAGAAATTCCTTCATGGTTTGGATTCTGGTTGGGGCTATCTTTGAAGTGATATGACTCATATTTGAGTCCTTGTTTTAAAGTTTACAGGTTCTGTGCTAATGTAAAAACCAGTTAACCTCTTTGCACCTATAGTAATTAAACTGCAAAACCTGAACAATAAAACCTACTTCAAAAAGTGGTGAATACGAAATGAGAATTTACACCTAAGTGTATGGATCATTGTAAATCAGCTTATGAAATTAAAAGACTACTATTAATTTGAGTAAATAATCGTATGCAAGGAGTGCCATGCCCATCTTTCCATTTCAGAGGCTTATTTCATTGTGGATTCCAGAGACAGCTTCGTGCATCTTGGAACTTTCTGGAAGTGAGTTCTGTTGACTGCACTTTCGTTTCTACTTTAGCTATGTGATACTGGGAATGTCTCTCAGGTTTTTCAATTTATTCAAATGAAAATGTAGCATTTGGACGAGTTATCTCCAAGCCCTTTCCAGCATTGATTCCTGCAATCTTTAATCCCAAGCTTGAGTTTTCTACAAGCTCAGGGACAGACAAGAGAGGATCACGGGAAGGGAAACAGTCCTGACAGAGGTGGGGAACCAACTGCTTCCAAGGCCTTGACTTCTTAAAGCTACCGTCAATCAGCTGCAGCAGGTCTCTCCATTTATTCTGAATGTAACTGTCTTATTTATCTAGTGCTGCTATAACAGAGATACCACATGTGGGTGGCTTTAACAAACAGAAATTTATTTTATCACAGTTTAGGAGGCTAGAAGTCCAAATTCAGGAAAAGGTATAGAAAAGGGAGGTTGTTGTTGTTAGGTGTTGTCGATTCGATTCTGAATCATACCAACTCTATGTACAACAGAATGAAACACTGCCTGGTCCTGTGCCATTCTCACAATTGTTGCTATGCTTGAGCCCATTGTTGCAGCCACTGTGTCAATCCATCTCATTGACGGCCTTCCTGACCCTCCACTTTACCAAGCATGATGCCCTTCTCAGAGGACTGGTCTCTCCTGATAACATGTACAAAGTGTGTAAGACAAGTCTCACCATCCTCACTTCTAAGAAGCATTCTGGCTATAGTTCTTCTAAAATAGATTTGTTCATTCTTCTAGCAGTCTATGGTATATTCAATATTATTCTCCAATACCATAATTCAAAGGCATCAATTCTTCTTGGATCTTCCTGATTCGTTGTCCAGCTTTCGCATGCATATGAGGCAATTGAAAATACAATGGCTTGGGTCAGGTGCACCTTAGTCCTCAAGGTGGGAGGTTAAAAGGGCATTTACCCCTGGGCACAAGTCCAAGGGGGTGCCAGATGAAGCCGGCCAGCAAATCACCCCCTTCCCCACCCCACATGGACATGGCTGGCAAGGGGGTGTGCAAATTTAGAGATTACCCTTGGACTCTCGTTGCCTTCACTATGCCTCTGAATTCGTGGTGGTGGACCTGGGGAAAGGCTTTCTCTCTCTGTTGGCTCTGGAGGAAGGTCTTTGTCTCCTCAGCTTCTGCTTCCTGGATAGTTAGAGATCTCCATGAGTTTTGGCATATATCTTACTCCATCTCTCCTTTGCTTGCAAAAGAGAAATTGATTCAAAATACACACTAATCCAGTCTCTTTAACATAACAAAGACAACCCATTCCCAAATGAGTTATAACCACAGGTATAGAGGTTAGGATTTATAGCACATACTTTTGGGGAACACGGTTCAATCCATAACATTCTACCGTTTGGCCCCCCAAAATTCATGTTCTTTCCACACACAAAACGTACTCACTTCATCACATCAACCCAAAAGTCTTAAATCAAATCCGTGTCCAAAATCTCATCTTCTGAATCATCTAAATTAAATACTGGTGAGAATTTAGGCAAAATTCTTCATCTGTGGACCTGTGAAATCTAGATTACAAGTTATCTGCTTCCGAAGTACAATGGTAGAACAGGCACAAGGTAGCCATTCCCATTACAAATGGGAGAAATTGGAGGGAAAGAAGGGATTTTGACATCTTTCCTGCCTGTAGAATTCTAAGAGACAGACAGCACTCTTTCCTTTCACTCTTTCTCTGTTCCTTTCATTCTAAGCTAATGAGTTTTCTGCTGTGGTAATCGGTTAGATCCATCAATCGCAGGCTTAATCTCTTTAACAAAAGATTGTGTAGCCACACCCTTGGTGAACATTCTGGGACACATGTCCTTAGTTTGTACAACAGAATTTTCTAAATGTTTATGTTGTGTTTTCTTTTTTCACAATTCATTTTTAAATCCATGTCTTTCCCCTCACATTTTAATATATGTGGCTAGGAGAAACCACATGGCCACCTTAAGATCTTGCTTAGAAACCTCATCGGTCAGATATCCAAGTTCATCACTTACAAGTTCTACCTTCCAGCTGATATTTGAATATAATTCAGACAAGCTCTTTGCCATTATATAAAAAGCATCATCCTTCCTCCATTGTCTAATCACTTGCTCATCATTTTCTTTTAAAGCCTCACCAGAAGCACATTTAAATTCTACAATTCTAGCAACATTCCGTTGCTGGCACCATATGTATTTTCTAAGATGATAGAGACTTTCTCTATAGCCCTTTTCACTTCCTTCTGAGCACTCACCAGAATTACTTTTGACATCCATAATTCTAACAATAGCCTCTTCAATGTAATCTAGGCTTTTACCCACTTCCATAGAGTTGATTCTGATTTATAGCAACCCTATAGGACAGAGTAGGACTGCCTCTTAAGGTTTCCAAAGTGGTAAATCTTTACAGAAGCAGACGGCCACATCTTTCTCCTATGGCTTCAAACCACTGACCTTTTGGTTAACAGCTGAGTGCTTAAGCAATGTACCACCAGGCCCGTTCTTTTCCTATTAAGCACCTTAAAAGTATTCCAGCCTCTACCATTACTCAATTCTAAAACCACTTCCACATTTTAGGTATCTGTTAGAGCAGCACCCTGCTCTTCCAGTACCAAATTCTGTCTTAGTTATCCAGTGCTACTATAACAGAAATACCATGAGTGGGTGTCATTAACAAACAGATATTTATTTTGTCACAGCTTAGAAGTTAGAAGTCCAAGTTCAGAGTGCCAGGTCTAGGGAAGTCTTTCCTTCTCAGTTAGCTCTAAACAAACATCCTTGTCTCTTTAGCTCTTTCTTCATGGTTCCCTGGAGATCTCCACGTGTCTTGGCATTTTTCTTAATCATCTGTCCTCTGCTGGTTTGTTTAATCTCTTTTATATCCCAAAAGAGGTTGACTCCTAAGACACACTGTACACTAATCTTACCTCATTAACATAAAGACAACCCATTCCCCAATGGAATTGTAACCACAGGCATAGAGGTTAGGATTTACAACACATATTTTGGGGGGACACTGTTCAATCCATAACAGAGTCAAAAATTTTAGCCATAACACAAATATACAGTATTGTATTGAAAGTTTTGTTCAGAAGGGGACAGCTGTTGAAAAAGAGGGAGAAAATGTATCAAGGTATGTTAATAGAAATCAAATGTAGATGAAAGTAGCTCGAAAAACATAGACAAAACTGCAGCAGTATGGAATGACTTGTATAAATTCAACCATGAGTGTGTGTGTAGTGGGGAGTTGTGCGTAGAACTCAATGAGATTTTGATCATGTCATCTGGTTTTCTCAGTGGCCCAGGCATTATTGCCCCACCTTCCAAAAAAAAAAAAAAAGAGTTGATTCCAACTCATAGCGACCCTATAGGACCAGTAGAACTGCGCCATAAGGTTTCCAAGGAGCAGCTGGTAAATTCAATTTGCCTGCCTTTTGCAAGAAGCCGAGCTCTTAACTCCTACCTTATGATCCAATATTATGAAAGGGAGCAACTGCAGGAAAATGGGAGAAACTGCACTGCACACGGTTGTCGTATAGTTGGTTCTACCTCAGAGGAGGAGCCCTAGGTAGTACAAACAGTTAACCCAAAGGTTGAAAGTTTGAGTCTACCCCGAGGTTCCTCAAAAGAAAGGCTT
The DNA here is from genome assembly GCF_024166365.1 of Elephas maximus indicus. Classification (NCBI taxonomy): domain Eukaryota; kingdom Metazoa; phylum Chordata; class Mammalia; order Proboscidea; family Elephantidae; genus Elephas; species Elephas maximus. The sequence goes on along the minus strand of NC_064831.1, from coordinate 83,830,655 downwards.
GGTGATCTACTTCTGAAAACTCAACCATTGAAAACACTGTGGCACACGGTCCTACCCTGACACACGTGGGGTTTCTGTAAGTTTAAATCTACTCAGCAGTTACCAGCACTGGTACCTTGGGAGAGACTGGAAATTGTGCTAGATGAAGGATGAAGTCATGAGGGAAAAAGTCGGAGTTTTTGTATAAAATTATTAAATGGCACTTACACGTGTCCATGAACAGAACTGCCCTTTCTCTCTGTGGTTTCATGGCCCCAGGTGTATAACCCATCAATTTTCTGTATGTGTGATCCTGCCTGTTGTAACTAGTGGCCTCCCTGTCTGCAGGGGCCTGGGTCTGGGAAGTGATGAGGCTCAACTGCATGGCGACCAAGTGAGTTGTCTGGGATGAGAGCAAATGACGTGGCCACAGCACAGGTGCTCTCCCTGCCCTTGGTATCACCCAAGGAGAGTAGACACAGACAGAGCATGTGGAAATATAATTTTTTGAAACTGAATTCAGTTAGCCCGGACTCCCATTTTTTTGCTGAGAGCTAAAGCAAAATCAAAATAGAACCCTCTTGACAATTAAAGGTAATTCAGCCCTTTCCAGTTTAAGTCTTTTTTCATTAAATAATTAAGGCAAATTTAAATTTAAAACTTAGTCTGTTAAAGATTATCTTGGTCCCCTCCACTTGGCTTGGTTTCTTGTTACAGATAATATACCGTGATTATTCTTGGGACATTCAATCAACTCGCCTTACTAATTGTCATGGATTGAGTTGTGTCCCCCCAAAATGTGTGTTAACTTGGCTAGGCCATGATTCCCAATATTGTGTGATTGTCCACCATTTTGTCATCTGATGCTATTTTTCTATGTGTTATAAATTATGTCTCTATGATGTTAATGAGGTGGGATTCTGGCAGTTATGTTGAGGCAGGACTTAATCTGTAAGGTTAGGTTGTGTCTTAAGTCAATCTCTTTTGAGATATAAAAGAGAAAAGCAAGCAGAGAGACTTGGAGGACCTCATACCACCAAGAAAGCAGCACTGGGAGCAAAGCGAGTCCTTTGGACCTGAGATTCCTGCCCTGAGAAGCTCCTGGGGGAGGATTGATGACAAGGACCTTCCTCCAGAGCCAACAGAGAGAGAAAGGCTTCCCTCGGAGCTAACGCCCGATTCTGGACTTCTAGCCTACTAGACTGTGAGAGAATAAACTTCTGTTTGTTGAAGCCATCCACCTGTGGTATTTCTGTTATAGCAGCACTAGATAACTAAGACACGAGTTAAATGCTTCCTTGGCTCTTACTAGTGATGACCATCCCCTGAAAGACACAGTGTTAATCTGGTTCCCGATTTAGAAACTTTGTATCCGGAAATGAAAAGTGATTCTGATTGTATTTCAAAATACTATCCTTATATTGAGTAAGTGTTATTAGTTGCCACCAAGTGAGATTCAATTCATAACGACCCCATGTACATTAGAACAAAGCATTGCCTGATCTTGTGCCATCCTCAGGATCATTGGTATGCTCAAATTCATTGTTGAGGCCACTGTGTATTTATGTGTTTCCAACCTAGGGGGCTCATCCTCCAGCACTATATCGAGTTATATTCTGTTGTGATCCATAGGGTTTTCAGTGGCTAATTTCAGAAAAAGATCATCAGGCCGTTCTTCCTAGTCTGTCTTGGTCTGGAAGCTCCCTTGAAACCTGCTGGTGTTTGAAACACTAGTGGCATAGTTTCCAGCATCAATGATACCCAAGATACTAAAGTATGATAAACTGACAGACTAGTGATGGATTAAGTTACTAGGAGAGATCTTTTTAGAAATTTCCAACTAAATGCTTAAATAATGTACCTGCTGTGAAGAAGAGCAAGGTGAATGTCTTTTATCTCTTCCATACGCTGAAAGTTCTTTTAGAAATGGAATTTTCTTATTATTATTGACCCTACCATTAACTGGCTCCTACTATGTGCCAGCACCATGCAAGTGACTCAAAGTTCCTTTTCTCTATTTCTCATAGTCCTGAAAGCTATGTATTCATCCCCATGTTTTACAGTTAATGAAACTAATTCTTGCCCATACACAGTAGAAAAGTGGTAGAACTAAAATTAAAAGCTTGGTTTTTCTTGGTACAAAATCCAGGCCTTTGATATCATACCCCACAATGCTCTCAACTCTATACTAGAATAAAATCATCTTTTTTTTCATAAGTATCAGGGGCATTAAGAATAGAGAGTGAATGGGGAAATTCAAGTGGGCAAAGAAACTTCTGCCATTTCTATATGCACCTCAATTTATCATACAATTATTCCATCAATAGCATTTTTCCTGGTTAAAATTTTTTACATCAATGACTAACCTTACACATACGTCATTTTTTACATGTGCAAGTATTTCTGTAGGAAAAATTATTAGAAGTGGAATTGCTGGATCAAAGGGTAAGTGCATTTAAAATCTTAATTAGTAATGTTGATTTTCTGTCCAAGTAGGTTGTACCAGTTTAGGTTCCCATGAGTGGCATGCAAGTATCCATTAACCACTTCCTCGGCAACACTGGATATTATTATTGGAAGTTTTTTTTTAATGTAATAGATAAAAATTTTGCATCTCCATATTATTTTAAGTTGCATTTGTTTGGCTATTAGGTGAGTTGAACACTTTTTCACATATTTATTGTACATTTATATTTTACCCTCTGGGAATTGCCTGTTCCTGTTGTTTGTCCATTTTTATACTCATTTTTTTGTCTTTTTCTTATTATTAATCAATAGAAATTTTTTATACCAAACATTAGCCTTTTGCCTTTGTTTTTTGTTTCTGATAAAAATATCCCTACCATTTGCTTATCTTTTATTTATGGTGTTGGTCTTCATATAAAAGTTTGTAGCTTTTGTATGGTTCAGACATGTCTTCTTTTTTGTTTTTCTGATACCTGATTTTTATATTGTTGTTGTTGTTGTTAGGTGCCATTGAGTCGGTTCCGACTCATAGCGACTCTACGCACAACAGAACGAAACACTGTCCAGTCCTGAGCCATCCTTACAATCGTTGTTATGCTTGTGTTCATTGTTGCAGTCACTGTGTCAATCCACCTCATTAAGGGTCTTCCTCTTTTCTGCTGACCCTATACTCTGCCAAGCATGATGTCCTTCTCCAGGGACTGATCCCTCCTGACAGCATGTCCAAAGTATGTAAGGAAAACTTTTCCTGCTCAAAATTATATAAACCAAAAATCTCCTTTTTTTTTTTTTTTAGAATAGCTATTATCACTTGATTGCTTAATTTTTTAGATTTTATTGAAATTGATATAAATTACTTTCTTGTGTGGTTAGATTGGGATCAAACAATTTTTTTTTTTCTGACAGGCACCAGTTGACCACAAACTATATTAATCTACTGTTTTACCTTTTAATACAAAATGCTATTCTTCAGGTATACCAAAATCCCATTTCCATATGGGTTTATTTCCAGGTCCCATCACAAGGAGCTGGAGCAATGGAAAAGAGTATGAAAATTCAGTAGAATCAAACTGCATGCAGAAATTATTTCGCAATGTTATTAAAAACACAAATAGTATGCTTCATCTCCTGGATTTTTCCATTTCTTCTGACTAAATAAATTCAACATCCTTTGAATAACTCAGACCACCAAAAGGAAAGGCAAATTCCCTGGAGATAATCCCTTCTATATTGTCACAACTACTTAAGCCCCCCTTATTGAACCCACAGCAGAGAAGCAAGTAAAGAGGTGTTTGAAATGCTTGTGTTGGGTTCCACAGGGTCAAAAAATCTTTTCCATTGAGGTGGCCTGGAGACATGCATCCCATTTGCTGAGGTGTATTTGGGAGGCCTTCTGGGTCTACATGTATTTGCTGAGTCTTGTCCTCAGAACAGCACTCTGTGGCTGTCCTGTTGATCCAAGTTTTGAACGTGGGAATTTCTAAGCCAGCTCTTTCAGACTAGGCTATCTGTGATCCTCTAGATGGGGCACTGAGCTGATCATTTTGTAACCTCCTATGTCATTCCAGGCAAGTGATTCTTTGATAGACACAGATGCACAGACCAGTGGAAACATACCTCTAGAAAAGCAAAGCTTGGCTCCAGTGCCAGCATGAGCTACAGGAACGAGAGGGTAAATTTTTTTCTTTACTTACCACCTACTGAGTCAGGTTTAATGCAAGTCCTGGATTAACAAACACCTGGATTAACAAACCCAATAGAGGGTTTTTATGCTACAAAATAAACATGTACTTTCTCAGGTTGTAGCACGTTCAGGATATCCTCCCAGTTCAGGGAACTCACCCAGTGAGGATTTGCAACTTCCTGGTGACTCAGGAGGCCACTCCAACCTACTTGGACTAACGCACGGCTTCACTGTGCCCAGAGGGAGGCAGGACCACGCACAAGGATGAAATGGGGCTGGGAGTGGCATATTTTCCTCAACTGCAGTAGTGTTTTACTCAGTGTGTGAAGACATATGGACCAATTTGAGAGGCTACAAATTTCAAACTCCTGCATTCAGGGCAAACCATCTCTGGTAGGTCCTGCCTTCAAGGAGCATACAGCCAGTAGGGAGAAAGATGTTAAGCAAATATTCTCACAAATAAACTGATGGCTTAAGAGTTTATGAGAGGGCAGTGGTTGTTCAGTGGTAAAATTCTCTCCTTCTATGGGGGAGACCGGGGTTCAATTCCTGGCTAACACACCTCACTGGCAGCCACCACCCCTCTGTCAGTGGAAGTCTATGTGTTGCTTTGATGCAGAACTAGGTTCAGTGGAGCTTCCAGACTAAGTTGTATGAGGAAGAAAGGCCTGGAGATCTACTTCCAAAAATTAGCCAATGAAAATCCTGTGGATGACAAGAGTCTGATCTTCAACTGTTCATGGGGATGGTGCAGGGCCAGGCAGAATTTTGTTCTGTTGTGCATGGGTTCACCATGAATCAGGGGCCTCCTCTATAGCAGTTAACGACAAACAGTCTGAGATAGATACAAAAGACGATGTCATGTGCTCAGAGAGAGGGCAGCAGAGTGTCTGACTCTCCTGGAGTGGTCCAGGGCAGCTGCTTTGAAGAGTAAAGCTGAGGGTGGTGTTTAAGCCTCAAGAATTTGAATAAGACCAGTTTCCTGCTAGAAGGTGTGTATCAGTGGCATGGCATGGGGTGGGACAGGGATAAAAACCACTTGCCGTAGAGTTGACTCCTACTCATTGTGACCCCACATGTGTCAGAGTAGAACTGCTCCACAGGATTTTCAATGGCTGGGTTTTCAGAAGCAGATCACCATGGCTTTCTTCCAAGACCTCCCTGGGTGAACTCAAACCGTCAACCTTTCAGTTAGTAGCAAAGCACTCAACTGCTCCACCCGAGAAGTCAGGGTAGGGAGAAGGGTGTTAAAAAACAGAGAAAAGGGGCAGGAGCAGGAGGGAGCTTGGATTCCAAAATGTCTCTGGGTTCCCCTAACTGTGCTTTGTGCTTTCAAGTCCTAATAGATTCTGCTTTCAGATGAATCCTGCTCCCTGCCAAATCCCCCACTCCCAGTCAAAATTAGTTTTTTTCCAAGATTACTCAAACTGGGAAATACATGAGAATTTTAATTTCTGAAATTCAAATTAAATTAAGACTACCATCATTTGCACACCTTGAGGAAAACGTCAGGCTCGATTTGCTTACTGCCATCTTGGCTATAGAAAAAAAAAGGGCAAGTGACACTTTCATAGGCAGACCTTGGGGAATGCATATAGAAAGCCATGGATCCATAGTGACCTATGTCTACGTGCAGGGGAAAAGGGAGCATTAGAGAAATGCTGATCTCCCCCTAGATGAGAAAAGGACAGGAGACGGAAGCCAAATGCTAGTGAAAGTAATTAAACAGAATGTTTGTAAAGTGGTGCTAAAATTAGGCTGAGCCGGCAAAGTTTTCATCTGAGCATTATTTATGGAATTATTTAATAACTTACATGCTCCCTCCCAGGGCAGATATTTCCAGAACAAAATTGTCAGGGAAAGCCAGAATTGACAACAAAATTTCCAAAGAATATGCTAGCTTGCCTAATTGAAAGGATAAATACAAGGATGGAACTGAATGTTTAATTTTAATAGGCAAATAGCTCAAGTTGGAAAGCAGCTACTTGCAATGTTTCTTTCTAAAGTAGCAGAACGAAAATGAACTTTAAGCTAGCTCCTCTAAGGAGAGAAACAAAGAAGTGATTAAAAGGAGATTCTTCAAATAATCCCAAACTTTGTTTTAATCATTGACTTAGGAGAGATTTACACAAGGAATTGAGCAAGAAAAGAAAGAAGCAGAGAAGAATGTATGCTATTCCATTTTTGAAAGGCAAACAAAGAGAAAAACTCTTAAATAAATATGGAGGAAAAATTACAAAAGACAGGTAACCATTCAAGATAATATGTAAAACAGTTTGGTAAACTCAAACAAACAGATCCTCCGTATGTGTACATGTTTGTATAACTTGTTTATCAGTTACTCATTTCTTCTGTGCACTGCCCACACTGTATTTTAGTTATAGTTGGTTTTTTTTCATGAGACACAGTCTCCACCCTCATCTGTGTATTCTCAATACGCAGCTACAATCTCTGGAGTCTGTTAGGCATGAGATGACTTGTTGCTGAATAAATGACACCTGCTAGGCTAGTAAGACAGTGGTGGTTCGGTGGTGGAATTCTCTCTCTCCACCTGAGAGACCTAGGTTTGAGTCCTAGCCAGTGAGCTTCATGCACAGCCACCACCCATTTCTCAGTGGAGGCTTGTGTGGTGATAGGATGCTAAACAGGTTTCCACAGAGATCCAGACTAAGGTAGACTAGTAAGAAAGACCTGATAATCTTCTTCCAAAAATCAGCCAGTGATAACCCTATGGATGACAAAGGGCCGATCCATAACTGGTCATGGGGATGGCACAGGACCAGGGAGCATTTTGTTTCCTTGTGCATGAGGTCGCTGAAAGTGGAAGTCTAACTCAATGGCAGCTAGCAACAACAACAGGCCAATGGTAGGCTGGAGGCGAAGATGTAAAAGTAATAACTTTCTAGCCACAGGAGGATTGTGGGAAGAAGCAAGAAAGCACCAGGTTGTAGTGGTCAGAAAACTTCCTAGTATATATGCCCTGAGGAGTGAGGCCACATAGGCAGCAGGTGGACCAGGAGACTCTTTTACAAGACTTGGATTCTGCACCAAAGGCAGGGCCAGCTACATGATTTGTGGGGCCCATTTCAAAATGACAATGTGGGTCCCCTTGTAAAAAAAAAAAAAAATTAGGAATTTCAAGACAACACTGCAGAGCGATAAACCAACCTCTGTTCTAAGAGCAGAGTCCTGTGTGACTGCACATGTCCAAAAAGCTGACCCTGGTAAAGGCAAACAAAGGTCCTTAAAGGATTTTAAGCGAGGAGCAAGCTGATCAAATTTAAGAAAGATCTTTAAGAAAGATCACTGAGGTTGCATTGTAGATCATTATAAGGAAAAGACCTGGGAAAATATCTTAGAAAAAAACTGCACTAGCTATGAAAGATTGGAGTGCTCGTGGTGCAGTGGTTAAGAGCTCGGCTGCCAACCAAAAGGTCATCAGTTTGAATCCACCATGTGCACCTTGGAAACCCTATAGGGCAGTTCTACTCTGTGCTATATGGCTGCTATGAGTCAGAATCGACTCAGTGGCAGTGGGTTGCCATGAAAGATTAGGAAGGCCTGGACAGGACTACCAGTAGCACTGAATTTGGTGAGGAGCAGAAGGGTCCAAGAGAAAATGAAAGAATTATAAACAAACTATCCTGATTGCATAGTCCCTGGGTGGTGCAAATGGGTAATGAGCTTAGTTTGTGGTTTGAGTCCACCCAGAAGGACCTCGGAAGAAAGGTCTGGCAATCTACTTCTGAAAAACCAGCCACTGAAAACCCCACAGACCACAGTTCTACTCTAATGCACGTGGGCTCGCCATGAGTTGAAGTCAATGTGATGGCAACTGGTTATCTGGATTGTACTGAGAGTACAATTGAGGGAGGGAAGTTGAAGAAAATGGACAGAGTGTCAAGAAAACCTTGTGATTTCCTGACTCCAGCAACTGGGTAAATCCAGCTGCAACAAAGAAAACCCCCAAGGACATGCAACATACTCTTGAGAATGAAATGAAACCCTTAAAGCATACCGATAACATGTTAATGAGCTCAGAGGAGACAGTCCTTCAAATAACCTGGGAGCAGAACAGGAATTGTCCTATGGCAAAGGTGGAGTTTGTGCTGTACCTCAAAATCTTGTGAATTTTTATATGAAAAGCAGTGGGGAGAAAGAGATGCCAGGGCATTCAGGTGTGTGGGAAGTACAAGGCATGGAGAAGGAATGACTAGTGTTGTGCGTCACACCTTCTGTGAGCCAGGGGAGCCCCAATAAGTCAGCTTTGCTTTACACGTGGTGAAAAAGATCTAAGGCAGGAAAGTGACTTTTCCAGGTCACGCAAAGAGAACCAGAAAGTAATATCACCAGACTCATTATCCAAGGTTTTCTCCAACAGACAACTCTTTCTCACCAAAAAAGTATTCTGTTGTTTAGATTGTGTTAATAGTCAGCAGAACTATCAACATAACAAATTCAACAGAGGAAAGGATAGACTCCAGGCATTAAGACCACCAAGGATCTGAATGGTAAACCATCAAATTGTTGGAAATGAGCTGGGTTTCGGGGTAACAGGATGCTTCTGCCAAAGACTCTCCTCTTGACATTTTTTGATCAAGATGAATCATGGAGCCAAAATTCTTCACACAAGTGCTCACAAATCCATGGAGAGTGTTTTTTGAGTTATGCCTGAATGCCCAGTATTGTGATGAGAAAGTGCTTGTTGGAACATTTGCTTCTTTCTTATTGATGAGCAGCTGTGGATGACAGAAACATAAGACTCAGGAGTTTCTGTCCCTCAGCCCCTCAAGTTTGTTCTGGTTTAAGATGATTACATAGCTATTTTATACAGCAAAAGTCAATCGGATGGAAGAGACAAATGGTTTTATTTCTCAAAACCAGCTTCGTCAAGGATTACCCAAGGCATTATCTCTTCTGTCTTTGCACTATTTTACTTCCATTATAGGTTGAAAATAGGAAGTCATTTTTCACAAGGCTGCTCTTCAACTACTTAGAAATGTAACTGTTAATATTGGTTTGTCTTGCGAAATTGGACATCCATTATCTGATCCTTCTGAACTTGGCTGCTCTTTGTTTCCATTCATCATAAGAACCCTCCTGGCTAGCCTGGCTTCTGATGTTTCAGAAGACCTCCCAGTGGAATCCCAGACCCTGAACAGAAAATGGTCAAGGAGACTATTATCCAAAATCTTTCAGAAGGAGCTACAAAAACAATGTTCCTAAGAGAAGTTGTCTATCAGTGAGATTACTATAAATTTATCATGCAAACATGTTTGCCATCTCATGGAACACTTTAGAGAATTAAAAAAAAAAAAAAAACAGTCGCCATTGATTCAATTCCAATGTATGCCTACCCAGTGTGTGTCAGAGTGGAACTATGCTCCACAGGGTTTTGAACGGTCTGTTTTTCAGAAGTATTTTTCACCAAGTCTTCCTTCCAAGATGCCTCTGGGTAGATTCAAACTTTCACCCTTTTGGTTAGCAGCCAAGAGAGTTAACTGTTCGCATAAACCAAGGAGTCCTTTGGGAATAAAAGGAAGTTTTATTGATAATTACATCAAGTCAGTAGACATAAATCAAAGCTAAATGAGAAAAATCAATACATATGGTCACACTGCCTCTCATCAATGTAATTTCAAAGATAACCCAGCAAACCTTTCATATAAGGATAAGCACCTTGCATTTTAAATAAATACATATTCACTAAGGTTAGAAATAAAATGTATCAGTCAACTGACAGCAGAGAGACTCTTATGTTACCTATCTTTTCCCCCATAGGTTTGAAAAAATTGTGTCTCAAAGAGAGTCCTAATGTTCAGAAAACTCTAGAATTCTTTGACTTAAAATCAAGGCACTTAAGTCCCAGAACAAAAGAAAGTACTACACCAAGTAAATATATATATACTTTTTTTTTTTTTACTTTGGCTTATTCCACTTACCATGTCTGAAATTAATAAATATTTACTGAATAAGTAAGTGAACTAATAATTTAGTTAAAAGCTCATCTGGTAAAGAGAAATTAAGGGAATATGTAAAAACCAGATCAAAATTACATGAAATATTAAAGGGAGTCCCCCAGTTAGAGAATCAACAACATCAGGCAACAATCCGAGACTAAGACACGGGAAAGATCAACCAGATACCAACCCAGACAGGGAATTCACAAAAACAAAACAAAGCTAAAAGACTGAAAATAGGGAAACAGAGATGTCAATATGTAAACAACGAAAACATCAAAACAATAAAGAGGGAATAAAGAGCATAGTCATAGAACCTCTATATGGAGAGAAAGTCAAGGCAATATTCAGAAGACTGGTTTAAACTTAAAAAAAAAAAAAAAAGGTAAAGTTCTAGGCAACCAGAAAGGAAGCTAAAAAACCTACTCATCAAAATTAAAAAGAAGAAAAGCAAAGACTCAGCAAACACAAAATCAACAATAATGAAAGAGATGAAAACAAAACACATAAACAAAAAGAACTCAGAACAGAAAATTAACTGCCTCAAAGAAACCATCCATACCACACCACAAAAAAAAAAAAAATCTTACATCAAAATGACGGCAGTAAACTCATACCTATCAATAATTGCAATAAGTGTAAATGGCCTAAATGTACCAAGAAAGAGACAGAGAGCGGCAGAACAGATTAAAAAAACATGATGGCTCTATATGCTACCTACAAGAGACACAGCTTAGGCACAAAGACATAAACAAACTAAAACTCAAAGGATAGAAAAAAATATCAAGTAAACAATAACCAAAAAAGAGCAGCAGTGGCAATATTAATCTCCAATAAAATAAACTTTAAAGCAAAATCCACCAAAAAGGACAAGGAGGGCACTATAAAATAATTAAAGAGTCGATACACCAAGAGGACATAAACTTGTTAAAACCCATTGCCATTGAGTCAGTTTTGAATCATAGTGACTCTATAGAACAGAATAGAACTGCCCCATAGGATTTCCAAGGAGTGGCTGGTGGATTTGAACTGCTGACCTTTTGGTTATCATCCATAGCTCTTAACCACTCTGCCACCAGGGCTCTAGGAGGGCATAGCCATAATAAATATATACATACCCAATGACAGGGCTCCAAAATACATAAAACAAACTCTGATGGCATTGAAAAGAGAAAATAGGCCATTCCACAATAATAGTAGAAGATTTCCACACACCACTTTCAGTGAAGGACAGAACATCTAGGAGAAATTCAGTAAAGATTCAGAAGATCTAAATGCCACAACAACCAACTTGAACTCATAGACGTACAGAACACTCCTCCCCAAAACAGCAAAGTATACATCCTTTTTCAATGCATATGGTACATTCTCCAGAATGGACCACATTTTAGGCCACAAAGCAAGCCTTAACAAAACCCAAAACATTGAAATAATACAAAGCATCTGCTCTGATCATAATGCCATAAAAGTAGAGATCAATAACAGAAACAGCAAAGAAAAAATGACCAAACACATGGAAAATGAACAACACCTTGCTTGAAAACTACTGGGTAACAGAAGAAATTAAGAATGGAAAAAAAAAAATTCATAGGATCAAATGAGAGTGAAAACACGTTACCAAAACATGTGTAAAAGCAGTGCTTAAAAACCCAAAACCAAACTCACTGCCGTCAAATCAAATCCAACTCATAGAGACCCTATAGGACAGAGTAGAACTGCCCCACAGTGTTTCCAAGGAGTGCCTGGTGGATTTGAACAGCCAACCTTTTGGTTAGAAGCTGTAGCTCTTAACCACTAAGTCACCAGTGCTTAGTGGTCAGTTTATAACAATAAACACATACATCAAAAAAGAAGAAAAGGCCAAAATCAAAACATTAACCTTACAACAGAAACAAATAGAAAGACAGCAGCGAAAGAGCCCTCAAGCACCAGAAGAAAGAAAATAAAGATTAGAGCAGAAATAAATTAAATAGAGAACAGAAAACAATTGAAAGAATCAACAAGACCAAAAGTTGGTTCTTTGAAAAGATCAACAAAATCGACAAACTATTGGCCAAACTGACAAAAGTAAAACAAGAGAGGAAGTAAATACTCCAAATAAGAAATGAGATGGGAGATATCAGAACAGACCCAACTGAAAAAAAAAAAAAAGGATCATAAAAGAATACTATGAAAAATTATACTCCAAAAAAATTGAAAACCTAGAGGAAATGGACAAATTTGTAGACACACACTAAAAAAAACCTAAATTAACACAAACTGAGGTAGAAAGCCTAACCAGACCCACAACAAAAAAAGAGATTACAGAGGTAAAAAAAAACAACAACTCCCAACCAAAAAAACGCCCTGACCCTGACAGCTTCGCTGGCGAATTCTACCAAATTTTCAGAAAGTGCTAACACCACTAAAGCTATTTCAGAGCACAGAAAAAGAAGGAACACTCCAGAGCTCATTCAATGAAGTCAGCATAACCCTGATACCAAAGCCAGGCAAAGACACTACAAAAAAGAAAACTACAAATCAATATCCCTCATGAGCATAGACATAAAAATTCTCAACAAAATTCCAGCCAATAGAGTTCAACAGCATATCAAAAAATAATGCATCAGACCAAGTGGGATTCATACCAAGTATTCAAGGATTGTTCAATGTTAGAAAACCAATCAGCCTAATCCATCACATAAATAAAACACATGATCTTATCAATTGACACAGAAAAGATATTTGGCAAAGTCCAACACCCACTCCTGATAAAAACTCTCAGCAAAACAGGAATAGAAGAGAAATTCCTCAACATAATAAAGGGCATTTATAAAAAACCAACAGCCAACATCATTCTAAACAAAGAGAGACTGCAAGTACTCCCCCTGAACACTGGAACCAGACAAGGACGCCCTTTATCACCACTCTTAATCAACATCGTGCTGGAAGTCCTAGCTAAAGCAATATGGCAAGAAAAAGAAAGAGCATCTAAATTGATAAGGAAGAGGTAAAACTATCCATATTTGCAGATGATATGATCTTATACACAGAAAGCCCCAAAGAATCCACAAGAAAGTTACTGGAACTAATAGAAGATTTCAGCAACTAGCAGGGTAAAAGATTAACATAAAAAATCAGTTGGGTTCCTCTACACCAACAAAGAGAACTTCAAAATCTCGAAATTACTACCATTTAGAATAGTCCCCAAGAAGACAAAGTACACAGGAATAAATCTAACCAGGGACATATAAGAGCTATACAAAGAAAACTATAAAACAGTACTGCAAGAAACAAAAAAATACCTACATAAGTAGAAAAACAACCATACCGGTGAATAGAAGACTCAACATTGTGAAAATGTCGATTCTACCCAAAGCGATCTACAGATATGATGTAATCCTGATGCAAATTCCAACAGCATTCTTTAACAAGATGAAGAAAAAAAATCACCAACTTTATATGTAAGGGGAAGGGGCCCCACATAAGTAAAGCATTAGTGAAGAACAAAGTGGGAGGCCTCACACTACCTGATACTAGAACCTATCACACAGCCACAGTATTCAAAACAGCTGAGTACTGGTAATAACAGACACAGACCAATGGAACAGAATTGAGAACCCAGAGGTATATTTGACAACGGCCAAAGTCTGTTAAATGTGGAAAAGACAGTCTCTTTAACAAATGGTGCTGGCATAATTGGATGCTCATCTGTTAAAAAAAAAAAAAAAAATGCAACAAGATTCAAACCTCACACCATACACAAAAACTAGCGGAAAATGGATCAACGACTTAAATATAAAATCTAAAACGATAAAGGTTGTGGAAGAAAAAATAGGGGTAATGTTAGGAGTCCTAATACACGGCATAAATAGGATACAAACCATATTTAACCATGCGCAAACACCAGAAGAGAAACTAGATAACTGGGAGCCCCTAAAAATTAAACACTATTCTCATCAATAGACTCCACCAAAGAGTAAAAAGAGAATCTACATTTAAATGCTAACGAGCAGCCATCTAAGGTGCATCGGTTGGTCTCAACCCACCTGGACCAAAGGAGAATGAAGAACACCAAGAGCACAGGGTAATTACGAGCCCAAGAGACAGAAAGACCACATAAACCAGAGACTACTTCAGCCTGAGACCAGAAGAACTAGGTGGTGCCCAGCTATAACTGACGACTGTCCTGACAGGGAACACAACAAAGAACCCCTGAGGGAGCAATGGAATGCAGACCCCAAATTCTTGTAAAAAGACCAGACTTAACGGTCTGACTGAGACTAGTAGGACCCTGGTGGTCATGGCCCCCAGACCTTCTGTTGGCCCAGGACAGGAACCATTTCCAAAGCCAACTCTTCAGACAGGGTTTGGACTGGACAATGGGATGGAGAAGGATGCTGGTGGAGAGTGAGCTTCTGGGATCAGGTGGACACTTGAGACTATGTTGGCATCTCCTGCCTGGAGGGGAGACAAGAAGGTAGAGGGGGTTAGAAGCTGGCGAAATGGACATGAAAAGAGAGAGTGGAGGGAGGGAGCAGGGTGTCTCATTAGGGGGAGAGTAATTGGGAGTATGTAGCAAGGTGTATATAAGTTTTTGTGAGAGAGACTGACTTGATTTGTAAACTTTCACTTAAAGCACAATAAAAATTAAAAAAAAAAAAAAAAAAGAGAACCTACAGACTGGGAAAAAAAATTTGGCTATGACATAGCAGTCAAGGATCTAATCTCTAAAATCTACAAAATGCTTCATCACCTCAATAATAAAGACAAATAATCCAATTAACAAATCAGCAAAGAAGACATTCAAGCAGCTAACAGACACATGAGGAAATGCTCAGAATCATTAGCCATCAGATAAATGAAAGTCAAAACTACAACGAGATACCATCTCACTCCAGCATTACTGGCACTAATTAAAAAAAAAAAAAAGAAAATAACAGGTGTTGGAAAGGTTGCAGGAGATTAGAATTCTTATGCACTGCTGGTGGGAACGTAAAAAAAGGTATAACGCCTTTGGGAAATGATATGGTGCTTCTTTAAAAAGCTAGAAATAGAAATATCATATGATCCAGGAATCTCACTCCTAGGAATAAAACCCACTGCCCTAGAAAAATAAGAGCCATCACACGAATAGACATATGCACACCCATGTTCATTGCAGCATTGTTCATGATAGCAAAAAGATGGAAACAACCTAGGTTCCCATCAACAGATAAATGGATAAACCATGGTACATACACATAATGGAATACTATGCAATGATAAAGAAAAATGGTTAACTGTGAAGCATCTTACAACATGGATGAATCTGGAGGGCATTATGCTGAGTGCAGTAAGTCAGCCACAAAAGTACAAATATTATAGGAGACCACCATTATAAGAACTCAAGAAAAGGTTTACACAGAGAAAAAAAAAAAATCTTTCATGGTTAGTGGGGGGGAGGGGAAATCACTAACTAGATATTTGTGTCAACTTTGGTGAAGGGAAAGACAACACACAATATAGGGGAAGTCAGCAAAACTGAACCAAAGCAAAAGCATAGAAGTTTCATAGACATATCCAGAGACTTTGAGGGCCCAATTACCTGAGGCTGGGGGCTGGGGACCATAGTCTCAGGGAACACCTAGGTCAATTGGCAAAGCATAGTTCATAAAGAAAATGTTCTACATCCCATCTTGGTGAGTAGCGTTTGGGGTCTTCAAAGCTTGCAAACGGCCATCCAAAATACATCTATAGGTCTCATCACATCAGGAGCAAAGGAGAATGAAGACAACCAAAAACACAAGGAAAACATTAGCCCAAAGGACTAAAGGACCACATGAACAAGAGACTCCACCAGCCTGAGCCCAGAAAAACTAGGTGGTGCACGGCTACCATCACCAGTCGCTCTGACAGGGATCACAGCAAACAGTCCTGGACAGAACGGGAGAAAAATATAGAACAGAATTCAACTCCACAAAAAAAGACCAAACTTACTGGTCTGACAGAGGCTGGAAGAACCCCTGAGATTACGGCCTCGGAGACTCTGCTAACTCAGAACTAAAACCAATCCCAAAGCCCACTTTTCAGACAAAGATTCGACAGGCCTGTAAAATGAAGATAACACACATGAGGAATGTGCTTCTTAGTTTTGTCAAGTATATGAGACTAAAGTTGCAACTCCTGTCCATGGGCAAAAGGAGAAGGCAGAAAGGGACAGGAGCTGGACAAATGGACACAGGGAACCCGGGTGGAAAGGGGGAGCATGCTATCACATTGTGGGAATCGCAACCAATGCCACAGAAAAATATGTGTGTAAATTTTTGAATGAAAAATTAATTTGAGCTGTAAACTTTCACCTAAGGCATAATAAAGTTAAAAAAAATAATGATAAGCTCATCTGGTTGTCTCTGATGTTATCAAAATGTGTAGAAGAATAAATTGGCAATGATAGTTATGGACACTCCATTGCTGGAAAGGAGGAAGAAAACCACCATTTCAATGCTTATTACATCCCAAGCAGTACCTGAGTATTACATTCCAAGTTCTCTATTTTAATCATCAAAATTATCCTATTAGATAGGTGTTGTTATCCTCATCTTCCAAACCCATTGCCATTGAGTCAGTTCCAACTCATAGCGACTTTACAGGACAGAGTAGAACTGCCCCATAGCTTTTCCAAGGCTGTAATTATGACAGGTGGAAACCCTGGTGGTGTAGCGGTTAAGTGCTACGGCTGCTAACCAAAGGGTTGGCAGTTCAAATCTGCCAGGCACTCCTTGGAAACTCTATGGGGCAGTTCTACATTGTCCTGTAGAGTAAATGGAGAAAAGATTGAAGTTGTCAAGGATTTCATTTTACTTGGATCCACAATTAACAGCCATGGAAGCAGCAGTCAAGAAATCAAAAAACACATTGCATTGGGTAAATCTGCGACAAAGGACCTCTTTAAAGTGCTGAAGAGCAAAGATGTCACCTTGAAGACTAAGGTGCACCTGACCCAAACCATGGTATTTTCAATAACATCATATGCATGTGAAAGCTGGACAACGAATAAGGAAGACCGAAGAAGAGTTGATGCCGTTGAATTGTGGTGTTGGTAAAGAATATCGAATATACCATGGACTGCCAGAAGAACAAATAAATCTGTTTTGGAAGAAGTACAACCAGAATGCTCCTTAGAAGCAAGGATGGCGAGACTGTGTCTTACACACTTTGGACATGTTGTCAGGAGGGATCAGTCCCTGGAGAAGGACATCATGCTTGGCAGAGTACAGGGTCAGTGGAAAAGAGGAAGACCCTCAACGAGGTGGATTGACACAGTGGCTGCAACAATGGGCTCAAGCATAACAACAATTGTGAGGATGGCGCAGGACCGGGCAGTGTTTTGTTCTTTTGTGCGTAGGGTCGCTATGAGTCGGAACCAACTCGATGGCACCTAACAACAACAACAACAATTATTATAGAAGCAGACTGCCTCATCTTTCTCCTATGGATCTGTTGGTAGAACAGCCAACCTTTATGTTTACAGCCAAGTGCTTAACCACAGCACCACCAGGGATCCTTATCCTCATCTTACAATTGAGAGTAGAAAAGTTCATTTTAGTTAAGTAACTGAGTCAAAGCCACAGAACAATTAAATGGTCATCCACACAGTTGTCTAACTCCACAACTCAACCCTTTTCCCTTCCCTTTACAGATAATTACGGCTATGCACTGATCACCAAAGAAAAACTGTTGGTATTAATGTTATTACTTCAGTTGCCGGCTAGTTAGCTCTGACTCATGGTGACCCCATGTGCAACAGATCAAAATGTCGCCAGGTCCTGAGCCATCTTCAAGATCATTGGTAATGCTGGGGTCCATTGTTGCAGCCACTGTGCATTTTGAGTGCCTTCCACCCTAGGGGGCTCATCTTCCACACTATATTGGACAATATTCTGTTGCAATCCATAGGGTTTTCATTGGCTGATTTTCAAAAGTAGATTGGCAGGCCTTTCTAACCTTTCTTAGAATTAGAAAAAAGGTTAAAATATTACAAAATAGGTAAGGACGTTTAAAGGATCCTAACTCAAACCACAGGTTAGGTTTTAGAAGGAGGATAAAATTCAACTTATTTAAAAAAAATAAATAAGTTTATGTGAAAAACAAAAAAAGTGTACAGCATTGAGTACTCAAGCACTTAGCTCTGTCTCTTGCTAAAGAAACTCTACAGCCCTTGTCCTGTCCTTTAGAAAGCGGCACCTCCTATACACAGGACCAATAAGAAGAAATCATTTCCACAGCTCAAGAAATCTCCCAATCAGTGAATAATGAGATGAGAGACCATTCAAGGAAGGGCAAAATTAAAATGGTCTCATCTGTGTCCCTGTGGATTTCTACAAAATGTTTAATAAAATCAGCTGGAATTTCATCCTGGCTCAAAAACTTTTGTTATATGTCCCAAGTACTGCAGTCTTTTTGGGTTTCTTTTATTATTATTATTATTATTACTAGTGCCAAATATCAGAGCCTTGAAAATACTGGAAAGATTGTTTACTTTTCATTTCTTTCCTTTCTCAGTTTCCTTTTGAAAACATTTTGGGATCAACATTCCTTAGGCACATTTCTTTGCAGTTAGTTATTGAAATGAGCTTTTCATTGTGACAATATATATCCATGAATGTCACTAGGCCATTAAGATTTAAGGCATGTTGCTGATTTGGAAGATCCCTTGAGTATCATTGACCTTTTCTTCTGCACTGCAAACCCATGGAAGGGGGGCGGGGGGGACGAGCAAAGTCTGAGGTAGCTGAGAGTTTGCATGGAGTTAAGGCTTGCTGTCATCATTTCTCCTGAAGAAATCAGGCAGCTCTTTACAACCACTCCTTACACACCCAAAGTGTCCATCTGCAAAGGACAGGATTTCAATAGGAGCATTCTTCCCTCATGAAGTCAAATGACCATCATCCCAAGTGTATGAGCTGGCCAGAAGCTGGTCTTTTCTCAGACTATGCAGCAAATGGGAAAATAATGGGACTTGGAGGCAGCAGCCCAAGTTTTAACTCCAGTTCTACCTTTTATTAGCAATTAGCAACACAGTTAACTAGGTGGGTCATTCAGATTGATTTCTGTTTTCTTGTTTTCAAAAACAGCCTATTCATATTTATCAGTAGGTTTTAAAAAAAAATCTACCTATATGGGATGAAAAGCTCAATATCATCAGTTAGAACAAGGCCAGAAGCTGACTGTGGAACAGACCATCAATTGCTCATATGCAAGTTCAAGTTGAAACTGAAGAAAATTAGAAGTCCACGAGAGCCAAAGTATGACTTTGAGTATATTCCACCTGAATTTAGAGACCATCTCAAAAATAGATTTGACCCAGTGAACACCAATGACTGAAGACCAGATGAGTTGTGAAATGGCATCAGGGACATCATACATGAAGAAAGCAAGAGGTCATTAAGAAGACAGGAAAGAAAGAAAAGACTAAAATGGATGTCAGAAAAGACTGAAATTTGCTCTTGAACATCGAGTAGCTAAAGAAAACAGAAAAACAATGAAGTAAAACAGCTGAGCGGAAGCTTTCGAAGGGCAGCTCCAGAAGCCAAAGTGTTATAATGACAAGCGCAAAGACCTTCAGATAGAAAACCAAATGCTCAGCATTTCTCAAGCTGAAAGAACTGAAGAAAAAAATTCAACCCTTGAGTGCAATATTGAAGAATTCTACAGGGAAAATATTAAATGATGCAGGAAGCATCAAAAGAAGATGGAAGGAATACACAGAGTCACTAAACCAAAAAGAATTGGCCAATGCTCAAATATTTCAAGAGGTAGCATATGATCAGGATCCAGTGATACTGAAGGAAGAAGTCCAAGCTGCACTGAAGTCATTGGCAAAAAAGCAGGCTCCAGGAATTGACGGAATATCAACTGAGATGTTTCAGCAAATGGATGCAGTGCTGGAAGCGCTCACTAGTCTATGCCAAGAAATTTGGAAGACAGCTACCTGGCCAATGACTGCAAGAGATTCATATATTTGCCCATTCCAAGAAAAGTGATCCAACAGAATGTGGAAATTTTCAAACAATGTCATTAATATCCCATGCAAGTAAAATTTTGCTGAAGATCATTCAAAAGCAGCTGCAACAGCACATAGACAGGGAACTGCCAGAAATTCAAGCCAGATTCAGAAAAGGACATGGAACCAGGATATCACATGGATCCTGGCTAAAAGCAGAGACTACCAGAAAGATGTTTACGTGTTTTATTGGCTATGCAAAGGCATTCAACGGTGTGGATCATAACAAACTATGGATAACATTGCAAAGAATGGGAATTCCAGAACGCTTAACTGTGCTCATGAGGAATCGGTACATGGATCAAGAGGTAGTCATTCAAACACTACAAGAGGTTACCGTGTAATTTAAAGGCAGGACAGGTGTGCATCAGAGTTGTAGCCTTTCACTATACTTATTCGGTCTCTATGCTGTATGCTTCCTGTCTGTTTGTCGTACTGTGGGGGCTTGTGTGTTGCTGCAATGCTGGAAGCTATGCCACTAGTATTCAGATACCAGCAGGGTCACCAAGGAGGACAGGTTTCAGCTGAGCTTCCAGGCTAAGACAGACTAGGAAGAAGGACCCGGCAGTCTACTTCTGAAAAGCATTAGCCAGTGAAAACCTTATGAATAGCAGCAGAAAATTGTCTGATATAGTGCTGGAAGATGAGCTCCCCAGGGTTGGAAGGCACTCAAAAGATGACTGGGGAAGAGCTGCCTCCTCAAAGCAGAGTCAACCTTAATGATGTGGATGGAGTAAAGCTTTCAAGACCTTCATTTGCTGATGTGGCACAACTCAAAATGAGAAGAAACAGCTGAAAACATCCATTAGTAATCGGAACCTGGAATGTATGAAGTATGAATCTAGGAAAATTGGAAATCATCAAAAATGAAATGGAATGCATAAACATCGATATCCTAGGCATTAGTGAGCTGAAATGGACTGGTATTGGCCATTTTGAATCGGACAATCATAGAGCCTACTATGCTGGGAATGACAATGGGAAGAGGAATGGTGTTGCATACATCATCAAAAAGAATGTTTCAAGATCTATCCGGAAGTACGACGCCTACAACGAAGATCAGTTAATACGACTATTATTCAAATTTACACAACACCACTAGGGCCAAAGATGAAGAAGTAGAAGATTTTATCAGCTGCTGCAGTCTGAAATTGATCGAACATGCAACCAAGATGCATTGATAATTACTGGTGATTGGAATGCAAAAGTTGGAAACAAAGAAAAAGGATCGGTAGTTGGAAAATATGGCTTTGGTGATAGAAACAATGGCGGGGATTAAAGGATAGAATTTTGCAAGACCAACAACTTCTTCATTGCAAATATTTTCTTTCACCAACATAGATGGCGACTATACACATGGACCTCACCAGATGGAACACGCAGAAATCAAATTGACTACATCTCTGGAAAGAGACGATGGAAAAGCTCGATATCATCAGTCAGAACAAGGCCAGGGGCCGACTGTGGAACAGACCATCCAGTGCTCATGTGCGAGTTCAAACTGAAACTGAAGAAAATCAGAGCAAGTCCACAAGAGCCAAAATATGACCTTGAGTATATCCCACCTGAATTTAGAGACCATCTGAAGAACAGATCTGATCCATTGAACACTAGTGACAGAAGACCAGATGAGTTGTGGAAGGACATCATCCATGAAGAAAGCAAGAGGCCATTGAAAAGTCAGGAAAGAAAGAAAAGACCAAGATGGATGTCAGAGGAGACTCTGAAACTTGCTCTCGAGCATCGAGTGGCTAAAACAAGAGGAAGAATTGATGAAGTGAAAGAACTGAACAGAAGATTTCAAAGGGCTCTCGAGAAGACAAAGTAAAGTATTATAATGACATGTGCAAAGAGCTGGAGATGGAAAACTAAAACGGAAGAACACGCTCAGCGTTTCTCAGGCTGAAAGAACTGAAGAAAAGATTCAAGCCTCGAGTTGCAATCGTGAAGGATTCCATAGGGAAAATATTAAATGACGCAGGAAGCATCAAAAGAAGATGGAAGGAATACACAGAGTCATTATACCAAAAAGAATTAGTCAATATTCCACCATTTCAAGAGGTGGCATATGATCAGGAAGTGATGGCACTGAAGGAAGAAGTCCAAGCTGCTCTGAAGACATTGATGAAAAACAAGGCTCCAGGAATTGATGGAATACCAATTGAGATGTTTCAACAAACAGATACAGCACTGGAGGTGCTCACTCATCTATGCCAAGAAATAGGGAAGACAGTTTCCTGGCCAACTGACTGGAAGAGATCCATATTTATGCCTATTCCCAAGAAAGGTGATCCAACCGAATGTGGAAATTATAGAACAATATCATTAATATCACACGCAAGCAAAATATTGCAGATCATTCAAAAGTGGCTGCAGCAGTATATCCACAGGAAACTGCCAGAAATTCACCCCGGTTTCAGAAGAGGACGTGGAACCAGGGATATCATTGCTGATGTCAGATGGATCCTGGCTGAAAGTAGAGAATACCAGAAGGATGTTTACCTGTGTTTTATTGACTATGCAAAGGCGTTCGACTGTGTGGATCATAACAAACAATGGATAACATTGCGAAGAATGGGAATTCCAGAACACTTAATTGTGCTCATGAGGAACCTTTACACAGATCAAGAGGCAGTTGTTCTGACAGAACAAGGGGATGCTGATTGGTTTAAAGTCAAGAAAGGTGTGCATCTGGGTTGTATTCTTTCACCACACCTATTCAATCTGTATTCTGAACAAATAACCCGAGAAGCTGGAGTATATGAAGAAAAACGGGGCACCAGGATTGGAGGAAGGCTCATTAACAACCTGCGTTATGCAGATGACACAACCTTCCTTGCTGAAAGTGAAGAGGACTTGAAGCACTTACTAATGAAGATCAAAGACCACAGCCTTCAGTATGGATTATACCTCAACATAAAGAAAACAAAAATCCTCACAACTGGACCAATGAGCAACATCATGATAAATGGAGGAAAGATTGAAGTTGTCAAGGATTTCATTTTACTTGGATCCACAATCAACAGCCATGGAAGCAGCAGTCAAGAAATCAAAAGACGCATTGCATTGGGTAAATCTGCTGCAAAGGGCCTTTTCAAAGTGTTGAAGAGCAAAGATGTCACCTTGAAGACTAAGGTGCGCCTGACCCAAGCCATGGTATTTTCAATCAAGTTGTATGCATGTGAAAGCTGAACAATGGATAAGGAAGACTGAAAGAAGAGTTGATGCCGTTGAATTGTGGTGTTGGCGAAGAATATTGAATATACCACGGGCTGCCAAAAGAATGAACAAATCTGTCTTGGAAGAAGTGCAGCCAGAATGCTCCTTAGAGGCAAGGATGGCGAGACTGCGTATTACATACTTTGGACATGTTGTCAGGAGGAATCAGTCCCTGGAGAAGGACATCATGCTTGGCAGAGTACAGGGTCAGTGGAAAAGAGGAAGACCCTCAAGGAGATGGATTGACACAGTGGCTGCAACAATGAACTCAAGCATAGCAAGGATTGTGAGGATGGCGCAGGACCGGGCAGTGTTTCATTCTGTTGTGCATAGGGTCACTATAAGTCGGAACCAACTCGATGGCACCTAACAACAACAACATGCTGAGCAAATAATCCGAGAAGCTAGACTGTATGAAGAAGAACAGGGCATCAGGATTGGAGGAAGACTCACTAATAACCTGTGTTATGCAGATGACCCAACCTTGCCTGCTGAAAGTGAAGAGGACTTGAAGCACTTAATGATGAAGATCAAAGACCACAGCCTTCAGTATGGATCCCACCTCAACATAAAGAAAACAAAAATCCTCACAACTGGACCAATAAGCAACATCATAATAAAGGAAGAAAAGAATGAAGTTGTCAAGGATTTCATTTTACTTGGGTCCACAATTAGCACCCGTGGAAGCAGTAGGCAAGCAATCAAAAGACGCATTGCACTGGGCAAATCTGCTGTAAAAGACCTCTTTAAAGTGTTTAAAACCAAAGATGTCACTTGGAGGACTAAGGTGCACCTGACCCAACCCATGGTGTTTTCAGTCACCTCATATGCATGCAAAAGCTGGACAATGAATAAGGAAGAGTGAAGAAGAATTGACGCCTTTGAATTGTGGTGTTAGAGAAGAATATTGAATATGCCAAGGACTGCTAAAAGAATGAAAAATCTGTCTTGGAAAAAGTACAACCAGAATGCTCCTTAGAGGCAAGGATATAAAGACTACGTCTCACATACTTTGGACCTATTATCAGGAGGGATCAGTCCCTGGAGAACATCATGCTTGGTAAAGTAGAGAGTCAGCAAAAAAGAGTAAGGCCCTCAGCAAGATGGATTGACACAGTGGCTGCAACAATGAGCTCAAGCATAACAATTGTGAGAATGGCACAGGACTGGGCAGTGTTTCATTCTGTTGTGCATAGGGTCTCTATGAGTTGGAACAGACTCGATGGCACCTAACAACAAATACAACATGGGATATAAAGGTCAACAGCAACTTCAAAGATTAGATTGGAAACTTAGGGGACAGTGAATTTATGCTAATGGGGAGAAAAGGGTGAGAATGTTTGCACAACTCAAAGAATGTAGTCAATGTCACTGAATCATACGTGTAGAAATTGTTGAATTGGTGTATGTTCTGCTGTGTATATTCTCAACAATGACAACAAAAATAAAATAAATGATGTATTAAAAAAGGACATCACTATTTAATCCAAAAACCTAATTGCAGACATTTTTATTTTGTGTGACTGGCAGAGGGACTCTCTGAAGTGTTAAGAAAAATGCCTCAATTTGGCCTTGAGGAGTCATTTGTGGTTGGTAAAGATGATACTCCTTGGGTGGAGTCTGGGTGGACTGACATTGAAAGAACAAAACTTCTATGGCCACCAGCATTGGTCATAGAAAAGCTGGAGTTCTGCATGTAACCCTAGAAGTAGGAGGAAGATTCCAGAAACAGAGAGAAGAGAGGGATGGAGGGAGGCTCAACGATGGGTACACCAAGGATGTTTGGGAGGCAAGGACAGGCCCACTGGGAAGGTTAGTATGTGGGCCCTCCACAAAGGAGGCCAGCAAGAGGGTGGGGGCAGGGGCGGCAGGAATTCTGCTCGTGCTGAAACGATCACATGTCCCAGATGAAGGACCACCTGTTCCTTCAGTCAGACACCCAGGCTAGCTGCAGCACTGCATGGGGTTCCATGAAGAAACATGGCCTTTGTGAGCAATTCCCCATCAAGCCAAATGTCAAACTGAAAGGTATTTCACACCCTGTGCTGTCTTCCCCTTCTGTCCTAGTAAACGTTGGCCACTCACAGTGGGCTTTGTTCAGTGGTATTGTGGGAGGTTAAAGGAAGATACCATGGAATAAGGAGTGCCCAAATGGTACAAATAGTTAACAAGCACAGCTGCTAACTGAAAGATTGAAGGTTTGAGTCCACCCAGAGGTACCTCAGAAGAAAAGCCTGGCAATTACTTCTGAAAACCCAGCCATTGAAAATCCTATGGAGCATAGTTCTACTCTGACACACATGGGGTTACCATGAGTTGTAGTCAACTTGACAACACCTGGTTTACCATGAGGTGAGCAGCTTGGAAAGAAAATGACAGCCCTGGAATGAGGAGCAGTTGCTAAGGTTCAGAATTTTAGAAAATGAACACCCAGGAGTAGAAAAATAGGAAATAGCAGAGGAACATTATGAAATTGAAGTGACTGAGGTAGGAGAAACAACCTCCTCTCCCTGCCCACTACCACCACCACAATAAGCAAAACGTACAGAATTTGTGGAGATATTGAGGAGGAGAGCCCTGGAATCCTTGTTTAGAGGAGACTCCAAGTCCACTTTTGGATATTAAATACTGGAGGACTTGAGGACATCTGAGCGACACCCTCACAGAGTAGCAGCAAGAATTAGATAATGTCCTCCTTTCTCTCTTTGCTTGCTCGGAGGGCTTCCTTGCCCCCCTTTTCTAGGCTCAAATACCTGGGGTAGTGAAGAATGTTCACCTAGTTGGACCTGCCTCTAGGCAGACGGCTCCTATTAAAGACTCTGACATTCATCCCTCATTGGCCTTGGCAGCCAATTAATTGCTGATTATTTAATCAAATCATCTGTATGGCTGTTGGCCTCTTCTCGGAGACGTCTTGAAGGCAAATTTACTTCCCTGCCTACAAAGAAGCTTAGGATTAATTGTGGGTCCATAAAAAATGCCATTCAATTCATAAAGCTTTCAGAAGCAGGATTCCGTATTTTAAGGGAAGTTGTTAATAAATTAAGAATAACTAACAGTTCAATAGCTCCTCACAATGTGCAATGAACTTTCTCATGCTTTATGTCTACCAAATCTTGTTTGAATCTTGTTACAGCCCCAGTGATGACAGTAATATTGTCAGTGGGGCTCAATTCCTGGTCCTTGCATACTGTTTTCTTTCCATTAAAACTGACGTAGCATCTATTTCTAGACATGGCCCACTCTTGGATTATACCCATTAGCCTTTCCTGCTGAGTGAAAAAACTGAAAGCAAGGCGCAAAAGTAGAAAAGAAAGAAAGAAAATAAGAGGTGAGGGATCAACTGACTTGAACTCCCTTGAAGCTTCTTCATTTGCCTTTTTCTCTCCCTCCATCTCTGATGTCCTTATGTGTTAGACAGTTTACATAGAAGACTGTCCTTCTATCTAAGTGCAGCCCCAATGTGAAATTGCCAGGCAGTAATTCTGAGAAAGTGTTCTTCCTTGTTAAGACTTCAGGGGAAATAAATCAGAGGTTTGTTATTGTTGTTATTGTTGCTACTGTTTTCCCCAGCAGATGGTCTCATTTCCCACTGTTTTATGTCTTCTAGAGGTGTGAGTTCACATTCACGGAAAGGAATCTACAAAGGTTCTGTGGGCTTCCACTCTAATTAGTGTAAAGCCTAAGCTCTCTATCGTGGAACCTCCAGAATCAGAAGGCCCTTGTGTACTCTCAGAAAGCTTCAGATCTAGTTGTCAGAGAAGGCAAAAAACTAAACATTTCAAGCCTGTGCAAAAATCTCTCCACTGGACAGAAAGGATGCCCTGAGGTTTTTAAATGTCTTCTCATCTTGCTGAGCTCTGTAAAGAAATTGTAAAATGAATGCACCTTACGCCACTTAAGGAGATAGAGTCAATGTCTTTGGGCTAGCTGTCTTTCCAGCAGAGAGTGAATGACTAGATGGCCTGACCCGGGCCCATTCATCCCAGCATGCTCTGACATGGCTCTGCCTTTCCGTAGAGACAGGAGCGAATCCAGCACAGTGATGACGGGCAAGTGACAGGACACTGCTTGGTACATCATTCCATCCTCCACCTGAACCTCCAAAGGAGTTAATCTCATCTCTATGGACTTGGGAGTCCCTGAGTGGTACAAATGGTTAACGAGCTTGGCTGCTAACCAAAAGGTTGAAGATTCGAGCCCACCCAGAGGCATGTCAGAAGAAAGCCTTGGTGATTTACTTCCAGAAAATCAGCCATTGAACACCGTGTGGATCCAGTTCTCCTCTGCCACACGTGGAATCGCTGAGTTGGAATCTATGGCAACCGGTTAGTTGAATGTACACGGATATCTGTGTGTGTGTGTGTGTGTGTGTGTGTAGTGTGAGGGGAAGGATGTGTGAGTGCATAGAGGGTATGTGTGAGGCACGTGGGGGTACACATGGGTGTGCATTTATAAGGAGTGTGCATGTGAGTACAGGAACAAGGGGTGTGGGACTGTGGGCATGGACAGAGACTAGAAACGAGAATTATATGAGAGTATGTAGGGGATGAGAAGCCCCGGTGGTGCAATGATTAAGTGCTCATCTGCTAAACAGGCATTCTGCAGAGAAAAGAACTGGTGATTTGCTCCTGTAAAGATTACAGCCTAGTAAACTTTTATGGGGCTGTTCTACTTTGTCCTGTAGGGTCACTATGAGTCAGAATCAATTTGACAGCACCTATCAACAATAGCACCATGTAGGGTATAGGTGTAAACTATGAAGGGGTTATGTTTTTGAGGGTTGTAGATACCTGTTTGTGTGTGTGTGTGTGTGCGTGTTTATCAGGGTGGGAGGTTTGTGCACAGAGCTGAGTATGTGTGCCTATAGGGTTTGTGTTTTCTGTATAAGGTCAGGGTATACTGTATTTTACTCAAATAACACATGCCTTTATGTTTTTTGTTTGTTTGTTTTATGTTTATTTGCCAACTGCTCCCTCCCCCCGACAGGTGTTTTCACAAGAGCCGCTATGCCAATTTTGTTTTTTTTTTCCTGGTGTTGCTGTAAAAAAAAAAAAAAATTAGCATAGAGCACTGATGGAAAACCTCTTGATGGTCAGGGAGCGATTGCCCAGCAAACGTAGAAGGCATGCGTTATTCGCGTGAAAATGTATATGGACTACATGTGGACACCGTGTGTAAGGACAGAGTGGTATGCCTGTGTAATCAAAGTGACAGATGAGACCTTCGGAAGAGCAAACCAAGAGCTTCCTTGGCATAGGCAGCCCTGCAATGGGCCTGGTGCAGGACTGTCAGAATGTCCTCTCACAGGGGACACTGAAGCCCCTGAGTGCTCTCAACAGTCAGCCCCCAGAAGCTGCACCTGACCCAGAACTGCACTTGAAATTCCACACCTGTGTCTCATTTCCTGGGACTCAGGGGACTGATGTGCTACGATTTATAGGACAACAGATCTTATTTCCACCTAGACCAGTTTGGGAAAAATAACACTGGGCTAGAATTTCTCCTGATAACCCATCATCATCACCATCCCCATCCCCATGTGTTGCACAGCTCTTTGAAGTTTTCCAAATACTTTTACATGCATCATCCCATCGCAGTGCTGCGTAGTAAATACGCTAACACCACCTCCTCCTTTTTGAGAGGGTTAGTTCTGTAGCGTACAACGCAGCTGGATTTGCTCAAGGATTCATATGCTGGAGAATTCAGAAACCAGTGCCAGCTGCTGTCAGGTCGATTCCAAGTCATAGAGACCCTGTGTGTGTCAGAGTAGAACTCTGCTCCCTGGGGTTTTCTATTTTTTGGTGGTAGATCACCAGGTTTTTCTTCTGAGTTGCCTCTGAGTGGACTCTTAACATTTTGGTTAGCAGCTGAGCACGTTAAAAAAAAAAATTAAATACAAAAAAAAAAACAACAACTTGTTGCTGTCGAGTTGATTCTGACCTGTGGAGACCCTATCTTGGCTGTGACCTTCGTGGAAGCAAATCACCAGGCCTTTCTTCTGTGGCACCAGTAGGTAGATTCAAACCACCTATCTTTAGGTTAGTAGCTGAGTACAAATCATCTACACCACCCTGGGACGGAGGAGAACTAGAGACCTTCAATCAGCCTATCACCTCCATTTCTAATCTGAAGCCACAATCCATTCAAAGATCTTCTTATGTCTTTCTACCCTTGCAAGAAAAAAATTTTTAATATTGCTTCAATTTGTATGCCCCTTCTACCACACAATATTAATAATCCACAATGCTTCTCTGAATGATTATATAGATAAGCATAACTTTTTTGCCATCTATATATGAAACCCTGGTGACATCATGGTTAGGAGCTACTGCCGCTAACGAAAAGGTTGGCAGTTTGAATCCACCGGGTGCTCCTTGGAAACTGTATGAGACAGTTCCACTCTGTCCTATAGGGTCACTATGAGTTGGAATCGACTTGACGGCAATGGGTTTAGTTTTTGGTTTAATACGTGAGTAGACTCAGTTGCAAAGCTGCTAACAATAATAATAATAACAACGTTGCATGTCGTGCTTTCCTGGATGGAACCCACAGAGAGCACTTTGTTACCCCATTTGTCTCAGGGAGGCATCCACAGGCATCCCCAATTTCCGTTTCGCAAACCCCTATTCCCAGGAAAGCAAAACGGGAATTTCTCAAGGTCAGCAAAGTGGCAGCCGTGGGGTAATTGGCATGCAGAGGTGCTGCAGACCTGTTGAGCCTTTGATGAGAAAGGAGAGCTCTGGCTTTTTAGACCAGAGGCGTCGTTGCCATCTCAAAGATTCACAGGATATTTTTTCCAAGTAGGGACTATGATGCCATGAGGCAAAGCGTTCAGTCGTGCGCAGCTTCCCTGAGCCAGAAAAAGCAGTGCCGCGTGCAGTTACTGACCTAAGTCTTTCCTAAGTCTCCACAGCCGTCACAGACCCACATGCCATTACGCAGCTCTCTCCCTGGCCTTGTCTTCAGGCTGTGTTCAGGGAGAGCGTGGATGCCACACCCTCACTAAGTCTGGGCTTATCGCCACAATGGGACCAGGGCTGAGAACACCACCATCCAGTTGAGAAGGTGAGATCATTCCATTAAAATATCAGGCAACCTATTGACAGGCTAGAATACTGATTTTCCTCTGTAGGATTGTTTCAGAGACTGATTTAGACTGAATCAAATAAAAATAATTCATAAATGTGGACACTTAGAAAAGGAGGACACGAAATACATCAGAGTAGCTACACTCTTGCCATCCATCCATTCACGCGTCCACTGGGCAAGCATTCCCTGAGACCCGCTATTGCCATGCACTGTTTTTAGAGTTTGGGATCCAGAGACAACTGTACTAGGCCAGGGACACTCAAGAAGTGTTCACAGACAATTCAAGCAATGATCCACGGGCACAGGAGTTAGTGCTGTGGAAAGCAAACACAGCCTAAGGAACCAGCTGGGAGGGGTGGGGCAGGAGGCCCAGAGAACCAAAGCTTTCTCCAAGTCATGACAGTTGAGAGGAGTCATGAAAGATGACCAGGACCCCTCCAGGCAGATGAGGGCATCTTCAGAATAAGTGGTTCCAGGATAGCCAGTTACATGACCACCACAGGGGCAGGGGTTGGGGGATGTAAAGCCAAACGCTTCACACAGGAATCAGTGATACCCCAGAAGAAACCTGGCTTTCCCAAGGTCTCTTTATAGAACTTCTAGTAGATGCTACCACGTCCACACACGTCAGTTGTGTGTTTTGTTCCCTCTTCCTTGAAAGCAAAAGATTGTGGGAAAAGTGAAGTGTGAGTACAGTTTGGTATTTGGGAAAAAGTAGTCTTTTTTTGGCTTACTGGTGTCCGTCCTGAGGATGGTTAGCTGCACACAACTCCTGTTAGGCTTTCCTGGGGAAAAAAAAAATCACATGGAGTTTCTGAGAAATCTTGAATTGCATTCTTTTCCAAGGATTAAGCACCATCCTGTTTGGAGAAGTGTGAATCCCTCCATTCCCCCCTTTGCATTTGTTGTTGAACTAGCTGTTCTCTACCAGCTACAGTCCTAAAGCAACATGGACCTACTTCAGATGATGGTGTATACAACGGCAAACTGGGCACAGACTAGAGAAACACAAAAATGCGTGGAGATTCTGTATCTGCCATTCATGGGGGCCAATTGGTTATAAAGACATTCATTCATCTTTAAGTGACCCCATCATCTGTCAGTTTGTCATCCTGTGGTGGCTTGTGTGTTCCTGTAATGCCGGGAACTATGCCACTAGGATTTCAAATACCAGTAGGATCACTTATGAAGGACAGGCTTCAGCAGAGCTTCCAAACTAAGACATACTAGGAAGAAAGGTCTAGCAATCTACTTCCAGAAATTAGCCATTGAAAACCCTATGGACACAATAGAGCATTGTTAGATATAGTGCTAGAAGATAAGCCCCTAGTTTGGCAGGCATAGCTGCAAAAATAGACTCAAACATACTAAAGATCATGAAGATGGTGCAGGACTGGGCAATATTTCATTCTGTTAGACGTAAGGTTGCCAAGAGTCAGCACCATCTTGATGTCAGCTAACAACAACGTATGATTACCTCTTAATTCCAAAAGAGAACATTAATGTCCCTGTTCTTGCGTTCAAGTAAATGTTCCCCATCCATCAAAGGCCAGTCCAAGTCGTCGATGTCTTTAAGTAGCCTTTAATTCCCTTTTTCCCTAAACTCCTACAACACTGGAAGTACATTGTGCCCAACTTAGCACTAAATTGTATTCTCTTAACTGCTTCTCACTATGAAGTGTTACCTTAACCTCACAAATAGAATTTTAAGCCCCCTTGATAAAAAATTCTACCTTAAAAAGTATCTGGATACCTCCCACTGTTATCCAGGGTAGTTCCTCCCTGCAGAGCTCTAATACCCTATTTCCATCTGCCTATTGGATTTCCCCAGTTGGATGTTCTACAAGAACCAGAACCTCAACACGTCTAAAGCTGAAGTCATCATCTTTCTACCAAATAAAGTCCCCTTTTTGACTGCCCCTAATGATACCTCATCACTGATTCCAAAATACTGAGACCACTAGTGAAAATTCCTATTATTGAATGCTAGTTTTTTTAGTTCATATCTAGTTAGTGTATACACAGTGAGGATGCCGGGTGTCAACAAAGAAAGCAAAGACAACACCCTTGGATAGAAATTCAACAAGAGCCAACAAACAGGTGAAAAAGGTGAATCCCAATCACACAGTCATAATATCATGTTTTGCATATGCAGCCACTGTGTCAATCCACCTCGTTGAGGGTCTTCCTCTTTTCCACTGACCCTGTACTCTGCCAAGCATGATGTCCTTCTCCAGGGACTGATCCCTCCTGACAACATGTCCAAAGTGTGTAAGACACAGTCTCGCCATCCTTGCTTCTAAGGAGCATTCTGGTTGTACTTCTTCCAAGACAGATTTATTCGTTCTTCTGGCAGTCCATGTTATATTCAATATTCTTCACCAACACCACAATTCAAAGGCATCAATTCTTCTTCGGTCTTCCTTATTCATTGTCCGGCTTTCACATGCATATGATGTGATTGAAAATACCATGGCTTGGGTCAGGCGCACCTTAGTCTTCAAGGTGACATCTTTGCTCTTCAACACTTTGAAGAGGTCCTTTGCAGCAGATTTGCCCAATGCAATGCGTCTTTTGATTTCTTGACTGCTGCTTCCATGGCTGTTGATTGTGGATCCAAGTAAAATGAAATCCTTGACAACTTCAATATTTTCTCCATTTATCATGATGTTGCTCATTGGTCCAGTTGTGAGGATTTTTGTTTTATTTATGTTGAGCTGCAGTCCATACTGAAGGCTGTGGTATTTGATCTTCATCATTAAGTGCTTCAAGTCCTCTTCACTTTCAGCAAGGAAGGTTGTGTCATCTGCATAACGCAGGTTGTTAATGAGCCTTCCTCCAATCCTGGTGCCCCGTTCTTCTTCATATACTCCAGCTTCTCAGGTTATTTGTTCAGCATACAGATTGAATAGGTATGGTGAAAGAATACAACCTTGAAGCACACCTTTCTTGACTTTAAACCAATCAGTATCCCCTTGTTCTGTCTGAACAACTGCCTCTTGATCTATGTAAAGGTTCCTCATGAGCACAATTAAGTGTTCTGGAATTCCCATTCTTCACAGTGTTATCCATAGTTTGTTATGATCCACACAGTCGAATGCCTTTGCATAGTCAATAAAACACAGGTAAACATCTTTCTGCTATTCTCTGCTTTCAGCCAGGATCCATCTGACATCTGTGATGATATCGCTGGTTCCACATCCTCTTCTGAAACCGGGGTGAATTTCTGGCAGTTCCCTGTCGATATACTGCTGCAGCCGTTTTTGAATGATTGCTATAGAGTCAGTTCCAACTCATATCAGCCCAATAGGACAGAGTACAACTGCCCCGTAGGGTTTCCAAACTGCTGAACTTTTGATTAGCAGCCAAGCTTTTAACCACCATGCCATCAGGGCTCTTGGATCTGTATGTATATATCTATTCTTGTCTTCTTATAAAAAATGGATCGTACAAATACTGTCCTTGTATGCTTGACTTATTTTACTTAGCATTATGCCTTCCAAATCCATTCATGTTATAGAATGTTTTGTGGACTCATCATTATTCTTTATGGTTGCATAGTATTCCATTGTTAAGTATGTACCACAATTTGTTTATCCAGTCTTCTGTTGATGGGCACTTCAGTTGTTTCCATTTATTTGCTATTGTAAATAAAGCAGCAAAGGACATAAAAATAAATAAGTAAATAAAAAAGGGGTGTGTGAGGAGGAAAGCTCGTCCCTCTGCTATCAGACCAACAACGCATTCTCACTCTTACTCATAAAAAAAAAAAAAAATTTATAGTCTCTTTTAATAATTTCTTTCTTAGCCTTCTAGAAAGTTTCCAAGCAAATTTTCAAAAATGTGCATATGTACATAAATATATCACCTTGTTCTTACACAAATTGGATAATACTTTAGCACTGGTTTGCATCACTTCTACCTGCATCTCGTCAGCAACACTCAGTCATGTTTCCCATGGGTCTCAGCAGCATCCGCCAGACCTTCAGAGTCCTACTCACCTAGCGAACAGTTTCCTAGATCTTCTGGATGCTTTCTGGAAGACTTCCTAGAACCCAGGC
Source organism: Elephas maximus indicus (assembly GCF_024166365.1). Lineage (NCBI taxonomy): Eukaryota > Metazoa > Chordata > Mammalia > Proboscidea > Elephantidae > Elephas > Elephas maximus. Next base: position 83,796,170 of record NC_064831.1, on the reverse strand, counting down.
AAATCAGGGAGACCAAAAGAGGAGGCCATAGTGGTTTATCTGGCAGAAGAGGACAGCAGCTTGGATTAGGATAGTGGTGGAAACAGAAAGAAGTGGACAAATGCTGAAGATATTTAGAAGGTAGAATTGATAGGACATAGATAAACATCAGATGCCATAGCTTTTGGAAGGAATGGCATCAAAGACAATACCCAAATTTGTGGTTATGAAGCTCAGTAAATGGAGCAGTCATTCCCAGGAATAGGAACGTAATTATAAGACAAAGATTTTCAAGCCGGGTTTTAAAATTGTCGGTATGTGTTGTTTATAACAGACATATTAAAACAAAAAAGATTGCAAAAAAAAATTGGAAAAAATAGGCCATGTAAATACTAACAAATAGCTGGCAGTCCTATACTAATATACAACAGACTAGAATTTAAGGTAAAAAAGCATTATTTCAAATAAAGACACACATCCTTATTATAATAAAAAATTCAAGTCATCAGAAAGATATAAGAATTTTTTTTCCTTTTTTTTTTTAATTGTACTTTAGATGAAGGTTTACAGAGCAAGTTATTTTCTCATTAAACAATTATTATACATACGGTTTTGTGACATTGGTTGCCATCGCACTATGTGTCAACACTCTCCCCTTCTCACCCTTGGTTTCCCCGTTACCAGCTTTCCTGTCCCTTCCTGCCTCCTAGTCCTTGCCCCTGGGTTGGTGCGCCCATTTAGTCTCATTTTGTTTTATGAGTCTGTCTAATCTTTGGCTGAAGGGTGAACCTCAGGAATGACTTCATTACTGAGCTAAAAGTGTGTCCAGGGCCCATACTCTTGGGGTTTCTCCAGTCTCTGTCAGACCAGTAAGTTGCTGAGAGCATTTTTAATTTAAGTGATTTTATAATGCACCTAATAGATTATAATCGTTGTGTTAAATGTTGAAGGATCAATCTAGAAAGTTCAACTTCTTCCTAGTAGACATTCTAAGGGAATAAGGATATAAAAGGAAGAGATTAATTAATAAATTAACACCAGAGAAATGTCCTTGATGGAAAGAAAGTCATGATTCTTCATATAGAAAAACATACTGAGTAACAAGCAAATGTATAAACTATTCATATGGGGCACATCCTAGTGAAATTTAGGAATTCCAAGGGAAACAAGAAAAGTATAAAATTTTCAAAGAGATAATAAGGTCTCTTTCAAAAAAGCAAACAGACAAAAAATTGGTGTTTGAATTTTCATCAGCATCTCTAAAAGTTGAAGTCAGAAACAATGTGTTTGAAGTTTCAGGGTAAATTGTTTGACCCTAGAATTCTATACCCCCTCAAACTAGCTTATCAGCGCAAGGGGTAAAAAGGGAGAGAGAGAGAGAGAAAGGAATAAAAGTCTTTTTTTGGCCATGTAAAAGTGCAGGTAAGGAGGCCTGGGAGCCCAGTGCTTAGGCACTAGGCTAACTCAAACCCACCAGCTGCTCCTAGGGAGAAGAATGTGGTAGTCTGCTCCATAAAGATTACAGCCTCAAAAACCCTATGGGGCAATTCTACTTTGTCCTGTAGGTATGTATAAGTTGGAATCAACTCGAATGGGAATTTTTTTTTTTTTTAAGGGTGGATGGTTTATCAAACACAAACCTGCTCTGAATCACGCAATGACGCCCTGAACCGAAATGAAAAATGAGTCACAGCTGTGCCCTCTGACCTTATTGAATAAATATAAAAATAAATAGCGAACGGAGAACAAAAAATTATCATACATGTTTAGTAACTAAATGCCATTAACAAAAGGAAACTAAAGAATACTTAGATGAGAATGCTAATACAAATGCTAAATGACAAATATTTGGGACAGAGTCAAAGCAGAATGACAGCGAAATTTATACCTATAGGTATTACAAATTCACTGCTGTGCGTAAAAGAGAACTGGGGGAAAAAAACGCACGTTCCTGAAGACTCAATTTTAGAAAGGCATCAATTCTCCATAAACTGATCTATAAATTTAAAGCAACCTTAATCATGCTTCTCAAAGGTTTTTTTTTTTTTTTATGTAATTTGACAAAAGTATTCTAAATTTTATGAATATGCAAGTATCTCCCCAATACTTTTAAAAGATAAGAAGGGCCTTGCTCTACCAGGTATCAGGGAATGATAAGTCCTAGTATTGAAACAATGTTGAACAGGCTTAAGAATGTTGTTGTTTTGTGCAGTCCAGTAGATTCCCACTCACAGTAACCCTACAGGACACTGTAGGATTTTCTTAGGCTGTAATCTTTATGGGGAGCCCTGGTGGTACAGTGGTTAGCATTCAGCTGCTAACTAAAAAAGGTCAGCAGTTGGAATCCACCAGCTGCTCTTTGGAAACCCTACGGGGCAGTTGTACTCTGTCCTATGAGTCAGAATCAAATTAAATGGACTAGACAGCAACAGGCCTGGTGGCACAGTGGTTAAAGTGCTCAAAGTGCTCAGCTTCTACCCAAATGGTCAGCCGCTCCACAGGAGAAGGAAGTGGCATTCTGCTTCCGTAAAGCTTTACAGTCTTGGAAACCCCATGGGGCAGTGCTACTCTGTTCTATAGGGTCACTATGAACAGGGATCTATGGCAACAGTGGGTTTGGTTTTGGTTTTTAATCCTTACAGGAGCAGATTCGCAGGCCTTTTCTCTCATGGAGCTGATGGTGGGTTGGAATCACTGACCTCTCTGTTAGCAGCTGAGCTCTTAACCGTTGCACCACCAGGGCTTCTTAGGTTTAAGCATAGACATACTTATAAACAGAGAGGGAAGGGTTGCAGTTTTTAAGTATGAGATCCAATACGATAGTAGTTAGTGCTATCCAACAAATACTGTTTCCTCTGCCCAAGCATTGTATCATTGCACTGTTCCACTCACCTTGAAGTTAGGTGTGATCATGCGACTTGCTGAGGCCAATGAATGTGAGTAAAAGGGACCTAAGTCATTTCCAGGTAGAAGCTTTAAGACCCCATGCATGACGTGCCATGTTCTTTTATCAACACCTGAGGCGGTGGCAGCTCTGACACCACAGTGTTTGAGTGAAAATGGAGCAGTGGTCCCAGTCAGCCCCCAATAGATGTGTAGCATGGATGAAAAACAAACCTTTGCTCTTGTGTGCCAGTAAAATGTAAAGGTATTTGATGTTAATTGCCATCGAGTTAACTCAGACTCATGGCGATCCCATAACAGTAGGAAACGGTGCCTGGTGCTGCTCCATCTTCATGATTCTTGATACGTTTGAGTACATTGTTGCAGTGATTGTGTCAGTCCGTCTCACTGAGAATGTCCCTTACCTTCAGGAGCGTTACACCTTATCAAACATGATGCCCTTCTCTAGTGCTCGGCCCCTCCTGATGAAACATCCAAAGTAAGGGATTTGAAGTCTCGCATAATCTGTGATTCATAGGGTTTTCACTGACTAATTTTTGGGAGAAGATCATCAGAATTTTCTTCCTAGTCTGTCTCAGTCTGGAAGATCTGCAGAAATCTGCCCACCATAGGTGACCCTTTTGGTATTTGAAATACCAGTGGCATGGCTTCCAGCATCACAGCAACATACAAGCCACCACAGCAGGACAGACTGACAGATGGTGGTGGAGTTACTGCTGTAGCACAAACTAGCCTAGACCGGGAGGTAAAGTGGACTTTCCCCAGTTACCTTTTAAGTTTCATATTCTTTTATAGTGTTTGAATCTTTCAGGAAAAAAAAATATATATATATACGTATGTTCACGCGTTGCTTCTAAAATGTAAAAAAAAAAAAACTTCCTAAAAGTTAATTAGGGAACAAGAAAAAAAGAAGGTATCAGAAGGAAGTTATTTGCATGTTCCTACAATAATTCATTCTTCTGAATTTAGTTTCTCACATGTAGTTTCTAACAAAACAGTGCTTTACAATCAAAACAGACTTTGACAACCTGAGAGAATGAAAGAATAACACCCTCAGAATCTTCTATCCTATTTTATCTAAAATAAGCAATAATCTTATTCCCCACCCAAAGTCTTTTATTTCTGTAGGTTTCAACCAATAGATATCAGCTTCTCAGGATTGGGGGGAAGGATATAAAACACCCAGAGCTGCTGCTTCTCCTATGATGTCTCAAATAGACAGCGGGGACAATTTATATACACCACCTTGTCTGCTAAGCTCTCATCTTCTGAGCAAAAATCAAAGGCTGCGGTTTGATAACAGCCCGTTATCCATGGCAAACCAAAGGAAAAAATGGGCCACTCTGAGCCTGACCTCTTACCATTTGCTGAAGCTTTGATTAGCAGAATGTTTAACATGGTTTCCAAAAATCAGAAAAGCTTTCCTTTTGGGCACTAATCATGGCCCTGTGATTTGCACAGTGGGCCCAGTTATCTTAAAGCAAAATTGTGCCTTCTAACATCTCCCATCAGGTTATTCTTTAACATATCTATATTCATGTCTCTAAGCTATTGGTCCCAAACTAATTTGTTTGAAATCCGGCTAAATGAAGATTGCAGTATAATTGAATGAGTCATAGCATATTGATAGGAAGGTTCAATGCTCAAATACTGCTACAACACATAGATCGACTAAAAAAAAAAAAAAGGTAGATTCAATTCAATTGCTCAAACAGGCAAAGAAATCTGATACGTTTAATCATGGCCGGTTTCTTTGGGTACAACGGCAAGGCCACCAGCTCGTCTAGCTCTCAGCACATGCCAAAATGATTAGAAGAAAGTTGAAGCTGTCTGATCAACACGTAAATGATGAGTCAAGCACTTTCTGAGTTGTAAATCACTGTACAAAATTAGTAGTTATTACTGTTATTGTACAAAACTCATCTGAAATCTCAACTGTGAGAACTGGAAAACCAGGATGGACTAGTTTCTTTGTACAATCCTCCAGAGATTCTCTAAACAAGATGATGAGGCCATTTGCAAGACCATTCCAGATAAATCTGTCCCATCTCTTTATTTATCTGACTTGATTCTGATGCTGACATCATTTCTTTGTGGCTGGTCACTCTGGCTTCTTCTCAGTTAATTAAGATAAGATACTGAAAAAGCCTAGAGAGCAGCAAAAGAGCCTTTGGTACAGGCACTAAACATGATTAGAAAAATGAGCAATGGCAACAGCCATTTAATCTTAAAGTTATACCACGGAGAAAATGTCTTTGATTTCCAACTGATATTGCACAGATGTCTATGTGGGATAATAGATGGGGTAAAGAATGCAGCAATGACTAAAACTAATGGAGTGATGATCTCATAGAGCCAGCTCTTTGACTTTTGACTTCCAATCTGATCCTTCACTGTGGCATATGAGAAGAAGGCAACTGTGGTGGAGTGGAAGAGAGGGGTATTGGGAGTCAGAAGTCCAAGTTGTTGAGCCGTGGGTGTTCAACACACCAGCTGTACTCTCCTGGTGCCTCGTTCTCATCTATAAAGTTCAAATACCAATGCTGACCTGGAGGGTTGTTGCATGGCTTAAATGAGATAACTTGCAAAATCCCTTATCAACTGCAATCAAACCAGTTGCCATCGCGTAGACTCAAACTCATGCTGACTCAGTGTGTTTCAGAGTAGAACTGTGCTCCATAGTGTTTTAATGGCTGTGACCTTTCAGAAGCAGATCGCCAGCTCTTTCTTCTGGGAGACCAATGGGTGGGTTCCAACTGTAAAACTTTTGGCTATTAGCCCAGTGCTTAGCTGTTTGCACCACCCAGAGTAGACATGGACAGGGCAGGTAGCCATGCAGAAAGAGCAGCAAATCCAGAGTCCACTGGAACGGACTCAGGCTCCGCAGCAGCCCTCAGTGGGGGAAGCAGCCATCTTGGCAGTCTATCTGATTTTGCAGCTTGAAGTCAGAGATGCGATCCGCACAGGCCTGCCTTCCTTCTGGGCAGGCCAACTTGTCCCTGCCCTAGTGGGCGGTGTTTGGCCCACTAGGTTCTTGCTGATAGTTTCTTATTGATAGTTTCCTGGTTGAAATTCATCTTGCCTATGTTTTCCTAGTACATGTCTTACTGCTCTTGTCAATGATTTGGTTGGTAAATTATTCAGTAAGGCAACCATAAATTATTCTATTTCATCAATTTTACAACTGCCAAAGAAATTGTTCAAAGGATTTCTCTGGATGCCTTCTTGAACTGTACCTGGAGCCCTCTACCACAAAGCACATCCTAGGTATGAGTTCTACATACAAGAGAGGCCTCTGAGGCTTGCTCAGCTTCATCCCATCATCAGTGTGACTATGACCATCTAATCAAAAAGCCATGTTCCTTGTAATGTGGATGATAAACACTACTAGCTGTATGACTTGGGCAAGTTATTTAATGTGTCTTTGCCTCGTATGCCTTATCTGTAATATAAAGATAATAATAGCACCTACCTCCCAGAGATGTTACTAAAATTAAATGGGTAAATATTTGTACAATGCTTAGAACCGTGCTACCTCCCAGAGATGTTACTAAAATTAAATGGGTAAATATTTGTACAATGCTTAGAACAGTGCCTAGCACTTGATAAGGGCTATATAAGTATTTGTTAAAGAAAGAAATACGTAATTTTGGGGGCAATCATGTATGAGTCCAGAATAACAAACATTTAGATGAAGATGAGCATATATTAAATTTTTATTACAAAACAGTATCCCGGGTGGTTGTACTTCTTCCAGGTATATATAAATATATACCTTTTTTTTTTTTTTCTAGAAGGCAAAACACGTCTGCTTCTGGCAGTCTCAGTATTCATGATGTCACAGTCCACCCAGTCATCGGAGTTAGAATTCCAAGTCATCCTCAACAACTGTCTCCCTCCCTCACATCTCATTGGCTGTCTAACATTGTCACTTTTACCTCAGAAGTGTCTATCAAATTCTCTCTGCTGATTTGACCATCTCTAGTAGTAGGGACAGCAAGTCCTAGCCAAGGGGCCTGCTGCAGAGCTGGGAAGTGACAACAAACTGGAGGCATTCATTTTCTGGTGCCAGTACCGGAAATCAGCGAGTTGAGGGAAGTTCAAAGTGTAGTTCAAAGGGTAGAGCTGGGGGATGTGGAAATCTGTAGAAAGTGATCAAATAAAGCATAGCCTCCATGTCCAGAGACAAGCAACAATAACAACAGTCATAAAAATAAAGATGGAATGGAGCAAACATTCCCGTTTATTTTGCAATCACCATACACTAGACACTTTCTAAGTGCTTTTCATGTATCGTTTCATTTACTTCTCATATTCACTCTGAGGGGTCGATGTTATCACTCCACTTTTTCAAATTAAGAAACTGAAGCACAAAGAGATTTGGTACCTTGACGGAAGTCTATGACCAAGAAATGGCAGATTTGGGTTTCAAATCCAGATCTATCTGAGTCCGAAGCATAGGCCTTAACCCTTATGTTCTATCTCCCTGTCATGGACTGAATTATGCCCCCCCAGAAATGAGTGTATCAATTTGCCTGGGCCAGGATTTCTAGCACTGTGTGGTTGTCTCCTATTCTGTGATTGTAATTTTATGTTAAAGAGGATTAGGGTGAGATTGTAACACCCTCACCCAGGTTGCATTCCTGATCCAATGTAAAGGGAGTTTCCCTGGGGTGTGGCCTGCACCACCTTTTACCTCTCAATAAATAAAAAGGAAAGGGAAGCAAGCAGAGAGTTAGGGACCTCATACCACCAAGAAAGCACACCAGGAGAAGAGCATGTCCTTTGGACCTGGAGTCCCTGCACCTGAGAAGCTCCTCGACCAGGGGGAGGTCGATGACACAGACCTTCCAAAGCCAACAGAGAGAGGCAGCCATCCCCTGGAGCTGACACCTGAATTTGGTTTTGTAACCTACTAGACTGTAGGAGAATAAATTTCTCTTTGTTAAAGCCATCCACTTGTGGTATTTCTGTTATAGCAGCACTAGATGACTAAGACACTCCCCAAAGATATACACCAGCAGATGTAGTCATGGAAAGGAGTCTTGAAAATAGGCTAGTTCTTCTAAACCAGGGTTCAGCAAACTTCTTCTGTATGTTAAGCTTTGCAGGCCATCTGGTCTCTGTCACATTAACTCAACTCTGCTGCTCTAACACAAAAGCAGTTGTAGACAAAGGAAGCAAGCAGAGACATATGCTAGGAATAGGCATGGCTCTGTCTTAATAAAACTTTATTTACAAAAAGAAGCAGCAGGTCAGATTTGGCCCGATGGTGGCAGTTTGCCAATCACTATTTTGAACAGTGGCTTCTTAACTAGTCTTGTTTTTCTCAGATCACCAAAAAGGCCAAACCAAACCCACTGCTGTTGGGTCAATTCAGACTCATAACAACCTTGTAGGACAGAATAGAACTGCCCCATAGAGCTTCCAAGGCCGTAAACCTTTACTAAAGCTGACTGCCACATCTTTCTCCCTCAAAGAAGCTGGTAGATTTGAGCCACCGACCTTTTGGTTAGCAGCTGAACGCATAGATCCTAAAATATGGCACTCAATGGTAATTTGCAGTGCCAAATGGTATACATTTGAAGACTTCTAATAGTAAGTTAGATGTAGGAAAAATTATGTTAATATTTTGTTGTTTCTTCCAGCCCTTTCTCTCCTCCCTTTACACTAAGTCAAGCAAAATAATCTATCTAAAGTATCCTAGTAAATGTGGACATTTCCCTAGGAAAATAAATTATAAATTTAAAATGCAATGTAAAACAAGATGAAGGAAGAGTACTTTACTAGGAGTCCAGTGGCCAAGAAAGCTGTCTTAGCTCTGCCAGTAACCAATTCTATGACTCTACACTTCACATGGCAGGAGGTGGAGCTTCTGGAAGGCAGCTGAGGAGGGTTAGTGGAGCCAAGTAGAGGACAGAAGGTTATACAGGTGTGATGTGCTCCCTCACAGCAACCTACAAATCTTCAGTAAAGCTGCCGAATCCAGAAAATTATATGTATGGATGGGTTTCCTCAGGAAACAGAGAAAAGCCAGAGATCTACGTATTTAACTGGCTGGGGACAAACAGAGATATCAACAGGAAGGGCAACAAAGAAGTGAAACCTAAGAAAGGATGACTGGAAATTTGGAAAAAAAAAAATGTATGGAGGCTTTGTAATTGCCCAAGTAGAGAAAATTGGATAAAGTCACCAAAATCTCCAGGATACAAGGTAGTCCCCAAAACACCTGGATTACATTTGGAGCTTTAGCAGTAATTTTGAACCAAGACACACTATCATGCTGCTACTTGGAGTCAATCCTCAGCCCCGTATGACACCAAGAGTACACCCTGGTTATTACTGAAGTCATCAAGGGTTTCATTTTACTTGGATCCACAATCAACACTCATGGAAGCAGCAGTCAGGAAATAAAAAGATGCATTGCATTGGGCAAATTTACTGCAAAAGGCCTCTTTGAAGTGTGGCAAAGCAAAGATGTCACCTTGAAGACTAAGGTGCACCTGACCCAAGCCATGGTATTTTCAATTGCCTCAAATGCATGTGAAATCTGGACAATGAATAAGGAAGACAGAAGAATTGATTCCTTTGAATTGTGGTGTTGACGAAGAATATTGAATATACCATGGACTCCCAAAAGGACAAACAAACCTGTCTTGGAAGAAGTACAACCAGAATGCTCCTTAGAAGCAAGGATGGCCAGACTTTGTCTCACCCCCTTTGGACATGTTGTCAGGAGACATCAGTCCCTGGAGAAGGACATCATGCTTGGTAAAGTAGAGGGCCAGAGAAAAAGAGGAAGCCCCTCAACGAGATGGACTGACATAGTGACTATAGCAATGGGCTTAAGCATAACAATGATTGTGAGGATAGCGTAGGACCAGGCAGTGTTTTGTTGTGTTGTACATAGAGTCACTATGCATCAGAATCGACTCAATGGCCCCTAACAACAACAACAGTACTATACATACTGGTTAGTATACATACATATGTGTACTTGCTGTCAGCTGAGATGGCCTAGAAGCAATGACCCCAGTAACAAGTACACCTAGCACCCAGGTGTTGGTTTCTAGAGCCATTCTTCCATGAAAGGAACCAGGACTCCTTGGAAAAATGACATTATAGGACTGAGGCAATGAATACATAAGAAATTATATTCCAAAGTATAAAGTCAATATCCATGAGTTCATGCTTATACAAATGATTGAATAAATAAATAACTTAGGGGGAAAAGAAAAATTTCCCATGCAAAAGAATCCTTAAGTGTGGGCTGTTCAGAGTGACTTCTGTTCAGAGTATAGTATGGGAAGGGATAAATTTACAGTGGAGAAACCTGACAAAAACTACATCAAGCAACTGATCAAAATTAACATCGACAGTGACAAGTCATACCGTATCAACAGCTGATAACAGGTAGCCTTTCTTTCCTTGGGTAGCCTGGTTAGGGGGTCATCAATTTTATTTAGCTTTTCAAAGAACAGTCTTTTTGATTCATTAATTTTCTCTATTAATTATTGTTTTCAATTTCATTGATTTCTGCTCTAATTTTTGTTATTTCTTTTCTTCTGCTTATTTTGGATTAAATGTTCTTTTCTTTTTTCAGTTTCCTAAAATGGAAGTTCAGATTTTTTCAGTTTAGATCTTTTTCCTTTTCTAATATATGTATTCAATGCTACATATTTCCCTCTAAATACTGCTTTTGCTGCATTCCACAAATTTTAATAAGTTGTATTTTCATTTAGTTTGGAATATTTTTTTTTAATTTCTCTTGAGACTTCTCTGACCCACGTGTTATTTAGAAATGTCTTGTTGAATTTGCAGATATTATGAGAATTTCCAGTTACTAATTTTCTTCTTAAGCCAGAAGAAAAATATGAACTTTTGGGGTTGAAGAATGTTTTAATTTTTGTCTTACATCAGGAAAAAAATGAATATTTTATACCCAAGGGAAATCTATTGTGGTAAGAGGGCGCCACAAAGTCAAAAGTGCCTAGTACTCACAAAAGATATAATGGATCATTGGAGAGGAAAGGAATGGGGGAAGGGGAGCTAATTGCCATAAACTAGAATAATAATACACCATGAACTGGAGAGAACGACTAACTCAACCTTCTGCACCTGAGACAACAAATCAAACCATCTAACAACTAACTCTGGCTCAATTGAAAGAGATTACTTAATTAGATGCGACGTGGGCAGGGAAGAGAAATGAAGTGCCAGTTATGGCTGGAATGACTAGCCTTCCTGGACAGATGGCTCCTGTTAGGCCACCAAGCAAGCACTGAAGAACCTGGCTGGGACTACATATACGTAACCAACTCTTGAGACAGTGGCAGACACTAGAATGATTTGATTGATAGACGGTGGGGCCGTTGCATCAATATTTTTGAGAAGCTCTCCAGGTAATTCTAATACTCAGCACTGGTTTAAAGTGCACCACTGAAATGTTTCAGGAGTAACAGTGGGGATTCACAAAGTTACGTAGGTTTGGAATTTTATGTGGTGTCATGGCGACCAACCATCTTGGCAGGCATGTGTCCAACGACACTGAAACAGATAAGGGGGAATATGGGGAGTTACATGCAGGAGGAAAAGGCAGGAAAAAAAAAAAAAGCAAAAGCCTTTAATTATGTGTTAACACTTGTAGGAAACCGCTCTACAAAGTGCTATGAAGCCTGGTTTGGAAAACCATGCCAGTTGGAGGAAATCATGCCAGTTGCAAATGCTGTCTTAACCATTTACAACAAAACCAAGGAATGCACAAATTCTCTGTTCTTCGATATAATTTGCAGAGAGATAAGAAAAGAGAACAGTAATATTGACTACCCTCGGGGACAAAAACTAAGCAGGCTGGGACTAGTATCGTGGGACTACCCTTGGAGACCTGAGTTGCCAGGGCTGTTGAGGTAACCCTTGACCCATAGGCTCCCCAAAAGGAGCCCCTTACTCTGCTTGGGGTTCAAAACCACGAATTTGCTTTTCAAATGTCCGCTCTGATTTCAAGGTACCTAAGTACACACCTCCTGATATTAGTGACCCTTTAGTTCAAGGATGACTCAGCAGGAGGGAAACTTTTACCACAATATACTGTCTCCCAGTTTGTTTTGTTTTCTTTTTTTCAGGGAAGAGCACTATAAATAGATAAAGACATCTATTAATATAATACTGACACAAGTAGAGCAGAGAAGAAAAATATGCTGTAAGGATACATAAAATAGCATTAAGTGGATTCAAGAAGGAAAAAGTTAAAAAATGATTAAGTCCTTTCATAAAACACTAAAATATAAGAACTAGAAGGCAACTGCTTTACCAGAATAAACGGCATCTATTTCAATCTAAAAGCCATATTCATGTTCAAATAGAAATAAAATAAATTTCCCCATATCAAACTTATCAATATTCTAGAAATTCTATTCTCTGAAAGCCAATGTAAGATAGCAATAAGGGATAAAAAAAGCAATAAGGGATATAAACAAAAAACTCATTGCCATGGAGTTGATTCCCACTCGCGGTGACCCTATAGGTCAGAGTAGGACTACCCCATAGTGTTTCCAAGGAGCGCCTGGTGAATTCAAACTGCTGACATTTTAGTTAGCAGCTATACCTCTTAACCGCTGCCCCACCAGGGCTCCTAATAAGAGGTATAAATATTGGAAATAAGTGACAAAACATTTCTAGCAGTATGATTGCTGTGGTTATATAACCCAAGAGAATAAGCTGAGAAAACTATTTTAATTAATAAAAGGTTGATAGGTAGTCTAAGGAGCCCTGGTGGCACAATAGTTAAAGTGCTCGTAGGCTAACCAAAAGGTCAGTGGTTCCAATCTACCAGCTGCTCCGAGGCAGAAGGATGTGGCAGTTTGCTTCCATAAAGATTACAGCCTTGGAAAACCTATAGGACAGTTTTACTCTGTCTTACAGGGTCACTATGAGTGGGAATCAACTCAATGGCAATGGATTTGGTTTTTGGTTTGATAGGTGGTCTGATACAAGGTAAATATAGACACACACACACATGCTTCCCATACAGTGACTGAAAAGAAGATATAATAATAAAAAAAAAGAAATCTCATTCACAATGTCCACAGAAATATGCAATTATAAATATTTTTAATATGAAATATCTGTGAACAATATGAATAATTTGGCAAGATTTTACTGAAAGATGTGAAGCAAAACTTGAATAAAGGATCACCATGATCCAAGGTGGGAGAAAACATACTTGAAAAGTATCAATTTTCCCTAGTCAAATTGCATTTCACGGAAGTCTACTGTAAATCTCAACAGTGTTTTGCTTTATATTCTACCTGACAAGTTGCTATGAATGTTACCAGGAAGAAAAATCTATGTAGTTTGGAAAATGTATAATAACATATAATAAAGAGGAGTAGCCCTATCATCAACTCTCAGTGTATGTTACAGAAGTATTGTAGGGAAAACTGGTGCTGCTACAAACCAGACAGTTGGGGAAAATGAGCCAAGAATTGCAGAACAGCATGGAAGAATGGCTAACAATTTACACACACATTTAATGAATAAGAGGATTGAGATTCATTGTAATTTGGAAAAATAATTAAATTGAGACTTCAAATAGTATCTTGAACTAAAATGAGTAGAAGCCTTGTACCAAGCATATATATATATAAAAAAAAAACCATTGCTGTCAAGTCGATCACAACTCATAGTTGACACTAAATAAATATTTGTTAAATGTATAAATTTAAAATAAAAATTAAAAGCACACCACACCAAAAAAGAAAGAAGAAGAAGAAAATTCTGTGTGATAACTATCAGATCTCTAAAGAGGGAGAATTTTCTATGTCTGGAAGCAAAGAAAAAAATCTTAAGAGAATAGATGGACAGATTTATTATGCAAAAGTCAAAAGTGTTTATATGACAAAATACAAAAGGATAGACTTGGAAAAGAATTTACAGCAGATATAACAATATGTTGATGCTTTATTAATTAGTTTATGTCAAATAATGAGAACGCATCTAGGCTATATTAGGAACAATGAGATAATTCACAAAAAAGGAATTATAACTAATTGAAAAACTTAGATATTGGCACTCATTTGTAATCTAAGAAACGAATGTTCCTAAAAAGATAACAGCATGCAATTCTGGTGAAGACAAGCTTCATCAGGGGTGAAATTATAACTTGGGATGATTCTTTAAAGCCAAGAGATTTAGCAAACTGAAAATGCCCATGAAATTTTGACCCAGTAATTCCTCTCCTGGCAATCTATCTTGAGGAAACAATCCAAAATAGTGGAAAACCTCACTCTACATTATTTGTTGGAAACCCTGGTAGTGTAGTGATTAAGTGCTATGGCTGCTAACCAAAAGGTCGGCAGTTCGAATCCATCAGGCAATCCTTGGAAATGGTATGGGGCAGTTCTACTCTGTCCTGCAGGGTTGGAATCAACTCAACAGCAATGGGTTTGGTTTGGTTCGGTTTTATATTATTTGTGATAGCAAAACTTGTCAAACAATAAAAGACTAATTAAACTAACATACCCATTCTGCCATGATTTTTTGTATGTAGTTTAGAATAATACCCAACCCAGAATAGTTAAGTAATTTTCCAGAAGACTGATTTCCTGAGGCAGCTAGATGTCTCTGCAGCCTACCTCTTTATCCTCTTGAAGAGAAATGCTTATTTACCCCATCAAGGGAAACGTGGGCAGTATCTCAGAGTGTAGCTCCAGACAGAAAGTTCAGAGGCCACAGAGGGATAGATGAAACCTGACCAAACAAGTAATGTTGCAGTTCCCATCAGAAGGTAGACACTCCTTGTTTCCTGGATGTACCTGTGATATCATTTCTAATAAAAAATAATCTGGACTCAGTCTTTGCCTATTTTTCTCTGTATGTTCTCACTATCAAAAATCAAAATGGCTGGCTCCTTCCAACACATTTGATCTTGAACCTTGCCAAGTCTTCATCTTGGGGACGTCTTCATCTTGGGGACACTAAGCCTACCCTATATATTCAATACTAAAAAAACCCATTGCCATGGAGTCAATTCTGACTCATAGCCACCCTATAGGACAAAGTAGAACTACCCCACAGAGTTTTCAAGGAGGACCTGGTGGATTTGAACTACTGACCTTTTGGTTAGCAGCCATAGCACTTAGCCCCTACACCACCAGGTTTTCCATATTCAATACTAGGTGGACTTTTATATAAATACGCTGATTATGAAGATGATGTAGCAGCATGTAATGATGTCTATTAAATAGTATTGGGTACGGAAAGGAGAGTAATTCTGTAAATGTGTGAAACATAAGGACGTAGGAAAAAAAAGACTGGAAGGAAACACATTGAAACACTGCAGTCATTTCATGAATGGTAGGATAACAGCTGCCCTTTTAATTTGTTTTTATTTTATGAATACTTCCAACTAAATCAAACCTGCACTTTATTAACTTTCATTCAAACCCACTTACTATCTAGCCTCGATCTATAGTCAATATATTTTTCCAAAGCTTCTCCAGGTATACTCCACCATCAAACTACAATTTGTTAATTCCAGATAAGTTTTTCATATTTTTAGACCTTTATTCATGGGGTTCCTTCAGTACCTAACGCTCTTCCCTCTCATCTAAGCCTAACAAAAGACTTCTGATCTTTCAACATACATTTCTAACGTCTTTCACTATCATCTTGAACTCTCCAGCTAAAAACAATCATTCTCTCCTCTAAGGTTATTTGATTATAGCTTTGCTTTGATCATACTTGCCTTTTCTACCTGTGCTCTAGATACAACTGCAATTTAGTGGTAGAGTTTAAAAAAAAAAATTATACATATTTCTGATTTTATCCCAGTCCTTAGTAAATGTTTGTTAAATTGAGTTGACTGTGGAGTAGGATTACAGCGAATGAAAACAGCGAAGAGGACACAGAAAGCCAAACGGGTGCCGTAGGAACATTACGGCCACATGAGTTCATGCATGGGTCCCCCCGTTTGCAGAGGATCTCCTGCCCCATGCTCTGTAGTGGAAGCATCCCCAACTGCAGCTGATTGGTGCGGGACCACCACCGCCTACTCTCAGCTTTGACTACAGGACAGACAGAAGCCTGTGCTGCAAGCAGGGCACCCCCCCCCCCACCTTCTGAGAGCTCTCCAGGAGCCCTTCCTCAGGTATCCTCAGCAGCTCCTGCAGTGGGAAGATTTCTGCTGATAACGATAAAACTCATAATACTAGTTCCTCAGAAGGGGATAACACTTTGCAGTTTATAACGTGCTTATACATATAATGGCTTATTTACTCTTCATTCTAACCTTATCAGGTATCATTACTACCATTCACAGATGATATAACTGCGTGTAGTAAGAAGCTATGCCCTTACTGAAAGCCACGTGTCCAGTTTGTCATTTGGTCAGAACTCAAGCTAGAGCCTCTGACTCCACGTTCAGTGTTTCCTCTGCTTTCTCTCATTCATCTCCATCAAAAGAGTCTTGAGAAGTGGAGAGAGATGAACCTTGCCAAACGTGTCATTCAGAGAACCCACCCACGATGGAACAAGGAATAGGAAAGACAGAAGCAATAAATCATAGTTCTACCTTTCCATATTCAGGAGACTTGTAAATGTAAACTACAGCTTCCAGAGATGAGCAAAGAGCAGTTCCCCTCCAGATTAAGTGGAGTCTGCCTGTTAAACCACCCATCTGTCGGTTTGTCGTACCGTGGTTACTTATGTGTTGCTATGATACTGGAAGCTATGCCACCTGTATTTCAAATACCAGCAGGGTCACCCATGGTGGACAGGTTTCATTGGTGCTTCCAGACTAAGACAGACTAGGAACAATGACCTGGTGATCTATGCTAAATTAGTGAATGAAAACTTTATGCATCACAACAGGATATTACCTGACTTACTGGCATTGGACATGTCATCAGGAAGGATCAATCACTGAAGGAAGACATCACATTTGGTGAAGTAGAGGGCCAGCAAGAGCTGGCAAAACCCACGATGAAACAGATTGGCACAATGGCTTTAATGACGGACTCAAATATGACAGTGATTATGAGGATGGTTCAGAACCAGGCAGTGTTTTGTTCTGTTGTACATAGGTTGCCATGGGTCAGGGTTGACTTAAAGTCAGCTATCTATCCACAGCTTTGATTTCAGTTAATAGTCTGTGATATGTCTGAGTGACTAACATGTTAAAATAGTGACACAGTTTCAGGCATTGGATCACAGAAAGAATGTAGGTCTGTATAAAAGTTGATGAATATATTTCCTGAAATTATGCTGCCCTACTATCTCTTGATGAAATGAGCTATAATTCATTCACACACTCATTCCCTTAACAAACATTTTCTGAGAACATCTAAAATGTGCCAGACAGTGCCAGCATCTTATTTGTGCATATAACTTCAAAGAGTTCATAGACCCCAGTTTAGGGATGCTTATCTAGAAGGTGGTGATTCAGTGGTAAAGTTCTCACCTTCCATGACAGAGATTCAGATTTGATTCCCAGTCAGACAGTGGAGGTTTTCATGTTGCTATTATGCTAAACAGGTTTCAACACAGCTTCTAGACTAAGATGGACTAGGAAGAAAGGCCTGGTGTTCTAGTTGCAAAATCCATCCAATCCCCAACCCATCATGAGGATGGTGCAGGACTGGTAGCATTTTTTTCCATTGTGCATAGGATTGCCAAGAGTCAGGGGCCAGCTGGATGGCAGCTCATAGCAACATTTCGAAGGTGTAAGTGTTTTGTCCTCATTGAAGTAGAGAGGAGGGGATTAATAAGCACTGACACTAAGTAAGAGCTTCATAAATTTGCAAATGGGCTTCTCCATTGACAGTCTAATCTTCCAGAATTAGTTTATTTACATTAAGTGATACTGAACGGAATTAACTAAGATGCCATCTCAAAGAGCTATAATGGAATTGGCTTTAGGACGGGTACATTTGTTGAAGGGAGGAATTAGTTCAAAGTACTGGTGGGTGACCAAGTGCTGAGTTATAGCTACCAAGCTGGATACCTAATATGCCCTTTCCCCCATTCTCTCAGCAGTTTTTTTCTCTTTGAATTTAAATTATTCCAAGTACCACCATCAGAATTCACTGCCTGCTGCTAAGAATCAAAAAGCTACAGTGGCTCTGTTGAAATTGATGTTTTAAAGTTGATCCAGTTTCACATCCATAAGGGGCCAGGGCTACCAATCGTGTGTTGGCAAACATTTGGTCCCCAATCAATAATCACTGAAAGGCACAGTAGTCGTTTTTACAAAATGGGAGAGTCTATTTTTGTATTTTACCTTCAGGACTTGTCACTGAGAGGTTGAAACACAAAGGCTGCATTACAGACTTCTTCCTAAAGCTTCTTTTTTCCCCAAATTTTCTCTGAATGGATGGACCTGGTGCTACTTTAGACTGATTGAGCCAGGAAGTAGAGGGACTACAGTTAAGCAAGGAGAAAAAGAAACATGTGGGAACCTGGGAGTTTGAGTCCAAGTGGGACTCAAGTGGGAAGAGGGAAATACCCAGGAATAACCTGAATACCCCCTACCTGTCTGTTAGTTTGAAGGAGCCCTGGCTGCACAGTGGTTAAAGCACTTGGCTGCTATGCAAAAGATTGGCAGTTTGAACCCACCAGTGGCTCCATGGGAGAAAGATGTGGTTGTCTGCTTCTATAAAGATTTAGAGCCTTGGAAACCCCATGGGGCAGTTCTACTCTGTTCTATAGGGTCTGGATGAGTCTAAATTGACTCAATGGCAATGGGCTTTTTGGGTCTGTCAGTTTGTCATACTATGGTGGCTTGCATGTTGCTCTGATGATGTAAGCTATGCATTATATACCAGCATCAAATACCCATGGTGGACAGGTTTCAACAGAGCTTCCAGACTAGAAAGAAACATACTAGAAACAAAGGTCTGGTGATTTACTTCCTAAAATTAGTCCATGAAATCCTATGAATCCCAATAGAATATTGTTCGATACAGTGCTGGAAGATGAGCCCCCTAGGTTGAAAGATACTCAAAATATACAGTGGCCTCAACAATGGACTCGAGCACACTATCATAAAAACGGCTCAGGACTGTGCAACATTGTGTTCCGTCGTGCATCCAGTCACCATGAGTCAGATCCAACTCAACAGCAACTAACAACAACTGAGTTCATGTAAGGATGGATTAGTGGTTACAAGGATAGCAGCTCATGGAGAAGGGCTAATTCATGAGTCTTGTGGAGAAATGGCAACAAGCCTGGGGATTATCATTTGCAAAAGATCTGTCCAGCTTGTAGTTCAACCTGAACTAGGAAGAATGGGGCAAAGTGATAGGGACACAGAGCAAACTGATAAAGGTTAGTCTGACCCAGGATGAAGATGAGGATAGAATATGAGTAAAATTAAGAATACTTTCCATTTACACCAAAGAGGACATTCAAATGGCCACCAAACACGTGAAAAGATGTTCAATGCCATTGCCATCAGGGAGATGCAAATCAAAACCACAATGAGATACTGTCTTAGTCATCTAGTGCTGCCATAACAGAAACTCCACAAGTGGATGGCTTTAACAAAGAGAAATTTATTTTCTCACAGTCTAGTAGGTTACAAGTCCAAATTCAGGGCATCAGGGAAGGCTTTCTCTCTCTGTTGGCCCTGGAGGAAGGTCCTTGTCCTCAATCTTCCCCTGGTCGATAAGCTTTTCAGGCACGGGGACCCCATGTCCAAAGAAAGCGCTCTGCTTCTGGTGCAGCTTTCTTGGTGGTATGAGGTCCCCAACTCTCTGTTTCCCTTTCCTTTTATCTCTTGAGAGATAAAAGGGCTGTGCAGGCCATACCCCAGGGAAACTCCCTTTACATTGGATCAGGGATATGACCTGGTAAGGGTGTTACAATACCACTCTAATTCTTTAATGTAATATTACAGTCACAAAATGGAGGACCACCACAGAATACTGGGAATCATGGCCTAACCACATTGATATACATATTTTGGGGGGACTTTAATTGAATCCAAGACAGATACCATTTCACTCCCACTAGGATGGCTAAGATTTAAAAAAAAGAAAATAATAAATGTGGGGAAATTGAAACCCTTATCAATTGCTGGTGGAAATGTAAAATGTTACAGCCATTGCAAAAAAAAAGTGTAGTAGTTTCTCAAAAAACTAAAAATAGAACCACCATATGATCTAGCAATTCCACTTCCAGTTGTGTACCCCAAAGACTTGAAAGCAGAGACACAAACAGAGACTTATACACCAATGTTCATTTCAACACCATTCATAATAGGCAAAAGGTAAAAGGAACCTAAATTTCCATCAACAGATGAAAGGATAAACAAAATGTGGTACCCACATATAATGAAATACTACACAGCCTTGATACATGCTACAATATGGATGAAGCTGGAAGATGTTATGTTGAATGAAATGTCAATCACAAAAGGAAAAATATTGTATGACCTCATTTACATAAAAAGACAATGACAGGCAACTGTATAGAGGCCAAAAATTTTAATGCTAACCACGAGTGGAAGGGAGGTAGAAAGGGGAGGTCATTACTTGCAGAGTACCGAGTTTCAGTTTTCGGTAATGGAAAAATTACGTTGATTAAGGGTTTATAGACAACTAATGTAATTTCTGTCAATAAGTTGTACACCTGTAAAAAGTTGAGTTGGCAAAAATTTTGTGATAGATGTATTTACAACAATGACAAAGAAAAAAAAAAGAGTAACTACTGAGGCTGCTTACTAAAAAAACAAAAACCATTGCCGTACAGTGGGTTCCTAATCATAGTGACCCTATGAGTCTGCTTATGTACAGCCAAATACCCTATGGAATTTGGTTCCTCGGTTTGGAGGTTTAGGGTCATGGTTTCATGGGGCATCCCAGTTAATTGGTCAAATAACATGTTAAGTGCTTCTGTTCCCTCTCCTAGTTCATTGTGTAGTGCCTGAATTCTTAAAAGTTTCCAAGTGACCATCAAAGTTACAATAATTGGTCTCTATTCACCTGGAACAACAGAGGAAGGAGATTCAGAAATAGGAGGAGGAAATGAAATGTGTTGGGTAATTGCCTCCATGAATAATTGCCTCTTTATACCATTTTTTTTTTTTTTTTACCATTAGACCAGAAGAAATGGATGGTGCCTGGCTACCATTACTGGACATTTTGATTGAAGATTCTATAGAAGAATTCTGATCAAAAGAGGGAATTTCAAATTCTGATGAACTCCAGACTTCCTGGAGCCATGAAGCCTAGATGAACCCCTGAAACCACTGCCCTGAGATAATCTTTGAACATTAAACCAAAAATAGCCCCTGAAGTCTTCTTAAAACCAAACATGACTGTTATTCAAATTTACACACCAAACACTAAGGCTGAAGATGAAGAAATTAAAGATTTTTACCAAATTCTAGAGCCTGGAATTGATTAGACATGCAATCAAGATGCATTGATAATTACTGATGATTGGAACGGAAAGTTGGAAATAAAGACAAAAATTAAAACAAGTTCACAGGAGCCAAAATATGACCTTGAGTATATCCCAACTGAATTTAGAAACCATCTCAAGAGTAGATTTGACAAATTGAACACTAATGACCAAAGACCAGACAAGTTGGGGAATGGCATCAAGGACATCATACATGAATACGGCAAGAGATCATTTAAAAAACAGGTAAGAAAAGATGGATATCAGAAGAGACTCTGAAACTTGCTCTTGAATATCATATAGCTAAAGCAAAAGGAAGAAATGATGAAATAAAAGAGCTGAACAGAGGATTTCAAAGGGCAGCTAGAGATGGCAAAGTAAAGTATTATAATGACATGTGCAAAGACCTGGAGTTAGAAAACCACAGGGGAAGAACGCAGTCTCCATTTCTCAAGCTGAAAGAACTAAAGAGAAATTCAAGCCTTGAGTTGTAATGTTGAAGAACTCAACAGGGAAAACATCAAATGATGCAGGAAGCACCAAAAGAAGATGGAAGGAATACACAGTCACTGTACCAAAAAGAATTTGCTGACATTCAGCCATCTCAGGAGGAAGCATTTGGTCAAGAACCAACGTTACTGAAGGAAGAAGTCCAAGCTACACTGAAGACATTGGAGAAAGGCTCCAGACATTGATGAAATACCAATTGAGATGTTTCAACAAACGAATGTACTGCTGGAAGAGCCCACTCATCTGTGCCAAGAAATTTGGAAGACAGCTACCTGGCCAACCAACTAGAAGAGATTCACATTTATGCCTTTTCCAAAGAGAGGTGATCCAACGGAATGCGGAAATTACCAAACAATATCACACACAAGTAAAATTTTGCTGAAGATCATTCAAAAGCAGTTGCAATGGTACGCAGACAGGGAACTGCCAGAAATTCTACATCATTGCTGATGTCAGATGCATCCTGGCTGAAAGCAGAGAATACCAGAAAGATCTTTACCTGTGTTTTATTGAATATGGAAAGGCATCCAACTCTGTGGATCATAACAAATTATGGATAGTATTGCAAAGATTGGGAATTCCAGAACACTTAATTGTGCTCATGAGAAATCTGTACATAGATCAAGAGGCAGTTGTTTGAACAGGACAAAGGGATATTGCATAGTTTAAAGTCAGGAAAGGTGTGTGTCAGGGTTGTATCCTTTCACCACACTTTTTTCAATTTGTATGCTAACCAAATAATCCAAGAAACTGGACTTTATGAAGAAGAACAGGGTATCAGGATTGGAGGAAGACTCACTGATAACCTGCAATATTCAGATGACACAACCTTCCTTGCTGAAAGTGAAGAGGACTTGAAGTACTTACTGATAAAGATCAAAGACCACAGCTTTCAGCATGGATTACACCTCAATATAAAGAAAACAAAAATCCTCACAACTGGACCAGTAAGCAACATCATGATTAATGGAGGAAAGATTGAAGATGTCAAGGATTTCATTTTACTTGGACCCACAATCAACACGCACGGAAGCAGTAGTCAGGAAATCAAAAGATGCATTTTCTTTGGGCAAATCTACGGCAAAAGGCCTTTTTAAAGTGTGGAAAAGCAAAGATGTCACCTTGAAGACTAAGGTGCGCCTGACCCAAGCCATGGTATTTTCAATTGCCTCATATGCACGCGAAAGCTGGACAATGAATAAGGAAGACAGAAGAAGAATGGACGTCTTTGATTGTGGTGTCGATGAAGAATATTGAATATACCAGGGACTGCCAAAAGAACGAAAAAATCTGTCTTGGAAGAAGTACAACCAGAATGCTCCTTAGAAGGAAGGATGGCCAGATGTCATCTCACACACTTTGGACATGTTATCAGGAGGGATCAGTCCCTAGAAAAGGACAGCATGCTTGGTAAAGTAGAAAAAAAAAAAACGTAGAGGGCCAGCAAAAAAGAGGAAGACCCTCAAAGAGATAGATTGATACAGTGGCTGTTAACAATGGGCTTAAGCATAACAATTGTTGTGAGGGTAGCTCAAAACCAGGCAGTGTTTTGTTCTGTTGTACATAATAGGTTCTCTATGAGTCAGGGCTGACTCTATGGCACCAAAAAACAACACTAAGTTTAACTTAACTTGTAAAGAATGTCTGCCTTGAGCATTGTGCTATTTTAAGATCAATGTATATGGTATCAAATTGAGAAGAGCAACTTGAAAGATCAGATAGGAAACTTAGGGGAAAATAAGTTTACGTTAACAAGGAAGGATGACTCAGGAAAGGAATGTGCGAATGGTTGCACAACTTAAAGAGTGTAATCAATGTCACTGAATTGTACATGTAGAAATTACTGAATTGGTATATGTTCAGCTATGTATATTCTCAATAACAAGCAAAAACTAAAAAATTGTTTAGAAAAAAATAATGCCTTTCATTTAAGATAATTATGTGCAGTTAGTGATGGTTCAGTGGTCATATCTCCATGTGGGAGACCTGGGTTTGATTTCCAGACGATGTACCTCAAGCACAGCCACCACCCATCTGCTGGTGTAGGTGTGAATGTTATTATGATACTGAACAGGTTTTAGTGAAGCTTCCAGACTAAGACAGACTAGGAAGAAAGGACTGGTGATCTACTTCTAAAAAACAAGTCAATAAAAACCCTATGGATTAAAAAGATACAATCCTGTTGAGCATGGGGATGGTGCAGGACTGAGCAGCGTTTTGTTCCATTGTGCATAAGGTTGCCATTAGGCAGGGGCCGACTCCATGGCGGCTAACAATAACAAAATAATTGCATAGGGAGACAGGACCTGGACTGGAAAGAGCTAGATTTAGAAGGTAAAGAGGACACCCTTGCATGAAAGAATCACTTGTTAAGATTCAACCTAAACTCGATAGAGTTGGCCTCTGAATCTAGCTGAATACAATTTATACCCGGACAAATATTACACTGGAATAAAGAGAGTTTGTTCGTTCAGGACAAACAGCCAGAGAAAATGGCTACCAATGCCTCATGAAAAGCATTGGATTTGGTGCAGAAATATTGTATATTAAATGCTCATTAAAGATGTTCTGATTTATTTTGTATCTTCTACAAAGGACATATTTGTCCAACTGATTTTAACTTCAAGATTTGACCCTCTTTTACTCAAGTATCAAACAGAGGGAATAAAAATAAAACCAGCACGTTGTGTGTCAACTTGGATGGGCCATGATTCTCAGTGGTTTGACAGTCACATGATGTTGTGATCACTTTCATGATGAGATTTGATATGATGTGATCACTTCCATGATGGGGTCTGCTGTGAGTAGCCAATCAGTTGAAAGGAAATTTCCTTGGGCATGTAGTACGCATTGAATATAAGTAGCTATTCTGGCAAGGATTGTAGGCTTTGCTCTTTCTGGATCCTGCAGTTGGCTGCTGTTCATCTGACCTCTGGTCTTGGGACTTAAGATAGCAGCTTACCTACGATTTTGCCTGCTGACCTTGGTACCCATCAACCTTCACAGCCTGTTAGCAAGAGCCCTGCTCTCTGACCTGCTGATCTTGAGTTCGCCAGCTCCTGCAGCTACTTGAATCAGGAGAAGCCTCTATCTTGACCTACAGACTTGGGACATTCCAGCCTCTAAAATAACATGAGCCATTTTCTTGATATAAATCTCTCTCTATATATATATACTTATATGCTTACTGGTTTTGCTTCTCTAGAGAACCCAGCCTAAGACATCCCCCATTTTTTTCCCCCTTAAACCTAGATATTTTGGATTTTGTTTAGCTCTACTTGCTTTAATTCTTTCATTGATATTGTGGCAGCTATTGTATGTTGCCTCACTCAACATGTATCCAAATCCCTCTTTTCTAAAAGAAATAAAGCAAAATATTCAAATCCCATTCTCCTTTGTAAGGATGGCCAGGTGACTCAGATATAGCCAACGAAATGCAAGGACAAGTCCCCAGAGAGAGGCATCTCTGGGTGGACTCAAACTTCCAATCTTTGGTTAGCAGCCAAATGCTTTAACTATTTGCACTACCAAGGGACTTCAGTAATGACCACGGGCACACTAATATATGCTTTTTGTTTTGTTTCTTGATTCTGATTTTTATAAACTTATTCAATATACGTTATTCTTTAGATCAATCAAGAAAATATATATATGAGATGGCTGCATAGTTAAACATGTCTTCCTATAAATACACTTTGCTTGTATATTATTACTGGATCAATAAGCAACATCATGATAAATGGAGAAAATATCGAAGTTGTCAAGGATTTCACTTTACTTGGATCCATAATCAACACCTATGGAAGCAGCAGTCAAGAAATCAAACAACATATTGCATCGGGTAAATATGCTGCAAAAAAAACTCTTAAAAGTATTAAAAAGCAGAGATGTCACTTTGAGGACTAAGGTGTGCCTGAGTCAAGCCATGGTATTTTCAGTTGCCTCCTATGCTTGTGAAAGCTGGACAATGAATAAAGAAGACCAAAGAAGAATTGACGCCCTTGAGTTATGGTGTTGGCGAAGAATGTTTAATATACTGTGTACTGCCAGAAGAACAAACAAACCTGTCTTGGAGGAAGTACAGCCGAATGCTTCATAGAAGCAAGGATAGTGAGACTACATCTCACGTACTTTGATCATGTTATCAGGAGGGACAAGTCCCTGCAGAAGGATATCATGCTTGATAGAGAGTCAGCATAAAAGAGGAAGACCCTCAACAACATGAATTGACACCGTGGCTTCAACAATGGGCTCAAACATGGCAACAACTGTGAGAATGGTGCAGAACCTTGTAGTGCTTCATTCTGTGGTACATAGGATGGCTATGGGCTGGAACCGACTCAATGGCACCTAACAACAACAAACAACAACAACATATTACCTGGTGAGCAAGAATATCAGGTAAAACCCTCAGTTACCCTTTTCATCTTATTTCATGCAAGAATAAACTTTAATATTACTAAAAATCTCCCATGTTTACAACTTAATCCTCAAAGCCCGTATGATTTGGAGGATACATTATGCTTTGCAAATCTTTCCTTTCTTTGTCTTTTCACTAAAGGGAAACCACAAGCTTTTCTTCCAGGGCACAAAAACAAAGGAAGCAATTCACTCAAAACCCTAAATGTACCCTGTGTCATTTGTTTCGAGACGTTTCTAAATTATCCAGACAAAACGCCTTTTGAAACAGCATGGAGTTTCTGCTATCATAACAAAGGTTTTCAGGGCTGCTGTCTCTCGAAGTCAAAAGAAGTTGCCAGAGAGAATTGGGGGAAGATGGGAAGAAGGAGCAGGGGGGAGTAAGCAGAATAAAATAAAACTCTGATGAACTAACACAGGGACTACAATTGGGTGAGCTTTCAAATTGCAGCAAAGTATAAAGAGGTAGCTCCCAAAGCAGCCTGTCAATGTTTTTTGTGCTCACGTAATGCACCTGGGGAGTTTTCTTTTTGATTGCAAAGAGATCAAACTTTAGTTTAAGCAGTGGGTGATTCTAGCATTTTCAAATACACAGGACATTTTTCTACCTCCACGATGATATCCAAAATAGATACGCCACAGGTAGAAATGGCCCTCACACGTAGTAGGTATCATTAGTGTTAGAGACTGCAGGCTTCCCTTCTGAAAATGGTATTTCAAAGGACCAACTCCAAACCATACCATACAAAGTTTCTAGTTTCTGCTTTTAAGTTACCTTCTCTTTGTTGTTATCATTACAGCAGAAAGCCTGCAATAAATCACTTTTATTATTTATCTGACTTCTGCTGAAAGAGGAAAGATGTACAGTCAGCTACTGTGCACTTTGTTGGTATTCAAGGTGAAACCTCGAGTACAAATCTTTGATACCCCTAAAGGAACTGAGGAAGTGGAAGCAGTAGAGAGTATAAATAAACCAGCCTCATTTTATTACCCGCTTGTTCAGACAACCTGGAGCCATGACCCACCTTCCTGACGATGACAATCCCTCACCCCGTACCCCACAGAACCTTCCATAGATTCTCTCTCCATCTAAAGAATCGCTAT
The DNA here is from genome assembly GCF_024166365.1 of Elephas maximus indicus. NCBI lineage: Eukaryota > Metazoa > Chordata > Mammalia > Proboscidea > Elephantidae > Elephas > Elephas maximus. The sequence goes on along the minus strand of NC_064831.1, from coordinate 83,768,852 downwards.
ACCCCCCAGTGTTTTATCTGAAGATTGAAAAAGGTTTCACCTACCTTAAGTACAAAAGGTCAAGGGAGACGTAAAACAAAGGAATTCATTTCCTTCCAACTGCTAACATAGGAAAAGACTGTCTTCATAGAAGTATTTTGAAGAAAGGAAAGGATGGGGACAGCACCAGTCTGCATAACCACTCCGCCCTTTTAGGAGAGGGCAGCCGTGCATGGCCCTGTTACTGGGGGAGTGTGAGGACAATGGGCGGTCAAAAGGTCATAGATAGAGCGCTGACTCTGCCACCTATTATTTCTGTGTTCTTTGGCAAGTTATACCCTCCCTGAGCCTCAATTCATTCTGTATTAAGTAAGGCTAATAATTAAAATGATAACAATAATAATAAATAATACACCGCATATTTGTAATTGTTAGGCAATGTGCAAGGCACTTTATTTAAAGTATCTCATTCTATTTTCTGAAGAACCTTATGAAAAAGATGTCATTATTGCTATTTTATAGGTGTAGAAACTGAGGCTCAAAGAGATGGAAGTTTGCCCATGTTGTATAGGTAGTAAGTGAAGGGAAAGATGGGAACCCCCAGCTCTCTCCCAAACCCATATTATCATTAAGTATATCTGGCCTTTCCAGAGGTATTACCTTTTCTGCTTCCCCTGGGTAGTCAGGAGAATTATGAGGCAGAAAGTATAAAAACTGCTCTAAATGTACAATACGAGTACATTGTAATGTTGTAGAATACCTTTCACATAACAGATCATCAATATTATAAGAGGAAAAGGAGGGAAGGAAGGAGAGAGGGAGAGAAGGAAGGAGGGAGGGAAGGAAGAAAGAAAAGGAGGACAAGAGGGAGGGAAGGAGAGAGGGAGGAAGAAAGGAATTTCTGTAGGTAGAAAAAGAAGAGGGCACAAGGTAACTTAGACCATAGCAGTCCTTGATTCCAAGAATGAGTAAATACTCACAGTCATGGGATTAGTTAGAAGTGCAATTAAAAGATCTTCGTTGATTCTATGATTTTGAATTCTAGAATCCAAAATCTTACAGGAGGAAGAGAAGTTTGAAGAAACAGTCTTGGAGAGAAGATGCTGGGAAATGGTTTCCAACACATGGTGTCCCACGGGTAACACCATGGAATCCCCTGGGAACTTCCTGAGAACACTTTTCTGTAATCTCATGATAGAATTCCATAATTGTAGTGAGCCAGTGCCAAAAGGGAAACCCCTCCTTCAGGCAAAGTTGGCCTTGACTCACACCCAAAAGGAAAGCTCACCAACCATGCTAATCGACCCGTGGCTTCTGCTCCAAAGAAGAATGTGATCTTCAGGAGCCAAATTACAGGGTTACAATATTTCTCAGCCATAAACATCCAGTCAGCTGCTCATTATGAGGACTTTTTTTTTTTCCTCCTGGAAGAGAACTGTTGTAAGTCTGGTGTTTAGTGGGTTGCCCAAGACTCTTTACTTCATTCTAGAGGGCCTTACAAATTTATAGTGTTCCCCATAGGGGAGTAGGAAGGGCCTTCTGCATCCTGTGCTTGTTGTCATATAAATTTAATCACTTTCCAGATGGATTGTCTATGGAAAAATGCCTTCATCATTATTGATGACTCTGTCCCTATCTTTCTCTGGTTTTGGAATAGTAGCTTGCATGAAATTGATTACCAATTTCTCATCTCCACCTGAATATATATACACACACTTATTACACACACACAGCAAAAAAAGTATTAGTGATTCTTAAAAACTAAAAAAAGTAAAGAAAGAAACATGTATCCCTAACCCACTTTCAAGTAAGAAATTATGTGTATATGTATGTGTATTTTTAAAAGACTAGCCAGAGCCACATAGCCATGGGGTCCCAAAGAAGCCTGAATGGACATTCCACCAGTGGCTGAGCCTGGGAAAGCTCTGAGAGTCCTGGAAGTCAAGACATTCTAGCAGTGTTTTTCTATATCATGCAGGAGTAGGACTAGCTGGAGGCAGATAAAACTAAGAAAGTTAAATGTGCCAAATCCAAAGCTAGGAATAGAAGATTGAGCTTCCTTGCCAACAACTCAGCTACCTTGGAATGGAATGGTGGAATGCAGAAGGAAGGTAAATGAGAAGGTCAAAGACAACTGGGGCCAATTGAGCTAGAATGTCTTCAACTCCTTTCCATTTGTTTAGTGTGTAGTTAAAATGATACTTTTGTTTGGAAGCCAATGTTTCTTTGAAGGCGAAGCCTGGGACTATGCTGAACCTGGGCTCTAAGGTTCATTATCATTTATTCAACTAAAAAAAAGCATGTATCTAAATTCCAGGAGGTCAGAATAGAGAAAATAGAGAGAAAGACAATATTTCGAGGAAGAATTACTGAGAGCTTTCCAGAATTGAAGAAAGACATAAATCCTCAGACTGAAAAAGCATTTCAAGTTCTAAGGAATATAAATAAAAATAAATCTACACCTAGATACATAGTTGTAAAGTTACAGAAAATGAAAAGCAAAGACAATCTTAAAAGTAACCAGAGAGAAGAGACCAATAACCCATAAAGAAGGAGAACTGACTACAGCCACAATAGCAACCAGGAGACAGTAAAATCTTCAAGACGCAGAGGTTCAATAACAGCAGCTAATCTAGACTGCTGTACCTTTCTCAACTATCTTTGAAGAGGGAGGATTAAATGAAGACCTTTCAGACACACAGACATTCAGAGTTTGCCACTGACAAACTCATCAAAAGTCCCATGAGAACAGGAACCTTGGTCTATTTTCTCCACTGTACACCCTGTTGCCTAGAATAGTCCCTGACACAAGTAGACACAAAAAAAAATTTGTTAAAAGGAGAAATAAAGCAGCTACTGAAAGATGTATTTCAGTAAGATGAAAAATGAATCCAGAAAGATGGAGCCAGGGGCAAGTAGCAGTGGTGGGCAAAGAAATTGGTAAATGTATTAGGTTCCTATTTCTTATTTTTATTTATTTATTATTGTACTTTAGATGAAGGTTTACAGAACAAACTAGCTCCTCATTAAACAATTAGTATCCATATTGTTTTGCAATGTTGGTTACCAATTCCACGACATGTCAACATTCTCCTTTCTCAACAGGTCCCTATTTCTGCTGTAACAAATTATCACAAATTTAGATTAAAACAGCACAAATTCATTCTCTTACAGTTCTGGAGGCTCAAGTCTAAAATCAAGGCTTCAGCAAGGCTCCATTCCTTTCAGGGTTTCCAGAGGGGAATCCATTCCCTTGCCTCTTCCAGCTTCTGGAGGCCACCTGCATTCCTTGGGTTGGGGCTCCTTCCTAGAATCACTGCAGCCTCTTGCTTCAGTCTTCACATCTCCTGCCACACACTCTAATCTCCTGCCTCCCTCTTAAAAGGACCGTTGTGATTACATTGGGCTTACCCAAATAATCCAGTATAATCTCTCCTTCTCAGAGCCTTAATCACACCTGCCAAATCCCATTTACCATATAAGGTAATAAATTCACAGGTTCTGGGAATTAGGCAGTGGCATCCCTAAGCGGGTACATCAGAAAGGATGACATCAAAATGGCCCCAGGGTCTGCTGTGGTGGTGGCAGCGGTGGTAGAGGTGGTGGGTAGGCTGGTGCTGCTGGAGGAGGGACCACCAAGGCTGTGGCATCACAAGGGATGGTGTCACCCTTCACCCAGTGCTGTAACTCATTACCCATTTTTTGCCCACCAGTCAGGCTGCAGGCAGTGGGATGTGGCACCTGCCATTGTGTGGGAGGGTCTCCACTTTGGCCAATGGAAGAAGAGAGGAGTTTCAGGAAGCCACAGAGGTGGGGCCACGCAGTGTGGTGCTCAGCCCTGCTGGTGGTGGGGCAGGACCAGCCACTCTACCCACCAGAGGCGTTCGCTGGCTGGCTTTGCCCACCTGGGGGGTGGGGAGTGACACCATGAGTCACCGCACTGGGTGACACCACCCTAGTGATGACACTGGGATTAGGACAGTGGTACCTTTTTGGGAAGGAGCCCTAGTGGTGCAAGTGTTAAGCACTTGGCAGCTAACCAAAAGGTTGGCAGTTCGAACCCACTCAGTGTCTCCACTGGAGAAAGACTTGGCAATCTGTTTCTGTAAAGATTACAGCCAATAAAACCCTACGGGGCAGTCGCATGGGGTTGCCATGAGTCAAAAATTGACTGGATGGCATCCAACAATAACATTTTTATGGGGGCCATTATACTGCCTACTACATTAATATGTTGATAAACCTAATGGTATGATTGTAAAAAAAGAATTAGTAATAAAAATGTAGCAACTAGTAAGAGAAGGAGTTTAAAACAATGTGAAGCACAAATTATTGGACACAAACGACATAGAAGATGTGACGGATAATCAGCATGAAAGCAGCCTAAAGTTCTTGTTAGAGAATGACAGAGGCATTGGCGATTGCAAGCTTTTCAGTCCCATGTGCGTGTCAGAAATCAAAGGGCAAACACTGAAGGATAAAACAGGAGGCTTAACTTCCAAGCCACTGTTGTTCTTGTTCTTGTTCTTGGCTGCTGTAGAGTTGTCCCTGACTTCTGATGCTTCCATGCAGAATGGAAAGAAATGTTGCCCTGTCCTGTGCCATCCCCGTGATTGGACGATTGTGTTCTATAGGGTTTTCAAAGGTAGATCGCCAGGCCTTTCTTCCTGGTCCATCTTAGTCTGGAAGCTCCTCTGAACACACAAGCTTTCACTGACAGCTGGTGTTGACTGTGCGTGAGGCGCGTTAGCTGAGAATTGAACCTGGGCCTTCAGCACGGAAGGAGGGAATTCTACTACTGAGCCACCAATGTCCCCATTCAAACCACTAGAAGGGATGGGGGGCGAGGAATGAGGAACACTTATGAAATATAAAACAACCCCCAAAAGCAAACCCATTGCCATCAAGTCAATTCCCACTCATAGCAACCCCCATAGGACAGAGTAGAACTGCGCCATAGGGTTCCAAGGAGTGGCTGGTGGATTCGAACTGCCAGCCTTTTGGTTAGCAGCCAAGCTCTTAACCATAAAACCAGATTCAAATCAGAAAGGGAGGGAAAAAAGAAGCCTAGAAAAAAAAGCATAATAAACAGAACACACAAAACAACAATAGCCAAATATACCCAAATGTATCATCAATCAGAATAAAAGTAGACAAAAGAGTGGCAAAAATTTTGAAAATGCTCTAATGTTTACAGGGTGTAGCAAAGAATCATGGTTGGTCCTCCACTCACATCCCTTAGGATCCTATCTTACCGTTGTTATGCAACCCTGACTTCAGTACATTTTTACTACCAACAGCCAGCATCTTTGGCCATTTCTCAGTGAGCTGTTCCCAGGCTACTGGAGCCCAGTCTGTTCACGTGGGTGGAGAGCTCTAGCGCCTGGGACTGATGGACAGATGGAGGAGTACACAAGACCTGCAAGTCCAGGGCTTTGAGACCTGGATAACTCTGAGGTGTAACTTACACTCTAGAGTTTTCCAGAGGTATCAGGCTGAATTTTATCAGGCTGAAGTCACTGTAGGACTTTGCCTAAGAGCGCACCCTTGCTTGCCTTTCTTGTCCTCCTTCCTCCCCTGCCCCACTGCCTCAGGGGTTTTCTTGTGAGCACCTCCTGAACCACTTGCATAGAAAGCCGAGGGGCTTTCTGGTGTCTACTTTTGGGAATCCAATCTAAGACTCCAAGTTTTAACTTCACACACATTTACTAAACACAGAATTCCGTATTTCCCCCATAATGGACAGATACCACAGTGTTGACCATAACGAAAATTTAGAAAAATAGAATAAGCCAGCTCAATGCAAGAGAAAACACATTTAATCATTAAGGAAGAATGTTCTGGACATTTATAACTGCTAGCTTAGCTGATAGGCATTGGTTTTCCTGAAGGCCTTTCCTTCCCATATTCTTACTATAAAAATAAATTCTATGATATGATTTTCGTAGAGAAGACAGTCTACTCTTGTTGTTAGTCCTTCTCAATGGTCCGAGTACTCCCTTGTTCCATGGAAGAAAATTTCAGTACCTTAGGAAGTGGTGTACAAACCACGGGAATATAAGTGTATCCCCACACTGAGTTGCTTAGCTATAGGAACACTAATTCTTCAATATCTTATCTTCTAGAAGTCAGTAGTTAAAAGACAGTTCTTTCATGCTCAAGGTAGACCTGAACTGTGAAACTGTCAATATGCTTTTAAGGGTGGTCAGATGCAGGGGCATACTAAGGCATGGCAGGTAAGGCACTTGCCCTTGGTGACACTTGAGGAGGGGCACTAATGAACAGTTTCTATTGGCCATGGCAGTTTCCATTGTCAGCTGTAAGAGATCATTCAGAATTTAAAACTAATTGCCATAGGTGCTATTTTCCGTAGGTAGGTCATAGGATAGGTGACTTTTTTTATACCAAAAACCAAACCAAACCCATTGCCATCGAATCAGTTCCAACTCATAGTGACCCTATAGGATAGAGTAGAACTGCCCCATAGGGTTTCCAAGACTGTGAATCTTTATGGAAGCAGACTGCCATTTCTCTCTCCTGCAGAGCAGCTGGTGGGTTCAAACTGCCGACCTTTCAGTTACCACTCAAATACTTAACCATGGGGCTCCTTTATTTTTCTTCACACTTTCTTCTATTTTGAGGTCTCTTTTTAATATCTTTTACTAATCATGTTCTTTTTTATGGAGACCACACATCATGTTTTAATAGCCCATGATGTTTGTGTACTCATCACCTTCTGTGACATAAAAACAGAATCTACTTTCTGGGACATCAAATGTGGTTCCTTATCAAAATGATTGTTTTTTATTGTAATTGAAGTGTAATTTACATACAGGGAACTGTACACGTCTAGAGTGGACAGTCTAATGAGTTTTGACAAACGTGTATACCTGTGTAACCAGCCAAGATCTAAGATATTTCCGTACTCCAGAAAGTGACCTTCCAGTCAGTATCCGCCACCCAGAGGTCAACACTGGTCTATGTTCTTTCTTAATAGTATTTTTTTTCTGTTCTAGACGTTCGTATAAATAGAAACACATAGCAAGTGCCCTTTTGTCTTTTTTTTTTTTTACTTGGTATATTGTTTCTGAGATTCATCTACATTGTTTTGTGTTCAGTAGTTCATTCCTTTTTTTTTTTTTTTTAATTACAAAGCAGTATTCCTTACAGGAATATGCCACAATTTGTTTATCCACTTCTCCTATGAATGGGCACTTTGGTTGTTTCCAGGTTTTGTTATTATGAATAAAGCTGCCATGGACAATCTTGTACAAGTTTTTGTTTTGTTTTGCTTTTTAATGAACACGTTTTTATTCCTTTTGGGAAAATATCTAGATTATAGTGTAGATATATATCAAATGTGATGAGAAATTACCAAACAGTATTACAAAGTGTGCCTTGTACTGTTTTAAACTCCCACCAGTAGTGTATGAGAGTTCTAGACACTCCACATTCCCATGAACACGTGGTACTGTCAGTCAGTTTCATTTTAGCATTTTTACTGGATATGTAGCAGTATCTCACAGAGTTTCAGGTTTCATTTCCCTGATAATTACTGATGTTGAGCTATTTTTCTTGGGCTTAGTGACCATTTTTAATTGCGCGTTCTATCTTTTTATTCTCTTTTTACTATCTTTGCATTGTAGGAGTTCTTTATGTATTCTAGATACAAGTCCTCTCGCAGAGCGAAAGGTTTAGTTTTGATGAAGTCCAACTTTTTTTTTTCTTTTATGATTGTTACTTTCTATGTCCTGCTTAAGAATCTTTGCTTTCTTCCAAGATTGCAAAGATATTCCCCTTTGTTTTCTTGTAGAAAATGCATTGTCTTAACTAATATGTTCAGGTCTATGATCTATTTCAAATTTATCTTTGTATGTATTTTGAAGTAGAGGTCAGAGCTCTTTTCTTTACCGTATGAATATCCAGTTGTTTCTGCACCATTTGTTAAAAAGACTTTTCTTTCTTCATTGAGTTACTTTGGCAAAGACCTTTGTCAAAACTTAGTTGACGAAGTTGATAAGTTTGGATCTATTTCTGGACTCTATTCTGTTCTGTAGCTATGTTTGTGTATCGTTATGCTCATCCCCCACTGTTTTGATTTTTATAGCTATATAATAAGTCTTGAAATGAAGTAATGTAAGTCCTTCAACATCATTCTTCTTTTACAAAATTGTTTTGGCTATTATAGTTTCTTTAATTTTCATATACATTTTAGAATCAGCTTGCAAGTTTCTATAAAAGTTTTTATTGGAATTGTACAGAATCTATAAATCAATTTGAGGAGAATTGATATCTTAACAGATTTAGTCTTCTTAAAAAAAAAAAAAAAAACTCTTTAATTGAAAAACAAAAAAACCTGAATTTTAAAACTTGAAATAGGAAGTAGATGTTGGTAAAAAGTTTCCTTATTTTCAGTGGAATTTTTATTACTTGTGCAAAAAGTCACTTCCTAAAAGGAAGAGTTTTGCACTAAAAGGAACCAGTTAGAACTCATTGCCAATAGACTTGAAAATAAACACCTTAGGATTTTCCCTCTGGATCCATGCCTTACATTTTCCTTTAATTTGACAAGTATTTATTGAGTGCCAGCAATGTGTGAGGCCCACTCCAGGCACAGAAAACAGCACTGTGTACAGAACAGACACAAAACCCTGCCTTCATGGAGCTTGCATTTTTTAACAAGGACTTTCAGGTGCTTCCATGCTTAAACCATTTGGAAGAGGTCCAAACACATCTCCATTATTCCAAATCATCTAATATTAAACATTGTGAACATATAATATTTAAACTTGAAAGCAGAAACCTTGCCCATATGTGTGTATGTGTTTGTGTACAAGACTCCCAATTCTTTCTCTTATGATTTTAGCATAGGAAAGCTTTGATCTTGGTCCCCTGTGGAAGAACAATGCTCCAGTCCCCCAAAAAAATAGACATAATTTCTTCTGAAAACCATGGTTATTGGCTCCTGCATTGTTTTCATGCAGAGTGGATGTATTTATTGCAATCATTTGCATATAAACACTCCTTTTTTCTAAGAGATAATCCCTGTCCTGACAACTATTTTTGGTATTCTATGTGGATTGATAGGAATATAAAGGAGGAAGGAGCTTTCATGTGGATACTAAATCAAAAGAGAAACAAGGCAAAGGGGGAAAAAAAAAGGCACAGAAAGATGCAAGGCCAAGAGAATGAACTATCAACAAAAATCAAAACTATTCTGATCACAAATATTTTTCAGGTACAAGACCTGTGCCGAACCACATATAACTTTCACACATATCTATATATAAAATTTTCTTCTCTCTTTTCTAGAACAATGTCCTTCTCTTTATCACTGAAATGTGAAATAACTATTTAAAACCCATTGCCATCAAGTTGATTCTGACTCATGGCCACCCCATGTGTTACAGATTGAGGTATTGCCACAGGGTTTCATTTATTCATTTCAAGGCATCTGAGGGTCAAATCTTCAAGGAAAGACACATTTTCCTTACAACTATGTTCGTTCTTTTCTGATAGAGAGGAGGCTGCAGGGCCCAGGGAATACCAGTGAAAGATCATCTTGAGGGCAAAAACCAACACGTGCTTGTATATTTCCCAGTCTTCAACACAAGCAACATATTTTGGACTTTGTGGAAATTAAAAAGAAAGATACAGCTATGCATATATACAAATCTTCTATTTAAAAAAAAGTCTACTAAAGGCCATATATTTATAATCTGGAGAAGATATGATTATACAAATCTTCATTCTCTCTAGCACCAGAAACCGGTGTATGCTTTAACTGGAAAATGGTAATCCATATCTAACTAACTGGCTTTTCCCTTTAAAACTCATGAGTTTTAATGAGACTGTAGGGTCAGGTTGACTGATTTAGTAATATAATGTACTTGGGCTCCAATTTTTAATAATTAATTGTTCATTGAAAGGGATTACTTTTGGGTCATTCATTCTCTTTTGGCCATCACCTCATTACTGGTGGCTTCCTCACATCAATTCCTCATCCATTCCACATGCAGCAATTAATGAACAACTCAGAACATCTTTTATTCTTTTTGTGGGGAATAATTATTTTGGCAGGAAATTGGTATGAGCAAATGGAACCAGAGTCTAGAGCAAAGTGGCCCTTCCTTTTCTGTGGGGGTAAGAGACCCGAAGATGAATCATGAAATATCTTTCACTGGAACTTCCAGATCAAGACAGCCCAGCTTTCCAAGGGCCAAGAGGGAGGAAATTTTACCTCTTTCCTCTTGCTCTAAACAGCAGAAGTTAAAGAAGAACATTAGAACAGAATTAGGGACTGGAGCATCTTGGGAGCTTGAAGCAAACTTGCAGTAAGGCTTGAGGAAAGAGCGGTGCTTACTTCCATGACACAGTGATATAGGGTCCATTTAGGCGTAATGAAAAAGATAGTACATCCATTCCATAAAGCCACTTGAGTGCCAGAGATGACAAAGCATGTCACAGGGAAAGCCAAAACATTTTGCTGAGGCAATGTCTGTCTCTGTCTTTCTAGCTGCCTTCTTTTTTTTTTTTTTCTTTTCAATGATCTGCTGGGAAATCAAGGAAGAAGGTGGAATCACATCCAATACAGTGAGAGCTACAAATTTAGCAATGAAGATTCTTGGAAAAGACCTTCAGGTCATCTGGTCCAACCTTCTAATTTCACATATTTGTTGAACGATGAGGAAAAGAGAAGTGACCTGCTCGGTGTCACACTAAGACCATGGCAAAATTGTGCCTGGATGTAATACAGGGCTCCTCTATACCTGTGCCCACACCATGTAGTCCACTGTATTAGAGAAAAGCAAGAGATGTAATTCACATACCATAAAGTTCAACTATGAAAGTGTATAATTCAATGATTCTTAGTATATTCACAGAGTTCTGCAACTATCAACACAATGAAGTTTACAATATTTTAATCACACCAAAAGGCAACCCTGTACCCATTAGCAGTCATTCTCCCTCTCCCCCTCAGTTTCTCCCACTTGCTGGCCAAGTAACCAATGATCCACTCCCTATTTTTCTAGATTCACCCAGTCTGAACATTTCGTATAAAAGAAGTCTTACAATATTTGGTCTTTTATGACTGGTTTCTTCTTCCACTTAGCTAGTTTTCAAGGTTCATCCACATTACAGTATTGACACCTTTGAATTGTGGTGTTAGCAAAGAATATTGAATATACCATGGACTGCTAAAAAAGGGAACAAATCTGTCTTGGAAGAAGTACAACCAGAAAGCTCCTTGGAAGCAAGGATGGCGAGACTGCATCTTACATACTTCGATCATATTGTCAGGAGGGATCAGTCCCTGGAGAAGGACATCGTGCTTGGCAAAGTACGGGGTCAGCGGAAAAGAGGGAGACCCTCAATGAGATGGACTGATGCAGTGGCTGCAGCAATGGGCTCAAGCATAGCAACAACTGTGAGGATGGTGCACGACAGGACAGTGTTTCATTCTGTTGCACATAGGGTCACTATGAATCAGAACTGACTCGACAGCACCCAACAACAACAGCAATAACTAGTATTTCATTCATTTTTATGGCCAAATAATATTCTACTGAGGGTATACCACATTTTGCTTATCATTCTTCCATTGATGGACATTTGGGTTATTTCTACTTTCATGCTCTTAAATATGTTATTCAGTTCTGCTCTGTCCTATAGGGTTGCTATGAGTCAGAATCGACTCAACAGCAGAAACCGACGTGAGCATTAATGTACAAATTTTTGCATAGACATGTGTTTTCAAGTCTCTTGAGTATATACCTAGGAGTAGAATATCTGGGTCAAATAGTAACTCTATGTTTAACATTTTGAAGAACCAGCAGACTGTTATCCAGAACAGTTAAGCCATTTTACATTCCCATCAGCAATATATGAGTGTTCAGATTTCTCCACATCCTCCTATAAAACTTCCTGTTATCTCACTTTTTGATTCCAGCCATCCTAGTAGACATGAAGTAGTATCTCACAGTAGTTTTGATTTTCTTGCCTCTGATGGCACGGGGTTTGGTTTTTGTTTTGGATGGCTAATGATGTCAAGCATTTTTCATGTACTTATTGGCCATTTATATAGCATTTTTGAAGAAATGTCCATTCAGATCCTTTGCCTATTTTTAAATTGTTTTATTTCTTTTTATTGTTGAGTTGTAAGAGCTCTTTGTATATTTTGGATACTAAACCCTTATCAGACATATGATAATAGGAGAAAATTTTGCAAATATTTTCTCCCATTCTGTGGGTTTTTTTTTTTAATTTTTTCCCACTTTCTTAATTGTGTCCTTTTAAGTCCAAAAGTTTATAATTTTGATAAAGTCAAACTTTCCTATTTTTCTTTTATTGCTTGTGCTTTGGTGTCATCTAAAAAATTGTTGTCTCAACTAAGGTCATATTGATTTATTTCTAAGTTTTCTTCTAAGAGTTTTATAATTTTAGTTCTTACAATTTAGGCCTGTCATTCATTTTGAGTTAATTTAGTATACAGTGTGAAGAATGGATCCAACTTCATTCTTTTCCATGTGAATATCCAGCTGCTCCAGCAGCGATTGTTAAAGAGGTTATTCTCTCCCCATTGAAGGTCTTAGCACTCTGGCTGAAAATCAGTTGACCATAAGTGTGAGCATTTATTTCTGGACCCTCAGTTTTATTCCATTTATCTATATGTCTATCATTATGGCAGCACCACACAGGCTTGATTACTGTAGTATTTTGGTGAGTGTGAAGTTACTGGGAAGTGTGAATCCTCCAACTTTGTTCTTCTTTCTCAGGATTGTTTCGGTTACTATGGGCACTTTGAATTTGCACAAGAATTTTAGGATCAGCTTGTAAATTTCTAAAAACAAGACAGCTAGGATTTTGCTAGGGATCCTGTTCAATGTATTCACCATGAACTTTCAATGAAAGATTACAGGCGCACCTCATTTTATTGTGCTTTGCTTTATTATGCTTCGCAGATATTGCATTTTTTACAAATTGAAAGTTCGTGGCAACGCTGTGTTAAGCAAGTCTATTGATGCCATTTTTTCAACAGTACATGCTTACTTCTTGTCTCTGTGTCACATTTTGATAATCCTCACAAGATGTCAAACTTTTTCATTATTATTACATCTGTTATGGTGATCTGTGATCAGCAGTCTTTGATATTACTTTTGTAAATGCTTTGTAATTGTTACAAACCACACTCATATAAGATAGTGAACTTAATAAATGTGTGTTCTGACTGCTCCACTGATTAGCCATTCCCCTATCTCTCTTCCCCTCCTCAAGGCTGTCTATTTCCTGACATATGACAATGTTGAAATTAGGCCATTTAATAGTCACACAATGACCTCTAAGTATTCAAGTGAAAAGAAGAGTTGCACATCTCTCACTTTAAATCTAAAGCTAAAAATCATTAAGCTTAGTGAGGAAAACATGTTGAAAGCAGAGATAGGCTGAAAGCTAGGCCTGCTGTGCCAGGGAGTTAGCCAAGTTGTGAATGCAGAGGATAAGTTCTTGAAGGAAATGATAAGTGCTACTCCAGTAAACACACCAATGATAGGAAAGCGAAACAGCTTTATTGCTGATATGGAGAAAATTTGAGTGGTCTGGAGAGAAGATCAAACCAGCCACAACATTCCATTAAGCCAAAGTCTACTCCATAACAAGGCCCTAACTCTCTTCAAGTCTATGGAGGCTGAGAGAGGTGAGGAAGCTGAGGAAGAAAAGTTTGAAGCTAGCAGAGGTTGGCTCATGAGGTTTAAGGAAGGAAGCCATCTCCTTAACACAAAAGTTCAAGATGAAGCCGCAAGTGCTGATGTAGAAGCTGCAACAAAGGATTTTGAATATTATATAAACTTAGTCGATAATGCAATAGCAGGGTTTGAGAGGATTGACTCCAATTTTGAAAGAAGCTCTACTGTGAGTAAAGCACTCTCAAACAGCGACCCATGCTACAGCGGAATCTTTCATGAAAGGAAAAGTCAATGGGTGCAGCAAACTTCACTCTTACTTTAAAGAAATTGCCACAGCCACTTCTGCCTTCAGCAGCCACCACCCTGATCAGTCAGCAGCCATCAGCATCAAGGCAAGACCCCACACTAGCAAAAAGATTACAACCCACTGAAGGCTCAGATGATGATTAGAATTTTCCAGCAATAAAGTATTTTTTAATTAAGGTTATGTACATTTTTTTAGACATAATGTTATTGCACACTTAATAGAGTACAGTAGAGTGTAAACATAACTTTTATATGCACTGAGAAACCAAAAAAATTCATGTGACCAATTTATTGCGATATTCGCTTTATTGCAGTAGCCTGGAACCAAACCCACAATATCTCCAAGGTATGCCTGTATTCAAAGGGAATAAAACAATAATCCATAAATCTCTATCCTTAATTTTTTTTTCAGGCTATTATCATCCACTGCATATTTTCTATTGAGCAAAGCTCAGAATTTTTAACCTAATAGAAAAAGAAATGGAGCTAATAATCATGGATCTCCCACTACCTCCTCAATCCCCATGCTAGGCACTTTTAAGTAAGTCACCTCCTTTGGCATGAAAATCTTGCAAGAGACAGGTTGTATTATTTCCATTTGATCCACATGGGAACAATATTCAGACAAGTTGTGTAATATGCTCAAATCTACACAGCTAGCAAAGGAAGGAGCCACGTTTTCAACCCGGACACAAGTTGCATTGACTCACCCAAGTCTTTAAGAGTCTTATGTTACCTTATGACCCTCCATTGTTTGGCAATAGAATGACCCTCTTCTTGGGGAAAAAAAAAATACAAATCAAACTTTTGAATTTTATCAAAAGATTACCAGTTAAATGACTGCTGAGTCCGGTACCTACAGTATATTTTTTTTAATAATTTAATCAGTTAGGTGTACATTCAGGAACTCTTTGAATAATTTAACTGTGAGTGTTCACGTTTTGCTTTTGTATCCTGAATTGGCTGCCATCAGTGGTAGTTTCTCAGAAGCATTTAGGTATTCTTAAACTTGGAAATTCTAATTATTCATTCCTCTAGGGTCTCTAATCTCGAGAAAAAATAACCAAACCCATTGCCACCAAGTCAATTCCGACTCATAGCAACCCTATAGGACGGAGTAGAGCTGCCCCATAGGGTTTCCAAGGAGCGGCTGGTGGATTCAAACTGCCAAACTTTTGGTTAGCAGCCAAGCTCTTAACCACTGCACCACCAGGGCTCCCTCTAATCTCTAACCTTATATTAAAGTTAGGTCTATAATCACGGGATCTTAACAGAAATAAATCATAATTTTTAAAAATGTTTCATTAACAAGTGAGTTCCTTTATTACAGGACTTCTTAGAACATTTAACGTGAGACTCATGCATATCCAAAAACTCTAAGAGAAGCTACAGAGCTTCTCAAACCTGTTAGAAGCTTGCTAGTAGGGCTGTTCACAGAATGCATGCTTCATAAACACTGAGTTAGCCTCAGGAAATACCATGAATGTTCTGTATTCCCTTAGATTTTCACAGCAATATTTTCTTAAAATAAAGTTAATGTTAGCCACTCCTCTTCCCCTCCACTCCTACCAACACTATCACCATTTTGATTTTGAAGTAGAAGCACATAATATATATTCATCTGAAAGTTTCTAGATATTTAAGACATTACATTTAAAAATACCCTCATCTGTTACATTGCCAAATGCTCTGAGTATAAGAAACCACGTAATAAATTCTATCTCAAAACCAATACCAAGAGGAGATTCACTGCTTTACACAAATTTGTATGCTTCCTTTAATACTGGAAATTATGTAATACAACACATTTTGCTTTTTGCCATAGCTCCCAGAAAGTTACTCAATCCAAGTGCCTACTTATAGTATATGGCATTTCTGTTATATATTGGTGCCTGAAATATTTATGTTCACTCGATATTTTAATGGTATTTGTAAGTCTGCTTTTGCCTTGGAGCCCCTGGGTTAATACATTTGGCTGCTAATTAAAACGGTGGAGGTTCAAGTCCACCCAGAGGCACCTGGACAAAATGGCCTGGTTATCTAATGAAAAATCAGCCACTGAAAACCCTACAGAGCACAGCTCTACTCTGACACAATGGGGCCACCACGAGTTGGAATCAACCTGACCCCTGCTATTTAAAAAAAAAAAATGCCTTGCTTTATGTGTTCTAATATTGGTTCCTGCCTCAATTCTTATTTGCAATTGGAGAGAAGGGCATGATTGATAAATATATAAATAAATCATGTCTATAAAAGCCAAATTGAATTGTCATCTTTTTTTAATTACCATGTGACATGAATTTAAATATATGAAGGGTGGGTTTGAGGTTTGATGCATTCAAATAATGACTCTAGTGCACCCATGAAAATTCACATTGAAGGGTCTTAGGAAGGAATAAAATTCTAAGACAAAATGACATAACTCAGAGTAGCTGAAACTCAGTTACAAAGAGAGTCTCACGTGGCTGCACATCTGCAGAGACTCATCATATGATTAAGAAACTATGCTCACAACAAAAATAAAGCAAAAGCCAAACCAAAAAAAAAGAAAAAATGCTTCTACGCATGAGCTCCCAGTCGACAGTCACAGGGACAGTCTCCATTGCAGGCATGATTTCTGATGCAGCTTACTTGTCAGATGAGCAACTTCAAATGCTGTGTTGCAGGATGAATCAGGATTTATGTATTGCACAATAGTGAGTGTTTCTCCAGAGCAAAGCCACAGAGTAAGTAAACTGATTAGTAAGCAAACAAATAATTAGAACATGTTTTTTTTTATATATAAAGCCATTGAAAGTTTGGTCTTGACCTGAAAATAAAATTTAAAGCTAGACCTTTCTGAGAATTCCTGAATGGAAAGATTTATGAATGCATTATAGCAAAATCTGCTCTCCTGGAAATTTTCAAAGTTGTCTTTGAATGGTGAATTATTTTTCAATCCTCAGTGTCAGGATTTTCGCCCACTTTTTGGATGTTAATATTGTACGTAGTGCTATTAGAAAGGTAGAAATTGTCTTTTGAGAAATCGCATTCATATTAATGTGGAAAAAAAATTCCACAGGAGAAAAGATGATCTGAAAGACTCAATTTTTTTAAGTTCCTCTATTTTCACATGGTTGCCTTGGCCCTACTCCCACCATTATCATTCCCACTGCTGAAGCCCCTTGGAATTCATGGAAGCATTTTTAAAACAGGGGAAGCTTTATAGCACCTGAGAAACCACATTTTCTTCTTGAAGAAATGACCAAAACTGGGTGTCGTAACATGTGACCCTTGGACCAAAGCATGGCCATTCCCCCTACGGACTGGAAAATGGAAATGCTTGGCTTGTAAAGATCAGGCAGGTCTATAAGTCTTTCTGTGGGATTCATGAAATAGTAAATTGAAGGGCAGAGCAGTTTTAGGAGCAAAAAATTAAAAGTTTTGGAAGTTGTCAGACATAGACAAGCCCTGAGCAGCCATGACAGGCCTCTATTATAAGGGACAACATAAACCAAGAGAACACAAGAGATCTGGAGAGATGGCAACAGATACATGGAGAAATGGAGAGTTATAACAAGTGGCTTGATCGCAAATCATAACTACTATTTGGACTGTCCTTGGGACTTTTGATTGAAGGTTTATGTTGAAAATCATTGCAGGAGGGTGGTGGTCTTTGTTTTTTGTACTGAGAGAAATAGCTCTACCAAGTTGACTTGAGAGGGGCCATGTTCAATTCTTTGGTAGGTCCTGTCCTGGAGTCCCATTAGATTCCTGCTGTACTCACTACAGCCCTCCTCCATCCCACTCCCTGCTCTAACTCCTGCTCTCCGGCTTCTCTTTCTCTGTTACACTTATTTGCAACGTTATCTATCTTTGTTATCTCATTTTCTTCACCTCTTCCTCGTTCCTCAATCCCTCCAACCTGGATACCATTCCAAACTTTCTACTCAAAGTATTCTTCCTGAACCATAACCTCCATGTTGTTAAATCCAAATGACACTATTTAATCCTAATCTTCCTTGATTCCTTAGTAACATTCAGTGTTGTTGATAGTTCCCTCTGTCTTGAAATATTCTCTCCCTTTTGTATTCCTGCTTCTTGATTTTCTTCCTACCTCTTTCTCACTCATTAGCTTTCTTCTCTGCAGGTTTGTTGTTGGTGTGATGTGTGCTGTCAATTTGATTTCACTTATAGTGACCCTACAGGACAGGACAGAACTTGCCCCATAGTTTTCTTGGCTGTAATCTTTACAGGAGCAGAACACCCGGTATTCTCTCCCACAGAGCCACTGGGTAAATCCTTTTAAATAGCATCAGAGTTTGGAGCTCCTTTATTTTCCCCACTATATATTCAAGGTCTATATTTCAAGATCTATCCTGAAGTACAATACTGTCAGTGATAGTATAATATCCATACACTTACAAGGAAGACCAGTTAATAGAAATATTATTCAATTTTTTGCACCAACCACTAATGGCAAAAAATGAAGAAACTGAAGATTTTTACCAACTGCTGAAGTCTGAAATTAATCAAGCATGCAATCAGGATGCATTGACAATTACTGGTTATTGGATCGTGAAAGTTAGAAACAGAGAAGAAGGATTAGCATTTGGAAAATACGGCCTTGGTGATAGCAATGACAGGGGAAATCATATGATGGAATTTTGCAGCACCAACAACTTATTCATTGAAAATTACTTTTTTCAACAAATAAACAGCAATTATACAAGTAGATATCACTGGATGGAATACACAGGAATGAAATCGACCACATCTATAGAAAGAGATGATGGAGAAGTTCAATGTCATCAATCTGAACAAGGCCAGGGGTTGACAGGAAAACAGACTATCAATTGCTTATATGCAAGTTCAAGTTGAAGCTGAAGAAAATTAAAACAAATCCACAAGAGCCAAAGAATGGCCTTTAAAATATCCCACCTGAATTTAGAGACCTTCTTAAGAAAAGATTTGACAAATTGAGTACTAATGATGGAACATCAGACTAGTTGTCAGATTACATCGAGGACATCATACATGAAGAAAGCAAAAGATCATTAAAAAGCAGAAAAGAAAGGACAGACTAAAATGGGTGTCAGAAGAGACTCTGAAACTTGCTCTTGAACATAGAGTAGCTAAAGCAAATCAAAGAAATAACGAACTAAAATAGTTGAACTGAAGATTTCAAAGAGCACCTCAAGAGAACAATATAAACTATTATAATGAAATGTGTAAAGACCCGGAGTCAGAAAACCAAAAGAAAATAACACATTTGGCATTTTTCAAGCTGAAGAAAAAATTCAAGCCTCAAGTTACAATATCAAAGGATTCTATGGGTAAAATATTGACGCAGAAAGCATCAAAAGCAGATGGAAGGATATACGGAGTCACTGTACCAAAAAGAACTGGTCAACATTCAACCATTTCAGGAGTAGCACGTGATCAAGAACCAATGGTATAGAAGGAAGAAGTCCAAGCTGCACTGAACGCATTGGCAAAAAAAACAAGGTTCCAGGAATTGATGGAATACCAATTGAGATGTTTCAACAAACTGATGCAACATTGGAGACACTTACTCACCTATCCCAAGAAATTTGGAAGACAGCTACCTGATCAGCCAACTAGAAGAGATCCATTTCTGTGCCCATTCCAAAGAAAGGTGATCCAACAGAATGTAGAAATTATTGAACAATATCATTAATACTGCATGGAAGTAAAAATTTTGCTGTAGATCATTCAAAACCAGTTGTGGAAGTACATTGACAGGGAATTGCCAGAAATTCAGACTGGATTCAGAAGAGGACATGAAATGAGGGATATCCTTGCTGATGTCAGATGGATCTTGGTTGAAAGCAGAGAATACCAAAAAGATGTTTACCTGTGTTTTATTGACTATACAAAGGCATTTGACTGTGTGGATCATAACAAATTATGGATAACATTGCAAAGAATAGAAATTTCAGGACAATTGTGCTCATGTGGAACCAGTACATAGACCAAGATGTAGTCTTTCAAATGGAACAAGGGGATATTTCATGGTTTAAAATCAGAAAAGATGTGTATCAGGGTGTATCCATTCACCATACTATTCAATCTGTATGCTGAGCAAATAATCCAAGAAACTGGTCTATATGAAGAAGAATGTGACATCAGGATATGAGGGAGACTCATTAGCAACCTCCGATATGCCGATGACACAACCTTGCCTCCTGAAAGTGAAGAAGACTTGAAGCACTTACTGGTGAAGATCAAAGACCACAGCCTTCAGTATGGATTACACCTCAACATAAAGAAAACAGAAATCCTCACAACAGGATCAATAAGCAACATCATGATAAACAGAGAGAATATTGAAGTTGTCAAGGATTTCATTTCACTTGGATCCACAATCAATGCCCACAGAAGCAGCAGTCAAGAAATCAAAGGACAGATTATATTAGGCAAATCTGCTGCAAAAGACCACTTTCAAGTGTTAAAAAGCAAAGATGTCACTTTGAGGACTAAGGTGCACCTGACTCAAGCCATGGTATTTCCAATCACCTCGTGTGCGTGAGAAAATTGGACAATGAATAAGGAAAACCAAAGAAGAACTGATGCCTTTGAATCATGGTGTTGGTGAAGAATATCAAATATACCCTGGACTGCTAGAAGAACAAATAAATATGTCTCAGGAAAAGTACAGCCAGAATGTTCCTTAGAAGAGAGGATGGCAAGACTTGGTCTCACATACTTTGCACATATTATCAGAAGGGACCAGTCTTTGGAGAAAGACATTATTCTTAGTAAAGTAGAGGGTCAGTGAAAGAGAGGAAGACCCTCGATGACATGGATTGACACAGTGGCTGCAACAATGGGCTCAGGCTTTGCAATAATTTTGAGAATGGCGCAGGACGGGGCAGGGTTTCATCCTGTTGTACACAGGGTTGCTATGAGTCAAGACCAACTCAAGGACACCTAACAACAGCAAAATATATTCAGTCCGTGGAGAATATCATATATGCCTGGGACTTCACTTACCAACAATTACCATCAAAATTTGAATGACTACCAAACTTATATCTCCATCTAAACACTCTTGCCTGAGCATTACACCAACTGCAGCTAAGCATGTCCACTTATCTAGTTCAAAGGCACTCCTGAGTCAATAGCCCCAAAAGTGAACTCGAGATTTTCCTTCACAGACCAGGTCCTCCTATAGTGTTCCTGATCTCAATAAACTGCTCTACCATTCACATAACCTGTGCAAGAAACCTTGGCACCTGCTACTCCTCCCATCCTAGCCATCAAGATCAATGTCTAGCCATCACACCTCTGAGGTTTGTATATTAAATCCGTCCAAGGGGGCCCCATTGCCACCATTGTTACCATAGTCCAAGCTGACATCATCTCGCTTAAATTACTGTAATAGCATGTATTTTATCTCCCTGGTTCCCACACTTACCCATCCAACTCTCACCACTGAAAGCAATGCAAATGGGTGAGTTTTTAAAAACGTGAATCTGATTATGCCACTTCCCTACTTAAACCACTTCAATGGCTGCTCTTTGTTCCCAAAATAAAAATCCTTATCAAAACCTGTAAGGCCCTAGGTGGTCATTCAATACTTTGGATATAAACTTTTTGGTATTAGATTGTGATGTCAGTACACAAGGTAAATTTTTATATAATAAATTACCCTTGAAAATGTGTTAACTTGACTACAAAATACCAGTTAAATGATTTTGTGTATATAAACGTATATTAATACACGCACACGCATATAAAGCACTGCTTGGCATGTGGTAGAACAAATAGAAAATATAATTTTATACACAATACTTCCAATTAGAAGAAAGAAAGTGAGGGTTAGCGCAGCTCATGGGCATTAATTACATAGTGGCCAATACCATAGGCTCTAGGGTATGATCGATTGTCTGGGTTAAAGCCTCGTGACTTTGAAACTATTGGGGAAGTTATTTAAACTTTCTAAGCCTCTGTAAAATGAAGGCGATAATAGAATCAAACCCATAGGTTTTATTTTTTCAGTTTTGAATGCATTAATCCATATAGTAAGGAGCCCTGGTGGGGCAATGCCTAAGCACTCAGCTGCTAATTGGTGGGGTCGGCAGTTTGAACGCACCAGCCACTCCATGGAAGAAAGATATGGCATTTTGCTTCCTGAAAGATTACAGCCTTGGAAATCCTATGGGGCAGTTCTTCTCTGTCCTATAGGGTCACTATGAGTCAGAATCAACTTGATGGCAATGGATGTTTCGGTTTTTTACTCCATATACTAAAGTTAAGATTACACAAGGTGGATCTTCAAAAGGAAGTGTAGTTATAGCATTTCTCAAAATTTGTGGCTGCCATAACTCGCCTTGAATTTACAATAACTAGGAAATTAGGACTTCCACCATAAACAGGACTTTATCTAGCATTCTGAAAGTTAACATCTCTTATACAAATACCATGGCCCCTTTATATGGCATAGTTCTGTCTTTTACCTGTAATCTTGACATAATTATTAATAGTTCTTCCTTCCATTCACAAAAGTGTGGTTGATAAATTACTTGGTTACTTAGCCTTTATAGGTCTGAAACATCAGTCTTCTTTCTCATCTCAGCAAAATACTGTGACTCCTCTTGTTTTCAAGCGTCTATGTAACACGTTTTCAAAAACATATGTGTTTTTCTTTTTCTAAATATGTCATTAGTTTTTGCTATCAAATAACCTTTTGGTGTTTTTATACCTGAAAATACAAGGCCCTCTCTCCTGTGGATCACAAGCAATCCCTAAAAGAGTTGGTTTTGATTCTGATGGGGATATTTAGGTTTGCATTTATGTATAAAAGAGAGCTATAAAGCAATTTGATATGCCACTAACTCAACTTCCAGTTAGTATGTACACCTCCCATTTCTTCTGGGAGTGACGGATATGTTCATTACCTTCATTGTTGTGAGGGTTTCACAGCTGCCTAAAAAACCTATGTCAAAACATATATGCTGTTTATTGTATGTTATAATAAAATACAAAATAATTATACCTCAAGGAAGCTGAAAAAAGTAAAAAATTAAAAGATGAGGGTGATCTCTATATATTAAAAGATGCTTAACAGACATATTAACTAGCTGTAATGTGTGAGCCTTATTTATACCCTTATTATAAAAGTTATAATATGTTGCAAATATACATATATGGTAAGGGAAAATTTGAATGCTGATGGATAATTGAGGACACATGAATTGCTGTTAATTTTGTTAGTGTGATAATAGTATCATGGTTATATAGTTTTAAAGTCTTTATTTTTTGGAAGTGCCCACTGAAATATTTACAGATGCAAGTATATGAAGTCTGAGATTTACTTTAAATAATCCAGGGATGGAGTGATGATGAGGAGAATGATAAGGAGAGTGAGTAGATGAGGTATAGATGAAACAAGAATGTCCAAGAGTTGACCATTCATGAAGCTTAACGATAGGTACCTGGTGAAGGCTAGGGGGTTGTTCTTTCTACTTTAATATATATTTGAAATTTCTATAATAAAAAAATTTTAAAACAAGATTAGCAAGCATATATATTCTCCTGACAGAGTGCAAAATATAAAGAGCATGTCTCATACTTTCATTGCCATTCCAAACCATAAATGACCTCGTGGGAATAAATTCTGTTCATTACAACGACCTAAGCCTTGCTCTACCATGCTATCTTAGTGACTGTTTTACTAAGTCCAGTGGTAACAGATGAAGGAGGAATGGACTCAGAGAGAATGACCGAGGTCTTGGCCAGCTGAGGCATGACTGTCCAAGAGTTCTCTAGCACGGTTTGGTGGTAGAACAAATCACTTTGTTCACTGTGATTTATCAAACACTGAATTTCTACATTTTCAATACCAATCATCTCTTACTCATTAGCCATCACGCAACATACCAAAGCTCCAGTCTGAGGTTAATCTGAGCAATTTCTTTAAAACACTTTTCCTATTTTTATTTCTGAATGATCAGAAATAGTAGACTTCTCCCGGGGATAATTAAAACTGTTCTTCCTCTGTGCTGCAGAGAAATTGGCATTTCTGATGGATGGGAGAACGGTAAATCCATTTTGGAAGCGAGAAGGGAACTAGAAAAATCAATGTCTCTAAATATTCTGGATTGTATGTTCAAAAGTTAAAGAGTTTTTAAAACCTGTTAACTCCTCTGAGATTTTAATTTTAAATATATGTGTACTTCTCTCCCATTAAAAAATTCTTTAAATATTTCTCATGCTAGTCCTAATCTATTCTATGCAATTGTCATAAATCAGTACCTTTACTGAGGTCTCTACATACTCAACAATTACATTGAAATTTTCCCACTGAATTACACCCAGATGTAAAACTTGGAAAGACCACAAAATTAAGACTATCCCAAGTTGATTTCAGGAACATGGATTTTGAAGAGATCATTGTTATAAGGAGCAGACAGAAACAGAGTCCCAACATAAAATGTCAGTATAGTATTATATCAGAATCAGTTTAGCAAAGGATTTAGGTTTAGAAATCTTTATGGGAGAAGGTATAAAATGCATTACTTCGAATAGCTACGTACCATGTCATTTTTACCCACTCTGATTAATCGAAGTGCATAGTTTACTAAACCAGGAAAGCTGAATAATAAACCTAGGAAAGGGATCATAGGTACATTACCCAGTCATATTAGTCTTACAGGTCTGAGACTGGCCACATTCATGATAATAATGATGCCCCTGCAAAGAAAGACCTGAAAATATCCCACCTACCTTCCACTCTTCCTAGCTCTGGACTGATGCAATCTGTTTGTTTGTTTGTTTGTTTCAATATTGTATTGACTTTTCAGCGAAAGTTTACACAGCAAATTAGGTTCCCATTTAACACTTTCTATTAAAATTTTTTTTTTTTTTTTTTTTATTACATTGGTTACATTTCCCACGTTGTGTCAACACTCATTATTTCTATTCTGGTTGTTCAGTTTCCATTATTCTTACTTCCTACCCACAACCTGACTTTCTCATCTTTGGTTTAGGGTAAATGTTGATCGTTTGGTCTCAAACAGATGTTTGTTTTTTTTCTTTGTTTGTTTGGGGCAGATTAATCAGTTAGTAAGGTCCATCGGGGCTTACAGTAAGCAAGGTATGCACTCAATTGTGTTTATTTACTAATCTATACATATAAGGAGCACAATACTCCAGCACTCCTGGTGATATTGTTTATTTTATGAGCCAACCTGTTATTTAGTTGAAAGGTGACCTCCAGGAGTAGTTTCAGTTCAAAGTTTAAAGGGTATCTCAGGGAGATAGTCTCAGGGGTTCCCCAGGTCCCTGCCAACCCAGTAAGTCTGGTCTTGTTATTTTTTAAGATTTTGAGTTTCATTCTACAATTTTCTCTCATTCTATCCAGGACCACATATTGTGACCCCAGTCAGAATGGATGGTAGTGTTAGCTGGACACTATCTAGTTCTTTTGCTCTCTGAATAGGTGAGGCCATGGTTCACGTAAGCAATTGGTCCTATAGATTGGTTTCCTTCTTTCTCTTTCGTACCTGAAAAGCGGGGACAAGTAATTGTAACTTAGATGGCCAGTCACAAGATTTTAAGACCCCACATGCTACTTACCAAACTAGGGTGTAGAACATAAACTTTATAGACTGTGTTGTGCCAATTGACCAAGATGTCCCACAAGATTGTGGTCCTAAGCATTTAAACCCAGTAAACCAATCCTGCGAGGCATTTGGTTATGTCTGGTAGGTATCCATGACTGTGCCCTTATGTACTTTATTATATGTATGATTATATATGCAGCACTCACAAACATGTATAAAGATATGCTACCCAAACAAAAACCAAACCCAATGCTGTCGATTCTGACTCATACCAACTCCATAGGACAGAGTAGAACTGTCCCATAGGGTTTCCAAGGCTGTAAATCTTTACTTAAGCAGACTGCCACATCTTTCTCCCATGGAGCTCCTGGTGGGTTCGAACCACTAACCTTTTGATTAGCGCCTACAGATACATCTATATTTGCTCATGTGTATACATACATATACCTTCTTATACACATGTATGTGTACATATCTATCTATGTAACCACTCACATATTTTTTGGTTGTTACTGCTGTTGTTGCCAAATTGTAAATGTTATAGCGTTTACCAATAACATCCCTTATTCTAATTTCTTAGTGTTCTTTAACTTGGCTAAGTTGTGCTCACTTCACTGACATTCAGTATTGCCTTTCCCATCATCAAAACTAACAAACGTCTACTATCTAGAGAGTACTTCCTTCTCCTTCTGCCTCCCATCCCCAGTAACCACCTAAGAATGTTGATTTCTATGTGTATACCTATTTTTGTCTTTTCATAAAAGTGAGATCATACAGTGTTTGTCCTTTTGTGCTTGACTTCTTTGACTCAGCATAATGTCTTCCAGATTCATCCATGCCATGAGGTGTTTTGCAGACTCACCACTATTGTTTATAGCTGCCTAGTATCCCATATTATGTATAGACCACATTTTGTTTATCCATTCATCTGTTGATGAGCACATAGGTTGTTTACATCTTTTTCCTATTGTGAATAATGCTGCAATGAACATTCATGTGCATATGTCTATTCATGTTACTGCTGTTAGGTCTCTAAGGAATATACCTAAGAGTGGGATTGCTGGATCATAGGGTATTTCTATTTTTAGATTCTTGAGGAAGTGCCAAACCATTTTCCACATTTTAGATTCCCACCAGTAGTGGATAAGTCTTTTAATCTCCTTACAAACTTGCCAACATTGGTTTTCTGTTTTTTTGATCACTGCCATTTTCGCAGGGATGAAGTGATATCTCATCGTAGTTTTGACTTGCATCTCCCTGATGGCTAATGATCACGAGCATCTTTTCATGTATTTATTGGTCGGTTGAATGTCCTCTTTGGTAAAGCGTCTGTTCGTGTTCTTTGCCCATTTTTGCATTGGATTGTTTGCCTTTGTGTTGTTTAGTTGTTGAATTTTTCTACATATTTTAGAGATCAGACCCTTGTAAAAGCTATCATTCCCAAAGATTTTTCCCAATCTATAGGTTCTCTTTTTACTCTTTTGATAAATTTTTTCTGATGTGCATAAATATTTAATTTTTAGTAAATCCCTGTTATCTAATTTGTCTTCTCTTGCTCATACGTTTGTAGTTGTGTTTAGTAAACAATAACCAAAAATAATTAGGTCCCATAGTTTTGTCCCTATATTATCTTCCAGGAACTATAGTTTTAGTTTTAACATTTAGGTCTTTGATCAATTTTGAGTTAGTTTTTGTGTGTGGTGTTAGGTATGGATCCTGTTTCATTTTTCTACAAATGGATATTCAGTTTTGCCAGCACCATTTGTAAAAGAGACTGTTCCTTCTCCATTGAATGGACTTTGACCCTTTGTTGAAAATCACCTGCCCATAAATGGATGGATTTACTTCCGGACTCTCAATTCTATTCCATTAGTCTGTGTCTGCCATTGAACTGTTTTGATCACTGTAGCTGTATAATATGTTTTCAGATCAGGGAGTATAAGGCAACCTACTTTGTTCTTTTTCTTCAATACCACTTTGGCTATTCAGGGCCTTTTTTGCATATAAAGTTGATGATATGTTTTTTCCATTTCAGTGAAGAAGTTCTGGGAATTTGGATCAGGATTGCATTGTATCTATAGATCACTTTGGGTAGTATTGACACTTTCACAATGTTAAGACTTCCAGTCCATGAGCATGAAATATTTTTCCATTAATGAAGGTCTCTTTTGGTTTCTTACAGTAGTGTTTTGTAGTTTTCATTGTATGGGTCTTTTATATTGCATAGGTTTATTAGGTATTTTATCTTTTGGGGGGCTATTGTAAATGGTATTATTTTCTTGATTTCCTTTTCAGAGCTTTCCTTGTTAGGATAAAGAACCCAATTGATTTTCGTGTGTTGATCTTGTACCCTGCCACTTTGCTGAATCCTTCTACCAGAGCCAGTAGCCTTCTTGTGGAATCTCTGGGATTTTCTAGGTATAGGATCATGACATCTGTGAGTAGAGATAGTTTTATTTCTCTCCTTTCTAATTTGGATATGCTTTGTTTCCTTTTCTTGCCTTATTGCTTTGGCTAGGACTTCCAGTACAATATTGAATAAGAGTGGTGATAGTGGGCATCCTTGCCCATTTCCATTCTCATGGGAAATGCCCTCAGTCTTTCTCCATTTAGAATAATGTTGGCCATTGATTTTGCATATATGCCCTTACTTATTTTGAGGAATTGAACAGATACATTCTTAATATAAATGAGCCTTTTTCTTGGTGATAACATCTGTGGGATTGTTCAAAGATAGATGTACAAAGATATGAATTCATTTCCTCCTCCAATTAATTTTTTAAGTCACTCTTATCCAGAGACACCTGAGGTACCATTGCCATCTCATTCTTTAGTAAAAATCTACTTTCAGTCACCATCTTCAACTCTGTAACAATTTCTACCACTTCCTGAATACCTTCTCTGGGCCTGGCTCTTACTAGACAAGTATTATTTAATAAGCCAATTCTGCAAAGTAGATATTATTTTTCAAGCGATATCAGATGCCCAGAGTGATTAAGCCAAAGTCCAGTCAGCAATAAGTGGTAGAGCAAAAATTCCAGCCAGGGGCAAATTACCCAATAAACAAGATATACACTGTTTTACTTGTATACACCTGTTTTTCACCCATGTGAAATTCTGTACTAAAGATTAGTAAGTAAACACGATTTACCACGTGCATACCTTGCTTACTGTAATACCATATGTACCTTGCTTGCTGATTAATCTGCCCCTGATTCTAACCTTAGTCCACCTGGCTTTCAATCCTGTTCTCTATCCTCTACCTTCTTATCTACTTCCTTCCTGCTCTCTACATATCTCAGTAGAAATGTTACTACTTTTTAGGGCTTTCCATTTCCATGATAACTTTAGCATCTGGTTCAGATTTTCTCTTTCTTCCCCAGCTCTTCTTATCATTATCATCATCACCATCACCACCACCACTATCATCATCATCATCATTATCCTGACTGGCAATACATTAGACAAGCTAACTCATAGTTTCTCAGTTACTTTATGACAAGTCAGATAGAATTCAGATGAAAGTATCAAAAATCCTTGACTTGAACTGGCTTTAGAAATAAGGGTATTTATTATCTCACATTCACTGAGTCCAGGGAGAGTGAATAACACATCAAGGTTCCAGCTGAATTCTCTATGAATATCCAGATATGCCTTTTTCTTTGAGTGTTGGTTGCAGAATTCCAGGTATCATATTCAGAGAGGATGGTATTCCAAGAACGTTGGGTCCATTTCTTACAAATAACAAAAATTTTCCAAAGCAGTCCTTCCAGAAGGCTTCCTTTTCCTCATATCTCATTGCCAAGAACTGACCTACATAGCCTTCTTAAGCCATTTACCAAAAAGGGAATAAAATATCCATGAGTACTTAGGCCAGTGCCACTCCCAGTGTGGTCCACTAACCATTCATTGCCAGTCCACTGTAAAATACAGAGCTTTTACTAGAATGCCAATTAACAACATGACTAACCCCACTGTTTAGTTCACCTGACATTTTTACCTATGTAGACTTTCTTGATGAAGGAAGCTGTGAGTTGAATCCCATTCTGCAAGTTTCTTATATCATCACAGATCAGCACTTTGCATATCCCTAGCTGAGGCTAACCAGAACTTACCCTCCCAAGACCCGGGAACTGATTCATCTTGTTCCAATCACATAGGGGAGGGGTGGATACCTGAAGAAAATTGGGTGCTCTTAAGTAAGAAGGAGGGTGAGGTAAGCTATTCACTTTGGTTCTACTGAACTTCATATATTTCCCCCATGATTTAATCTGTATTCTCATAAGATCATCTCATAAAAAAATATTTCTCTGGAATGCATACTAATTGCCTCCGTGAACAACGGTCTGTTTTTCTGTGAGACCAGAAGAACTGGATGATGCCTGGCTACCACTACTAAACATTTTGAACAAAGATTCTATGGAAGAGCCCTAAACAAAAGATAGAAAACGTAAAACAAAATTTCAAATTTCCATGCAATCCAAACTTTCTGGAACTATTAAGGATGGATGAACCCACCAAAACTATAACCCTGAGATAATCTTTAAACTTTAAACTGAAAATATTCCCAAAGTCTTCTTTGAACCAAACAATAGTTTAGCTTAACTGGTAAAGAACGTCTGCCATAAGCATTCTGATCTTTTAAAGATTTATGTATATGGAATCGAATTGACAATTCAAAAGGTTAGATAGGAAGCTTGGGGGGCAGTAGTTTTATGTTAATGGGAGAGGAACAATTTGAAAAATGAGGGTGAGCATGGTTGCACAACTTCAAGAATATAATCAATGTCACTGAATTGAACATGTAGAAATTATTAAATTGGAATATGTTTTACTGTGCATATTTTCAGCAAAAATAAATAATTTAAAAAATTCATTTCTCCAAATCTCCCCTAGCCTCAGAGTTCTGTGGAACATTCAACCTCTCCTCCACACTCAGGCAAAGGATTGTGTGTCTTCACCAGAACCTCCAATTGTTTCCAATTCATTTAGTTCATTAGCCCTTTTTCAAAAATACTTAGCCATATGGCTGAATGAGATTAGCTATTTAGTAGATCCCACATCCCCCTAAGTTTCCCATGCCTGGTTAATCAATCTTCGTCTCTGGATGAGTTTTTCTTCCTTTCCTTTTGTCACAAATGTAGAGGTACTGCCTCCCTCTTTCGAAGGAGACTGCCATCTTCTAAGCTTTCGAGACTTTTCCTTTCTAGTGACTCCTCTGTTGCCTTCAAATATCCACAATTCCCTCTTGAAAAATAAATACAGCAAATTTCACGTGATCATATTGCCTCCTCTGCTATCCATGTTTTTGACCTTTCTTTCACTGCCTTAATTTTTTGCTTCAACCAGTAAAAATCTGTAATCTGTTCTCTGCCCTCACCATACCACTAAAAGTGCACTTCCAAATGCCATAAACTCCTGACTGTAAATTCAAATGATTTTTTCCTTCTTACGACCATCCTCCTTTTTTCCTTAAAATTATCTACGTTTCCTCACATTCTGAGATTTCATTTCCGCTTAGCAGTAAATATGGCTGATGGAGTGTTATCTATAGAAATCTTGGAATGTTTTCTGAAATTCAGTCTACAAAGTCAATGCACACTGAATCTGAACAGGGATAAGCAATGACCAATTGCCTGACCATTCCCTTATGCCTTGGAAGATTGTCTGGCTTTCCATGTTAACCACAGCCCATTCATTGGTACCTGTTTTCCCAGTCTCATTCTATGTCCTTCTTAGTACCTCAAGAGACTGTCACCTATAGGTATGGCTTCACACTGTTCCTGGGCCCTCTGGCTTGTGTTTGGCAAGTACTGGCAGGGGATTTAAGGAAGAGAGAGAGAAGTTAAGGGGTTTATCCTCCCAGTCTTTCGCCATTAAAATAATTCTAACTCTACTCAGACATCAAGAATCCCTCTAGCTGAAACTGAGCAAAATAAGAAGTCAGTAATTGCAAATTTAGAACTTTAGCTTCTTTGAAATTTTAAATTATGAAGACCAGAGAATATTTAGGATTTTGATATCTTTGGACTGTAACATACTAGGAGAATTAATATACAGAATTTACTTTTTTTCCTAAAAATGAGAAGTGACTTATATTCTACTTCAGAGCATATTTTTGTTGCCATGTTATTGTTTGGGGAGTCTTAATGCATTTTATTATCAGGGCAGCTTTATGTCATTTAATGTCACTGCATTACCTCTGATGATCTCTTGCAAAATGACTGGGTCTTATTTGGAACAGGAAATAGATTAGGGAATGCATTTTCAGCCTTTGGTTCAGGGTAGCCTTGGAGTAGATTTAATAATCCATTATTTTCATCCATTTCAGAACCTTGTAAGTACAAAAATCTACCCTGCCTTAAGTCTTTAGAATTGGAATTGGTATATGGCCCCTTCAGTTGGGAACAAAACTACCCTAACAGGCTATGATCTCCTCCTGCCCCAGGGGACATGCCTACCAATGGTTGACTACACGTTTAGCCAAATGGTTAAGAGAACAAATACCTGAGGAACTCTGCTGGTGAAGAAGAAAACTTCTTTCTCACTTATGCTGTTCCCTCCCATGTATAGAGAACCTCACGAGAGAATCTTGGCATCTCTGCCCCTTGTTCATCTAGCCCAGAAGAGGTGGAAGGACTTATCTCTGTGGTGAACTTGGAAGATGAACCTGGGTGTTGAATAATCACAGGAGCCCTTATTCTTATCAGCTCTCACACATCTTAAGTCTTACACGGCTAGCCTCCCGCTCCCAAGAGACAAAGGGCTGCCGCAGTCCAGCTTTGCCAGTGACGATAATAGAGAGGTCTGCTCATTCTGGAGGTTTACTATTAACAAGTCCACTTGTCTCTCACTCTTCAGCTATATTTCATACTAACTACTTCTGCAGTTAATAAACGTGATACTTTTTTCCCATCTGCCTTATTCCTTTATCTTATTTTGCAGTTGGTTCAAAACCCAGGTAAGGAACAGCAGTGTGATTTACTGGACACCCTCTGCAATCCTGAAACCAAAGCCGGTTGCCGCTGAGTCAGCTCTCACAGCAGAATAGAGCCGTGATCCATGGGGTTTTCAGTGGCTGATTTTTTGGAAGTAGATCAGCAGGCCTTTCTTCTGAGCCACCCTTTGGTGGATTCACACCTCCGAGCTTTCAGTTAGCAGCCCAGCGCATTAACTATCTGCACCCCCCAGGGACTCCCTACAACCCTGACATCAGGCTATTTTGCAGTGTGTGTTCCTTAGCCTGGGTGGAGTTTGCCTTTGCCTATGGAGAAAGAGAGTTGCCCGTATAAATCAATACTGTAAGCAAATATAGAAGTTATTTAACTCCCCCCCCCACACACACAGAGGCACACAAAGAAGTTATGAACATATGTGTTAATTTGTGTCTGAGGAATGATTTTAATTACAAATGAACTCTTTTTATTCATTAACTAGGCCCAATAGGACTACTTTTTGGCAGTATTACTTTTTTTTTTTTTTAGCTGTTGGTTAGAAAAGTTCTTTGCAATTAAAAGCAATAACACTATTTTTATTTTAAAAAGTGAGGGGTTTATAAAACAGACTGATGGTCTCCCCATAACAATAAAGCATTTTCTAACTTCTCCCCCTACTTAATTAATATTGAGACTCCCACAGCCTGCAAGGGGCAGGCGACACAGCTTGCTGTGCTACCAAAACCAAGAAACTTCGTAATACAAATACAGCCCATGGTACACAAAGCCAAACAAAGCCTGCTCAGCAACCTCAGTCAGTATTCCCCTGAATACAAATCCCTAGCCAACATTCAACATATTTTCCAAGCTAGAGGGGCAATATTTCACAATGTGTTCAATTAGTTGCTGTGCCTTAGCTCTTAAATAATAAAAGCCAATAATCAGTGAAGTCAAAATAAAGACTTTAAACTCATCCAGGGACAACCAGGTTAAGAGTTAGTGGGCTAGATTACCAATTAATGCAAAAAATGAGAGCAGGTTTACGATCAGATGGCCCATAGCATTAATTAATAGCTGAAAAAGCAATCATCAAGGGTTCATTTCAGTGCTTTATGACTCAAATTTACATGTTAATGATCATATGGAGAATAAGAGTAATTACTGGGAATAGAGACACTGCTGTCAGGAAGAAATAGGAGAGCATGTGACTTCTGGGGGTTCACAGACAGCAAATGGACCAAAAGGGACCATTACTGCCCATTTCACACTTCATTTCAAATTGCATCCTATGGATCATGGTCCCAGACTCAAATATCTGTGGGGTCAAGCAGGTGACAAAAACAAGTGAAGTGGGTCCCAAGTAAGTAGCTCACACAACATGTCCTCTAAGTTCTCAGTACAACCAGCTATATGATTTTTTATTTCTTCTCCAGTCCATTTCTCTTTCTCTCTCTCTCTCTTTCATTCTCCCTCAACCTTTTGTGTTGTTTTTTATTTGCTATTTAATTATGCACTCCATCAGTTACAGGGATGCTCACCAGGTAAGGGCAGACCCTCACAGACACCCAGGCACCCCTTCCCATGACTCAGCGTACACTCACATGTGCATGATATAGGTGCATGATGCACCAGGATCCTGTTCCTGCCAGCTGCTGGGCCAATGCACTGTACCCCAAACAGGTGCAAGGAAGTTAAGCAAGGCATCTCGCCCCATGAGCCCACCACCCCAATTCATGACAGATGAGCAACCCCCAATTGGATTGCAATCTTCAGGCCAGGATATAGTAGGGATCCCAGGGTCTTGACTGGCCCCTGCTGAGTTGCCATGGAAGGCACCATGGCACTGCCAGTCCATGGTAGAAATGACCACCTCCATGTCCCACCCCCACTGCAGGGTGGAAAGGGAGAGGTTGGGAAAAGCCTGGGGACCAGGAGAGGGGGAGCAGGTGAACAGAACCTGTCCCAGGGAGGTAGAGAGGCAGAGAGACAGCTGGAAGTGGGACCACACATGAACCAAGGCTCCAAACCCATGGTGCACACTCCATTTTCCCATCAGACTTCACTTACAAAACACACATTCAAAGGTAACATTATTAACAATTTCAAAACAGCAACCACAGAGTGCTAAACCTGAGTGGGTGGCCATGCCGGTGCAGTCAGCCCTGATTCTCAACAAGCATTCCACACAGGGAGCAACAGTTCTTCTAGCTGAGTCTGTTTATGACTGTTCAGGACACGTGATTTCTGCTGCACCTAGAAAATCCTCTTCTTTTCTATCTTGCTCTCTCTAAAAAGCTTCCAGATAATTTTTTCAAGCTTACTGAATTTCACAGCATCATAATTTATTTTATTTCCATTTAAAATGTAAAACCTGTTGAAATTTTAGTGACTTTTTCCAATTCATCTCTTGGCTCTTAATGCGGTTTTCATAAGAATTTCTTCAATCGTGTC
Organism: Elephas maximus indicus; assembly: GCF_024166365.1. Classification (NCBI taxonomy): domain Eukaryota; kingdom Metazoa; phylum Chordata; class Mammalia; order Proboscidea; family Elephantidae; genus Elephas; species Elephas maximus. The sequence continues at coordinate 83,733,929 of NC_064831.1, read as the reverse complement.
ACTATGCACAGAAACAACTAGTTTGCACGTTGTTGTTTGTTGTTGTTGTTGTTAGTTGCTATTGCATTGGCTTCAACTCATGGTGACCTTATGTATATCAGAACAAAACATTGCCCAGTCCTGGACCATCCTCACAGTCTTTTTGGTACGTCTGAGGTCATTATTGTAGCCACCGTGTCGATCAATCACATGGAGGGTTTCTCTTGCCTTCATTGATCGTCTGCTTTACAAAACATGATGTCCTCTTCTAGCAATTGGTCTTTCCTGATGACATGTCCAAAATAAACAAAACTGTCTTGCCATCCTCACTTCTATGGAGCATTCTGGCTGTACTTCCTCCAGGATGGATTTGTTTGTTCTTTTGGCAGTCCATAGTATATTCAGTATTCTTTGCCAACACCACATTTCAAATGCGTCAACTCTCCTCCGATCTTCCTTTTTCATTGTCCAATTGCATATGAAGCAATTGAAAAGTCCATGGCTTGGCCCTAACCTCACACCATACAAAAAAAAAAAACTAAGTCAAAATTGATCAAAGACTTATGTTAAAGCTAAAACTATAAAGTTCCTGTGAGAAAAGTATGGGACCTAATTTTTTGTAAGAATAGGCTAACAAACATAATTACAAAGGCAAGAGTACCAGAAGATAAATTAGATAATTTAAAAAAAATGGGCAAAGACATGAACAGACACTTCACCAAAGAGAAAATACAAGCTGCCAACAAACAAAAAGATACTCAAGGTTGTTAGCCACTACAGAAATGCAAACCAAAAGTACAATGAGATACCACCTCACCTTGACTAAAATGGCACAGATTAAAAAAAGACAATAACAAATGGTGGCAAGGATGTGGGAAGATTGGAACTCTTAGCCATTGCTGGTGGGACTGTAAAATGGTACAACCACTATAGAAAATGGTATAGCATTTCCTCAAAAATCTAGAAGTAGAACTACCTTATGCTCTATCAATCCCATCCCACTCATATGTATATATCCTTGAATCCTAATAGAAGTGACACAAACAGATATATGCACATCTATGTTCATTGCAGCATTATTCACAGTAGCAAAAAAAAAAAAGTTGAAACAGTGTAAGTACCCTTCAAAGGACAAATGGATAAGCAAAATGTGATACATACATACAATGGAATATTATGCAACCTTAAAGAATAAAAAATATCCTGATGCATAAAACATAACATGGATGGATCTGGAGGAAATAATGCTAAGTGAAATGCATCAATCAAATAAGGACAAATATCTCACTTTTTTAAGAAGACAAGAATAGATACATAGAGACCATGGTTACCAGGAATGGGGAGTGGGGATTCACTCTCTAGATCATAGGTATTTGTTATTTTTGGTAATGGGAAAAGTAGCAAAGAATGTGGGTGTAATGAGCACAGCCTGACCAAAGTAAATGATGCCACTAAGAAGTGCACAAGAAGAAAGGATGTTTATGCTAAAGGATAAAAAGGATATGACATACATAATTTGGCAACAACACCAATGATAATGAAAAAATGAGTGAATGGTCACATATGTAGATGTATAGGGATATATGTGTATGGACAGGTACAGATGAGTACATATCTGTACACAGATAGACATAACTTATATACATACAGACATGTATTTGAATGCATAGATAATCATAGAGGACATGATTACAGATACTTCCCAGACACAATGAACACCTTGTGAGAATGATTTTCTGGGTTTGAAGGCTTGGGTCCTTAGAGTCATGGGACAATGCAGCCAATTGACACCACAAATTTCATGTTCTGCATCCCAGTGCAGTGAGTAGCATCCGGGGCCTTAAAAGCTTGCAAGCAGCCATCTAAGATACAACTATTTGTTCCTGTTCATTAGGAGCAAAAGAGAAAGATGGAAACCAAAGTTTCAGAGAAGAAACCAGTCTACAGGGCTAATAGCCTACACAAACCACAGCCTTATCTACCCTGAGACCAGAAAAACTAGATGGTGCCCTGCGACCACTACCGACTGTTCTGAGCAGGGCCACAATAGATGGACCAGGAGAGAATCGGAGAAAAACGTGAAACGGAATTCAAATGTTTTAAAATTCCAGATTTACTGGACCAGTTGAGACTGGAAGACTCCCTGAGACTATCACCCTGAGATACTCTTTAAACCTTGAACCAAAACTATCTGGAGGTCACCTTTTAGTGAGCTAACAGATATTGACACACAAAATAAAGGATATTTCCCATGAATGTGGGGCTCCATTAAAAAACCATTTATATGAGACCAAAAGGTTAACAATTACTCTAAAGGAAAGATGGGAGGACAAGGGGTGCAGGGAAACTAGAGTACTGAAAATGGAAGAACCAGAATGCAATTAATGAGAAATTTGACACATTGTGAAAAATGCACCTATTGTTACTGAACAACTTATGTAGAAACTGTCATTTGGGAACATAATTTGATGTGTAAACTTTCATAAAAACACAATATTATTTAAAAAAAAAAACTACTGCTTGGATCAGGTACATCTTAGTCATCAAACGCCTAGGACTGTGTTTCATATCTACAAAGAAAGTTACACTCTCCCTTTCTTTCCTCGAACACAGTGCCCTCTCAATCTCTCTTCCTTAATTCCATTTTTGATAAAGATGTGCACAGGAAAATGCTCCAGCTTCCTTTTAATTCTATGACATGCAAACAGCACTGTAAGCACAACTACTAGTACCCTATTAGGATCAGGATTGAGGGGCAAATAGAGCATGGATCGAAGATCACATGACCGACGTGAAAGGCAGCACCATCATTCAGCCCCAAGACTGCTGCTGCACAGATACATGGCCCCAGAGCTTCCATAGCTTCTAAGTTTTGCCGAAAACCTAGAAATTCAGATTTTCACAGGAAAACAAAACATTTATAGATGTTGGAAATGGATTTAAAATTTTTTTTTTTTAATGCTAGATTATCCAACACTGGGAGGGTCAAATAAAATACATTTGCACATAGTGTTCAGCCACAAACCCTGATAGGGAAGAAGACTTGCCATCAAGTTGACTCTAACTCCTGGTGGCCCCATGAATGTCCGAGTAAAACCATGCTCCATAGAGTTTTCAATGGCTGATTTTTTGGAAGTGGATTGCCTGGCCTTTCTTCCAAGGCACCTCTTGGTGGACTAGAACCACCTACATTTCCGTTAGCAGCTGAGCACCGTTTGTACCACCCACGGACTCTGCTTTCATAATAAACCAAAACCAAAATCCAAACTCACTGTCATCGTATCAATTCCGACTCATAGCAACCCTGCAGGACAGAGTAGAACTGCCCCATACAGTTTCCAAGGAGTGGCTGGTGGATTCGAACTGCCAAACTTTTGGTGGGCAGCTGAGCTCTTAACCTCTGTGCCACCAGGGCTCCACTCTCATAATAATCCCCCGGTTATTGCTCTGTCTTGATATCTACCACATCATGCTTTCATTATCTCTTTATTTGCTTGCCCCCCCCACCCCACTAGACTCTCGGTCCCCCACTGAAGGGAATATATCTGCACCTGGTACAATGGTCTTGTACACACCAAACCCATTGCCATCGAGTCAATTCTGACTCATAGTGACCCTATAGGACAGAGTAGAACTGCCCCACAGGGTTTCCAAGGAGCAGCTGGTAGATTTGAACTGCCAACCTTTTGGTTAGCAGCAGAATGCTTAACCAAATTGTCTATTAGATGACTTAAATTTAATTAATACTTATGAAGGGACT